>NC_087184.1:5842204-6469704 GCF_035594125.1 Scylla paramamosain
AGGTGGCCCACAAAAGGTACTTAAGCCTTCCTTCACCAGAATCTCATGCACTTTATATTTCTGCCCGGAACCATGCCAAGTCTGTTCTCCAACTAGCCAAAAACTCCTTCATTAACAGAAAATGTCAAAACCTTTCAAGATCTAACTCCCCTCGTGATTTCTGGCATCTAGCCAAAAATATCTCCAATAACTTTGCTTCTTCTTCTTTCCCTCCTCTACTTCAACCAGATGGCACCACTGCTATCACATCTATTTCTAAAGCTGAACTCTTTGCTCAAACCTTTGCTAAAAACTCTACCTTGGACGATTCTGGGCTTGTTCCTCCCTCTCCTCCACCCTCTGACTACTTCATGCCTCGTATTAAAATTCTTCGTAATGATGTTTTCCATGCCCTCGCTGGCCTAAACCCTCAGAAGGCTTATGGACCTGATGGGGTCCCTCCTATTGTTCTCCGAAACTGTGCCTCCGTGCTTGCACCTTGCCTAGTCAAACTCTTTCAGCTCTGTCTGTCAACATCTACCTTTCCTTCTTGCTGGAAGTTTGCCTACATTCAACCTGTTCCTAAAAAGGGTGACCGCTCTAATCCCTCAAACTACCGTCCTATTGCTTTAATTTCCTGCTTATCTAAAGTTTTTGAATCTATCCTCAACAGGAAGATTCTTAAACATCTATCACTTCACAACCTTCTATCTGATCGCCAGTATGGGTTCCGTCAAGGCCGCTCGACTGGTGATCTTCTGGCTTTCCTTACTGAGTCTTGGTCATCCTCTTTTAGAGACTTTGGTGAAACTTTTGCTGTTGCCTTGGACATATCAAAAGCCTTTGATAGAGTCTGGCACAAAGCTTTGATTTCCAAACTACCCTCCTACGGTTTCTATCCTTCTCTCTGTAACTTCATCTCAAGTTTCCTTTCTGACCGTTCTATTGCTGCTGTGGTAGACGGTCACTGTTCTTCTCCTAAATCTATTAACAGTGGTGTTCCTCAGGGTTCTGTCCTGTCACCCACTCTCTTCTTATTATTCATTAATGATCTTCTAAAACAAACTTCTTGTCCTATCCACTCCTATGCTGATGATACCACCCTGCACTTTTCCACGTCTTTTCATAGACGTCCAACCCTTCAGGAGGTAAACATATCACGCAGGGAAGCCACAGAACGCCTGACTTCTGATCTTTCTAAAATTTCTGATTGGGGCAGAGCAAACTTGGTATTGTTCAATGCCTCAAAAACTCAATTCCTCCATCTATCAACTCGACACAATCTTCCAGACAACTATCCCCTCTTCTTCAATGACACTCAACTATCCCCCTCTTCTACACTGAACATCCTCGGTCTGTCCTTTACTTATAATCTGAACTGGAAACTTCACATCTCATCTCTAGCTAAAACAGCTTCCATGAAGTTAGGTGTTCTGAGACGTCTCCGCCAGTTTTTCTCACCCCCGCAGCTGCTAACTCTGTACAAGGGCCTTATCCGTCCATGTATGGAGTATGCTTCACATGTCTGGGGGGGTTCCACTCATACTGCTGTTCTAGACAGGGTGGAATCAAAAGCTTTTCGTCTCATCAACTCCTCTCCTCTAACTGACTGTCTTCAGCCTCTCTCTCACCGCCGCAATGTTGCATCTCTAGCTGTCTTCTACCGCTATTTTCATGCTAACTGCTCTTCTGATCTTGCTAACTGCATGCCTCCCCTCCTTCCGCGGCCTCGCTGCACAAGACTTTCTTCTTTCTCTCACTCCTATTCTGTCCACCTCTCTAACGCAAGAGTTAACCAGTATTCTCAATCATTCATCCCTTTCTCTGGTAAACTCTGGAACTCCTTGCCTGCTTCTGTATTTCCACCTTCCTATGACTTGAATTCCTTCAAGAGGGAGGTTTCAAGACACTTATCCACCAATTTTTGACCACTGCTTTGACCCTTTTAGGGACTGGCATTTCAGTGGGCATTTTTTTTATTAGATTTTTGTTGCCCTTGGCCAGTATCCTTCCTACATAAAAAAAAAAAAAAAATAAAAAAAAATAAAAAAATATAAAAAATGAGATTTTTTTTTTTTTTATTCATCTTCATAGGTACTGATATGTCAAAATTCTGCCAAAATTCAGGGAATTTATGTGGAAAAAAGTACATTATCATAAAAGTTAATTATAGTTTGTTTTTTTTTTTCGGATTGTTATGTACCAAACCCTAAAGTGCATGCAAAGCCACCTATATAGGGAAGTTAAACGACTTTACCAGAAACCTGTCTTTTCAGTGTTTTTCAGCATGTTAGGCACCAAAACGATAAATAATATGGATGTCAGTCAATATGTGAATCCAAAGGAAAATTACTGAAAACGTGTCTTTTAAGTGTTTTACGTAGGAAAACGCTAAAGTGGATACAAACCATCCTATGTGAAGAAATAGAATAACATTACCAAAAAGATATTTTTTGAGTGTTTTTGAGCTTGTTACCTACAAAAAATGCAAAAATGGATGTAAAGCACTCTATATTAGGAAACAAAAGGACATTACGAGAAACGTGTATAATGAGTTTTTTATAGTTTTAAAAGAACCACAAGGCAATAAACGCAAAAACTCGTGTATATAGATAAATTTCTTACATAACTAAATGAATAAATGCATGAATAACACTTTTAATCGATAAACAGAACTACATTATTAAATTGTGTATTTTGAATGTTTTTCACATTCTTAGTTACGAAAATACCAAATTACATGCGAAACTAGCATCATTTGGGAAAAAAAAATGACATTACCAGAAAAGTGTCTTTTGAGTGTTTTTCAGCGTGATATCCAACAAAGCACTAAAAAGCAGAACGATCGCAATACATGGGAATAAAACCAACTTTTACGAAGAATTTGCCTTTAAGTGCTTTTTAACCCCTTATATACCAAAACGTAAAAACGCATGCAAAACAAACTTTATGGAGAAACAGAATAACATTACCAAAAACATGTGTTTTGAGTGTTTTTGATCATGTTATCTATAAAAACGCTTAAGTATATGCAAAGAACATTATGTTTGGGAAACAAAAGGACATTACGAAAAACTTGTATTATGAGTGTTTCTTTTTAAGTTCCTTAAGTACCAAAAAGCTAAAACCCAAAAATAACACTCTTTATTTAGAAAATAAAAAAATAGAAAATAAAATAAGATTTTTTTTTTTTTGTTATTCATCTTCATAGGTACCGAGATGCCAAAATTCTGGGGAAATTCAGGGCAATTATGTGATAAAAGAATATTATCAAAAAAGTTAATTTCAGCTTTTTTTTTTCGGACTATTATGTACTGTACCCTAAAGTGCATGCAAAGCCTCAAATATGAGGAAATTACCCGACCTTACCAGAAATCTGTGTTTTGAGTGTTTTTTAGCATGTTAGGCACCAAAACGATAAATAATAAGAAACTCACTCTATATGGAAATCCAAAACAAAGTTACTGAAAACGTGTCTTCTCAGTGTTTTACGTAGAAAAAAAAACGTTAAAACGGATGGAAACCAACCAATATCAAGAAACAGAAAAACGTTACCAAAAAGGTATATTTTGAGTGTTTTTGAACTTTTTACCTATAAAAAACGCGAAAATAGATGCAAAGCACTCTATATTGGGAAAAAAAAGGAAAATGCAAGAAAATTGTATAATGAATGTTTTATAGTTCAAAAGAACCACAAAGAAAAAAAGCAAAAACTTGTGTATATGGAGAGATTTTCTAGATACCAAAATGCTGAATGAATAACACTCTTAATTGAGAAACAGAACAACCTTACTAAATTCGTGTATTTTGAGTGCTTTTCACATTCTTAGTTACCAAAACCCCAAATTGCATGCGAAACCACCTTTATGTGAGAAAAAAAATGATATTACCAGAAAAGTGTCTTTTAAGTGTTTTTGAGCGTGATAGGCAATAAAGCACTAAAAAGCAGGGCAATCATAATTATTACATTAGAATAACACCAATTTATACCAAAAACTTGCCTTTAAGTGTTTTTGATCTCCTTATATACAAAAGTGCTAAAACGCATGGAAAACACACTTTATGGAGAAACAGAATAACATTACGAAAAACATGTATTTTCAGTGTTTTTGATCATGTTATCTATAAAAACGCTTAAATACATGCATAGAACAGTATGATAGGGAAACAAAAGGACATTACGAGAAAGGTGTATTATGAGTGTTTTTTTTTAAGTTCCTTAAGTACCAAAAAGCTAAAACCCACAAATAACACTCTTTATTTAGAAAAAAAATTAGGAATTTCTTTTTCTTTTTTTTTTTTTTGTTATTCATCTTCATAGGTACTGAGATGTCAAAATTCTGGGAAAATTCAGGACAATCATATGATAAAACAATATTATCAAAAAAGTTAATTTCAGCTTTTTTTTCGGACTGTTATGTACCAAACCCTAAAGTGCATGCAAAGCCTCCTATATGAGGAAATTAAACGACCTTACCAGAAATCTGTGTTTTGAGTGTTTTTTAGCATGTTAGGCACAAAAACGATAAATAATAAGGAAATCACTCTATATGGGAATCCAAAACAAAGTTACTGAAAACGTGTCTTCTCAGTGTTTTACGTAGAAAAACGCTAAAACGGATGGAAAGCAACCAATATCAAGAAATAGAAAATCGTTACTAAAAAGGTATATTTTGAGTGTTTTTGAGCTTGGTACCTATGAAAAACGCGAAAATTGATGCAAAGCACTCTATATTAGGAAAGAAAAGAACATTGCAAGAAAAGTGTATAATGAGTGTTTCATAGTTCAAAAGAACCATAAGGCAAAAAACGCAAAATCTTGTGTATATGGAGAGATTTCCTAGATACCAAAATGCTAAAACTCATGTATAACACTATTAATTGAGAAACAGAACAACCTTACTAAATGCGTGTATTTTGAGTGCTTTTAACATTTTTAGTTACCAAAACCCCAAATTGCATGCGAAAATAGATTTGTGGGAAAAAAAAATGACTTTACCAGAAAAGTGTCTTTTGAGTGTTTTTGAGCGTGATAGGCAATAAAGCACTAAAAAGGAGAGCAATCATATTAGATTGGAGTAAAACAAATTTTTACCAAGAACTAGCCTTTAAGTGTTTTTTGAGCTCATTATATACCAAAACACTAAAACAGAAAAACAGAAAAACATTACCAAAAAACATGTATTTTGAGTGTTTTTGGTCATGTTACCAATAAAACCGCTTAAATACATGCAAAGAACCCTATTTTTGGGAAACGAAAGGACATTACGAGAAACGTAATGTCCTTAAGTACCAAAAAAGCTAAAACCCACAAATAACACTCTTTCTAGAGAAAAAAAAGAAAAGATTTTTTTTTTGTTTTGTTATTCATTTTCATAGGTACTAAGATGCCAAAATTCTGGGAATATTCTTTGGGAATCGAAAACAAAATTACTGAAAACGTGTCTTTTCGGTGTTTTTCGTAGAAAAACGCTAAAACAGATGAAAACCAACCAATGTGAAGAAATAGAATAACATTACTAAAGAGGTATATTTTTAGTGTTTTTGAGCTTGTTACCTACAAAAAACGCGAAAATGGATGCAAAGCACTCCCTATTGGGAAAGAAAAGGACATTACGAGAAACATGTATAATGAGTGTCTTCTTATTTTCGGGCAAAAGAACTTGTGGTTCACAGGAACCACGAGGCAAAAAACGCAAAAACTCGTGTATATAAAGAAGTTTCTTTGATACCAATATGCTGAAACTCATGAATAACAATCTTAATTGAGAAACAGAATAACATTACCAAATGCGTGTATTCTGAGTGTTTTTTAACATTCTTCGCAAAACCCTAAATAGCATGCGAAACAAACTTTAAATGGGAAAAAAAAATGACATTACCAGAAATATTTTTTCAGTGTTTTTGAGCGTGATAGGCAATAAAGCACTAAAAAGCAGGGCAATCATATTACACTGGAATAAAACCAACTTTTACCAAGAACTTGCCTTGAAGTGTTTTTCAGCTCCTTACATATAAAATCGCTAAAACGCATGCAAAACACTCCTTTATGGAGAAGCAGAATAACATTACCAAAAACAAGTGTTTTGAGTGTTTTTTATCATGTTACCTATAAAAACGCTTGAATACATGCAAAGATCCCCATATTTGGGAAACGAAAGGACATTACGAGAAATGTGTATTATGAATGTTTTTAAGTTCCTTAAATACTAAAACGTTAAAACCTACAAAGAACACTCTTTATAGAGAAAAAATAAATAAATATAAAAATATCATTTTTATTTTCTTTTTATTGATGTTCATAGTTACCATGATGCCAAAATTCTGCCAAAATTCAGGGAAATTATGTGGAAAAAACATTATCGAAAAAGTTAATTTTACCTTTTTTTTCGGAGTTATTTTCCAAACCATAAACTGTATGCAAAGCCACCTATCTCATAATATTTAATGACTTTACAAGAAACCTGACTTTTGAGTGTTTTTCTGCATGTTAGGCACCAAAACGATAAATAATTTGAAAGTCACTCTATATGGAAATCCAAAACAAAATTACTGAAAACGTGTCTTTTAAAAGATTTACGTAGAAAAACGCTAAAACGGATGCAAACAAACCAATATGAAGAAATAGAATAACATTACCAAAAAAGTATATTTTGTGTGTTTTTGATGCAAAGCACTGTATATAAGAAAAAAAAAAAAAGGACATAACGAGAAATGTGTATAATGAGTGTTTTATAATTTCACCAGAATCACAAGGCAAAAAACGCAAAAACTCGACTGTATGGAGAAGTTTCTAAGATACTAAAATACTGAAACTCATGAATAACACTCTTAATCAAGCAACAGAACAACCTTACTAAATGCGTGTATTTTGAGTGTTTTTTTACATTCTTAGTTACCAAAACCCCAAATTCCATGCGAAACTAGCTTTATGTGGGAAAAAAATGACATTACCAGAAAAGTGTCTTTGAGTGTTTTTGAGCATGTTAGGCAATAAAGCACTAAAAAGCACGGCAATCACATTATATTTGAATAAAAACAACTTTAACGAAGAACTTGCCTTTTAGTGTTTTTGTCAAGCATTAAGTAAGGTTGCTCTGTTTCTCAATTAAGAGTGTTATTCATGAGTTTAAGCATTTTTGTATATAGGAAACTTCTCCATATACACGAGTTTTTGCGTTTTTTTGCCTTGTGGTTTTTTTGAAGTATAAAACATTCATTATACACTTTTCTCGCAATGTCCCTTTGTTTCCCAATATAGAGTGCTTTGTATCCTTTTTTTGCGTTTTTTTTTTTGTAGGTAACAAGCCCAAAAACACTCAAAAAATACATTTTTGGTAATGTTTTTCGGCTTCTTGATATTGGTTGGTTTGTATCATTTTAGCGTTTTTCTACGTAAAACACTGAGGAGACACATTTTCAGTAATTTTCTTTTGGATTCCCACATAGAGTGAGTTCCTTATTATTTATCGTTTTGTTGCCTAACATGCTGAAAAACACTCAAAAGACAGATTTCTGGTAAGGTCTTTAATTTCTTCATATGGGAGGCTTTGCATGTCTTTTCGGTGTTTTTGAGCGTGTTACGCAATAAAGCACTAAAAGCCAGGGCAATCACATTACATGGGAAAAAAAACAAATTTTACCAAGAACTTGCCTTTAAGTGTTTTTGAGCTTCTTACATACCAAAAAGCTAAAACGCATGGAAAATACATTTTATGGAGAAAAAGAATAACATTACCAAATACATGTATTTTGAGTGTTTTTGATCATGTTATCTATAAAAACGCTTAGATACATGCAAAGAACCTTATGTTTGGGAAACGAAAGAACATTGCGAGAAACGTATTATGAGTGATTTTTAAGTTCCTTTAGTACCAAAAAGCTAAAACCCACAAATAATACTCTTTAGAAAAAAAAAATAATAATAATAAATAAAAAAAATATAAAAATGCGATTTTTTTTTGTTATTCATCTTCATAGGTACCGAGATGCCAAAATTCTGCCAAAATTTAACGATTTTATGTGGAAAAAAGATCATTATCATAAAAGTTAATTGTATTTTTTTTTTTTCGGATTGTTATGTACCAAACCCAAAATGTGTATGCAAAGCCACCTATATAGGGAACTTAAACGACTTTACCAGAAACCTGTCTTTTCAGTGTTTTTCAGCATGTTAGGTACCAAAACGATAAATAATATGGAAGTCAGTCAATATGTGAATCCAAAAGAAAATTACTGAAAACGTGTCTTTTCAGTGTTTTACGTAGAAAAACGCTAAAGCGGATACAAACTATCCTGTATGAAGAAATAGAATAACATTACCAAAAATATATATTTTGAGTGTTTTTGAGCTTGTTACCTACAAAAAATGCAAAAATGGATGTAAAGCACTCTTTATTAGGAAACAAAAGGACATTACGAGAAACGTGTATAATGAGTGTTTTTTTTAGTTTTAAAAGAACCACAAGGCAAAAACTCGTGTATATAGAGAAATTTCTTACATACCAAAATGAATAAATGCATGAATTACACTTTTAATCGATAAACAGAACTACCTTACTAAATTGTGTATTTTGAGTGTTTTTCACATTCTTGGTTACAAAAATGCCAAATGACATGGGAAACTAGCATCATTTAGGAAAAAAATGACATTACCAAAAAAGTGTCTTGTGAGTGTTTTTCAGCGTGATATGCAACAAAACGCTAAAAAGCAGAACGATTACATTACATTGGAATAAAACCAACTTTTACGAAGAATTTCCCTTTAAGTGTTTTTAACCCCTTATATACCAAACAGCTAAAACACATGCAAAATAATCTTTATGGAGAAACAGAATTATATTACCAAAAACATGTGTTTTGAGTGTTTTTGGTCATGTTATCTATAAAAACGCTTAAGTACATGCAAAGAACATTATGTTTGGGAAAGAAATGGACATTACGAGAAATGTGTATTATGAGTGTTTTTTTTTTAAGTTCCTTAAGTACCAAAAAGCTAAAACCCACAAATAACACTCTTTATTTTGAAAAAAAATAAAAATAATAAAAAAATAATAAAATAAAATATATAGGATTTTTTTTTTTTTTTATTCATCTTCATAGGTACCAAGATGCCAAAATTCTGGAAAAATTCAGGGCAATTATGTGATAAAAGAATACTATCAAAAAAAATTTATTTCTGCTTTTTTTTTTCGGTCTCTTATGTACCAAACCCTAAAGCGCATGCAAAGCCTCCAATATGAGGAAATTAAACGACCTTACCAGAAATCTGTGTTTTGAGTGTTTTTTTTAGCATATTAGGCTCCAAAACGATAAATAATAAGCAACTCACTCTATATGGGAATGCAAAACAAATTTACTGAAAACGTGTCTTCTCAGTGTTTTACGTAGGAAAACGCTAAAACGGATGCAAAGCAACCAATATCAAGAAATAGAAAAACAATACTAAAAAAGATATATTTTGAGTGTTTTTGAGCTTGTTACCTACAAAAAACGCGAAAATTGATGCAAAGCAGTCTATATTGGGAAACAAGAGGACATTGCAAGAAAAGTGTATAATGAGTGTTTTATAGTTCAAAAGAACCACAAGACAAAAAACGCAAAATCTCGTGTATATGGAGAGGTTTCCTAGATACAAAAATGCTAAAACTCATGTATAATACTCTTAATTGAGAAACAGAACAACCTTACTAAATGCGTGTATTTTGAGTGCTTTTAACATTCTTAGTTACCAAACCCCAAATTACATGCGAAAATATATTTATGGGAAAAAAAGACTACCATAAAAGTGTCTTTGGATTGTTTTTGAGCGTGCTAGGCAATAAAGCACTAAAAAGGGGGGCAATCCCATTACATTGGAGTAAAACGAATTTTTACCAAGAACTTGCCTTTAAGTGTTTTTGAGCTCCTTATATACCAAAACACTGAAACGCATGCAAAACACACTTTATATTGAAAGAGAATAACATTACCAAAAACATTTATTTTGAGTGTTTTTGATTATTTTTTTTCAATAAAAACGCTTAAATACATGCAAAGAACACTATTTTTTGGAAACGAAAGGAGATTACGAGAAACGTGTATTATGAGTGTTTTTAACTTCATTAATTACCAAAAAGCTAAAAGCCACACTCTTTATACAGAAACAATAAATAGATAAAAAAAAAAGTACGATATTTTTTTTTCTTTCTTATTCATCTTCACAGATACCGATATGCCAAAATTCGGGCAAAATTCAAGAAATTATGTGAATTAAGAACATTATCAAAAAAAATAAATTTAGCTGTTCTTTCGGACTGTTATGTACCAAACCCCTAAAGTGCATGCAAAGCCACTTATAAGGGGAAATTAAACGTCTTTGCCAGAAAACGGTCTTATGAGTGTTTTTCAGCATCTTAGGAACCAATACGATAAATAACATGGAAGTCAATCTATATGGGAATCCAAAACAAAATTACTAAAAACGTGTCTTTTCGGTGTTTTACGTAGAAAAACGCTAAAACGGATGCAAACCAACCAGTATGAAGAAATAAAATAACATTACCAAAAAGGTATATTTTGAGTGTTTTTGAAATTATTACCTACAAAAAACGCGAAAATCGATGGAAAGCAATCTATATTGGGAAGGAAAAGGACATTACGAGAAACGTGTATAATGAGTGTTTTATAGTTTCACAAGAACTACAAGCCAAAAAACGCAAAAACTCATGTATATAGAGAAGTTTCTTACATTCTAAAATGCTGAAACTCTGGAACAACACTCTTAATTGAGAAACAGAACAATCCTACTAAATGCGTGTATTTTGAGTGCTTTTCACATTCTTAGTTACCAAAACCCCAAATTGCATGCAAAACTAGCTTTATGTGGGAAAAAAATGACATTACCTGAAAAATGTCTTTTGAGTGTTTTTGAGCGTGTTAGGCAGTAAAGCACTAAAAAGCAGGGCAAACACTTTACATTGGAATAAAACCAATTTTTAACAAGAACTTGCCTTTAAGTGTTTTTGAGCTCCTTATATAACAAAACACTAAAACGCATGCAACATACACTTTATGGTGAAACAGAAGAACATTACCAAAAACATGGATTTTGAGTGTTTTTGATCATGTTACCAATAAAACCGCTTAAATACATGCAAAGAACCCTATTTTTGGGAAACGAAAGGACATTATGAGAAACGTGTATTATGAGTGTTTTTAAGTTCATTAAGTACGAAAAAGCTAAAAGCCACAAATTACACTCTTTATTGAGAAAAAAAAATAAATAAAAAAATACGATATTTTCTTTTTTATTCTTATTCATATTCACAGGTAACGAGGTGCCAAGATTCGGGCAAAGTTCAGGAAATTATATGAAATAAGAACATTATAAAAAAAAATAAATGTAGCTTTTTTTTCGGACTGTTTGGTAGATACCAAACCCCTAAAGTGCATGCAAAGCCACCTATATGGGGAAATTAAACCTCTTTGCCAGAAAACTGGCTTATCAGTGTTTTTCAGCATGTTAGGAACCAACACGATAAAACCCAAGGAAGTCAATCTATATGGGAATCAAAAACACAATTACTGAAAATTTGTCTTTTCGGTGTTTTACTTACAAAAACGCCAAAACGGATGCAAACCAACCAAAATAAAAAAAAAATAGAATAACATTACCAAAAAGGTATATTTTCAGTGTTTTTGAAATTGTTACCTACAAAAAAACGCGAAAGTGGATGGAAGGCACTCTACTCGTATATTGGGAAGCAAAAGGACATTACGAGAAACGTGTATAATGAGTGTTTTATAGTTTCCCAAGAACCACAAGGCAAAAAACGTAAAAACTCTTGTATATAAAGAAGTTTCTTACATTCCAAAATGCTGAAACTCATGAATAAGACTTTTAATTAAGAAACAGAACTATCTTACCAAATGTGAGTATTTTTAGTGTTTTTCACATTCTTAAATACGAAAATCCGAAATTACAAGCAAAACTAGTTTTATGTGGAAAAAAATGACATTACCAGAAAAGTGTCTTTTGAGTGTTTTAGAGCGTGATATGCAACAAAGCACTAAAAAGCAGAACAATCACATCACATAGGAATAAAACCAACTTTTACCAAAAACATGCCTTTAAGTGTTTTTAACTCCTTACATAACAAAACGCTAAAACGCATACAAAACATCCTTTATGGAGAAACAAAATAACATCACCAAAAACATGAATTTTAAAAACATAAATTTTAAGTGTTACCTATAAAAACGCTTAAATACATGCAAAGAACCCTATGTTTGTAAAACGAAAAGATATTACGAAAATTGTGTATTATGAGAGTTTTTAGATTCCTTTAGTACCAAAAAGCTAAAACACACAAATAACACTTTACAGAGAAAAAATAAATAAATAAATACAACAATTTTTTTTTTTTTGTTACTCATCTTTATAGGTACCGAGATGCTAAAATTCTGGCAAAATTCAGGGAAGTTAGGTAAAGAAAAAAAAAAAAATAATAATAATTTTATCTTTTTTCCGGAGTTATGTACCAAACCCTGAAGTGCATGCAAAGCCACCTATATGGGAAAATTACACGAGTTTACCAGAAACCTGTACCAGAAGCAATTTCAACAATATTACTGAAAACGAGTCTTTTCAGAGATTTACGAAGAAAAACGCTAAAACGGATGCAAACCAACCAATATGAAGAAATAGAATAACATTACCAAAAAGATATATTTTGAGTGTTTTTAAACTTGTTACCTAGAAAAAATGCAAAAATGGATGGAAAACACTCTATATTAGGAAACAAAAGAACATTACAAGAAACATGTATAATGAGTGTTTTATAGTTTCACAAGAACCACAAGGCAATAAACGCAAAAAACTCGTGTATATAGAAAAGTTTCTTACATACCAAAGTGAAGAAATGCATAAATAACACTTTTAATCGAGAAACAGAACTACCCTTCAAAATTGTGTATTTTGAGTGTTTTTCACATTCATAGTTACGAAATTGCCAAATTACATGCGAAACTAGCTTTATGTGGGAAAAAAAAATGACATTAACAGAAAAATGTCTTTTGAGTGTTTTTGAGCGTGATATACAACAAAGCACTAAAAAGCAAACAGTCACATTACTTGGGAATAAAACCAACTTTTACGAAGAACTTGCCTTTAAGTGTTTTTTTTTTAACTCCTTACATACCAAAACGCTAAAACGCATGTAAAACACCCTTTATGGAGAAAAAGAATAACATTACCAAAAATATGTATTTTGAGTGTTTTTGATCATGTTACCTATAAAAAAAAACATGTAAAGAACGCTATGTTTCTATAAGAAAAAGACATTACGAAAATCGTGTATTATGAGTGTTTTTAAGTTCCTTAAGTACCAAAAAGCTAAAACTCACAAATAAAACTTTATAGAGAAAAAAAAAAAATGTTATCCATCTTCATAGGTACCGAGATACCAAAATTCTGGAAAAAATTCAGGAAAATTTTGTAAAAAAAAAAATATTATAAAAAATAATTTTAGCTTTTTTCCAGTTATGTACCAAACCCTGAAGTGCATGCAAAGCCACCTATATGGAGAAATTACTCGACTTTACCAGAAACCTGTCTTTTAAGTGTGTTTTCAGCAAATTCAACAATATTACTGAAAACGTGTCTTTTCAGTGATTTACGTAGAAAAACGCTAAAACGGTTGCAAATTAACCAATATGAAGAAATAGAATAACATTACCAAAAAGATATATTTTGATGTGTTTTTGAGCTTGTTACCTAAATGTTAAAAAATGCAAAAAATGGATGAAACGCACTCTATATTAGGAAAGAAAAGGACATTACGAGAAACGTGTATAATGAGTGTTTTATAGTTTCACAAGAACCACAAGGCAAAAAACTCAAAAGCTCGTGGACATAAAGAAGTTTCTTACATACCAATATGCTGAAACTCATGAATAACACTTTTAATTAAGAAACAGAATAACCTTACGAAATAATATTACCAGAAAATGTCTTTCGAGTGTTTTTGAGCGTGTTAGGCAATGAACCACTAAAAAGCAGGGCAATCACATTACATAGAAATAAAACCAACTTTTACCAAGAACTTGCCTTTAGGTGTTTTTGAGCTCATTACATACCAAAACGCTAAAACGCATGCAAAACACCTTTTATGGAGAAACAGAATAACATTACCAAAAACATGTATTTTGAGTGTTTTTGATCATGTTATCTATAAATACGCCTAAATACATGCAAAGAACCTCATGTTTGGGAAACGAAAGGACATTACGAAAAATATGTATTATAAGTGTTTTTTAGTTCCTTACGTACCAAAAAGCTAAAACCCACAAATAACACTCTTTATTTAGAAAAATAAATAATTAAAAAATAAAAAATTCGATTTATTTATTTTTTTGTTATTCATCTTCACAGGTACCGAGATGCCAAAATTCTGGGAAAATTCCGGGCTATTATATGATAAAAGAAAATTATCAAAAAAGTAAATTTTAGCTTTTTTTTCGGACTGTTATATACCAAACCCAAAAGTGCATGCAAAACCTCATATATGAGGAAATTACACGACCTTAAAAGAAATCTGTCTTTTGAGTGTTTTTCAGAATGTTAGGCACCAAAACGATAAATAAATAAGGAACTCACTCTATATGGGAATTCAAAACAAAACTACTGAAAACGTGTCTTCTCAGTGTTTTACGTAGAAAAACGTAAAAACGGATGCAAACCAAGCAATATAAAAAAATAGAAAAACATTACCAAAAAGGTATATTTTGAGTGTTTTTGAGCTTGATACCTATAAAAAACGCGAAAATTGATGCAAAGCACTCTATATTAGGAAATAAAAGGACATTACAAGAAAAGTGTATAATGAGTGTTTTATAGTTCAAAAGAACCAAAAGGGAAAAAACGCAAGAACTTGTGGATATGGAGAAGTTTCCTAGATACCAAAATGCTGAAACTCATGAACAACATTCCTAATTTAGAAACAGAACAACCTTAATAAATGCGTGTATTTTGAGAGCTTTTCACATTCTTGGTTACCAAAACCCCAAATTGCATGCGAAACCAGCTTTATGTGAGAAAAAAATGACATTACCAGAAAAATTTCTTTTGAGTATTTTTGAGCCTGATAGGCAATAAAGCACTAAAAATCAAGGCAATCACATTACATTTGAATAAACCCAATTTTTATCAAAAACTTGCCTTTAAGTGTTTTTGAGCTCCTTATATACTAAACCGCTAAAACGCATGTAAAACAAACTTTATGGAAAAACAGAATAAAATTACCAAAAACATGTATTTTGAGTGTTTTTGATCATGTTATCTATAAAAACGCTTAAATACATGAAAAGAACCTTATATTTGGGAAACAAAAGCACATTACGAGAACCGTATATTTTGAGTGTTTTTAAGTTTGTTAAGTACCAAAAACCTAAAACCCACTCTTTATTTAGAAAAAAAAATAAAATTAAAAAATAAAAAAATAGGAATTTTTATTTTTTGTTATTCATCTATATAGGTACCGAAATGCCAAAATTCTGGGAAAATTCAAGGCAATTATATGATAAGAGAATATTATCAAAAAAGTTGATTTTAGCTTTTTTTCGGACTGTTATGTACCAAACCCTAAAGTGCATGCAAAGCCTCCTATATGAGGAAATTAAACGACCTTACCAGAAATCTGTCTTTTGAGTGTTTTTCAGCAAGTTAGGCACCAAAACGATAAATAATAAGAAACTCACTCTATATGGGAATGCAAAACAAAATTACTGAAAATGTATCTTCCCAGTGTTTTACGTAGAAAAACGCAAAAACTCGTGTATATAAAGAAGTTTCTTAGATACCAAAATGCTGAAACTCATGAATCTTAACAATCTTAATTGAGAAACAGAACAACCTTAACAAATGCCTGTATTTTGAGTGTTTTTCATATTCCTAGTTAGCAATACCCAAAATAGCATGCGAAATTAGCTTTATGAGGGAAAAAAATGACATTATTAGAAGTGTCTTTTAATTGTTTTTGAGCGTGTTAGGCAATGATGTACTAAAAAGTAGGGCAATCACATTACATGGGTATAAAACCAACTTTTACCAAGAACTTGCCAATATGTGTTTTTGAGCTCCTTACATACCAAACCGCTAAAACACTTGGAAAACAAACTTAATGAAGAAACAGAATAACATTACCAAAAACATGTATTTTGAGTGTTTTTGATCATGTTATCTATAAATACGCTTAAATACATGCAAAGAACCATATGTTAAGGAAACGTAAAGACATTACGAGAAACGTGTATTATGAGTGTTTTTAAGTTCCTTAACTACCAAAAAGCTAAAATCCACAAATAACACTCGTTACTTAGGAAAAAATAAATAAATAAAATAAATAAAAGGATTTTTTTTTTATTCTCCTTCATAGGTACCGAGATGCCAAAATTCTGGGAAAAATTAGTGCAATTATATGATAAGAGAATATTATCAGAACGGTTGATATTAGCTTTTTTTTTCGGACTGTTATATACCAAACACTAAAGTGAATGCAAAGCCTCCCATATGAGGAAATTAAACAACCTTACCAGAAATCTTTGTTTTGAGTGTTTTCAGCATGTTAGGCACCAAAACGATAAATAGTAAGGAACTCACTCTATATGGCAAACCAAAACAAAATTACTGAAAACGTGTCTTTTCAGTGTTTTACGTAGAAAAACGCTAAAACGGATGCAAACCAACCAATATCAAGAAGTAGAAAACATTAACAAAAAGATATATTTTGAGTGTTTTTGAGCTTGTTACCTACAAAAAAAAACGCGAAAATTGATGCAAAGCACTCTATATTGGGAAAGAAAGGGACATTGGGAGAAAAGTGTATAATGAATGTTTTATAGTTCAAAAGAACCACAAGGCAAAAAACGCAAAAAAACTCGTGCTAGAACCTCTTTATTGAGAGAGAGAAAAAAAAAAATAGATAAATAAATAAAAAGATAGGATTTTTTTTTTATTCTTCTTCATAGGTACCGAGATGCTAAAATTCTGGCAAAATTCAGGGAAATTATGTGAAAAAGGAACATTATCAAAAAAGTTAATTTCAGCTTTTTTTTCGGACTGTTATGTACCAAACCCTAAAATACATGCAAAGCTAACTATATGAGGAAATTAAACGACTTTAAGAGATACCTGTGTTGTGAGTGTTTTTTCAGCATGTTAGTCACCAAAACAATAAATAATATGGAAGTCATTCTTAGTGGGAATCCAAAACAAAATTACTGAAAACGTGTCTTTTCCGTGTTTTACGTAGAAAAACGGTAAAACGGATGCAAACCAACCAATATAAAGAAATAGAATAACATTACCAAAAAGGTACATTTTGAGTGTTTTTGAGCTCTTTACTTACAATAAACGCGAAAATGGATGCAAAGCTCTCTATAATGGTTAACAAAAGGACATTACGAGAAATGTGTATAATGAGTGTTTTATATATTCTGAAGAACTACAAGGCAATAAATGAAAAAAACTCGTATATTTGGAGAAGTTTCTTAGATACCAAAATGCTGAAACTCCTGAATAACACTCTTAATTCAGAAACAGAACAACCTTACCAAATACTAAGAATGTTTTTCACATTCTTAGTTACCAAAACCCCAAATTGCATGTGAAAGTAGCTTTATGTGGGAAAAAAATGACATTACCAGAAAAGTGTGTTTTAAGTGTTTTTTCTAGCATGATAGGCAATAAAGCAATAAAAAGCAGGGTAATCACATTACATAGGAATAAAACAAACTTTTAGCAACAACTTGCCTTTAAGTGTTTTTGAGCTCCTTATATACCAAAACGCTAAAGAAAAGCATGCAAAACACCCTATATGGAGAAACATCATAACATTACCAAAAACATGTATTTTGAGTGTTTTTGATCATGTTACCTATAAAAGCGCTTAAGTACATGCAAAGAACCTTATGTTTGAGAAACGAAAGAACATTTCGAGAAACGTGTATAATGAGTGTTTTTAAGTTCCTTAAGTACCAAAAAGCTAAAACCCACAAATAACACTCTTTATAGAGAAAAAAAATAAATAAATAAAAAAAAATAGGAATATTTTTTTTGTTATTCATCTTCATAGGTACCGAGATGCCAAAATTCTGGAAAAATTCAGGGAAATTATGTGAAAAAAGAACATTATGATAAAAAGTTAATTTTATCTTTTTTTCGGACTGTTATGTACCAAACCCTAAAGTGCATCCAAAGCCTCCTATATTGGGAAATTTAACGATTTTACCAGAAACCTGTCTTTTGAGTGTTTTTTAGTATGTTAGGCACCAAAACGATAAATAACATGGAAGTCACTCAAAATGGGAATCCATCACATAATTGCTGAAAAAAAGTGTCTTGTAAGTGTTTTACGCAGAAAAACGCTAAACAAGATGCAAACCAACGAATATGAAGAAATAGAATAATATTACCAAAAAGGTATATTTCTAATGTTTTTGAGCTTCTTACCTTAAAAAAATGCGAAAATGGATGGAAAGCACTCTATATTTGCATACAAAAGGACATTACGAGAAATGTGTATAATGAGTGTTTTATAGTTTCACAAGAACCACAAGGCAAAAAACGCAAAAACTCGTGTATATAAAGAATTTTCTGCTAAAACTCAGGAATAACACTCTTAATTAAGAATACAGAACAACTTTACGAGATGCGTGTATTTTGAGTGCTTTTTCACAGTTCTTAGTTACCAAAACCCCAAATTGCATGCGAAACTAGATTTATGTGGGAAAAAAATGACATTACCAAAAAGTTTTTGAGCGTGATAGACAATAAAGCAGTAAAAAGCACTGGAATCACATTACATGGGAATAAAACGAACTTTTACCAAGAACTTGTCTTTAAGTGTTTTTGAGCTCCTTACATACCAAAACGCTAAAACGCATGCAAAACACCCTTTAAGGAGAAACAGAATAATATTACCAAAAAAACATGTATTTTGAGTGTTTTTCATCATGTTACCTATAAAAAAAGCTAAAATACATGGAAAGAACCCTATGTTTCGAAAATGAAAGGACGTTACGAGAACCGTGTATTATGAGTTTTTTTTAAGTTCGTTAAGTATAAAAAAGCTAAAACCCACAAATAACACTCTTTATAGAGTGTTTACGTACCTAACAATGTGAAAAACACTCAAAAAGCACATTTTTGGTAATCTTGTTCTTTTATCCATATAGACTGTTCTTCAATGCGTCAAATAGGTCTTGGTACCTAAGAATTAAAAAAAAAAAAACATTTATAAAAGTTTCTTCTAATGTCTTTTCGTTTCGTCATGCAAAGTATTTTACATGTATTTATGTTTCTTTTTATATGTAAAAAGAAAAAAAAATTGTTTATGGTAATAAAGGGTGTTTTGCATACAGCTCAGCGTTATGGTACGTAAGTAGCTTAAAATACCCAAAAGATAAATTTTTGGTTGACTTGTTCTTTCATATAGGTAGCTTTCCATGCTTTTTATAACTTTGGTACCTAACAACAACAATCGACACTCAAAAGACATATTTCTGGAAATATCGTTTCATCTCCCCATAGATGGTGCTCTGGAGTCATTTTGACGTTTTGGTACATAAAATTGTGAAAAACACAAAATAAACGTTTTTGGTAATGTTCTGTTTCTCCATATACAGTGGTACTAAATAGTTTTCGCGTTTGGTACCTAAGACGCTCAAAAACACTAATGGCATCTTTCTCGTAATGTCCTTTATTTTATCCATATTGGGTGATTTCCATGCATTTTGGCGTTTTTGTTACGTAACAATGTGAAAAAAACACTCAAAATATACGTTTTCGGTAATGTTCTTCTGTTTCTTCATATATAATGTTATACATGCGTTTGTGCATTTTGCTACCTAAGAATCTCAAAAACACTGATAAATGAAGTGTCTTTTTATTTCTTTTCGTATCGCCATTTAGGATACTTTGCATGCATTTTTGCTATTTTTTTATACGTAAGATAAAAAAAAAACTCAAAATGCACATTTCTGGTAATGTTATTCTGTTTCTCCATAAAATGTTCTTTGCATGCATTTTAGCGTTTTGGTACGTAAGTAGTTGTAAAAACTCACAAAAGACACGCTTTTGGTAATGTTTTGCTTTTCCAAATAGGGAGCTTTCGTTGGTTTTTAGCGTTTTGGTATCTAATATTGTTGTGTTTCTCTAAAGAGAGTATTATTTATGCATTTTCGCGTTTTGGTACCTGAGAAGCTCAAAAACGCTCTTTATATAAGTTTCTCATAATGTCGTTGGTTACTTTTTTTTTTTTGCGGTACAAGCTCAAAACATTGAAAATACACGCTTTTTTGTTAATGTTATTAAGTTTTTCCAAGGCGTTTTGGATGCGCTTAAGTGTTTTTGTATGTAAATAGCTCATAAGCACTGAAATTAAAAGTTTTTGTAATCTTTTGTTTTTTCCTATATGGTGCTTTTCTTGGTTTTTAGCTTCTTGGCACCTAACATGCTCATAAACAGTGAAAGGACATGTTTCTGGAAATGTTTCCTTTCCCCATATAGTATGCTTTGCATGCATTTTCGCGTTGCGGTACCTAATAACATGAAAAAAGCCTTAAAACACAAGGGTTGGTTAATCTTGTTCCGTTTTTCCATATAGAGTATTATTCATACGTTTTAGTGTTCTGGTACCTATGAAGCTCAATACCACTAAAAATATACGTTTCTTTTAATGTTTTCTTTTCCCCTTTTAGGGTTATTTGCATGTATTTTATCGTTTTTGTACGTAACAGGCGCAAAATCTCTCAAAATGCATGTTTTTGGTAAAGCTGTTGAGTTTTTCCATAAAGAGTGTTTTGCAACCGTTTTAGCGGTTTGGTATGTAAGTACCTCAGAACACTTAATGTTTTTCCTTTTACGACACTTTCCATGCTTTTTAAGAGCTTTTTGTGCCTAACACACTCATAAACTCTCAAAAGACATGTTTCTGGAAATGTCGTTTATTTTCCCCATATCGGGTGCTTTGCTTGCATTTTGGCGTTTTGATACCTAACAAAACTAAATACACTTAAAATGCACATTTTTCTCCCTACAGAAGGCAAATCGTGCGTTTTATCGTTTCGGTACCTAATAAGCTAAAAAAAAAAAAAAACTCATAATACTGGTTTCTCTTAATGTCTTAAAGGGTACTTTATATGCATTTTGACGCTTTTGTACATAACAAGCTGAAAAACCGCCCAAAATGCTCGTTTTTGGTAATGTTTTTATATTTCTACAGGAAAGGTGTTTTGCATGTTTTATCGTTTAGGTACATTATAAATTTAAAAACTTCCAAAGCGTGTTAGGCAATAAAGCACTAAGAAGCAGGGCAATCACATTATATTCGAATAAAACCAATTTTTAACAAGAACTTGCCTTTAAGTGTATTTGAGCTCCTTATATACCAAAACACTAAAATGCATGCAAAATACACTTTATGGTGAAAGAGAATAACATTACCAAAAACATATATTTTGAGTGTTTTTGATCATGTTACCAATAAAAACGCTTAAATACATGCAAAGAAACCTATTTTGGGGAAACGAAAGGACATTACGAGAAACGTGTATTATGAGTGTTTTTAAGTTCATTAATTACGAAAAAGCTAAAAGCCACAAATTACACTCTTTATTGAGAAAAAAATAAAATAAATAAATAAAAAAATACGATATTTTTTTTTTCATTCATATTTATCTTCACAGGTAACGAGGTGACAAAATTCAGGCAAAGTTCAGGAAATTATATGAAATAAGAATATTATCAAAAAAGTTAAATTTAGCTTTTTTTTCCGACTGTTATATACCAAACCCCTAAATTGCATGCAAAGGCACCTATATGGGGAAATTAAACGTCTTTGCCAGAAAACTGTTTTCTGAGTGTTTTTCAGCATGTTAGGAACCAACACGATAAAACCCAAGTAAGTCAATCTATATGGGAATCCAAAACAAAATTACTGAAAACGTGTCTTTTCGGTGTTTTACGTAGAAAACGCTAAAACGGATGCAAACCAACCAAAATGAAGAAATAGAGTAACATTACCAAAAAGGTATATTTTGCGTTTGAAATTGTTACCTACAAAAAACGCGAAAATGGATGGAAAGCACTCTATATTGGGAAGCAAAAGGCACCAAAAAGCATGTTAGGCACCAAAACGATAAATAATATGAAAGTCACTCTATATGGAAATCCAAAACAAAATTACTGGAAACGTGTCTTTTAAAAGATTTACGTAGAAAAACGTTAAAACGGATGCAAACCAACCAATATGAAGAAATAAAATAACATTACCAAAAAAGTATATTTTGTGTGTTTTTGATCTTGTTACATAAAAAAAAAAAAAACGCGAAAATGGATCCAAAGCACTCTATATAAGGAAAAAAAGGACATAACGAGAAACGTGTATAATGAGTGTTTTATAGTTTCACCAGAATCACAAGGCAAAAAATGCAAGATGCTCAAGAACATTCCAAATACACGTTTCTCGTAATATCTTTTCGTTTTCTCATATAGCGTATTTTTTCTGCATTTTGGCGTTTTTTTGCACGTAACAAGCCCAAAAATATAAAAAATACTTGTGTTTGGTAAGTTATTATGTGTCTCCATAAAGAGTGTTTTGCATGCATTTGAGCGTCTCGGTACGTAACCTCCTTCAAAGCAATGAAAAGAGACGTTTTTGGTAATGTTTATTTTTCCCATATAGATTACTTTCGATGTTTTTCAACCATAAGCACTGAAAAGACATGATTATGAAAAGTCGTTTCGTTTTACCATAGAGGGTGTTTTACATGTTCATAAACACTCAAAAGACACGTTTATGGAAATATCGTTTCTTTTCCCCATATAAGGTGCTTTGCATACATTTTGGCATTTTGGTACCTAAGAATGTAAAAAAAAGTAAATAAATAATCCTTTTTGGTAATGTTCTGTTTCTCCACATATAGTGCTATTAAAGCGTTTTTTTTTTTTTTTTGTAGCATCAAAAGCTCAAAAACACTCATAATACACATTTCTCGTAACATCTTTTCGTTTTTCCAAATAGGATACTTTGCATGAATTTTCCCGTTTTTTTGTATATAACAATGTGAATAATACACTTAACACACGTTTTATGTAATGTATTCTTTCTCTATTTCTACATATAGAGTGCTCTTGGGTGTTTTGTTACTTAGGTCACAACATTTATAAGACACGTTCCTGAAAATATCGTTTTGTTTCACTATATGGGGTACTTTACATGCATTTTCCCGTTTCTTTGCCTAACAAGCTCAAAAACACTGAAAATACTTGTTTTTGCTAATGTTGCTTTGTTTTTCCATAAAAGGAGTTTTGAATGAGTTTTAGCATTTTGGTACTTAAAAAAAGCTCAAAAAACACACAAAAGACTCCTTTTTGGTAAATCTGTTTTGAATTCGAAAATATAGTGTTTTCCATGTCTTTCAACGTTTTGGGGAATAAAACACTCAAAAAGTCTAAAACGACGTGTTTCTGGTAATGTCACTTTGTTTTCTTATATAGATTGCTTCGCATGCATTTTACCAATTTGGTACCAAACAATATGAAAAACAAAAAATAAACGTTTTATTTTAATGTTCATTTTTTTTTCTATATAGAGTATTTTCACCCGTTTTTGTGTTTTGATACAAAAAGAAGTCTAGAAACACTCATTATACACTTTTCTCATAACGTCTTTTAGATTCCCGATGTACGAGTATATGCATTTTGGCGTTTTGGTATCTAACCAGTTCCATCACACAATACACGCATTTCGTAACATTGTTCTATTTCTTCGGATCACTTGATTTGTTTGCATTTTGACGTTTTGTTACTTAACAAGTGTAAAACACTCAAAATACTTTTTTCGAAATGTTGATCTGTTTCTCCGTATGGAATGCTTTTAACGCATTTTAGAGCTTTGGGACCGAAGAAGATCAGAAGCACTCGTTTCTTGTAATATCGTCTCGCTTCCCAATACAGGGTGCATTGTATGTATGCATTTTGCCGTTTTAGTACACTCAAATACCTCAATACACTCATTTTTTTTCTTCTTCTCCATAACGTGCTATTTAACGCTTTTTCGCGTTTTTTGGTACCTAAAATGTAAAAAAAAATAATCACTCCTTATAAACGTTTTTCGTAATGTCCTTACTTATTCCCATATATGGGACTTTGCATGCATTTTGGCGTTTATTTATGTGACTAGCTTAAAAACACTCATAATACTTGTTTCTAGTAATGTCACCCTGTGTCTGAATAAAGGGGGTTTGGCATAAGTATAAGCACTTTGGTAGGTACTTCAAATACACACAAAGGGAGCTTTTTTTTGGTAATGTTTCGTTTTCATATATAGGGTGCTTTCGATGCTTTTTAGCGTTTTGTTGTCAAACATGGAGAAAAACACTCATATGATCCGTTTCTTGAAAATTCGATTAATTTCACCGTTAAGGTTGCTTTAAGTACATTTTGGCATTTTGATGTCTAACATTGTGAAAACACACAATATACTCATTTTTTTTGTAATGTTTCGTTTTTCCATTCATGCATTTCGCGTTTTGGTGACTAAGAAGCTCAAAAACATTCAAAATATGCGTCTTTTGTAATGTTGTATTGTTTACAGATGTTGTGTACTTTCAATACATATTTGCGGTTTTCTACGTAACAAGTTTAAAAACGTTAGAAATACATTTTTTTTTATATTGTTTTTCTCTATATTGTTTTTTTCTATGCCGTGTAGCGTTTTGATATGTAAGTAGCTAAAAAAAATTTTCAAGAGACTCGTTGTTGGTAGTTTTTTTTTTTTCTTATAAGGTGTTTTCCATGCCTTTTAGTGTTTTCGTGCCTAACAAGCACCAAAAGACACTCAAAAGACATTCCTGGAAATGGATTTTCAAATCCGAATAAAGGGTGATTAACATGAATTTTGGCGTTTTTAAACTTAAGAAAGTGAAAAAAAAACTCAAAATACATGTTTTTGATAATGTTGTTCCCTTTTCCATATAAAATGCTATTCATGCATATTAGCGTTTTGGTACGTAAGAAGATGAATAAGCACCCATAATACCCATTCCTAGTGATGTTGTTTTGGAACCCAGTATAGGGTACTCTCCATATATTTTGTCGTTTTTATGGTTAATAAGTTAAAGAAACACTCTAAATACTTGTTTTTTTGTAATATCATTCTTTCTTCATATAGAAAAAAAAAGTTTTCCGTGCTGAAACACAACATATACGTTTTTTTTTTTTTGTTTTATGTTGTTTGGTATTCCCATATAGGATGATTTCTATACATTTTTGCGTTTTGGTGCATAATATGCTTATAAATACTCCAAAGATATGTATCTGGAAATATCACTACACTCATAACACACTATTCTTGTAATATCTTTCCGTTATTAAATATAGGATATTTTGCATGAATTTACGCATTTTCGTACATAACACTATGAAAAACACTCATAACACGTTTTTGATAGTGTTCTTATTTTTCGTCATATAGAATGTTATTGAGTGTTTTGTTACTTAAGGAGGTCAATAACATTCATAATACCCGTTTCTCGTTATGTTTCACCATATAGGATACATTTCATGCATTTCCCCGTTTCTCTAACTAAATTCACAATACACTTTTTTTTGGTAATGTTACTGTGTTTCAAAATAATGGGTGTTTTGCATGAATTTTAGAGTTTTGCTACGTAAAAAGCTCGAAAACACACAACACTTTTTTGGTAATGTTGTTTGGTATTGGAAATAGGGTGCTTTCCATGCATTTTAGCGTTTTAGTGCCTAAAACGCTCAAAACCCTAAAAGGACAAGTTTCTAGTAATTTCGCTTCGTTTCCTAAAATAGAGTGCTTTGCATGCATTTAACCGTTTTGGTACCTTAACAATGTAAAAAAAAAAAAAAAAACACCCAAAATACACGTTTTCGATAATGTTATTCAGTTTGTCCATGTGGAGTGCTATCCAACGCGTTTTTGTGTTTTTAGTACCTAACAAGCTCAAAAATACCTCTAATACACGTTTCTAGTAATGTCTTTTCGTTTACCTATATAGGGTACTACGCATGCATTTTTGCGTTTATGTACATAAGTTCAAAAACACTCAAAATTTTTGTGATGTTACTTTGTGTCTCAACTAGGGGTATTTTCCATAGTTTAAGCTTTTTCGTAGGTAAGCACCTCAAAACACTGAAAACAAAAATATTTGGTAATGTTCTGTTTTCCCATATAGAGTACTTTTGTTGTTTAACATGTAAAAAAAACACTCATAAGATACGTTTCTTGTAATGTGGTTTCATTTCAACACAGAGAGTGCTTTACATGTATTTTGGTGTTTTGCTTTCTAAGAATGTGAAAAAAACACTCAAAGTACACATTTTTGTATTTTTTTTTTTTTCAGTTTTTCCATATAGAGTACTATTAATTCGTTTTAGCGTATTCTTCCCTAAGAAGCTCAAAAAATCTCAAAATACACGTCTCGCTTAATGTTCTTTTCTTTCCCGATGTGGGAAACAAAAACATTTTGGCGTTTTTTCATGTAAGAAGCTCATAAACACTAAAAATACACGTTTCTCAAAACGCTAGTGCGTTTCTCTTTAAAGCGTGTTTTCCATGCGTTTTAGCGTTTTGGTACGTAAGCAGCTTAAAAAGACATGTCAAAAGGCACGTTGTAGGTATTTTATTATTATTATTATTATTTTTTTTTTTTTTTTTTTTTTTTTTTTTTTTTGAGAGTGTTTTCAATGATTTTTAGTGCTTTCGTGCCGAACACGCTCCAAAAGACATTAAGAAGACATGTTTCTGGAAATGAAGTTTCACTACACCACAGATGGTACACTGGATGCATTTTGGCGTTTTGGTACCTAAGAATGAGAAAAACTCAAAATAATGATAATAAGAACTCAGAATACACATTTTTTTTTTTTATAACGTTCTCTCTTCCATGTAGAGTGTTATTCATGTGCTTCCATGTTAATCCATATAGGATACTTTTTATGAATTTTCGCGTTTTTTGTACATAATGTGAATAACACAAGTTTTTGGTAATGTTTTTATGTTTCTAATTATAGAGAGTGGTATTCAGCTTTTTGTCATTTAGGAAAATCAATAACATTCGTAACACACATTCCTTAAAAATATCGTTTTGTTCACCATATAGGTTACTTTACATGCATTTTCTCGTTTCTTTAACTAACAAGATAAAAAACACTGCAAATGAGATTTTTTTTTCTCCATAATGGGTGCGTAAAAAAACACTAAAACACTTAAAAGATTTTTTTGGGGGTAATTTTTTTTATTTTTTTTTTTACTTTTTTTTCCAAAATATGATGCTTTCCATGCTTTTTACCGTTTTGGTAATGTCGCTTCGTTTCTCTTTATATATTTCTTCTCATACATTTTATTCTTCTGGTACCTAACAATGTGAAAAACACACAAAATACACGTTTTATTATAATATATATATATATATATATATATATATATATATATATACATATATATATATATATATATATATATATATATATATATATATATATATATATATATATATATATATATATATATATATATATATATATATATATATATATATATATATATATATATATATATATATATATATATATATATATATATATATATATATATATATATATATATATATATATATATATATATATATATATATATATATATATATATATATATATATATATATATATATATATATATATATATATATATATATTTTTTTTTTTTTTTTTTTTTTTTTCATAAAGAGTATTTTTACGCGTTTTTGGGTTTTGATACATAAGAAGCTCAGAAACACTCATTTTTCAATTTTCTCTTAAAGTGTTTTAGTTTTCCCATCTACATTGGTTTGCGTGGATTTTTCCGTTTTGGTACCTAACGAGTTAAAACACAATACACGTAACATTGTTCTGTTTCTTCATATCAGTTGTTTTCTATGAATTTTGACGCTCTGTTTTTACTGAACAAAGCGAAAAAAAAAAAAACTCAAAACACACGTTTTCGTAATGTTTATCTGTTTCTCCATAAAGACTGCTTTTTAATGAGTTTTAGGGTTTTGGGACCGAAGAAGGTTAAAAGCATTCATTATACACGTTTCTTGTAATATCGTGTTATTTCCCAATACAGAGTATTTTGTATGTATTTTGGCCTTATTCTATGTAAAAAGTTAAAAACACTGAAAATCCATGATTTTTGTAGTCATTTTATTTATTCATAAGGAATGTTTTGCATGTGTTTGAGTGTGTTTGTGATTAAGAAACTTAAAAACACACAAAAGGCACGTTTTTTTTAATGTTGATTTGTGTTCCCTTATAGAATGCTTTCCATGCTTATTGGCGTTTTGGTGCTTAACACGCTGAAAAACGCGCAAAATATACGTTTCTTATATATATATATATATATATATATATATATATATATATATATATATATATATATATATATATATATATATATATATATGAATATAGCTGAAAACTGTTTCAGCTTCTTTCGTACGTTATTCTCCTTCTCCATAAAGAGTACAGGAGCAGCTCAAGAACACTCAAAAACCGTTTCTGGCATTTTTTTTTTTCCATGCTTTAGAGCGTTTTGGTGCCTAACGCTCAAAGGACACGTTTCTGGAAATTTCGTTTCTATTCACCATATAAGACACTTTGGATGAGTTTTAGTGACTAATACTCAAAAGACACGTTTCTGGAAATGTCGTTTCTATTCGCTGTATAAGACGCTTTGGATGCATTTTGGAGTTTTGGTACCTAACCATGTAAATTACGCAAAATAAAACGTTTTTAGTAATGTTATTCTGTTTCTTTATATAGAGTGCTTTTCATGCGTTTTAGTGTTTTGGTATTTAAAAAGCTTTGGTACCTAAGACGTCTCTGATAATGTCCTTTCTTTTCCCAATATAAGGTACATTGCCTTCATTTTCCGTTTTTCCGTGTAAAAAGCAGAAAAAAAACATTAAAAAGTTTTGTTTTTTTCGTAATGATATTTTCCGTAAAGTGTTTGCATGTATTTAAGCGTTTTGGTTTTTACAAGTTCAGTAACACTGAAAAGACACATATAGGGTGATTTCCATTTTTTTTTTTTTTTTTTGCGTTTTCGTGCATAATTCGTTCGAAAACACTCAAACGATATGTTCCTGGTAATGTCATTTCGTTTCCCCATATAGTGAGCTTTACATGGATTTTGGTGCTTTGGTACCTAATAAAGTAAATAGCAATTAAAATACACGTTTTTGGTAATGTTGTTCTGTTTCTCGATGTAGATATGCTACTCATGCTTTTTTAGCTTTTAGTACCTAAGAAGCTCAAAACTCTCATAATACGCTATTCTCCTAATGTCTTTTAGTTTCGTCATATTTGCATAGATATTTTCTCACTTTCTATGTAACAAGCTCAAAACTCTTAAATACACGTTTTCGGTAAAGTTATACTGTTTCTCAATAAATTTTTATTTTTATTTTTTTGGCATGGGTTTCAGCATTTTAGTATGTAAGTAACTCCAAATCACCTACGAGACACGGTTTTGGTAATATTGTTTTGTTTTCCTTTATAGGGTTTTTTTTCCATGGTTTTTGCCTAACACGCTCATAAACACTCCAGACTCGTTTCTGAATATTTTATTTATTTATTTATTTATTTATCTCTTGATTTTTTTTTTTTTGCACCATTAGGGTATTTTGCATGTTTTTTTTTTTTTTTTTTTTGTCGTTTCGGTACTTATTAATATGAAATACACTCAAAATATTCGTTTTTTGTTATGTGGTTCTCTTTCTCCATATAGAAAGCTCTTCATTCGTTCTAGATTTTAGGTACCTATGAAGTTGATAATTATTTATGACAAAATTCCCTCGTAACATCCTTTCGTTTCTTCATATAGGACACTTTATATGCATATTGATGTTTTTTTTTTTACGTAAGAATCTCCAAAATACTGAAAATACGTTTTTTTTCGGTAATGTTATTTTTATTCATAAATGGTGTTTTCAGGCATTTTAGAGTTTTGGTAAGTAAGTAGTTGAAAAAAAAAAACACTCAAAAGAAACGTTTTTCGTAAAGCTGTTTTTTATTCACATATAAGGTGCTTTCAAAATTTATTTATTTATTTATTTATTATTATTATTATTATTTTTTTTTTTTTTGGCGTTTTGGTGCCGTGGACGCTCATAAACACTTAGGAGACACGTTTTCTTTTTCCAAAGAAGGTTCATGGCATGCATTTTGGCGTTTTTGTACCCTACAGTAAAAAAAAAAACACACACTGCAAATACACGTTTTTGGTAATGTTATTCCGTTTGTCCATATAGAGTGCTATTCATGTGTTTTACCGTTTTGGTACCTAAAAAGCAAAAAAATATAAAAAAAACAATCCTAATACACGATTCATGTAATGTCTATTCTTTTCCGCATTAAGGGTAGTTTGCATGCCTTTTTGGAATTTTCCTACGTAACAAGCAGAAAAATAAAAAAAAATTCTTCATTTTGGTAATAATATTCAGTTTCTCCATAACAAATATTTTTGCATGCGTTTTAGGATTTTGGAATATAAAAATTTCTAAAACAATGAAGTGACACGTTTTTGGTAATGCTTTGTATTACCATAATGTGATTTCTATTCTTTTTACCGCTTTCGTACCTAACAAGCGCTTTGATAGTTAATAAATAAAAAAAAAAACACTCAAAAGATAAATTTTTCGTAATGTAATCCCATATAAGGTGATTTCTATTATTTTCTTTTACGGTTTTGTGCCTGACACTATCAAACAAACACTCACAAAACACGTTTCTGGTGATTTCGCTATTTTCCCCATATACGTGGCTTTCCATGAATTTCAGCCTTTTGGTATTTACTAATGTGAAAATCTCTCAAAATGCACGTTTTTTTTTTTTAAATGTTGTTCTGTTTCTATATATAGATCGCCATTCATGTATTTTCTTTTTTTCATATAGAGTGTTATTCATGAGTTTTAGAATTTTGATAACGAAGAAGCTTAAAAACACTAATAATACACGTTTCTCGTAATGTCTTTTCGTTTCCCCATATAGGATACTTTGCATACTTTTTTTGCGTTTTTGTGCGTAAAAAGCTCAAAAACACTGAAAATCCTTGTTTTTAGTAATATTATTATATTTATACATAAAAGGTATATTTACATGCGTTTTAGTCTTTTCATATGTATGGAGCTGAAAAACACTCAAAACACACGTTTTTGGCAATGTTTTCTCTTCATATATAGGGTGCTTTCCATGCTTTTAAACATTTTTTTGTTTAACCTGTAGAAAAAAAAAATCAAAATATACTTTTCTTGTATGTTATTTAGTTTCCCCATGAAAAGGGCTAATAATGTGAGTACCTATCAATGTGAAAAACATTCAATTTACACGTTTGGGAACGTTGTTGTTTCTTCGTATAGAGGGATATTAATGCGTTTTCGCGGTTGGTGCCAAAAAAGCTCAATATCAATCATAATACACGTTTCTCTTGTCATTTCGTTTCTTAATATAGGGTAAACTCACGTATTTTGTTCGTTTCTCCACGTAAGCAGCTCAAAAACACTGGAAAATAGTTGTTATTAGTAATGTTAATCTGTTTCTCCATAAAGTGTGTTTTGCAAACGTTACAGAGTTTTGGTGAGTATGAAGTTCAAAGACACTCAAAAGACGTTTTTCGTAATGTTGTTTTGTATTCATATATAGGATGATTTCCATTTCATTTAGCGTTTTAGTGTTAAATAAGATAAAAAACACTCAAAAGACAGGGTTTTGGTAATGTCATTTTGTTTCCCTATATAGGAGATATTGCATGCATTTTGTCGTTTTGGTACCTAACAATATAAAAAGTACTCAAAATGCACGTTTTTGGTAATGTTCTCTTTCTCCGTATAGAGTGCTATTCATGCGTTTTATGATTTTGATACCTAAGAACCCCCAAAACACTCTTGATGTCTTTTCGTTGTCCCATATACGGTAGTTTCATGTATGGTTTCCTTTTTCTTGGTCTTTTTGGCCTTTTTGTAACATGATCAAAAACACTCAAAATACTTGTTTTTGTTATTTATTTTGTTTTCCATACAGAGATACATGCAGTGTTTTTGGTAATGTTCCTTTGTTTTCCCATATATGTTTTTTTTTTTCCATGCTTTTTGACGTTTCGGTGCCTAGCAAGCTCAAAAACACTCGAAAGACACGTTTCTGGAAATTTCACTAACTCTCTCCATTTAGGATGCTTTCTATGGATATTGGCGTTTTAGTAACTAAAAATGTGAAATACATTTAAAATATGCCTTTTTTTGTGTTTTTGTTTCTCCATCAAGATTGCTACTCATGCGTTTTAGCGTTTTGGTACATGAGAAGCTCAAAAACTTATCTAACACAAGTTCCTCGATATGGCTTCTCTTTTCCCCATATACAGTACTTTCCCCGTATTTTTTCTACTTAACAAACTCAAAAACACCCCAAATACACGTTTTTAATAGAAATATACTTTTTCCATGAAGGGCGTTTTACATACGTTTTAGTGTTTTGATAAATAGAATAAATAGATGAAAACACTAAAACGAGATTTTTTTTGTTTAACATGTTTTTGCTATACTTATAAGGTGTTTTTTCATGCTTTTTAGTATTTTTGGTTCTTAGCGCGGTCATAAACACTCAAAAGTAATGTTTCTGGAAATCTCGTTTTTTTTTTTCTTTTTTCCAATATAAGATGTTTTGTATGCTTTTTTTGGCTTCTTGGTACCTAACAAAGTGAAAAAAAGACTCAAAATACTTGTTTTGAGTTATAGTATTATGTTTCTCTATAAAAGGTGTTTTGCATGCGTTTAAGCGTTTTGATATATAAGTGGTTCAAAAAGAGTGAAAAGACACATTTTTGCTGATGTTTTATTTTTCCAAACGAGGTGACATCTATGCTTTTTAACATTTATTGTGCCTAACACGTTGAAAAACTCTCAAAAGATACGTTTCTGTTAATATCGTTTCCTTTCCCCATATAGGAAGCTTTGCATGCATTTTGGCATTTGGATCCTAATAATGGAAAAAAAAAATACGTCTTTGGTAATAAAGATTTGTTTCGCCATACAGAGGATACATTCATGGATTTTAACGTATTGGTTCCTAAGAAAATAACTCTCATAATCCACGTTTCTCTTTATATCATTTTCTTTCCCCATATATAGTACTTTCCGTGCATTTTAGAATTTTTGTACGTAACAAGCTGAAAAACTCTGAAAATACACGTTTTTGGTAAAGTTATACTTTTCTCCATAAAAGGTGTTTTGCCTGCGTTTTAGCGTTTTGGTACATAAGTAGCTTAAAAACATTGAAAGATAATTTGGTAATAATGTATTGTTTTTCGACATATGGTACTTTCAATGCTTTTTAGCGTTTTGGTGCCTAACATGTCCATAATCTCTCATCAATCACGTTACTTAAATTGTTTCCTTTCTCCATATAAGGTGATTTACATGCATTTTGGCTTCTTGGTACCTAACAGTGTGAAATACACTTTAAATACAATTTTTTGGTACTGTTATTTATTTATTTATTTTTTTTTTTTACAAATAGAAAATTATTCATGCGTTTTAGCGTTTCGGTACTTGAGAAGCTCAAAAATATTTTTAATATACGCTTCACGTAATGTTTTTCTCTCTCTCTCTCTCTCTCTCTCTCTCTCTCTCTCTCTCTCTCTCTCTCTCTCTCTCTCTCTCTCTCTCTCTCTCTCTCCCCATATTGGTTTCTTTACATGCATTTTTTGTGTTTATGTAACTTGCTCAAAGACAATGAAAAAAAAAAACTTGTTTTTGGTAATGTTACTCTGTCTCCATAAGGGGTGTTATGCGTGCGTTTTTGCATTTTGGCATGTATATAGCTCAAAATATGACTAAAGACTTGTTTTGTTTTCCAGAATAGTGCTTTCCAAGCTTTGTTGTCTAACATGCACAGAATACTCAAAAGATATGTTTCTCTAAATGGTGTTTTTTTTCCCCCATTTAGGGCACAATGCATGCATTTTGGCGTTTTCATACTTAACTGTATAAAAAACTCTCAAAATACACATTTTTGGTAATATTGTTGTTTCTTCATATGGAGTGCAATTCAAAGCTTTTTTGCTTTTTTGTATCTAAGAAACTAAAAAAAATACTCCTAAAACATGATCGTAATGTCTTTTCATTTCCCAAATTTCCCCCCGTTTCATTTATTGTATTGCTATTCTTTTTCTCCATATAGAGTGTTATTCATGCGTTTTAGCTTTTTGGTACCTATGAAGCTTCAAAAACACTAAAAATATACGCCTCTCGTAATGTTCTTTCGTTTTCCGATGAAATATACTTTCAATACATATTTGCAGTTTTGTAACAAGATGAAAAACACAGAAAATGCACGTTTTTTTTTTTAATATTGTTATAGTTATAGTTGTTTTGCAAGTGTTTTATTGTTTCGATACGTAAGTAGTTAAAAAACACTCAAAACACACATTTTCGTATTTTTTCCCATATTAAGTTTTTTTCCATTCCTTTTAGTGTTCTTGTGCCTTTAAAGGACACGCAAAAGACATGTTTATGTTAATGAAATTTGAATTCATAATTGAGGGTGCTTTGCATGCATCTTGGCGTTTTGATATTTAAGAATGTAAGAAACAGCTGATAATGTTGTTGTCTTTCTGAGATAGAGTATTATTCATGAGTTTTATCGTTTTAGTAACTAAGACGATTCAAGGCACTCATAATACTTATCCTAGTAATGTTCTTTCATTACCTCAAATAGGGTTTTTCCATGCATTTTGTCGTTATTATATGAAATGTTCTCTTTTTTCATATGTAGTGCTATTCACTTGTTTTAGAGTTTTGGTACATAAAGAATCTCAAAAACACGTTTCTCGTAATGTTCTTTCCTTTTCCTATATAGAGTGCTTTGCAAGCATGTAGCTTTTTTTGGTACTTAACAATGCAAAAGTCACTGAAAACAGTTCTTAGAAAAAAAAAAAAAAAGCTATTCTTTTTCTCTTTAATGCGATTCGGCGTTTTGCTACTTACGAAGCTCATGAACATATAAAACACGTTTTTATTTTAATATCTTTTTTTTTCTGAAATACACTACTTTCTATGGATTTTGTATTTTTGTACGTAATTAGCTCAAAACATTGAAAATAAACGTTTTCTGGTAATATTATCTCGTTTCTCCATAAACTTTGTTTTGCAGCTATTTTTAGCGTTTTGGTACGTTAGCTCAAAAACACAAAACACTCAAAAGGAACATTTTTCGTAATATTATTTTGTATCCAATATAGGGGTGCCTTCTATTTATCTTAGCGTTTTGGGGGTCAAAACAACTTTTTGTTAATGTAGTTTCATTTCTCTATATTAAGTGCTTTGTATGTATTTTGGTGTTTTGGTATCGAACATTGTGAAAAATACTCAAAATAAACTTTTTGGTAATTTTTTTTTCTTTCTACATATATAGTTTTATTTATGCCTTATAGCGTCTTGTTACCTAAAAAGCTCAAAACACATACATACATTTTTTTTCCGCTTTTGAACAAAAGAAGCTGAAAAAAAACATACAACTTATTTTTGTTAATGGTATTATCTCTCTCCATTAAGTGCTTTGTTTCTCCATCTAGGGTACTTTTGGTTCGTTTTGTGCCTAACACGTTTATAAACACTAAAAAGACATGTTTCTGGAAATGTCGTTTCTTTTCGACATATATGGTGCTTTGCAAGCATATTGGTGTTTTGATATCTAACCGTGTGAAATATACTGAAAATAAACGTTTTTAGTAATATTAATTTGTTTCTTCACACAGAGTGCTATTCATGCGTTTTAGCTTTTTAGCACCTAAGAAACTAAAAAAAAACGGTCTTAATACACTTCTCTTGTAATGTTATTTCATTTTCCCATATAGGATAGATTTCCTGAATTTTGTATTTTTCTTCATAAGAAGCTTAGCAAAAACATTAAAAACACTTTTTTTTTCGTGAGGTTATTCTTCTTTTTTTTTTTTATAAAAGGCATGCATTTTAGCGTTTTGGTACATTATACGTTCAAAAACACTGAAAAGACACGTTTTTTGGAAGCTTTTTTTTTTGTTCCCAAATAGAATGATTTTTATGATTTTTATCGTTTTGGTGCCTCATACGCTAAAACACACACACACACACACACACACACACACACACACACACACACACGCACATACACACACACACACACACACACACACACACACACACACACACACACACACACACATGGGTTTTCTATGGGTTTTAGCGATTTAGTACGTAAGTAGCTCAAAATCACTGAAAACGCACGTTTTTGGTAATATTTTCTTTCTAATATATGATTCTTTTCATGCTTTTTGCCTATCACGCTCATAAAAAATGTAAAAACTAGTTTCTGGATATGTCTTTTTTATCATCATATAGGTTGTTTTGCATGTATTTTGGGATTTTGGTACTTAATAATGAGAAATGCACTCAAAATATACTTTTTTTTTTGTAATGTTCTGTTTTTCTGTATAGAGTGCTGTTCATGCGCTTTACTGTTTAGGTACATAAAAAAAATAAAACACTTAATACAAGTCTTTCATAGTGACCTTTCCTCTCTTCATGCTTGCATGCATTTTTGGTGCTTTCCTACGTAAGATGGTGAAAAAAAACATTGAAAATACTTATTTTTGGTAATGTTAATCTTTTTATCTATAAGGAGCGTTTTGCAGTCGTTTCAGCGTTTTCGTACATATGCAGCTGAAAATAATCATGACATATTTGGTAATGCTTTTTCTATTCCCAGATAAGATATTTTAAATGCTTTTTTTTTTTTTTGCATTTTGGTGCCGAGCACGTTCACAAATACTCAAGAGACAAGATTCTCGAAATTTCGTTTCCTTTTCCCATATAGGGTGCATAGCATGCATTTTGGCGTTTTGATACCTTACTGTGAAATACTCTTAAAATACACGTTTTTGGTAATGTTATTTTGTTTCTCCATATAGAGTGCTATTCATGTGTTTTAACGTTTTGGAAAATAAAAAGCTCAAAAACCCTCATAATACACGATTCTCGTAATGTGTGTTCTTTTCCGCATTAAGGGTACTTTGCATGCATTGTTGCATTTTCTACGTAACAAGCTGAAAAACTATAAATTCTTATTTTTGGTAATATTATTCTGTTTCTACATAGCGTATTTTTTTCATGCGTTTTAACATTTTGGTACATAAGAAGTTCAAAAACATTCAATGCACGCGTTTTTGCTGTTTTGTATTCCCATAGAGGATGATTTCCATGCTTCTTAATGCTTTGGTGCCTAACACGTTCTAATACATTTAAAAAACATGTCTCTTGTAATGTCGTTTCGTTTCCTTGTATGAAAGGTTTTGCCGGCATTTTAGCGTTTTAGGTAAGAACTCTCAAAATGCACATTTTTGTTAATGTTGTTCTGTTTCCCCACATGCAGTGATATTAACACTTATTATGTTGTTTTTGGTAAATAAGAACGTAAAAAAAAATAAAAAGTAAAAAAATAATACAAGTTTCTCGTAATGTCTTTCCGTTTTCCCTCATAGAGTACGTTTTAGCGCTTTGCTACGTAAGAAGTTTAAAACACTCAGATGATTTTTGTATTAATATTTTTTTTTTCCCATAAAGATTGATTTCCAGGCTATTTAGCGTTTTAGTGCCTAAGAGGCAAAGAATAAAAAAAAAATAAATAAAAGACACGTTTCTGGTAATTTCGTTTCGTTTCCCCTTTTAGAGGCTTTTCAGGCATTTTCAAGTTATAGTACCTATGTATTAGACATTAAAAATACACCTTTTTTGTTAATGTTGTTCTGTTTCTCCGTATAAAATGCTATTCATAAGTTTTAGCGTATTTGTACCTAAGAAGCTCAAAAAACACTCCTATTACATATTTCTCGTAAAGTCATTTTGTTTAGAAATATACTCTCAATGCATTTTGGTGTTTTTGGACACTCAAATTACTTGATTTTGATAATGTTATTGTGTTTCTAATGGAAGAGGATTTTTATTTATTTATTTATTTATTTTTCTGTTTGGAGTTATTTTTCAAGTTTAAGTACTACCAAAGTAAAATACACTCAAATTACACGTTTTATGTAATGTTTTCTTATATATAGAATACATTTTCATGCATTTTAGTGATATGATACCCAAAAAGCTCAAGAACACTCATAATATACGCTTTCGAAATGTCTTTTTGTGTTCTCATATAGGGGACTTTGCATACATTATGACGTAATTATGGGGTAATTTTTTATGTATTTTGGAGTTTTCTAAAACAATCTCAGAATCACTCGAAAACATTTCTTTTTGCTAATGTTATTATGTTTTTATATAAAGTGTGTTTTACATGCGTTTTAGCGTTTTTGTTATGTATGAAGTTCAAAACACTCAAAAGTTAATCCTTTAATCTTGTTTTCTATTCCTATATAGGGTGAACTTAATGTTTTATAGCTTTTAGATGCCTAACACGCTCATAAACAATCAAAAGACACATCTGGTAATGTCGTTTTTTTTCCTCATATAGTAGGCGTTGCATGCATTTTGCCATTTTGGTATCTAATAATGTGAAAAACACTCAAAGTATACGTTTTTGTTCATGTTCTGTTTCTTCTTATAGAGTGTTATTCATGCGTTTTAGCATTTTTGATACCTAAGAAGCTCTAAAACACTCTAAATACAAGTTTCTTATATGTGTTCGTTGCCCCATCTAGTGTACATTCTATGCATTAATAATATTCAGCATTTTGGTATGTAATGCGATCAAAAAAACAATTAAAAGACATTTTTTTTACATTTATTGAGTGTTTTCTATGTTTTTCAGCATTTTGGTGCCCAACACGCTCATTAACACTCAAAAGATACATTTTTTTTTTTATATCTCGTTTTCTGACCCAATATAGGATGCTTTGCATGCATTTTGGCATTTTGTTATCTCAAATAGTGAAATACTCTTAAAATACACGGTTCTTGTGATGTTCTGTTTTCCTTCCTTTTTTATTTTTCTTATATATAAACTGCTTCTCATGCGTTTTCGTGTTTTAGTACCTAGGAAGATCAGAAACACTCAAAATGCACGTTTTTATAATGTCTTTTTGTACATAACAAGCTGAAAAACACACAAAATACCTGTTTATTGTTTTACTCCATATAGGGTATTTTGCATGCGCTTTACCGGTTTGGTACGTGAGTAGTTCAAAACACTGAAAAATCACAATTTTTTTTTCTTTTCCAAATAGGGTGCTTTAGATGCTATTTAGCGTTTTGGTGCCTTACACGCTCATAAACACTCAAAAGACTAGTTTCTTGAAATCTAGTTTCCTTTCCACATAGAGGGTGCTTTGCATATATTTATTTTGCATTTTTTATACCTAACAACGTTAAATATACTGAAAATACACATTTTGTGTTATGTGGTTCTGTTTCCCAGTATAGCATACTATTCATGTCTTTTAGCGTTTTGTTACCTAAGAAGCTCAAAAACTCTCATACGAGTAATCCTTGTTTCTCGTAATGTGTTTTTCGTTTCCCCATATAGGGTACTTCGCATGCATTTTAGCGATTTTGTACGTAATAAGTTAAAACTCTAAAAATAATTGTTTTTGATAAGGTATTTTTCCATCAAGTGTGTTTTGTATGCCATTTAGCGTTTTGTTACATAAGAATTTCAAAAACAGTGAAAAAAAACAATTTTTTTCGTAATATTGTTTTGGGTAAATTCTAGGATAAATAAATTCAATGCTTTTTAGCTTTTTGTGCTTAAGATTCTCAAAAACACTCAAAAGACAAATTTCTTACAATGTCTCTTCGTTGTCCCATAAAGTAGGATTTGCATGCATTTTGGCCTTTTTGCACCTAATAACGTGGAAACACTTAAAATTCTTTTTTTTTTTTTGTTATGGTGCTCTGGAGGCATTTTGACGGTTTGGTACATAAAATTTTGAAAAACACTCAAAATAAACGTTTTTGGTAAAGTTCTGTTTCTCCATATACAGTGGTACTAAATAGTTTTTGCGTTTGGTACCTAAGACGCTCAAAGACACTAATAATACATCTTTCTCCTAATGTCCATTATTTTATCCATATTGGGTGATTTCCATGCATTTTGGCGTTTTTGTTACGTAACAATGTAAAAAATACTCAAAATATACGTTTTCGGTAATGTTCTTCTGTTTCTTCATATATAATGTTATACATGCGTTTGTGCATTTTGCTACCTAAGAATCTCAAAACACTGATAAATGAAGTGTCTTTTTATTTCTTTTTGTATCGCCATTTAGGATACTTTGCATGCATTTTTGTTTTTTTTATACGTAAGATAAAAAAAAAAACTCAAAATACACGTTTCTGGTAATGTTATTCTGTTTCTTCATAAAATGTGCTTTGCATGCATTTTAGCGTTTTGGTACGTAAGTAAAAAAAAACTCTCAAAAGACACGTTTTTGGTAATGTTTTGCTTTTCCAAAGAGAGAGTTTTCGTAGCTTTTTAGCGTTTTGGTATCTAATATTGTTGTGTTTCTCCAAAGAGAGTATTATTGATGCATTTTCGCGTTTTGGTACCTGAGAAGCTCAAAAACGCTCTTAATATTAGTTTCTCATAATGCCTTTGGTTACTATTTTTTTTTTTTGGTTAAGAAGCTCAAAACATTGAAAATACACTTTTTTTGGTAATGTTATTCAGTTTTTTTTTTTTTTTTCCAAAATAAGGCATTTTGGATGCGTTTAAGTGTTTTTGTATGTAAGTTGCTTATAAGCACTGAAATTAAAAGTTTTTGTAATCTTTTGTTTTCTCCTATAGGGTGCTTTCCTTGGTTTTTAGCTTCTTGGTACCTAACACGCTCATAAACACTGAAATCACATGTTTCTGGAAATGTTTCCTTTCCCCATATAGTATGCTTTGCATGCATTTTCGCGTTGCGGTACCTAATAACGTGAAAAAGCCTTAAAACACAAGTTTTGGTTAATCTTGTTCTGTTTCTCCATATAGAGTATTATTCATACGTTTTAGTGTTCTGGTACCTATGAAGCTCAATACCACTCAAAATATACGTTTCTTTTAATGTTTTCTTTTCCCCTTTTAGGGTTATTTGCATGAATTTTATCGTTTTTGTACGTAACAGGCGCAAAATTTCTCAAAATGCATGTTTTTGGTAAAGCTGTTGAGTTTCTCCATAAAGTGTGTTTTGCAACCGTTTTAGCGGTTTCGTACGTAAGTAGCTCAAAACAATGTTTTCCCATTTACGGTACTTTTCATGCTTTCTAAGAGCTTTTTGTGTCTAACACTCATAAACTCTCAAAAGACATGTTTCTGGAAATGTCGTTTATTTTCTCCATATCGGGTGCTTTGCATGCATTTTGGCGTTTTGATACCTACCAACACTAAATACACTTAAAATACACGTTTTCTCCATACAGAATGCAAATCATACGTTTTATTTTTTTTGGTACCTAATAAGCTAAAAAAAATAAAAAAAAACTCATAATACTGGTTTCTCTTAATGTCTTTTCGTTTTCTTATATAGGGTACTTTATATGCATTTTGACGCTTTTGTACATAACAAGCTCAAAATTCGCTGAAAATGCTCATTTTTGGTAATGTTTTATGTTTCTGCAGGAAGGGTGTTTTGCATGTTTTATCGTTGTGGTACATTATAAATTTAAAAACTTATATATATATATATATATATATATATATATATATATATATATATATATATATATATATATATATATATATATAGATATATATATAGATATATAAAAACTTTATATATATATATATATATATATATATATATATATATATATATATATATATATATATATATATATATATATATATATATATATATATATATATATATATATATATATATATATATATATATTTTTTTTAAGTGTGAATTTCTCCGGCTACAGTCGTGAGTACAGACACTTAGTGGTACACCACACCAATATTAAATAAAACACTTGTGGTAACGCAAACACTGTTAGGGTTCATGTATAACTTACCTATTTCACAGTGATGTTACTTATGGGGAAATTAAAATAATTTAGTTTGCCTCTTAAACACCGTTTTCTTTTTCTGCTGGACGGAGCGCTCGCTCTCGTTTTCTTTTAAGTGTTCAGGGATAACTAGGATAATTCCATTTCTGTCCCTAAACCTTCAATTCTGTTAAAATTTTCACACTTCTCAAAATACTAACCATTCATCCTTTAAGAGTGGAAACGCCTTTGGACGATGGAAACGTAATTTAAGTGTGTAATTAATACCTAATTAAGATAGCAATAATACTACATTTATGGCTAAAGCTGAGAAGTTAGCTGAAATTTATGAACTGGAGTGTCATTTCCAAGCGGAAAATAGTGACACTAGATCATCAGAAGCACTATTAACGGAACCAAAACCCACTACAGTGGAAAATACCGTGCCCCATGAGGACGGAAACGTGTTGATTACAAGATCAGGGAATAAATACCCATCATTATCAGCAGCAACCATGGCTAATCCTAATGCTTCTGCTTCAGCCTCTACTGGCTCTCCTCATGCCTTGCATGCATCTACTACACTTAAGGTACTTCCTATTCCTGAAACAATATCAGCATTTCGCGGAGAAAACCCGCAAGAAAGGGCTCATGATTTCATTCGTTTGTGTGAGGATGTTATGACAAGATCAAATACTATCACCGATGAAGACAAGATCTCTTTCGTCAGATCTAAATTGGCTGGAGAAGCAGCACACATGATGAATACCAGCGCTTTTAGTCCGCTTGAAATAGGGACTAGTTATGCAAATTTCAAGAAAAATTTCTTGAACATTTTTTGGGGGTAAGAGTCAAACTGACCTCATGGTACTAGCCTCCAAGGTGGGTCTTAGATTTGCAGCTGAAATTAACTCTCTTCACGAAATGAAAGCCTTAATTCCTACACATCAGTTCGTAACGGATTTCATGGATGTCTTACGACTTAACAACTGGTTTCAAGGAAACAGTATGACAGAAACAGATTTCAGAAGACTTCTGGAATTCATCTTTTACATATCATTGGTGAATGAGGAAGTGAAGAAAACCGCAAGTCATTTTCGTTTTAAACCGGGAGACACAGTAGCTGACCTTGCAGTCCTGATTCGAGAGAAAAGAGGGCTACCTGGTGCCTCTCCGGAAACTCAAACCTCATTGGTTGCTCCACTCATGGATGACGACCAATCTCAACCTTGTGCGGCAGCCATGGCAAGGCCTGGAAATGTCTGTTCGTACTGCCATAAAATAGGTCATGTAGAAAAAAGATGTTATAAGAAACAAAAGACCAGAAATTGGCAGCAAATAAATCCGAATTGGAGAACAAAAGGGGGTAATCTCTCTATTAGACCAAAACCAGGTGCATCGCCCCACGTGAAAACTGGTAGGACAAGATCCTACAGGGACGTCGCTACCCAATACTGCCTCATACATGGCCAGTGTAAACACTCATCAGAGCAATGTAAAGATATAATCAATATGAGAATTGAAAAATAGGCCAGAGCTAACCTGAACAGTACAAGGCAGTCGGGGGAAGACCAGCGCACAGTAGTAAACAAACCCGACTAAAACATCTAAATGCGCAAGACGCTGAGGCAGCAAATTCTTCTGACATGTCAGTGCATTCAACCATAAATGCTGCCAACAACCAAACAAACATAATGGCATTACCAACTAGGGTAGGTAAGCATCGCTTATCTTTGGCTGTAGACACTGGAGCCACAGTAAACGTGATCTCTGAAGAATCTTACAAGATTCTGAAACGGAATTCACGCGGTGGTAAATGGATACTCCGTCCAAGTGACTTGAATCTTTCTGGTGTCACAGGGTCAGCCCTGAAAATCTTAGGAAAAATTTCCTTACCAATAAGTGTATCTAAGCATACTCAGCTTATTCAAACTGATTTCTATGTAGTCAGTAACTTTAAACTTCCTTCTGACGGCTTATTAGGGCTAAAAGCCATGAAGTCTCACCAGATAGTAATCTATCCAAAGCAAAATACAGTCATGTACTGCGGACGACATCTGGAAGGGATGAAACATCCTGCACCTTTGGTTTCCAGGCAACCCAGAAACGGTTCTTTATCACGGAAGGGACAAAGATCCAATGGGGAGCCTCAAACGATTCCATCTGTCCGGTCTCCTATGAGAGATAAGGATATAACAGAAGCATGGAGGGAAGCAAAAGCAATTGTCAATGCCAGTTATGACATTCCTGCTCGTGTGGCAAAACGGATTACAATTCGTGTTCCAGAAGCTCCTGTAGGCAGTGACATCTGTCTTGAAGGTATAGGTAATGTTAGGCGATTGGCTGTTGAATCGACTCTTTCCACAATTAGAAAGGGTCATGTCACTGATGCTTTGGTGGTGAACACTACTGGAAGTTCTGTAAGGATCAAACAAGGTCTTTTCCTTGGAAAGTGCCTGGTTTATGACAAGAAAGTGGTACCAGAACCCAGTATTCTGCCTGGAGCCTGCGTCTCTTCGGTGAGTCAGTCTGCTGTTGGCACCGAGCTGGGGCAGGCGCCAACCCTATGTTCGTTTGTCAATGTTGTGGACTACCTCGAAATGAGGCCCGCGCTCTTGGACTTATTGGGGAAGTATCGCAATGTCCTGGCACTACCTGGAGAATCCTTAGGTGTGACCGATCGAGCGGAACACCACATTAGGTTAAAACCAAACACTAAGCCAGTATATATACCAGCTTATCGTCTTCCTCATAGTCAGAGGGCGACTGTAGATGACATGATTCATGACATGATTGACAAGGGAGTGATTCAAGAATCGTGCTCTCCTTGGAATTCACCAATCTTTTTGGTTCCCAAGAAAGATAAATCTTTCAGGCCGGTAATCGACTTCCGGCGCGTTAATGATGTCACAGTGGGTGATCATTATCCTTTACCTGTCCTGAGCGACCTTCTAATGTCCTTAGGTCGTGGAAACAAAATTTTCTCTAGTTTAGACCTGTCGTCAGGATACTGGCAGGCTCCCTTAGCACCCACTTCACGGGAAATAACGGCGTTCAGTACGCCTAGTGGCCATTACGAATGGTTACGCATGCCTTTTGGATTAAAATCCGCTCCTTTAACATTCCAGAGAATGATTAACAGTATTTTCACGGGTTTACTTGGCAAAACCGTGTTTGCATACCTGGATGATATAATCATCGCTAGTAAGGATCAAGAATCCCATCTGGAGAGTTTAAAATTAGTCCTCCAGAAGCTTGAAGAAGCTGGACTTAAAGCAAAGCTTTCTAAATGTGAGTTTCTAAAAGCCAAAATAAAATTTCTTGGCCATGTAGTCGATGGTGAAGGAATCCACACGGTGGATGAAAAGGTCATAGCTGTACAAAAGTTTCCTCAACCTAAATCGGTGGAGAATGTCAGATCTTTCCTAGGTCTTGCGGGATATTACCGTCCTTTCATCAAGAATTTTGCGGCAATTGCATCCCCACTTACTAAACTCCTTAAAAAGGATGTTGCTTTCCATTTGGAGGCTGCTCATGAACAAAGTTTCAATGAATTAAAATCACTATTAACAAATGCACCTGTACTTGCTTTCCCAGAGCATTCAGAGCCGTTCATTATTTGCACGGATGCTTCTTCTCTAGGACTGGGAGCAGTACTGATGCAGACAGATGCCAGAGGCAAAAACTATGTAATAGCATATGCAAGTCGTGTGCTTAATCCAGCAGGGTCTAATTACTCTGTCACTCATCAAGAAACACTTGCTGTAGTTTGGGCTTTAAAACATTTTAAGGACATTATCCTTGGATACCCAATTACAGTCTACACGGATCATGCACCCGTAATTGAACTGTTTAAAGGGAAAAATTTAACTGGACGAGTGGCAAGATGGTACTGTACCATGCAGGAATTTGCTCCAGTAGTCAAGTACTTGCCAGGTCGTGCTAATGTAGTAGCCGACGCACTTTCACGAAATGTGCCTGTGGGAGCTGTCAGTGACTCGATCCCTGTAAATAACTTCACTTTGAAGGAATTAAGTAAAGCACAGCGAGAGCATGAAATATGGTCTAAGGTCATACATGCTCTGGAGTCAGGCGAAGAAGATAATCTTCCACGTCTACATATACCATTCTCTCAATTTTTCATGTCACCAGACAATGTTCTGTGTCGACATAATCCTCAAATGGGAGAGTCTAGTAAAAAGCACATCATTCCTGAGAGTTTAGTCCATGTCATACTTATCTTAGTGCACGACATGCCAAGTGCGGGACATCCAGGAAGAGAGCGAACTCTACAAGCAGCGCGTAAAAGCTATTATTGGCCTACCATGCGCACTGACATAGAAAATTATGTTGCCAGGTGTATATCATGTGCAAAGCACATGGGTGCGGTAAAAGGACCAGCCCCAATACTGGAATATCCACTACCTGAGCGACCTTGGGACATTGTCTCCATTGATCTTCTTCAATTACCCAAAAGTCAAAATGGCTCGCAGTATCTACTTGTGTGTGTAGACCATTTTTCAAGGTTCGTGGTTCTCTCACCTTTAAAGGAAAAATCTGCTAAATATGTAGCGCATGCGCTAGTAACTAAGTTGTTTTGTCCATACTCAGCACCACGAGTGTTGTTAAGTGATAATGGATCTGAATTTCGCAATGAAATCCTACAAGGTATATGTACACAGTACAACATTAAACACACATACACTGTGGCTTACCATCCTTCTTCAAACGGACTAGTAGAAGGAGCAAACAGGAAAATCCTGGAGGTTCTTCGTCCAGTTGTAAACAGTCTCCATGATGACTGGGAGGACTGGTTACCACACGTTGGTGCCTGCATTAACAGTTCAATGTGTGAAAGTACTGAGAAATCCCCACATTATATATTGTATGGTGAAGATAAAAATCTTCCTTATGATTTGTTGGCAAGTCCACAAACTCCAGTATACAACGTAGATGACTATGTTAAACAACATATGCATGTTTTCAAGGACATTCATGCTAAAGTCCGAAGTAGGCTACAAGCTTCTAGGGCAGAAATGATAGCTAGACAACACAAGCGTGCGACCCCTGTCACGATACAGGTTGGAGACACAGTTAAAGTTCGTCATCCGGACAGGACCTCCAAACTCTCCCCAAAATTTAGTGGTCCATGCTCGGTTGTCCGCCAGTTACATGGTAACAAATTTGAGGTGCATGACCCTCTTCTTAACACTGTTGAGATAGTACATAGTGATCGGCTTGTGAAGACTAATGCTCAGATCGAGTCATCAACAGTGAGTACTACTGATCAAGTTACAAACAATAATTCTACTAATACTATAAAGGCGCATAGGTATAACCTGCGCTCATGCAGCTAATTGCCTGCATTACTTACAGATGGCACTAGGCCTCCTGGTTACCTTCTTGAGCATGCTGCAAGTGCTACAAGCGTCCACTGCGTTGCATGTCAAACCAGGGGCTCTCACCACACATCTTGGGGAAGTAACCTTAATAGAAGATGTTCTTCTGGTTCGATATCCTTTTTCTACCTTATTTTCCGTACCTTCGGACCTCCACACAGTCTCAGAAACTTTGGATAACTCCTTACAGGAACTGGAATCCTTACTTGCTGATGAAACGCATAGACAGACACAAGTTTTCTCTCAAACTATAATCAAAGCTTTAAAAGCAAGGGTAGAATTCTTGCATGGGAAATTGAACCAATCTCAGCATGACTACAGCCTTCATCCAGTGCACGCTCGTACCAAAAGAGGACTCATAAATGGGTTGGGACAATTGTCTCCTCGTCCGCCTTGGACGAGGATGTACAGGATTTAAGGAAACATTATGATCGACTAATAACGGTTGCAGCTACTAATAAGAAGGTCCTGAACCTACATCACAATAAAATAGTTAAATTAGAATCTAATCTCAATGAGTTATTACAGTACTCAAATGATTTAACAACTGTGCTTGATAATGCCTTACATAGTTTAGATGTGATAAATCACGTTGTGGTTATAGATCAAGCTTTGCATGTATTTGAAGCTTCCTTGGGTTCAGTTCTCTCCATTAATGAAGCGATAATTCGCAACATGGTGGATGCTGTCAATGGCAGGGTAACAACTTCACTATTTCCTGTAGAGGATTTGCTTCACACAATATAAATTGGTCAGTCAACCTATAAATTGACACCAGTGTATGCAGCGGACATGATCCAGTATTACTACCCATTGCTGGAAGCTACCTTGACCACAGATGCAATAATTGTAAACATACCTTTTAAATCTCAGGATCATTTTGAGGCCTATGAAATTAAACCTTTTCCATTTTCCGTTAATAATTCTGTGATGACACTGGACATGAATCCCTCCTTAGTGCTAATAGCCAAGGATTTTTCATTATATACAATTGGAGATTTAACTGAATTAAAACGTTGTAAATCTTCATACTTGCATTTGTACCATTGTTCAAGTATCCAATTTGCCTTCTTACCTGTAGTAAAAGGTATTTGTGAAGTCGTCTTGACACGTTCAGAGGCGTCTGCAGCTCTAACACTCTGTCCATACAAGCAAGTGGTCTCAAAACCTATTTTCCAGTGTAATTTTCATGGATATCATTACTTTTATTTCACAGAAAAATTTTACGTCTCAGTGACTTGCCCAGAAGGGACCACCTATGAGGAGGTTATAGGACATTATGCGGTACAAGATGCTTGTCATGTACGTTCTAGTAAACTAACCACTTACCCTTCTAGGATTCATTTAGCTTTTACGACAGACCTTTCATATAGAGTTTTCCCTGTTACTTCCCTGGAGAATTTGACAAAGTCAAGGATTTCTTTTATAACAAACTCCTTATCCACTTTTTCCTTCTCAAACACAGAAGAGTTTTCAGAGGCTCTAGAGACATCCTTGCCAGTACGAGTATATCTGAAACCTGGGATTCTCTATCCAAGTATCCTGACACCTTGCCCTATTTTAATGTTTTTGTTAATATTCTTATATGTGTGTGTTAGGAAAGCCTTAAATTTGTATATATATCTTGATAGTAGACGTAAACGTCTTAATGAAGGAGTTTCATACACATAACATGGTTAGGTACACTGTATTCGCGAGGACGCGTCAAGTAGGTGACCGAGCGATGTAACGGTGTCACATAATTAATAATAACATGTATTGTATCTATAATGCCTTGCCTGATTAGCAATATAAGTATATGTATACATATATGAATAAGTGCAAATAGTGGGTGTTGGCGCATAAGGGTGGGGCGGATATGATCACGCCACCCTACGTCACACACACACCATGGAACTTTCCATACTCCTTTTATTGCCATCGATAAGTAATCGGTAGCACCTACATGATAGTATGTAAGTATTCTCCATAGTTAATCTCTCCCTAATGTATTTTGGCATGTATTACTCTTAGCTATAAGTAGCTTTTCCCTTGCCTTATTTATGTAATTAGAGAGTAATAATTATGAATATATTCATGTACTGTGAGTGCGGTCAACCCGCCCCTATTTCTAATGTCAGCACTTTTTGAAGGCGCTAAGCGTCCCTTGTGCCGGCTCCGGCAGTCTCTTGCCAGGATGTAACGCTGTACCACGCAGAGAACATCCGTTGTCCCGTACGCGCCACACCCTTCTCCAGAACTCTGTACATATATCTAAATATACCTATTTTTATACGTTCACCTTTGACATTCACCTGAAAACCACAGAAACTCACCAAGAGTGACTTTACCTATTATATAAAGGTAAGAAACTAATGAACAGTGTCCAGTGGTAATTGATAATTCAAAACCACACCGGAACAGGTTTCGTACATAACAGTCCGAAAAAAAAGCTAAAATTAACTTTTTTTGATAATGTTCTTTTTTCACATAATTTCCCTGAATTTTCCCAGAATTTTGGCATCTCGGTACCTATGAAGAAGAATACCCCCCCCCAAAAAAATCCTATTTTTTTATTATTATTTTTCTTTATAAAGAGGTTTTAGCTTTTTGGTACTTATAGAACTTAAAAACACTCATAATACACGTTTCTCGTAATGTCCTTTCGTTTACCAGACATAGGGTTCTTTGCATGTATTTAAGCGTTTTTAGAGATAACAAGATCAAAAACATTCAAAATACATGTTTTTGGTAATGTTAATCTGTTTCTCCATAAAGGGTGTTTTGCATGCGTTTTAGCGATTTGGTATATAAGGAACTCAAAAAACACTTAAAGGCAAGTTCTTGGTAAAAGTTGGTTTTATTCCCATGTCATGTGATTACCGTGCTTTTTAGTGCTTTATTGCCTAACACGCTCAAAAACACTCAAAAGACACTTTTCTGGTAATGTCATTTTTTTTTCCCACATAAAGCTAGTTTCGCATACAATTTGGGGTTCTGGTAACTAAGAATGTGAAAAACACTCAAAATACACCCATTTGGTAAGGTTGTTCTGTTTCTGAATTCAGAGTGTTATTCATGAGTTTCAGCATTTTGGTATCTATGAAACTTCTCCAGATACACGAGTTTTTGCGTTTTTTGCCTTTTGGTTCTTGTGAAACTATCAAAATACTCATTATATATCTCCTTTTGTTTCCAAATATAGAGTGGATTGCATGCATTTTCGCGTTTTTTGTAGGTAACAAGCTCAAAAACACTAAAAATATACCTTTTTGGTAATGTTATTCTATTTCTTCATATTGATTGGTTTGCATCCATTTTAGCATTTTTTTTACGTAAAACACTGAAAAGACACGTTTTCATTAATTTTGTTTTGGATTCCCATATTCCATATTATTTATCGTTTTGGTGCAGTCAAAAGACAGGTTTCCGGTAACGTCGTTTAATTTCCACATATAGGTGGTTTTTGCATGCATGTGGCTTTGGTAAACAATAGTCTGGAAAAAAACTAAAATTAATGTTTTTCATAATGTTCTTTTTTGCACATAATTCCCCTGAATTTTGCCAGAATTTTGGCATCTCGGTACTTATGAAGATGAACAAAAAATAAAAAACTATTTTTTTATTTTTTTTATTTATTTTTTTCTCTATAAAGAGTGTTATATATGGGTTTTAGCTTTTTGGTACTTAAGGAACTTAAAAACACTCATAATACACGTTTCTCGTAATATCCTTTCGTTTCCCAAACATAGGGTTCTTTGCATGTATTTAAGCGTTTTTATAGGTAACATGATCAAAAACATTCAAAATACATGTTTTTGGTAATGTTATTGTGTTTCTCCATAAAGGGTGTTTTGCATTCGTTTTAACGTTTGGTATGTAACGAGCTCAAAAACATTTAACGGCAAGTTCTTGGTAGAAGTTGGTTTTTATTAACATGTAACATGGTTGTTCTTCTTTTTAGTAATTTATTGCCTAACACGCTCTAAAACACTCAAAAGACACTTCTCTGGTAATATAATTTTTTCCCCACATATTGCTAGTTTCGCATGCAATTTCGGGTTTTGGTAACTAAGAATGTGAAAAACACTCAAAATACACGCATTTGGTAAGGTTGTTCTGTGTCTCAATCAAGAGTGTTATTCATGAGTTTCAGCATTTTGGTATCTAAGAAACCTTTGACTTGTGGTTCTTCTGAAACTATAAAACTCTAATTATACACGTTTCTTGTAATGTCCTTTTGTTTCCCAATATAGAGTGCTTTGCATCCATTTTCGCGTTTTTTATAAGTAACAGGCTCAAAAACACTCAAAATATACCTTTTTGGTAATGTTATTCTATTTCTTGATATTGGTTTGTTTGCATCCGTTTTAGCTTTTTTTCTACGTAAAACACTGAAAAGACAAGTTTTTAGTAATGTTGTTTTCGATTCCCATATAGAGTGACTTCCATATTATTTATTGTTTTGATGCCTAACATGCTGAAAAACACTCAAACGACAGATTTCTTGTAAAGTCGTTTAATTTCCCCATATAGGTGGCTTTGCATGCAATTTAGGGTTTTTTACATAACAGTCCGAAAAAAGCTAAAATAACTTTTTTGATAATATTCTTTTTTCCACATAATTTCCTTGAATTCTGCCAGAATTTTGGCATCTCTGTACCTACGAGTATGAAGAAGACTAAAAAAAAAAAAGAAAATTACTTTTTTTTTCTCTCTATAAAGAGTGTTGTTATTTATTTAGGTTTTTGGTACTTAAGGAACTTAATAACACTCATAATACTCGTTTCTCTTAATGTCCTTTCGTTTCCCAAACATAGGGGTCTTTGCATGTATTTAAGCGGTTTTATAGGTAGCATGATCAAAAATACTCAAAATACATGTTTTTGGTAATGTTATTCTGTTCTCCATAAAGGGTGTTTTGCATGTGTTTTAGCGTTTTGGTATGTAAGGAGGTCAAAAACACTTAAAGGCAAGTTCTTGGTAAAAGTTGGTTTTATTCCTATGTAATGTGATTGCCCTGCTTTTTAGTGCTTTATTGCCTAACACGTTCAAAAACCCTTAAAAGACACTTTTCTGGAAATGTCTTTTTTTTTTATATAAAGCTAGTTTCACTTGCAATTTGGGGTTTTGGTAACCAAGAATGTGAAAAATACTCAAAATACACGCATTTGGTAAGGTTGTTCTGTTTCCCAATTAAGAGTTTTATTCATGAGTTTCAACGTTTTGGTATCTGAGAATCTGAAAAACACTCATAATGCACGTTTCTCGTAATGTCCCTTTTTTTTACTCATTTAGGGTGCTTTGCATGCATTTTGGCATTTTTTTTTTCACGTAACAGCTGAAAAACACTGAAAATACACGCTTTTGGTAATAAGAATATAAGAACATAAGAAATAAGTAAATCTGCAAGTAGGCATCAGGCCTAAACATGGCAGTACTTGTATGAAATATGCCTACCTATTTCCACCTATCATCCCCATCCATAAATGTCTAATTTTCTCTTACAGTTCCCAAATGCCTCAGCACTAACAGCTTGATTACTACGTCCGTTCCAATCATCTACTACTTTATTTGAGAACCAATTCCTTCTTGTCTCCTTTTTGAACATCAAGTTTTCAGGCTTGAACCCATTTTTCTTGTTCTATCATGGTTACAGATTCTAAGAATTTTCCTTATGTTCCCCTTGCTATAACCCATATACCACTTAAAGACTTCTATCAGGTCCACTCTTAACCTACGTCTCTCTAAAGAATGTAAATTTAACAGCTTGAATCTCGCTTCGTAAGGAATACTCCTCATCCCCTGTATCCTTTTAGTCATTCTCCTTTGTACTGATTCTAATAGACCTTTATCCCTCCTGTGATGTGGTGACCAGAATTGGACAGCGTAGTCTATATGAAGTCTGACCAGCGCCAAATGTAACTTTAATATTACTTCGGGAGTTCTCCTTTTAGCACTCCTGAAAATGGATCATAATACACTATTTGCTTTGTTTCTGGCCTCTTTGCATTGCTTTCTTAGACGGAGTTCAGAGCTAACTTTAAATCTCAAATCTTTTTCTTACCCTGAACCTACCAGAACTTGGTTGTTCATTGTGTAACTAATGTGTGGGTTTCTTCTACTTACGCTAAGTGCTTTCAATTTGTTGATATTAAACTGCATTTGCCATCTGTCTGTCCATTCGTTCGTCCTATCCAAATCTGCCTGCAAGGCGATGGTATGCGATTCAGACCTAATTAATCTACATACACTCGTGTCATCCGCAAATTTACTAACAACACTACTAATTCCACTATCCATGTCATTGACATATATAACAAACAACATCGGCCCTAATACTAATAATTCCTTTGTCATCCACTAATTACTTGATCCCACTCGGATTTAGAGCCGTTTATTACAACACTCTGTCGCCTGCCGCTTAGCCATGACCTTATCCAATCTTATCACCTCATCTCTCTCGTGCGCCCTAACTTTTCTCAGTAGCGTCTGATTGGGTACCTTGTCAAATGCTTTACTAAAGTCCTGATATAGGATGCCATAAATATCACCATTATCTGCTTCCACATTACCGATACCTCACATGACTAAAGTGATTTCCTAAGGACAGAAACTAACAGATTACTTATAACCTTTTTCCATTCCTTAAATACTCTGGAATATATTTCATCTGGTCCTGGTGACTTGAACTTTTCAGCTTATCTATCTCCTGTTCCACTATCTCTTTAGTTATAGTAATATCTGTCAGCTTCTCATTCTCTTCTGTTCTAAATATCTTCTCACTATTCGGCAAATCCTGCATGTTTTCCTGGGCACAATTTTACTAATCTCCTCCCAACAACTAAGCAGGTCCCATTCTGTTGTCTTTAAGGAACTATTGTTTTTCTATTCTTCGTCTTATATGTCTGATAAAATCTTTTGGGGTCCATCTTCGCTTGGCTGGCTACCTTTAATGCATAACTATTTTTAGCTTTCCTTCTTAAACTCCTGACTTTTCAAATTCATTATATTATGGCCTTAAAACCACTTCCCCTGTCTTTAATCTCATATATATACTTCTCTTTCGCCCTATGTAGTGTTTTATCCTCAGTCATCCATTTAGGACCATTCTTCTGCGATCTTATTCTTCTGTAAGGGATGTTCCCTAACTGTCCTGAATGTAATTTATCAACGAAATATTTATTTCACTTCTCCATAAAGGGTGTTTTGCTTGGGTTTTAGCGTTTCTGTACATAAGAACCTATAAAACACGTTTTTAGTAATGTTGTTTTGTATTCCTTTTTTTGTTTTTTTGGTAAATAAAACGCTCAAAAATACTCATAATACACTTTTCTCGTAATGTCTTTTTGTTTTCATATAGGGTAATTTCATGATCTTGGCATTTTTCTACGCATGAAACTCAAAAACACTCAATATAAACGATTTTTTTAAGGGGGTAAATTTATATATATATATATATATATATATATATATATATATATATATATATATATATATATATATATATATATATATATATATATATATATATATATATATATATATATATATATATATATATATATATATATATTTTTTTTTTTTATTACATACGTTTTAGCGTTTTAGTACGTACGTTTCTTAAGATATCGTTACCTTTGCCAAATATAGGGTGCTTTAAATGCATTTTGGCGTTTTGTCACTTCAAAATATGAAATGCACTTAAAATACACGTTTTTGATAATGTTGTTCTGTTTCTCTCTATATAGAGTCCTACTCATGCAAATCTGAAAAAAAAAAAACACTCAATACATGTTTCTCGTTATGCCTTTTCCATTCCCTATTGCATTGTACATTGCCTGCATATTGACCTAATATGCTGAAAAGACACGAATTTTTTTTTTTTTTTTTTTTGGTAATGGTAATCTGTTTCCACAGTTGTTGTTTTTTTTCATGCGTTTTATCGTTTTGTTACCTAAAAAGCTGAAAACAGACTCAAAATGTACAATATTAGTAATGTTGTTTCGTTTTTTCATATAAGGTGTATTCCATTCTTTTTAGCATTTTCGTGCCTAACATGCACAAAAACACAAAAAAATACATTTCTTGTAATGATGCTTCTTTCCTGAATATAAAGAGTTTTGCATCCATTTTGTCGTTTTAATATTTTACAGTACGAAAAACACTTAAAATACACGTTTTTAGTAATGTTGTTTGTTTTTTCTGAATAGGAAGTGTTATTCTTGCTTTTCCTCATTTTTGGTACCTAAAAAGCTGAAAACATCCATTATAAATGTATTTCGTAATGCATTTTTCTTTCCCCATATAGAATACTTTGTATGCGTTTCTGAGTTTTCCAAGTAACAAGCCGAAAACACTCAGAACACTTTTTTTTTTAATGTTATTCTGTTTCTCCATAAAAGGTGTTCTGCATGAGTTTTAGCGTAAAAAGTAAAAACAAAATTCTCAAAAGACTCGTTTTTCGTAACGTTTTGTATTCCGCTATAAGGTCATTTTCCATGCTTTTTAGCGTTTTGTTGCCTAACGTGCTGAAAGACACATAAATACACGTTTCTCGTTTCTTGTAATCACGTTTCATTTTCTTATATAAGGGCTTTCGTTACGTTTTCCATTCCCATTTATGGTGTTTACCATTGCATTTTAGCGTTTTGGTGACAAACATACAAAGAAACACTAAAAAAAACACACATTTTATCGTTTCCAAATATATTGGTACTTATCAATGTGAAGAAAAAAAAACACACAAATAACGCGATTTTTTGGTAATGTTGTTCTGTTTCTTCGTATAAGGTGGTATTAATGCGTTTTCGTATTTCGGTACCTGGGAAGCTCAAAAACACTTATAATACACTTTTCTTCTAATGTCTTTTTTGTTTCCCCACATAGTAAACTTTTCATATATTTTGGTGTAATTCTATGTAACAAGCTCAAAAACACTCAAAACACTTGTTTTTGGTAATGTTATTCTGTTTCTGCATAAAGGGTGTTTTGCATGCATTTTACGTTTTTGGTATATAAGAAGTTCAAAAACACTCAAAAATCATGCTTTTCGTTAAGTCGTTTTGTATTCCCAAATAAAGTGATTTCCATGCTTTTTAGCGTATTGGTGCTTAACACGCTCAAAAACATTTAAAAGATACGTTTCTGGAAATCTCGTTTTTACTCATATAGAAGATTTTCAATGCATTTTGATGATTTGCTATTTATTAATGTGAAAACACTCAAAATACACGTTTTTTTGGTCTCGATATCGAGTACTATTCTTGAGTTTCAGCATTTTGTTACCTAAGATGTTCAAAAACACTTATAATAGATTTTCTTCGTAATGTCCTTTCGTTTCCCCATATAACGTTATTTTCATGCATTTTTTGCATTTTTGTACGTAACACGCTAAAAACACTCGAAATAGTTATTTTTTGTATTATTATTCTTTTTCTCCATAAAGTGTTTTGTATTCGTTATAGCGTTTTGTACGTAGGAAGCTCTATAACATTCAAAAGACACGTTTTTTGGTAATGATGTTTTATAATGCCATATACGTTGCTTTGCATGCATTTTGGCGTTTTGTTAAATAAACTCAAAATATATGTTTTAGGTAATGTTTTTTTTCTTTTTTCATATTAAATGACTATTTTCATAGTCAATGCTTTTTAGCGTCTTTGTACCTAAAAAGGTAAAAAAAACAAATAAAAAAAGATTAAAATAGATCTCTCATAATGTCCTTTCGTTTCCCAAAATAGAGGATTTTCCATATATTTTGGCGTTTCTTCACGTAACAAGCTGAAAAACACTCAAAATACTTGTTTTTCGTAATGTTATTCTCTTATATATATATATATATATATATATATATATATATATATATATATATATATATATATATATATATATATATATATATATATATATATATATATATATATATATATATATATATATATATATATAAAGTGTGTTTTGCATGTTTTAGAGTTTTGGTGCTAAAGAAATTCTAAAACCCTGAAAAGGCACGTTCGTAATGTTTTACATGTATATTCCCATATAGGGTGATTTCCATGCTTTTTAGCGTTATGATGCCTAATACGAAAAAAAAAAAGAAAAAATAAACAAATAAAATAAAAACCCTCAAAAGACATTTTTTCTAGTAATGTAGTTTTATTTCCATATATAGGTGACTGTGAATACATTATGGCATTTTGGTACCTAATAATAAAAAAAAAAAAAACACTCAAAATACAAATTATTGGTAAGGTTGTTCTGATTTCTCGATATAAAGTGCACAATAAAATTCATGCGTTTTAGTATTTTGCTACCTAAGAAGCTCTAAAACTCTCATAATACACGTTTTTCCTAATGTCTTTTCGTTTAACATTACAGAGTCTTTTGCTTGCATTTTGGCATTTTTCCACGTACTAAGCTCAAAAACAAACAAAAACACGTTTTTGATACTTATACTGTTTCTTCATGTTTTTTTTTTTTTTTTGCAAGCGTTTCAGCGTTTTTGGTACGTAAGTAGCTCAAAAGCACTATAAAGAGACGTTTTGGTAATGTCTTGTCCTCCCATATAGGGTACTTTCCCTCTTTTTATTTTTATCATTTCGGTGTTTGCACGCACATAAATATTAAAAAAAAACACGTTTCTGGAAATCTCGCTTCCTTTCTCCATATAGGGTGCTTTCCCCGGATATAAAAACCTAACAATATGATATACATTCAAAATAACACGTAATGTAATTCTGTTTCTCTCTATAGAGTGTTATTCATACTCATTCATAGCGTTTTGGTACCTATGAAACTAATAAAATACTCATAATACACGTTTTTCGTAATGTTTATCCATTTCCCCATTTAGGGTACTTTGCTTACTTTTTGGCGTTTTTCTACGAAACAACTTGAAAAAACACTCAAAATACTTATTTTCTTAATATTATTAATAATATTTTGCATGCGTTACAAAGTTTTGGTACATAAGTTGCTCAAAAACAGTGGAAAAAAACATTTCTGGTAATGTGTTGTTTTCCCATATAGGGTGCTTTTTTTGTTTCCTTTTTTTTTTCGTTTTGGTATCTAACACACTCATTAACAATCAAAAGACACTTCTTAAAATCTTGTTTTCTTTCACCATATAAGGTGTTTTGTTTGCATTTTGGAGTTTTGGTACCTGACAATGTGAAATACACTCAAAATACATGTTTTTGGAATTTTTTTTTCTATAGAGTTCTAATTTTTGCCCTTTAGTGGTTTGTCACCTAAGAAGCAAAAAAAAAAAAAACACCTTTCTCGTAATTTTTTTTTTTTTCCATTTAACCAAATAGGGTACTTGGAATGTATTTTGACGTTTTTCACGTAACAGGCTCAAAAAAAAAAAAATTTTTTAATTGTTTTTGGTAATGTTATTCTGTTTCTCCATCAAGGGTTTTTTGCATGCGTTTTAGCGTTCTGATACATAAGTTGATCAAAAATACTGAAAAGAGACATTTTTGTTAATGTTTTGTTTTCCATTACAGTGTCATTTCCATGCTTTTTATCGTTTTGGAGCTAGAACACTCATAAACACTCAAAAGACACCTTTCTGGAAAACTCGTTTCCTTTCGCATGCTTTGCATGTGTACCTAACAATGAGAAATACACTCCAATTACAAGTTTCTGGTAATGTTATGTTTCCATGAAGATTTTTTTTTTTTTTGCATCTGGCTTAGGTTTTTGGTATGTAATAAGCTCAAAAACACTTAAAAGACCCGTTTTCCTTAGTGTTGTTTTGTTGTTCAAATCAAGTGATTTCCAAGCTTTATATCGGTTTAGTATCTAAACACTCAAAAGACAAGTTTCTGGAAACATCGTTTCATTTCCTCATAAAGATTACTTTGCATGCATTTTGCGTTTTCTACGTAACAAGCTCATAAACACATAAAATACTTGTTTTTGGCAATTTTATTCTGTTTCTCCATAAAGAGTGTTTTGCAAGCGTATTAGCGTTTTGGTACGTAAGAAGCTCAAAAAGATTGAAAAGACATGTTTTGGATAATGTTTTTTATTCCCATATGGTGATGTTTCCATGCTTTTTAGCATTCTGATACCTAGCAGTTTCATAAACATTCAAAAGACACGTTTCATTAAGTTTAGTGTTGTTTGTTAGTTAGTGGGCTTCCATACATTTTGGCTTTTTGGCGCCTAACAATACGAAAAAAACACTCAAAATACACGTTTTTGGTAATGTTGTTATGTTTATCCATACAGAGTGCTATTCATGCGTTTTCACATTTTGCTACCTAAGAAGCTCAAATTTACTCATAATACACGTTTCTCGTAATGTCTTTTTCTTTCTTCATATAGAATACTTTCCATACATTATGGCGTTTTTCTACCAAACAAGCTCAAAAACTCTCAAACGATTTCTTTTTGGTGATATTATTCTGTTTTTCCATAAAGGGTGTTTTTCATGCATTTTACCTTCTTGGTACGTAAGAAGCTGAAAAAAAAACTCAAAAGACACGTTGTTGGCAAAATAGTTTTTTTTTTTTTATTTCCATGTATATGTGTATATGAACTTTTTAACAACAAAACAGTAAAAAGCATGAAAACTTTCCTATACTGGAAAAGCAAAAACAACATTCCCCCCAAAAAACGTATTTTTGGGGGTATTTTTCAGCTACTAACGTACAAAAACGCTAAAATGCTTGCAAAAATCCCTTCATGGAAAAATCACATAACCTTACCAGAAACTAGTATTTCATTTTATTTCTTAAGCTTGTCACGTACAAAAGCGCCAAAATGCATGCAAAGTACATTATATATGGATACGAAAGTACATTACGAGAAACGTGAAGTATGAGTGTTTTCAACTTATTAGGTACCAAAACGCTAAAGCGAATGAATAGCACTCTATATGGAGAAACAAAAACGCTAAAATGCATGCAAAGCTTCATATATGAGGGAAAATACGACACCTCTAGAAACGTGTCTTTTCAGTGTTTGTAAGGGTATTAAGTACCAAAACGCTAAAAAGCAAGGAAAGAACCATACATGGGAAAACAAAACAATACAAAAAAGTCTTTTCATTGTTTAGAGCTACTTACATACTAAAACGCAAAACCGCATGCAAAACACCTTTCATGGAGAAACGGGAAAACGTGTATTTTTAATGTTTTAAGCTAATTACGTAAAAAATTGTCAAAATTCATGTAAAGTTCCCAATATGGGGAAACGAAAAGACATTACGAGAAACGTATATTGTAAGTGTTTTAGACCTTATTAGGTTGAAAAATACGAAAATGCATGAATACCACTCTATATGGAGAAACAGAGCAACATTACTAAAAACGTGTATTTTGTTTGTTTTCACAATGTTATGTACCAAAACGTCGAAATTCATGCAAAGTGCAATCTATGGGAGAAACGAAACGAAATTTCCAGAAACGTGAATTTTGAGTGTTTATAAGCATGTTAGGCACCAAACTCTATAAAATAAAAATGGAAAGCATCCTATATGGGAATACAAAACAAAATTACCAAAAAATAGTATTTTTTGTGTGTTTTTGAGCTACTTTTATATGAAAACGCTTGAACAGACGCAAAACATGCTTTATGGAGAAACAAAATAACAATACAAAAAAAAACTATATTTTCAGTGTTTTTGAGGTATGTAAGTAGAAAAACGCCGAAATGTATGCAAAGTTCCCTATGCCGGAAAACGAAGACATTTCGAGAAACGTGTATTATGAGAGCTTTTCAGCTTTTTAGGTACGAAACACAAAGGCACCTTAATAGTACTCTATATGGAGAAACAAAACAACACGAATGAAAATATATATTTTGAGTGGTTTTCATATTATTACCAAAACGCAAAAATACATGCAAAGACTTCTAAAAGACGACACAAAACGAGATTACAAGAAACCTATCTTTAGAGAGTGTTTCTACGTGTTTGGCACCAAAACACTAAGAAGTATGAAAAGAGCACTACTTTGGAAGGGAAAAGGAAATAAAGTGACTTTTCACGTGTTTGGAAGTTTTTAAATTAACAATGTACCAAAACGATAAAACATGGAAAACACCCTTCATGCAGAAACAAAAACATCACCAGAAACGAACATTTTTAGCTATTTTTCAGCTTGTTATGTACAAAAGCGTCAAAATGCATATAAAGTACCCTATATAAGAAAACGAAAAGACTTTAAGAGAAACTAGTATTATGAATTTTTTTTTTTAGCTTATTAGGTACCAAAACGATAAAACGTATGATTTGCATTCTGTATGAAGAAAACGTGTATTTTAAGTGTATTTAGCTTTGTTAGGTATCAAAACGCCAAAATGCATGCAAAGCATCCGATATGGGGAAAATAAACGACATTTCCAGAAACATGTCTTTTGAGAGTTTATGAGTGTGTTAGGCACAAAAAGCTCTTAAGAAGCATGGAAAGTACCGTAAATGGGAAAACATTAAGTGTTTTAAGTTACTTACGTACCAAACCGCTACAACGGTTGCAAAACACACTTTATGGAGAAATTCAGCAACTTTACCAAAAACATGCATTTTGAGAGATTTTGAGCCTGTTACATACAAAAACGATAAAATACGTGCAAATAACCCTAAAAAGGGAAAAGAAAACATTAAAAGAAACGTATATTTTGAGTGGTATTGAGCTTCATAGGTACCAGAACACTAAAACGTATTAACAATACTCTATATGGAGAAACAGAACAAGATTAACCAAAACTTGTGTTTTAAGGCTTTTTTCACGTTATTAGGTACCGCAACGCGAAAATGCATGCAAAGCATACTATATGGAGAGAGGAAACATTTCCAGAAACATGTCCTTTCAGTGTTTATGAGCGAGTTAGGTACCAAGAAGCTAAAAACCAAGGAAAGCACCCTATAGGAGAAAAAAAAAAGATTACAAAAACTTTTCTTTTCAGTGCTTATGAGCTACTTATATACAAAAACACTTCAACGCATCCAAAACGCCTTTTTTTTGGGGGGGGAAAACTTAATAACATTACCAAAAAAGCATGTATTTTCAATGTTTTGAGCTTGTTACGCAAAAAAAAAAAAAAAAGTAACCAAAGACATCAAGAGAAACTTATATTAAGAGCGTTTTTGAGCTTCTTATGTACCAAAACGAGAAAATGCATGAATAATACTCTCTTTGGAGAAACACAACAATATTAGATACCAAAACGCTAAAAAGCAACAAAAGCTCCCTATTTGGAAAAGCAAAACATTACCAAAAGCGTGTCTTTTGAGAGTTTTTACAGCTACTTAGGTACCAAAACGCTAAAATGCATGCAAAGCACATTTTATGGAGAAACAGAATAACATTACCAGAAACGTGTATTTTGATTTTTTTTTTAGCTTCTTACGTATAAAGAAAAGCAAAAATGCATGCAAAGTATCGTCAATGGCGATAGGAAAAGAAATAAAAAGACATTTCATTTATAAGTGTTTTGAGATTCTTAGGTAACAAAATCCATAAACGCATGTATAACATTATATATGAAGAAACAGAAGAACATTACCGAAAACGTACATTTTGAGTGTTTTTTTTTCACATTGTTACGCAAGAAAATGCTAAAATGCATGGAAATCACCCAATATGGATAAAATAAAGGACATTACGAGAAAGATGTATTATTAGTGTTTTTGAGCGTCTTAGGTACCAAACGCGAAAACTATTTAGTACCACTGTATATGAAGAAACAAAACATTACCAAAAACGTTTATTTTGAGTGTTTTTTCACATTTTTATGTACCAAAACGTCAAAATGCCTCCAGAGCACCATCTATGGGAAAATGAAACGACATTTCCAGAAACACGTCTTTTGAGTGTTGATAAACGTGGCAGGTACCAAAGTTATAAAAAGCATGGAAAGCTACCTATATAAAAGAACAACACAACCAAAAATTTATCTTTTGGGTATTTTCAGCTACTTACGTACCATAACGCTGAGATGTATGCAAAACACCCTTCATTACCATAAACAATTTTTTTCTTTTTACATATAAAAAGAAACAAATTCATGCAAAATACTTTGCAAGGGGAAACGAAAAGACATTAGAAGAAACTTTTATTATGAGTATTTTTTTTTTATTTCTAAGGTACCAAGACCTATTTGACACATTGAAGAGAACTCTATATGGAGAAAAGAACAAGATTACAAAAATATGCTTTTTGAGTGATTTTCATATTGTTAGGTAAGAAAACACTCTATAAAGAGTGTTATTTGCGGGTTCTAGCTTTTTCATACATAAAGAACTTAAAAAAAAAAAACTCATAATACACGTTTCTCGTAGCATCCTATCATTTTCCAAACATAGGGTTCTTTGCATGTATTTACGCGTTTTTATAGGTAACATGATCAAAAACACTCAAAATACATGTTTTTGGTAATGTTATTCTGATTCTTCATAAAGGGTGTTTTGCATGCGTTTTACCGTTTTGGTATGTTAGGAGCTCAAAAACACTTAAAGGCAAGTTCTTGGTAAAAGTTGGTTTTATTCCCATGTAATTTGATTGCCCTGCTTTTTAGTGCTTTATTGCCTAACACATGTATTTTTTTTTTCTTTCCACATAAAGCTAGTTTTGTATGCAATTTGGGGTTTTGGTAACCAAGAATGTGAAAAACACTGAAAATACACGCATTTGGTAAGGTTGTTCTGTTTCTTAATTAAGAGTGTTATTCATGAGTTTCAGCGTTTTGGTATCTAAGAATCTCAAAAACACTTATAATGCACGTTTCTCGTAATGTCCCTTTTTTTCCTCATTTAGGGTGCTTTGCATGCATAGCTGAAAAAACACTGAAAATACACGCTTTTGGTAATAAGAACATAAGAACATAAGAAATAAGTAAATAAGCAAGAAGGCATCAGGCCTACACGTGGCAGTACTTGTATGAAATATGCCTACGTATTTCCACCTATCATCCCCATCTATAAATGTGTAATTTTCTCTTACAGTTGCCAAATGCCTCAGCACTAACAACTCGATGACTAATTCCGTTCCAATCATCTACTACTGTATTTGAAAACCAATTCCTTCCTGTTTCCTTTTTGAACATCAAGTTTTCAGGCTCAAGCCTGAAAACTTGATGTTCTATTTTTCTTGTTCTATCATGGTTACAGATTCTAAGAATTTTCCTTATGTTCCTCTTGTTATAACCCATATACCACTTAAAGACTTCTCTCAGGTCCACTCTTAACCTACGTCTCTCTAAAGAATGTAAATTTAATAGCTTGAATCTCGCTTCGTAAGGAATACTCCTCATCCCCTGTACCCTTTTAGTCATTCACCTTTGAAGTGATTCTAATAGATCTTTATCCTTCCTATGATGTGGTGACCAGAATCGGACAGCGTAGTCTAGATGAAGTCTGACCAGCGCTAATTGTAACTTTAATATTACTTCGGGAGTTTTACTTTTAGCACTCCTGAAAATGAATCATAATACACTATTTGCTTTGTTTCTGGCCTCTTTGCATTGCTTTCTTAGACGGAGTTCAGAGCTAACTTTAAATCTCAAATCTTTTTCTTACCCTGAACCTAGCAGAACTTGGTTGTTCATTGTGTAACTATTGTGTGGGTTTCTTCTACTTTTGCCAAGTGCTTTGCATTTGTTGATATTAAACTGCATTTGCCATCTGTCTGTTCATTCGTTCATCCTATCCAAATCTGCCTGCAAGGCGATGGTATGCGATTCTGACCTAATTAATCTACATACACTCGTGTCATCCGCAAATTTACTAACAACACTACTAATTCCACTATCCAAGTCATTGACATATATTACAAACAACATCGGCCCTAATACTAATAATCCCTTTGTCACCCCACTAATTACTTGACCCCACTCGGATTTAGAGCCGTTTATTACAACACTCTGTCGCCTGCCGCTTGGCCATTACCTTATCCAGATTACTTATAACCTTTTCCAATTCTTAAATACTCTGGAATATATTTCATATGGTCCTGGTGGCTTGAACTTTTCAGCTTATCTATCTTTTGTTCCACTATCTCTTTAGTTATGGTAATATCTGTCAGCTTCTCATTCTCTTCTACTCTAAATATCTTCTCACTATTCGGCAAATTCTGCATGTTTTCCTGGGCAAAGACAGTTAAAAAATACTCGTTCACAATTTTACTAATCTCCTCCCAACAACTAAGCAGGTCCCAATCTGCTGTCTTTAAGGAACTATTGTTTCTCTATTCTTTGTCTTATATGCCTGATAAAATCCCTTGGGGTCCATCTTCGCTTGGCTGGCTACCTTTAATTCATAACTATTTTTAGCTTTCCTTGTTAAACTCTTGACTTTTCTAATTCATTATATTATGGCCTTAAAACCACTTCCCCTGTCTTTAATCTCATATATACTTCTCTTTCGCCCTATGTAGTGTTTTAATCTCAGTCATCCATTTAGGACCATTTTTCTGTGATCTTATTCTTCTGTAAGGGATGTTCCCTACCTGTCCTGAATGTAATTTATTAAGGAAATATTTATTTCACTTCTCCATAAAGGGTGTTTTGCATGGGTTTTAGCGTTTCTGTACATAAGAACCTGTAAAACACGTTTTTAGTAATGTTGTTTTGTATTCCTTTATAGAGCACTTTCCATGCTTTTTTAGCGTTTTGGTGTCTAACACGTTCAAAAACACTGAAAAGACACGTTGATGATAATGTCGTTTCGTTTTCCGATAAAGGGGGCTTCCAATGCATTTTGACTTTTGGTACTTAACAATATGAAAAAAAGTTTAAGTAAAAGTTTTCGGTAGAGTTGTTTTTCCATATAAAGTGCTAATCACGTGTTTTTGAGTTTTGTTACCTAAAAAGCTCAAAATCTCTCATAATATACTTTTCTCGTAATGTCCTTTCTTTTCTCCATGTAGGATGCTTTCCGTGTAATTTGGCATTTTTATACTTAACAAGCACAAAAACAATCAAAATACAAGTTTTTGGTAATGTTATTCTGTTTCTCCGTAAAGGTTGTTTTGCATGCGTTTCAACGATTTCAGACGTAAGAAGGTCAAAAACACTCTAAAGATACTTTCTTGGTAATGTTATTTTATATTGCCAAATAGGGTGCTTTCAATGCTTTTTAGCATTTTGATTCCTAACACTCAAGTAAACACTCAAAAGACACGTTTCCTGTAATATAGTTTTGCTTCTTCATATAGGGATCTGCATGCATTATGATGTTTTGCTACATAATATGAGAAACGCTGAAAATAAAGGTTTCAGGTAATGTTGTTCTTTTTCTCTATATAAGGTGCTATTCATGCGTTTTAGCGTTTTGGTACTTAGGAAGCACAAAAACACTAATAAAACTTTTTCTCCTAATGTCTTTCTATTTCCCCATATAGGATGCTTCGTATGTATTTTGACGTTTTGGTACATAACAAGGTAAAAAAAAAAATAGAAATAAAAACACGTTTTTGGTGATGTTCTTTTTCTCTATTAAGAAATATAAGTTATATTCAATTTTCATTCAAGCGGTTTAGTGTTTGGTACCTAAGAGACTCAAAACATTGACTATGCACGTTTCTCGTAATGTTCTATCGTTTCCCCATACAGGGTGCTTTACATGCATTTTTAATATGATGTACGTAACAGACTCAAAAAGACTCAAAATACACGATTTTGGTAAGGTTTTTCTATTTGGTAAGGTTATTGGTGTTTGCTGCACGTCTTTTAGCGTTTTGGTACGTAAAAAGTTTAAAACACTTAAAAGACATGCTTATTATTTTGCATTTCTATATAAGGTGCTTTTTATGCTATTTAGTATTTATGTGAAAAACACATTAAAACACATTTATTACATTATTGTTAAATTTTCTCGAGCAAGCATTATGGTGTTTTGCTACCTGACAATGTGAAAAACATTCAAATTACACAATTTTGGTAATTTGTTTCTCTTTCTCCATACAGTGTGCTACTCATTTATTTTAGCGTTTTGGTACCTAAGAAGCTAAAAAAAAAAAAAAAAAAATCATAATACACGTTTTTTGTTATGTCCTTCCATTTCCTCATATAGGGTCTTTTTGGTGCTTTGGTACCTAACAGGGTGTTTGCATGTATTTTGACATTTTAGTTCGTAAGAACCTAAAAAAAAACACTCTAAAGACACGTTTTAGTAAAATTGTTTTGTATTCCTCTATAGGGTGATTTCGTTGCTTCTTACTGATTTGGTGCCTAACACGCTCAAAAAATAACAAAAGACAAGTTTCTAGTGATTTCGTTTCGTTTCTTCATATAGGTTGCCTTACATGCATGTTGGCGTTTTGGTAATTATCAATGTAAAAAAATACACGTTTTTGGTAAGGTTGTTCTTTTTCTTCAGAGGACTATTGAAGCTTTTTACTGATTTGGTACTTAAGAAAGTAATAAAAAAAATAGCAACAAACGTTTCTCGTAATGTCCTTTCATTTCCATATGCAGGGTGTTTTGTTTGATGATAGGCGATTTTGTACATAATACGCTCAAAGACACTCAAAATGCACGATTTTGGTAAATGTATTCTGTTTCTCTATATAGGGTATTTTCATGCGTTTTTAATGTCGTTTCATATATCTATTTCTCCATATAGGGTGTTATTCATGCGTTTTACCCTTTTGATACTAAGAAGGTCAAAAACACTCATAATACACGTTTCTCGCAATGACTTCATTTTTCCCATATAGGGTATTTTCGATTCATTTAGGCGTTTTTTACGTAACAATCTTACAAAACACTCAAAAATACTTGTTTTTGGTAATGTTATTCTGTTTCTCCATAAAGGATGTTTTCTGTTTTTTTTTTATCGTTTTGGTACATAGAACACTCAAAATAAACGTTTTCTTAATGTTGTTTTGTATTCCCATATCAGGTGAATTGTATGCTTTTTAGCATTTTTGTGCCTAACACGCTGAAGAACACATTTTAGATACGTTTCTGAAATCTCGTTTCCTTTCCCCAAATAGGGGCTTTACATGCATTATGGCGTTTTGATTCATAACAATGTGAAAACACTGAAAATTTACGTTTTTGGTAATGTTATTTCATATAGAGTGTTATTCATGCATTTTAGCGAATTCGTACCTAATAAGTTAAAAAAAAAAAACACCAATAGTACACATTTTAGTAACGTCTTTTCATTTTCCCATTTAAGATATTATATATGCATTTTGGTGTTTTATACTTAACTAACTCAGAAACACTCGAAATATTTGTTTTTTATATTATTTCTCCATGTTTTTTTTTTTTCATGCGATTTAGCGTTTCGGTACGTAAGAAAGTCAAAAATAATGAAAACACACGATTATGGTAATGTTCTTTTGTTTTCCTTTGTAGGGTGCTTTCCATGCTTTTTAGCGTTTTGGTGCCTAGCACGCCAATAAACATTCAAAAGGCACTTTTCTGGAAATCGCTTTTCCTTTCCTCATATACGGTACAAAAACATGTATTAGTAGTGTTTTCGAAAACGCCAAAGTGCATGCAAAGTAAGCTATACGGGAAAAACAAACAAAAACGTGTCTTTTGAATGTTTTCAGCTGTTTACGTACCAAAACACTAAAATGCATGGAAAAGAAACTTCATGGAGAAACAAAATATTATTGCCAAAAACGTGTATTTTGAATGTTTTTAAGCTTATTACGTACCAATACGCAAAAATTCATCCATTTCATTTTATTTCGGTGCTTTTCAACGTTAGCACCAAATCTCTAAAGAGCATGGAAGACACTCTATATAGAAATCAAAACAACATTATCGAAATGGTGTCTTTTGAGTGTTTTTGAGCTTCCTACGTTCCAAAATGCTAAAACGATAAATAGCCTTTATCGGGAGACATTACCAAAAACGTATGATTTAAGCGTTTTCCAGCTTTTTAGAAACCAAAACGCCTAAATATATGTACTAATCACGTGTTTTAGTATTTTATTACCTAAGAAGCTCAAAAACACTTATAATATACGTTTTTGGTAATGTTTTTCTGTTTTTCATGTATGGTATTCTGTATAGATTGTCGTACCTAACATGAGGAAAACACCCATTTTTTTGGTTAATGCTTTTTTCTCCATATAGAGTGATATTCACGTGTTTTAGTGTTTTTGTACATAAGAAGTAAAAAAACACTCATAATAATATTTTTCTTAATAACTTTTAGTTTGTCAATGTCCGTTAATTTGTGTGCATTTTTGACGTTTTCGTACCCAACAAGCTCAAAAAGACTCAAAACACACATTGTTGGTAATGTTCTATTTCACCATAAAGGATGTTTTGCACGCTTTTTAGAAATTTGATACGTATGAAGCTCAAAAACATTCAAAAGACACGTTTTCGTTGTTATATATATATATATATATATATATATATATATATATATATATATATATATATATATATATATATATATATATATATATATATATATATATATATATATATATATATATTTTTTTTTTTTTTTATTGGGGTTGGTTTCTAATATGCTCAAAACACTGAAATAACACGTTTCCGGTAATATAATTTCTTTACAACAAATAGTGTGCTGTCTGCATTTTGGCGTTTTGGTAGCTAATGATCGGAAAAACTCTCAAAAAACGCGTTTATAGTAATGTCCTTTTTCTCCATAAAGGGTGTTTTTCATGTGTTTTAGAGTTTTAGTACGTAAGAAACTGAAAAACACTCAAAAGACAAGTTTTTGTTAATATTGATTGCTTTTCCTATACAGGTTGTCTTGCATGAACTTTGGTGTTTTTGTATCTAACAAGCTCAAAAACACTCAGAATACAAGTTTTTCGTAATGTTGGTCTGTTTCTTTATGTATGGTGTTCACTATACTTTTAGGCGTTTTGGAACCTATCATGGGGAAAAAACTCATAAAGTACGCTTTTGGTAATGTTGTTTTGTTTCTGCAAATATAGTATTATTTACGTGTTTTAGACTTTTGGTATCTATGAAGCTGAAAAAGACATAATACACCTTTATGTTAATATCGTTTCATTTACCTATATAGTTTAATTTGCATACATTTTGGCGTTTTGTACCTAACAAGCTAAAAAAATCTCAGAACAAACGTTTTTGCTAATATTGTTTCGGACATCTTTTATCGTTTTGGTACGTAAGAAGCTCAAAAACACCCGATTTTGTTAAGGTTATCTCGTTTTCCCATATAGGGTGTTTTCCTTGCCTTTTAAGCGTTTTGCTGCCTAATATGCTCAAAACACCTAAATGACAAGTTTCTGGTGATGTTTTGCTACTGGTTTTGTTAATGTTTTTTTTTTCCTCATATAGAGTAATATTCACGTCATAATGCACGTTTCTGTTAATATCGTTTCGTCTCCTCAAATATTGCATAAACCCCATATTGCATGCAATATGGGGTTTATGGGGCAATATGGGTACCTAACAAGTTAAAAGACTGAGATAAGAATTTTTTGCTAAAGTTTCCCATAAATGTTTCTTTGCTCACATTTTAGTGTTTTGTACTCTCAAAAACAGTAAAAAGAAACGTTTTTGACAATGTTGTTTTCTTTTCTCATATAGAGCTATTTCCATGCTTTTTAGCTTTTTGTTGCCTAATTTGCTCGAAAATTTCCAAATGGCACGTTACAGGTACTATCTTTTAGTTATTCCAGACAAGGTATTCTACATACATTCTGTCGTTTTGGTACCTAACTTAAAAACACTTAAAATACACGTTTTTTTTTTTAATGTTCTATTTCTCAGTAAAGTGCATTTTCAATCCCTTTTAGAGTTTCGGTACGTACGAAGCTGAAAAACACTCAAAAGATATGTTTTTGGTAATATTTTTTTTTCTTCTTCTACAGGGTGCTTTGCATGTACTTTGGCGTTTTGATAACTAACAAACTCAAAAATATTGATAATACATGTTTATGATCATGTCGTTCTGTTTCTTCATATAGGGTCTTTATATGTATTTTGGCGTTTTTGGTCCCTAACATGGGGAAAAGCACCCATAATACACGTTTTTCGTAATGATGTTCTGTTTCTTCATATAGAATGCTATTTACGTGTTTTAGCGTTTCGTTACATAAGAAGCTGAAAAACAGCGTTAATATCTTTTCTTTTCCCCATATCTGAAACTTTGCATGTATTTTGGCGATTAATTATCTAACAAGCTCAAAAACACTCAAACACAAGTTTTTGTTTAGTTTAGTTATCGTTTTGTTACGTAAGAAGCTCAAAAGCACACAAAGGACACGATTTTATTTAAGTTATATATATATATATATATATATATATATATATATATATATATATATATATATATATATATATATATATATATATATATATATATATATATATATATATATATATATATATATATATATATATATATATATATATATATATATATATATATATATATTTACATACAGGGTGCTTTGCACGCACTTTGGTGATTTAGCACCTAAGAAGGTCAAAAACATGTAAAAGACGTTTTTGGTAATGTTGTTCTGTTTCTAGATATAGTGTGTTATTGATGTTTTTTTTTGCGCTTTTTTTTTTACCTAAGAAGCTGAAAATACTCATAATACTCTTTAAAATTTAATATCCTTTATTATCCAATACCGTGATATTTCCATTGAATTTCACGTTTTGGTTTCTAACAAGCTGGAAAACGCTCAAATTACATTTTTTTTTTTGTAATGTATCCCCTTAAAACGTGTTTTCCACGCAGTTTAGCGTTTTGGTTTATAAGAAGTTCAAAAACACTCAAATAATAACTTTCTGGTAATGTCGCTCCGTGATTTGCATGCATTTTGCAGTTTTGGTAGATAAGAAGCTCAAAAACACTCAATAAACACGTTTTATAGAATATTTTTCTCTTTCTCTATAAAGGAAGCTGAAAAACACAAAAAATACATGTTTTTAGTTATATTGTTTGCTTTTCCAATATAGAGCGTTTTTGTACATAAGATTTCGGCTACTAGAATGGTGATTTCATTCATTTTGCAGTTTTGATAGCTAAGAGGCTCAACAACACTCAATAAGGTCTTTTTTTTGCATTTTTTTTTCTTTCTCCATGAACGATTTTTTGTATGCACTTTTAGCGTTTTGGTAAATAACAAGCTCAAAACACTTATAATACACGTTTTAGATAATGTTCTGATTTCTCTATGTAGGGTGTTTTGTATGCATTTTGGCGTTTTGGCACTTAACATAGTTATAATGTTGTTTTGTTTCTCCATATAGATTCCTATTCATTTGTTTTAGCGTTTTGGTACATAAGAAGCTAAAAAAAACGCTCATAATACACGTTTCTGTTAATATTATTTCCTTTAGACATATCAAATAATTCATTTTGGCGTTTTAATACCTAAACCTAACAATCTGGAAAACACACAAACAATACGTTTTTGGTAATGTTGTTCATTTTCTCTCTAAAGGGTATTTAACACGTATTTTAGCGTTTTGGTACGAAATAAGCTTAAAAAAAAAACACAAAATACATAGTTTTGATATTTTATAGTGAATGTTTTTCTTCCTTTTTATCGTTTGGTGCCTAATATCCTCAAAAACCACATTTTTGACACGTTTCTGGGAATGTCGTGTTCTAACCCCGGATAGGGTTATTTGTATATATTTTGGAGGGTTGTTACATAATAAGGTGGAACTACTGAAAAGATGCTTTTGGTATTGTTGTTTGCTATTCACATATAGGGTAATTTGCGTGCATTTTGGCGTTTTGGTACCTAACAATCTTAATAACACTCATAATACACCATTTTAGTAATCTTTTTTTTTTTTTTTTTTGTCTTATGGGGTGCTTGTCTGTATTTGACGTTTCAGTACGTAACATGGCGAAAACACTCATAATACTCGTTTTTGGTAATGTTGTTCTATTTTTCCATATAGAGAGCGATTCACGTAATTTAGTGTTTTGGTATCAATAATGTTGAAAAACACTTATAACACACGTTTCTCTTAATATCGTTTCGTTTTCCAGTAACGGATACTTTGGATGCATTTTGGCGTTTGTTACCTAAATAGCTCAAAAACACTCAAAACACACGTTTTTCTTAATATAGTTTTGTTTCACCTTAAAGGGTGTTTTACATATGTTTCAGCGTTTTGGTACGTAAGAAGCTTAAGATTTCTTAAAAGACACGTTGTTGATAATGTTGCTTTGTTTCCCTCTGCTTTCTAGCGTTTTCGTGCCTAATATGCTCAAATCACACAAATTACACGTTTCTGGTGATGTCGATTCGCTACCCAAATAGGGTACTTTGCATGCATTTTCACGTTTTGGTATCCAACAAGTTGGAAAACAATGAAAAGACAAATTCTCGGTTATGTACTTGTTTCTCCATAAACAACGTTTTGTATGCGTTTCCGCGTTTTGGTACTAAGAAGCTGAAAAACGTTCAAAAGACACGTTTTTCTTATTGTTATTTGTTTTTGCCTTATTGGGAGTTTGCATGCACTTTAGCGTTTTGGTAAAAACACTTATAATACAGGTTTTTGTAATATTCTGTTTCTTCTTATAGGGTGCTTTATATGCATTTTAGCATTTTGGTACCTAACACTGAGAAAAACACTCATAATACAAGTTTTTGATGATGCTGTTCTGTTTCTCAATATAGTGATATTCACGTGTTTTTAGCGTTTTATTACAGAAGAAGTTAAAAAACAATTATAACACACGTTTCTGTTAATATCCTTTCGTTTCCCCATATTGGGCGATTATCATGGATTTTGGTGTTTTGTTACCTTACAAGCTCAAAAACAATGAAGAAACACATTTTTTGGTAATGTTGTTCTGTTTTTCTATAAACAGTGTTACACTGTTTTTATACTTTTGGTACGGAAGAAGCTCAAAAACACTCAAAAGACGTGTTTTTGATAATGTTTTATTTTCCCATATAGAGTGTTTTCAATGTTTTTATAGTTTTTTTTTTTTTTGTGGCTAATATGCTAAAAAAACACAGAAATGACACATCTCTGGGAATGCCGTTTCGTTAACTCAAATAGGATGCTTTGCGTGTGTTTTGTTATTTTGGTACCCAGCATGTTGGAAAAAAAAAAAAAACACGTTTTTGGCAACGTTGCTCTGTTTCTCCATAAAGAGCGTTTCGCATGTTTTAATTTTTTGGTATGTTACGAGCTTAAAAAAAAAACAACGCACGTTTTTGTATCCAAAATGTAATAAAGCAATCTGTATGAGTGCTTTGTATGGATTTTGGAGTTTTGGTACCTAAACACAAAGAAAAACACTCACAGTAGGTTTTTCGTAATGTTATTCTGTTTCTCCATATATACAAATATTCGCGCGTTTTAGCGTTTTGGTACATAAGAAGATAAACCCTCAAAATACACACGATGATAATGTTATTTTGTCTTCCCATGTAAAGTATTTTTCATGTCTTTTAGAGTTTTGGTGCTTAATATGCTCAAAAACATCCAAATGGCACGTTTTCTGTTAATGTCGTTCTAGTATCTAACCAGCTGGAAAATATTAAACACACACGTTTTCAGTAATGTTGTTAGGTTTCTCAATAAGAGGTGTTTTGCACGCGTTGTTAAAAGACAAGTTTTTTTTTTTGCAATGTTGTTTGCTTTTCTCAAATAGAGTTCTTTGCATGCACATTATCGTTTTGGTAAATAACAAGCTCAAAAAAACACTCTTAATAGACTTTTCTGTTAATATCATTTTATTTCAAAATATCTGGTAATTTGCATGCATTTTGGCGTTTTGGTACCTTTCAAGCTCAAAAACACTCAAAACACCCGTTTTTGGTAATGTTCCTCCATAAAGATTGTTTTGGAGCGTTTTAGCGATTTGGTACGTAATAAGCTCAAAAAAACGCAAAAGACACGTTTTTGATAATGTTTTATTTTCCCATGTATAGTGTTTTCCATTCTTATCAGCGTTTTGATGTAAAAAAAAAAAAAACACCCAAATGACACGTTTCTGGTAAAATCGTTTTATTACCCCAAATAGGATATTTTGCATGCATTTTGTCGTTTTTGTACCTAACAAGATGGAAAACGCTTAAAACACACAAGTTCGTAATGTTGTTCTACTTGCCCATGAATGGCGTTTTGCATGCATTTTAACGTTTTGGTACGTAAGCAGAAAAAAAAACAATCAAAAGAATGTTCTTTATTTTTCCCATACAGCGTACTTTGCATTCACTTAAGCGTTTTGGTACCTAACAAGCACAAAAACACTCATTATATATTTTTTTTCTAATAAATTTGTTCTGTTTCTTCATATTGGCTACTTTGCATTTTGGCGTTTTAGTACCTAACACACGGAAAAACACTCCTAATACACGTGTTTGGTAATGTTCTCTTTCTTCGATAGGGTGATTTGTATGCATTTTGGAGTTTTATTATCTAACATTGCGAAAAAAAAAAACTTGTAATACACGTTTTTCGTAACATTGTTCTGTTTCTTTATATAGAGTGTTATTCATATATTTTTGAGTTTTGGACAAAATCTCATAATGCACTTCTCTGTTAATATCGTTTCGTTTCCTAATATCGGGTAATATGCATGCATTTTGGTGTTTTGCGATCTAAAAAAGCTGAAAAACATTCAATACAAATGTTGTTTCTCCATAAAAAGTAATTTTTCACGCGTTTGAGTGTTTTGGTACGCAAGAAACTAAAAAAATAAAATAAAATTTTTCAGCGATATGGTGCTTAATATACCCCAAAACAACCCATATGACAATTTTCTGGTAATATCGTTCCGTTACTGCAACGAGGGTTCTTTGCATGTATTTTGGCATTTTGGTACTTATGAAGCTCAAAAACACTCAAAATACACGTTTTTGGCAATGTTGTCCTGTTTCTCCATTACACGTTATTTTGTATTTATTTTAACGTTGTATTTTGTTTTAACGTGTTTGTACATAAGAAATAGAAAAAAAAAGTTTAAATTTTTTTTTTTTTTTTTCCATATAGGGTGCTTTGCTTGCACGTTCTCGTTTTAGTACCTAAGAAGCTACAAAATGTTCATAACACAAGATATTGGTAATGTTGTTCTGTTTCTTCATTTAGGGTTCTTTGTATGCATTTTCTCGTTTTGGTACCTGACATGGGGAATATTGTTAATATTGTTTCGTTTCCCTATATAAGGTATTTTGCATGAATTTTGGCGTTTTATTACCTAATAAGCTCAAGAAAAAAATCAAAACACACCTTTTTGCTAACGTTCTCCTGTTTCTTTAATAATGGGTGGTTTCGACGCATTTTAGAGTTTCGGTACGTAATAAGCTCAAAACACACAAATTTTTTTTTTTCATGAAGTTGTTTTGTTTTCCTATATAGAGTATTTTCTATATTTTTTTTTCTAGCGTTAGGTGCCTACTATGCTTAAAAGTAATAAAACAACGTGTTTCCAAGAATGTCGTTTCCTTACACGAAATAGGGTCCTTTACATATATTTTGAAAATTTTAAATATAACAAGCTGGAAAACACTCAAAGCACACGTTTTTGGTAATGTTTTTCTGTTTCTCAATAAATGGCGTTTTGTATGCGTTTTAGCGTTTTGGTATGTGAGGAGCTTTAAAACACTTAAAGGCAAGTTCTCGGTAAAAGTTGGTTTTATTCCCATGTAATATGATTGCCCAGCTTTTTAGTGCTTTATTACCTATCACGATCAAAAACACAATTTGGGGTTTTGGTAACTAAGAATATGAAAATCACTCAAAATACACGCATTTGGTTTTGTTTCTCAATCAAGAGTGTTATTCATGAGTTTCAGCATTTTGGTATCTAGGAAACTTCTCCATATACACGAGTTTTTGCGTTTTTTGCCTTGTTGTTCTTTTTAACTATAACACACTCATCATACACTTTTCTCGCAATGTCCCTTTGTTTCCCAATATAGAGTGCTTTGTATCAATTTTAGCGTTTTTTCTAGGTAACAAGCTCAAAAACACTCAAAATATACCTTTTTGGTAATGTTTTTTCTATTTCTTGATATTGGTTGGTTTGCATCCATTTTAGCGTTTTTCTATGTAAAACACTGGGAAGACACGTTTTCAGTAATTTTCTTTTGGATTCCCGTATAAAGTGAGTTCCTTATTATTTATCATTTTGGTGACTAACATACTGAAAAACACTCAAAAGACAGATTTCTGGTAAGGTCGTTTAATTTCCTTATATAGGAGGCTTTACATGCAGTTTAGGGTTTGGTACATAATAGTCCGAAAAAAAAGTTAAAATCAAGTTTTTTGATAATATTCTCTTATCATATAATTGCTTTGAATTTTCCCAGAATTTTGGCATTTCGGTACCTATGAAGATGAATAACAAAAAAAAAAATCCTATTTTTTTATTTTTTTATTTATTTATTTTTCTAAATAAAGAGTGGGTTTTAGGTTTTTGGTACTTAACAAACTTAATAACACTCATAATATACGTTTCTTGTAAGGTTCTTTGCATGTATTTAAGCGTTTTTATAGATAACATGATCAAAAACACTCAAAATACATGTTTTTGGTAATTTTATTCTGTTTCTCCATAAAGTTTGTTTTGCATGCGTTTTAGCGGTTTAGTATATAAGGAGCTCAAAAACACTTAAAGGCAAGTTCTTGATAAAAGTTTAATTTATTCAAATGTAATGTGATTCCCGTGCTTTTTCGTGCTTTATTGCCAATCAGGCTCAAAAACACTCAAAAGACATTTTTCTTGTAATGTCACTTTTTTTCTCACATAAAGCTGGTTTCGCATGCAATTTGGGGTTTTGGTAACTAATAATGTGAAAAGCTCTCAAAATACACGCATTTAGTAAGGTTGTTCTGTTTCTCAATTAGGAATGTTATTCATGAGTTTCAGCATTTTTGTATCTAGGAAACTTCTCCATATCCACAAGTTTTTGCGTTTTTTGGCTTTTGGTTCTTTTGAACTATAAAACACTCATTATACACTTTTCTTGCAATGTCCTTTTATTTCGTAATATAGAGTGTTTTGCATCAATTTTCGCGTTTTTTGTAGGTAACAAGCTCAAAAACACTCAAAATATACCTTTTTGGTAATATTTTTTCTCTTTTTTTTATATTGGTTGGTTTGCATCCTTTTTAGCGTTTTTCTACGTAAAATACTGAGAAGACACGTTTTAGGTAATTTTGTTTTGGATTCCCATATAGAGTGAGTTCCTTATTTATTTATCAATTTTGTTCCTAACCTTCTGAAAAACACTCAAAAGACAGATTTCTTTTAAGGTCGTTTAATTTCCTCATATAGGAGGCTTTGCATGCACTTTAGGGTTTGATATATAACAGTCCGAAAAAAAGCTAAATTTAACTTTTTTGATAATTTTACTTTTATCATATAATAGCCCAGAATTTTCCCAGAATTTTGGCATCTCGGTACCTATGAAGATGAATAACAAAAAAAAAAGAATCCAATTTTTTTATTTTTTATTTATTTATTTTTCTAAATAAAGAATGTTATTTGTGGGTTTTAGCTTTTTGGTACTTAAGGAACTAAAAAAACACTCATAATATATATTTCTCGTAATGTCCTTTCGTTTCCCAAACATAAGGTTCTTTGCATGTATTTAAGCGTTTTTATAGATAACATGATCAAAAACACTCAAAATACATGTTTTTGATAATGTTAATCTGTTTGTCCATAAAAAGTGTTTTGCATGCGCTTTAGCGATTTGGTATGTAATGAGCTCAAAAACCTAAAGGCAAGTTCTTGGTAAAAGTTGGTTTTATTCTCATGTAATGTGATTGCCCTGCTTTTTAGTGGTTTATTGCCTAACACGCTCAAAAACGCTCGAAAGACATTTTCTGGTAATATTTTTTCCCACATAAAGCTAGTTTCGCATGGAATTTAGGGTTTTACTAACTAAGAATGTGAAAAACACTCAAAATACAGGCATTTAGTAAGGTTGTTCTGTTTCTTAATTAAAAGTGTTATTAATGAGTTTCAGCATTTTGGTATGTAAGAAACATCTCTAATACATACATTTGGTAAGGTAGTTCTGTTTCTCAATTAAAAGTATTATTCATGAGTTTCAGCATTTTGGTATATAATAAACTTCTTTATCTACACGAGTTTTTGAGTTTTTTGCCTTGTGGTTCTTGTGAAACTATAAAACACTCATTATACACGTTTTTTCGTAATGTCCTTTTCTTCCCTAATATAGAGTGCATTTCATCCATTTTTTGCATTTTTTTGTAGGTAACAAGCTCAAAAACACATCAAAATATATATTTTTGGTAATGTTATTCTATTTCTTCATATTGGTTGGTTTGAATCCATTTTAGCGTTTTTCTACGTTGATCACTGAAAAGACACGTTTTCAGTAATATTATTGAAATTGCTGAAAAAAACACTCAAAAGACAGGTTTTTGGTAAAGTCGAGTAATTTATCCATATAGGTGGCTTTGCATGCACTTCAGGGTTTGGCACATAACTCCGGAAAAAGCTAAAATTATTTTTTTTTATAATGATTTTTTTTTTGCAAAATTTCCCTGAATTTTTCCAGAATTTTGGTATCTCGGCACCTATGAAGATGAATAACAATTTTTTTTTTCTCTCTATAAATTATTATTTGTGAGTTTTAGCTTTTTGGTACTTATGGAACTTAAAAACACTCATAATACACGATTTTCGTAATGTCCTTTTCTTATACAAACATAGGGTTCTTTACATGTATTTAAGCGTTTTTATAGGTAACATGATCAAAAACACTCAAAATACATATTTTTGGTAATGTTATTCTGTTTCTCCATAAAGAGTGTTTTACATGCGTTTTAGCGTTTTGGTATGTAAGGAGTTAAAAACACTTAAAGGCAAGTTCTTCGTAAAAGTTGGTTTTATTCCCAAGTAATGTGATTGTTCTGCTTTTTAGTGCTTTGTTGCATATCACGCTCAAAAACAGTCAGAAGACATTTTTCTGGTAATGTCATTTTTTTCCCACATAAAGGTAGTTTCGCATGTAATTTGGCAATTTCGTAACTAAGAATGTGAAAAACACTCAAAATACACAATTTGGTAGGATAGTTCTGTTTCTCGATTAAAAGTGTTATTCATGCATTTCATCATTTTGGTATGTAAGAAACTTCTCTATATACACGAGTTTTTGCATTTATTGCCTTGTGGTTCTTGTGAAACTAAAAAAAAACTCATTATTTCTCATTTCTCGTAATGTTCTTTTGTTTCCTAACATAGAGTGCTTTCCATCCATTTTTGCTTTTTTTGTAGGTAACAAGCTTAAAAACACTCAAAATATATCTTTTTGGTAATGTTATTCTATTTCTTCATATTGGTTGGTTTGCATCCGTTTTAGCGTTTTTCTTCGTAAATCTCTGAAAAGACTCGTGTTCAGTAATTGTTGAAATTGCTTCTGGTACAGGTTTCTGGTAAAGTCGTGTAATTTTCCCATATAGGTGGCTTTGCATGCACTTCAGGGTTTGGTACATAAATCCGGAAAAAAGCTAAAATCATTTTTTTTGTAAATTTTTTTTCCTTACCTAATTTCCCTTAATTTTGCCAGAATTTTAGCATCTCGGTACTTATGAATATGAAAAAAAAAATCATTTATTTTTATTTTTTTTTCTCTCTATAAAGAGTGTTATTTGTGTGTTTTAGATTTTTGGTACTTAAAGAACCTAAAAACTCTCATAATACATAATTTTCGTAATATCCTTTCGTTTCACAAACATAGGGTTCTTTGCATGTATTTAAGCGTTTTTATAGGTAACATCATCAAAAAAAACCTAAAATTCATGTTTTTAGTAATGTTATTTTGTTTCTCCATAAAGGGTGTTTTGCATGCGGTTTAGCGTTTTCTTATGTAAGGAGTTAAAAACACTTAAAGGCATGTTTTTGGTAAAAGTTGGTTTTATTCCCATGTAATGTCATTTTTCTGCTTTTTAGTGCTTTGTTGCATATCGCGCTCTAAAACACTCAAAAGACACTTTTCTAGTAATGTCATTTTTTCCCACATAAAACTAGTTTCGCTTGTAATTTCGGATTTTCGTAACTAAGAATGTGAAAAACACTCAAAATACTCACATTTGGTAAGATAGTTCTGTTTCTCAATTAAAAATCTTATTCATGAATTTTAGTATTTTGGAATGTAAGAAACATCTTTATATACACGACTTTTTGCGTTTTTTGCCTTGTGGTTCTTGTGAAACTATAAAACACTCATTATACTCATTTCTCGTAATGTCCATTTGCTTCCCAATATAGAGTGCTTTCCATCCATTTTCGCGTTTTTTGTAGGTAACAACTTCAAAAACACTCAAAATATACCATTTTGGTAATGTTATTCTATTTCTTCTTCTTTTTCTTCTTTTAGCGTTTTCTACGTAAAACACCGAAAAGACACGCTTTCAGTAATTTTGTTTTGGTTTCCCATATAGATTGACTTCCTTGGTTTTTATCGTGTTGGTTTCTAACATGCTGAAAAACGCCCATAAGACAGTTTTCTGGCAAAGACGTTTAATTTCCCCATATAGGTGGCTTTGCATGCACTTTAGGGGTTTAGTACATAACAGGCCGAAAAAAAATGCAAAATTTAACTTTTTTTATAATGTTCTTATTTCACATAATTTCCTGAACTTTGCCCGAATTTTGGCACCTCGTTACCTGTAAAGATGAATAAGAATGAAAAAAATATATCGTATTTTTTATTTATTTATATTTTTTTCTCAATAAAGAGTGTAATTTGTGGCTTTTAGCTTTTTCGTACTTAATGAACTTAAAAAACACTCATAATACACGTTTCTCGTAATCTCATTTCGTTTCCCAAAAATAGGGTTCTTTGCATGTATTTAAGCGTTTTTATTGGTAACATGATGAAAAACACCCAAAATACATGTTTTTGGTAATGTTATTCTGTTTCACCATAAAGTGTATTTTGCATGCATTTTAGTGTTTTGGTATATAAGGAGCTCAAAAACACTTAAAGGCAAGTTCTTGTTAAAAATTGGTTTTATTCCAATGTAATGTGATTGCCCTGCTTTTTAGTGATTTATTGCCTAACACGCTCAAAAACACTCAAAAGACATTTTTCTGGTAATGTCATTTTTTTTTCCCACATAAAGCTGGTTTTGCATGCAATTTGGGGTTTTGGTAACTAAGAATGTTAAAAGCACTCAAAATTCACGCATTTTTTAAGATTGTTCTGTTTCTCAATTAAGAGTGTTGTTCATGAGTTTCAGCATTCTGGTATCTACGAAACTTCTTCATATACACTAGTTATTGCATTTTTTGCCTTGCGGTTCTTTTGAACTATAAAACACTCATTATACACTTTTCTTGCAATGTCCTTTTCTTTCCCATTATAGAGTGCTTTGCATCAATTTTCTTGTTTTTTATAGGTAACAAGCTCAAAAACACAAAATATACCTTTTTGGTAATGATTTTCTATTTCTTTATATTGGTTGGTTTGCATCAGTTTTAGTGTTTTTTCTACGTAAAACACTGAGATGAGAAGACAAGTTTTCAGTAATTTTGTTTTGAATTCCCATATAGAGTGAGTTCCTTATTATTTATCGTTTTTGATGCGTAACATGCTGAACAACACTCAAAAGAGAGATTTTTGATAAGGTCGTTTAATTTCCTCATATAGGAGGCTTTGCATGCACTTTAGGGTTTGGTACATACCAGTCCGAAAAAAAAGCTAAAATTAACTTTTCTGATAATATTCTTTTATCATATAATTGCCCTGAATTTTCCCAGAATTTTGGCATCTCGGTACCTATGAAGATAAATAACAAAAAAAAAAAAAAAATCCTATTTTTTTATTTATTTTTTATTTTTTCTCAAAAAAGAGTGTTATTTGTTAGATTTAGGTTTTTGGTACTTAAGGAACTAAAAAACACTCATAATACACGTTTCTCGTAACGTCCTTTCGTTTCCCAAACATAAGGTTCTTTGCATGTATTTAAGCGTTTTTATAGGTAACATGATCAAAAACACTCAAAATACAAGGTTTTGGTAATTTTATTCTGTTTCTCCATAAAGTGTGTTTTCCATGCGTTTTAGCAGTTTTGTATATAAGGAGCTCAAAAACACTTAAAGGCAAGTTTTTTTGGTATAAATTGGTGTTATTCCAATGTAATATAATTGCCCTGCTTTTTAGTGCTTTATTGGCTATCACGCTCAAAACACTTAAAAGACACTTTTCTTGTAATGTCATTTTTTTCTCACATAAAGGTGGTTTCGCATGCAATTTGGGGTTTTGGTAACTAAGAATTGAAAAGCACTCAAAAAACACGCATTTAGTAAGGTTGTTCTGTTTCTCAATTAAGAGTGTTATTCATGAGTTTCAGCATTTTGGTATCTGGGAAATCTCTCCATATACACGAGTTTTTGCGTTTTTTGCTTTGTGGTTCTTTTAAACTATAAAACACTCATTATACACTTTTCTTGCAATGTCCCTTTGTTTCCCAATATAGAGTGCTTTGCATCAATTTTCGTGTTTTTTGTAGGTAAAAAGCTCAAAAACACTCAAAATATACCTTTTTGGTAACGTTTTTCTATTTCTTGATATTGCTTGGTTTCCATCCGTTTTAACGTTTTACTACGTAAAAGAGTGAGAAGACACGTTTTCAGTAAATTTGTTTTGGATTCCCATATAGAGCAAGTTTCTTACTATTTATCGTTTTGGTGCCTAACATGCTAAAAAAACACTAAAAACGTAGATTTCTGGTAAGGTCGTTTAATTTCCTCATATTGGAGGCTGTGCACGCACTTTTGGGTTTAGTACATAACAGTCCGAAAAAAAAAAGCTGAAATTAACTTTTTTGATAATATTCTTCTATCACATAATTGAATTTTCCCAGAATTTTGGCATCTCGGTACCTATGAAGATGGATAACAAAAAAAAAAAAAGAAAAAAATTCCTATTTATTTTATTTTATTTTTTTTTTCTAAAAAAAGAGTGTTATTTGTGGGTTTTAGCTTTTTGGTACTTAAGGAACATAAAAAAAAAAAAAACACTAATAATACACGTTTCTCGTAATGTTCTTTTGTTTCCCAAACATAATGTTCTTTGCATGTACTTAAGCGTTTTTATAGATAACAAGATCAAAAACACTACAAATACATGTTTTTTGTAATGTTATTCTGTTTCTCCATAAAGTTTGTTTTGCATGCGTTTTAGCGCTTTGGTATATCAGGGGTTAAAAAACACTTAAAGGCAAATTCTTCGTAAAAGTTGGTTTTATTCCCATGTAATGTGATCGTTCTGCTTTTTAGTGCTGTGTTGCATATCGCGCTGAAAAACACTCAAAAAACACTTTTTTTTCCCACATGAGGCTAGTTTCGCATGTAATTTGGCATTTTCGTAACTAAGAATGTTAAAAAACACTCAAAATACACAATTTGGTAAGGTATTTCTGTTTATCGATTAAAAGTGTTATTCATGCATTTATTTATTTTTGGTATGTAAGAAATTTCTCTATATACACGAATTTTTGCATTTATTGCCTTGTGGTTCTTTTAAAACAATAAAACTCTCATTATACACGTTTCTCGTAATATCCTTTTGTTTCCTAATATACAGTGCTTTACATCCATTTTTGCATTTTTTGTAGGTAACAAGCTCAAAACACTCAAAATATATCATTCTGGTAATGTTATTCTATTTCTTCATATAGGATGGATTGTATCCGCTTTAGCGTTTTTCTACGTGAAACACTGAAAAGACACGTTTTCAGTTATTTTCTTTTGGATTCACATATTGACTGACTTCCATATTATTTATCGTTTTGTTGCCTAACATGCTGAAAAACACTGAAAAGACAGGTTTCTGGTAAAGTCGTTTAACTTCTCTATATAAGTGGCTTTGCATGCACTTTAGGGTTTGGTACATAACAATTTCGAAAAAAAAGCTATAATTAACTTTTATAATAATGTTCTTTTTTCCACATAAATTCCCTGAATTTTTGCAGAATTTTGGCATCTCGGTATCTATGAAGATGAATAACAAAAAAAAAAATTCATATTTTTTTAAATTTTTTTATTTATTTTTTTTTTTTTTTTCTAAAGAGTGTTATTTGTGGGTTTTAGCTTTTTGTTACTGAAGGAACTTAAAAATCACTCATAATACACGTTTCTCGTAATGTTCTTTCGTTTCCCAAACATAAGGTTCTATGCATGTATTTAAACGTTTTTATAGATAATATGATCAAAAACACTCAAATACATGTATTTGCTAATGTTATTCTGTTTCTCCATAAAATGTATTTTGCATGCGTTTTAGCGTTTTGGTATGTAAGGAGCTCAAAAACACTTAAAGGCAAGTTCTTGGTAAAATTTGGTTTTATTCCCATGTAATGTGATTGCCCTGGCTTTTAGTGCTTTATTGCGTAACACGCTCAAAAAATACTGAAAAGACATGCAAAGCCTCCCATATGAGGAAATTAAAGACATTACCAGAAATCTGTCTTTTGAGTGTTTTTTCAGCGTGTTAGGCACCAAAACGATAAATAATAAGGAACTCACTCTATGTGAGAATCCAAAAGAAAATTACTGAAAACGTGTCTTCTCTGTGTTTTACGTAGAAAAGCGCTAACTAAAACTGATACAATCCAACCAATATCAAGAAGCAGAAAAACATTACCAAAAATGTATATTTTGAGTGTTTTTGAGCTTGTTTCCTAGAAAAAAACGCGAAAATGGATACAAAGCACGCTATATTGGGAAACAAAGGGACATTGCGAGAAAAGTGTGTAATGAATGTTTTATAGTTCAAAAAAACCACAAGGCAAAAAACGCAAAAACTCGTGTATATGCTGAAACTCATGAATAACACTCTTAATTGAGAAACAGAGCAACTTACTAAATGCGTGTCAAAAACACTAAAAGGCAAGTTCTTCGTAAAAGTTGGTTTTATTCTCATGTAATATGATTGCCCTGCTTTTTAGTGCTTTATTGCCTAACACGCTCAAAAACACTCAAAGACACTTTTCTGGTAATGTTAATTTTTTCCCACATAAAGCTAGCTTCGCATGGAATTTGGGGTTTTGGTAACTAAGAATGTAAAAAAAACACTCAAAATACACGCATTTAGTAAGGTTGTTCTGTTTCTTGTTTAAGAGTGTTATTCATGAGTTTCAGTATTTTGGTATCTTAGAAACTTCTCCATACAGTCGAGTTTTTGCGTTTTTTGCCTTGTGATTCTGGTGAAACTATAACTCATTATACACGTTTCTCGTTATGTCCTTTTTTTTCCCTTATATAGAGTGCTTTGCATCCATTTTCGCGTTTTTTTTTTTTTTTTTTATGTAACAAGCTCAAAAACACACAAAATATACTTTTTTGGTAATGTTATTCTATTTCTTCATATTGGTTGGTTTGCATCCGTTTTGGCGTTTTTCTACGTAAATCTTTTAAAAGACACGTTTCCAGTAATTTTGTTTTGGATTTCCATATAGAGTGACTTTCATATTATTTATCGTTTTGGTGCTAACATGCTTTTTGGTGCCTTTTGCTTCCAAATATAGAGTGCTTTCCATCCTTTTTCGCGTTTTTTGTAGGTAACAATTTCAAAAACACTCCAAATATACTTTTTTGGGAATGTTATTCTATTTCTTCATTTTGGTTACTTTGCATCCGTTTTAGCGTTTTCTACGTAAAACACCGAAAAGACATGTTTTCAGTAATTTTGTTTTGGATTCCCATATAGATTGACTTCCGTGGGTTTTATTGTGTTAGTTCCTAACATGCTGAAAAACACTCATAAGACAGTTTTCTGGCAAAGACGTTTAATTTCCTCATATAGGTGGCTTTGCGTGCACTTTAGGGGTTTGGTACATAACAGTCCGAAAAAAAAAGCTAAATTTAACTATTTTGATAATGTTCTTATTTCACATAATTTCCTGAACTTTGCACGAATTTTGGCACCTCGTTACCTGTAAAGATGAATGAGAATGAAAAAAAATATATCTTATTTTTTTATTTATTTATTTTTTTCTCAATAAAGTGTAATTTGTGGCTTTTAGCTTTTTCGTACTTAATGAACTTAAAAACACTCATAATACATGTTTCTCGTAATGTCCTTTCATTTCCCAAAAATAGGGTTCTTTGCATGTATTTAAGCATTTTTATTGGTAACATGATCAAAAATACTCAAAATACATGTTTTTGGTAATGTTATTCTGTTTCACCATAAAGTGTATTTTGCCTGCATTTTAGTGTTTTGGTATATAAGGAGCTCAAATACAGTTAAAGGCAAGTTCTTGTTAAAAATTTGTCTTATTCCATTGTAATGTGATTGCCCTGCTTTTTAATGCTTTATTGCCTAACACGCTCAAAAACACTCAAAAGACATTTTTCTGGTAATGTCATTTTTTTTTTCCACATAAAGCTGGTTTCGCATGCAATTTGGGGTTTTTGGTAACAAAGGATGTGAAAAGCACTCAAAATACAAGCATTTAGTATGATTGTTCTGTTTCTCAATTAAGAGTGTTGTTCCAGAGTTTCAGCATTTTGGAACGTAAGAAACTTCTCTATATACACGAGTTTTTGCGTTTTTTTCCTTGTAGTTCTTGTGAAACTATAAAACACTCATTATACACGTTTCCCTTAATGTCCTTTTGCTTCCCAATATAGAGTTCTTTCCATCCATTTTTGCGTTTTTTGTAGGTAACAATTTCAAAAACACTCAAAATATACCTTTTTGGTAATGTTATTTTATTTCTTCTTATTGGTTAGTTTGTATCCGTTATAGCGTTTTTCTACGTAAAACACCGAAAAGACACGATTTTAGTCATTTTGTTTTGCATTCCCATTTAGATTGATTTCCACATTATTTATAATGTTGGTTCCTAACATGCTGAAAAACACTCATAAGACCGTTTTCTGGCAAAGACGTTTAATTTCCCCATATAGGTGGCTTTGCATGCACTTTAGGGGTTTGGTACATAACAGTCCGAAAAAAAAAAGATAAATTTTTTGATAATGTTCTTATTTCACATAATTTCCTGAATTTTGCCCGAATTTTGGCATCTCGGTACCTCTGAAGATGAATAAGAAAGAAAAAAATATTTTTTTTTTATTTATTTATTTATTTATTTATTTTTGTTTCTCAATAAAGAGTGTTATTTGTGGCTTTTAGCTTTTTGGTAATTAATGAACTTTAAAACATTCATAATACACGTTTCTCGTAATCTCCTTTCGTTTCCCAAAAATAGTGTTTTTTGCATGTATTTAAGCGTTTTTATTGGTAACATGATGAAAAACACTCAAAATACATGTTTTTGGTAATGTTATTCTGTTTCACCATAAAGAGTGTTTTGTATGTGTTTTAGTGTTTTGGTATATAAGGAGCTCAAAAATACCTGAAGGCAAGTTCTTGGTAAAAATTCGTTTTCCTCCAATGTAATGTGATTCCCCTTCTTTTTAGTGTTTTATTGCCTATCACGTTCAAAAACACCCAAATACACTTTTCTGGTAAAGGCATTTTTTTCCCTACAAATCTATTTTCGCATGCAATTTGGGGTTTTGGTAACTAAGAATGTGAAAAGCACTCAAAATACACGGATTTATTAAGGTTGTTCTGTTTCTTAATAAGGAGTGTTATACATAAGTTTTAGCATTTTTCTATCTAGGAAACATCTCCATATAAACGAGATTTTGCGTTTTTTGCCTTGTGCTTTTTTTTGAACTATAAAACACTCATTATACACTTTTCTTGCAATGTCCTTTTGTTTCCCAATATAGAGTGCTTTGCATCAATTTTCGCGTTTTTTGTAGGTAATAAGCTCAAAAACACTCAAAATATACCTTTTTAGTAATGTTTTTCTATTTCTTGATATTGGTTTTTTTGCATCCGTTTTAGCGCTTTTCTACTTTCACTGAGAAGACACGTTTTCAGTAACTTTGTTTTTAATTCCCATATAGAGTGAGTTCCTTATTATTTATCGTTTTGGTGCCTAACATGCTTAAAAACACTCAAAACACAGATTTCTGGCAAGGTCGTTTAATTTCTTCATATAGGAGGCTTTGCGTGCACTTTAGGGTTTGGTACATAACAGTCCGAAAAAAAGCTAAAATTAACTTTTTTGATAATATTCTTTTATCATATGATTGCCCTGAATTTTCCCATAATTTTGGCATCTCGGTACCTATGAATATGAATAACAAAAAAAAAAAAAAAATCCTATTTTTTCTATTTTTTTAATTTTCTATTTTCTACATAAAGAGTGTTATTTGCGGGTTTCAGCTTTTTGGTACTTAAGGAACTTAAAAAAAACACTCATAATACACGTTTCTCTTCATGTCCTTTTGTTTCTCAAATATAAGGTTCTTTGCATGTATTTAAGCGTTTTTATAGATAACACGATCAAAAACGCTCAAAATACATGTTTTTGGTAAAGTTATTCTGTTTCTCCATAAAGTTTGTTTTGCATGCGTTTTAGCGGTTTGGTATATAAAGAGCTCAAAAACACTTAAAGGCATGTTTTTGGTATAAATTGGTGTTATTCCAATGTAATATGATTGCCCTACTTTTTAGTGCTTTATTGCCTATCACGCTCAAAAACATTTAAAAGACACTTTTCTGGTAATGTCATTTTTTTCTTACATAGAGGTTGTTTCGCATGCAATTTGGGGTTTTGGTAACTAAGAATGTGAAAACCACTCAAAATACACGCATTTAGTAAGGTTGTTGTGTTTCTCAATTAAGAGTGTTATTATGAGTTTCAGCCTTTTTGGTATCTAGGAACATTCTCTATATACACAAGTTTTTTTTTTTTGCCTTTTTTTTTTTTTTTGAACTATAAAAAACTCATTATACACTTTTCTTGCAAAGTCCTTTTGTTTTCTAATATAGAGTGCTTTGCATTAATTTTCGCGTTTTTTGTAGGTAACAAGCTCAAAACACTTAAAATATACCTTTTTGGTAATGTTTTTCTATTTCTTGATATTGGCTGGTTTGCATCCGTTTTAGCGTTTTTCTACGTAAAACACAGAAAAAAACACGTTTTCAGCAATTTTGTTTTGGATTCTCATATAGAGTGAGTTCCTTATTATTTATCGTTTTGGTGCCTAACATGCTGAAAAACACTCAAAAAACAGATTTATGGTAAGGTCGTTTAATTTCCTCATATAGGAGTCTTTGGATGCACTTTAGGTTTTGGTACATAACAGTCCGAAAAAAAAAGCTAAAAATAACTTTTTTGATAATTTTCATTTATCATATAATAGCCCTGAATTTTCCCAGAATTTTGGCATCTCGGTACCTATGAAGATGAATAACAAAAAAAAAAAAAAAAAAAAGATTTTTTTCTATTTTCTTACTTTTTTTTCTAAATAAAGATTGTTATTTGTGGGTTTTAGCTTTTTGGTACTTAAGAAACTTAAAAACACCTATAATACACATTTCTCGTAGTGTCCTTTCGTTTCACAAACATAAGGTTCTTTGCATGTATTTAAGCGTTTTTATAGATAACATGATCAAAAACACTCAAAACATATGTTTTTGGTAATTTTATTCTGTTTCTCCATAAAAGGTGTTTTCCATGCGTTTTAGCGTTTTGGTATGTAATGAGCTCAAAAACACTTAAAAGCAAGTTCTTGGTAAAAGTTGTTTTTATTCCCATGTAATGTGATTGCCCTGCTTTTTAGTGCTTTATTGCCTAACACGCTCAAAAACACTCAAAAGACACTATTCTGGTAATATCATTTTTTTTTTCCCACATAAAGCTAGTTTTGCATGGAATTTGGGGTTTTGGTCATTAAGAATGTGAGAAAAACTCAAAACACAGGTATTTAGTAAGGTTGTTCTATTTTTTTAATTAAAAGTGTTATTTATGAGTTTTAGCTTTTTGGTATGTAAGAAACTTCTTTATGTACACGAGTTTTCGAATTTTTTACCTTGTGGTTCTTGTCAAACTATAAAACACTCATACACGTTTCTCGTAATGTCCTTTTCTTTGACAATATAAAGTGCTTTCCATCCATTTTTGCATTTTTTTGTAGGTAAGAAGCTCAAAAACACATCAAAATATATCTTTTTGGTAATGTTATTCTCTTTCTTCATATTGGTTGGTTTACATCCGTTTTAGCGTTTTTCTACGTATATCACAGAAAAGACACGTTTTCAGTAATATTGTTGAAATTGCTGAAAAACACTCAAAAGACAAGTTTCTGGTAAAGTCGTGTAATTTCCCCATATAGGTGGATTTGCATGCACTTCAAGGATTGTACATAACTCCTGAAAAAGAGGTAAAATTATTTTTTATAATGATTTTTTTTTATAAAAATTTCCATGAATTTTGCCAGAATTTTGGCATCTCGGTAACCATGAAGATGAATAACAAATTTTTTTTTCTCTCTCTCTCTCTATAAAGAGTGTTATTTGTGGGTTTTAGCTTTTTGGTACTTAAGGAACTTAAAAACACTCATAATACACGATTTTCGTAATGTCCTTTTGTTATACAAACATAGGGTTCTTTGCATGTATTTAAGGGTTTTTATAGGTTACATGATCAAAAACACTCAAAATACATGTTTTTGGTAATGTTATTCTGTTTCTCCATATAGGGTGTTTTACAAGCGTTTTAGCGATTTGGTATGTAAGAAGTTAAAAAACATTTAAAGGCAAGTTCTTCGTAAAAGTTGGTTTTATTCCCATGTAATGTGATTGTTCTGCTTTTTAGTGATTTGTTGCATATCACGCTCAAAAACACTGAAAAGACACTTTTTTTGGTAATGTCATTTTTTTTTCCCACATCAAGGTAGTTTCGCATGTAATTTGGCATTTTCGTAACTAACAATGTGAAAAACACTCAAAATACACAATTTGGTAAGGTAGTTCTGTTTCTCGATTAAAAGTGTTATTCATGCATTTCATCATTTTGGTATGTAAGAAATTTCTCTATATACATGAGTTTTTGCGTTTATTGCCTTGTGGTTCTTTTAAAAACTATAAACACTTATTATACACTTTTCTCGTAATGTCCTTTTGTTTCCTAATATAGAGTGCTTTACATCCATTTTTACATTTTTTTGTGGGTAACAAGCTCAAAAACACTCAAAATATATCTTTTTGGTAATGTTATTTTATTTCTTCATATAAGTTGGTTTGCATCCGCTTTAGCGTTTTTCTACGTAAAACACTGAAAAGACACGTTTTCAGTAATTTTCTTTTGGATTCACATATTGACTGACTTCCATATTATTTATCGTTTTGGTGCCTAACATGCTAAAAAACACTGAAAAGACAGGTTTCTTGTAAAGTCGTTTAACTTCCCTATATAGGTGGCTTTGCATGCACTTTAGGGTTTGGTACATAACAATCCGAAAAAAAAGCTATAATTAAATTTTTTGGTAATGTTCTTTTTTCACATAGATTCCCTAAATTTTGGCAGATTTTTGGCATCTCGGTACCTATAAGGATGAATAACAAAAAAAAAAATCCCCTTTTTTTATTTATTTTTTATTGTTTTTTTTCTAAATAAAGATTGTTATTTGTGGGTTTTAGGGTTTAGGTACTGAAAGAACTTAAAAACACTCATAATACACGTTTCTCGTAATGCCATTTCTTTTCCCAAACATAAGGTTTTTTGCAAAAGAAGATTCCTTAAAACGTGTCTTCTCAGTGTTTTACGTAGAAAAAACGCTAAAACTGATGCAAACCAACCAATATCAAGAAGCAGAAAAACATTACCAAAAATGTATATTTTGAGTGTTTTTGAGCTGTTACCTACAAAAAAAAAAAAAAAAAAACGCAAAAATTGACACAAAGCACTCTATAATGGGAAACAAAGGGACATTGCTAGAAAAGTGTATGATGAGTGTTTTATAGTTAAAAAAAAAACACAAGGCAAAAAAGACAAAAACTCGTGTATATGGAGAAGTTTCCTAGATACCAAAATGCTGAAACTCATGAATAACACTTTTATTTGAGAAACAGAACAACCTTACTAAATGCGTGTCAAAAACACTAAAAGGCAAATTCTTCGTAAAAGTTGGTTTCATTCCCATGTAATGTGATTGCCCTGCTTTTTAGTGTTTTATTGCCTAACACGCTCAAAAACACTCAAAGACACTTTTCTGGTAATGTCTTTTTTTTTCCCACATAAAGCTAGTTTCGCATGGAATTTGGGGTTTTGGTAACTAAGAATGTTAAAAAAAACACTCAAAATACACGCATTTAGTAAGGTTGCTCTGTTTCTTAAGAGTGTTATTCATGAGTTTCAGCATTTTGGTATCTTAGAAACTTCTCCACACAGACGAGTTTTTTTCGTTTTTTGCCTTGTGATTCTGGTGAAACTATACAACACTCATTATACACGTTTCTCGTTATGTCCTTTTTTTTCCTAATATACAGTGCTTTGCATCCATTTTTTCTTTTTTTTATGTAACAAGCTCAGAAACACACAAAATATACTTTTCTGGTAATGTTATTCTATTTTTTTTTCATATTGGTTGGTTTGCATCCGTTTAAGCATTTTTCTACGTAAATCTTTTAAAAGACACGTTTTCAGTAATTTTGTTTTGGATTTCCATATAGAGTGACTTTTATATTATCTATCGTTTTGGTGCCTAACATACGGAAAAACACTCAAGAGACAGGTTTCTTGTAAAGTCGTTAAATTTTCCCAAATAGGTGGCTTTGCATACACTTTATGGTTTGGTAGATAACTCCGAAAAAAGTTAAAATTAATTTTTTCGATAATGTTCTTTTTTCCACATAATTTCCCTGAATTTTGGCAGAATTTTGGCATCTTGGTACCTATGAACATCAATAACAAAAAAAAAAAAAAAGCTATTTTTTTATTTATTTTTTATTTTATTTTTCTCTATAAAGAGTGTTATTTGTATGTTTTAACGTTTTGGTACTTAAGGAACTTAAAAACATTCATAATACACATTTCTCGTAATGTCCTTTCGTTTCCCAAATATAGGGATCTTTGCATTTATTTAAGCGTTTTTATAGGTAACATGATCAAAAACACTAAAAAAAAAACTTGTTTTTGGTAATGTTATTCTGCTTCTCCATAAAGGAGTGTTTTGCATGCATTTTAGCGATTTGGTATGTAAAGTCGTTAAAAACACTTCAAGGCAAGTTCTTGGTAAAAGTTGGTTTTATTCCAGTGTAATAATTATGATTGCCCTGCCTTTTGGTGCTTTATTGCCTAACACGCTCAAAAACACTCAAAAGACACTTCTGGTAATATAATTATTTTCCCACATAAAGCTAGTTTCGCATGCTATTTGGGGTTTTGCTAACTAAGAATGTGAAAAAAACAAAAAATACACGCATTTGGTAATGTTGTTCTGTTTCTCAATCAAGATTGTTATTCATGGGTTTCAGCATTTTGGTATCTAAGAAACTTCTTTATATACACGAGTTTTTGCGTTTTTTGCCTTATAGTTCTTGTGAACCACAAGTTCTTTTGCCCGAAAATATTAAGACACTTATTATACACGTTTCTCGTAATGTCCTTTTCTTTCCCAATAGGAAGTGCTTTGCATCCATTTTCACGTTTTTTTGTAGGTAACAAGCTCAAAAACACTCAAAATATACCTTTATGGTAATGTTATTCTATTTCTTCATATTGGTTGGTTTGCATTCGTTTTGGCGTTTTTCTAATAAATAATAAATAAAACACCGAAAAGACACGTTTTCAGTAATTTTGTTTTCGATTCCCAAAGAATATTGCCAGAATATTGGCATCTTAGAACCTATGAAGATGAATAACAAAAAAATTTTTTTTTTTCATTTTTTTTTCTTTATAAAGAGTGTTACTTGTGGGTTTTAGCTTTTTTGGTACTTAAGGAACTTAAAAACACTCATAATACACGTTTCTCGTAATGTCCTTTTGTTTTCCCAAACATAAGGTTCTTTGCATGTATTTAAGCGTATTTATTAATAACATGATCAAAAACACTCAAAATACATGTTTTTGGTAATGTTACTCTGTTTCTCCATAATGGGTGTTTTGCATGCGTTTTAGCGTTTTGGTATGTAAGGTATGTAATTTCATATTGGTTGGTTTGCATTCGTTTTAGCGTTTTTCTACGTAAAACACCGAAAAGACACGTTTTCAGTAATTTTGTTTTGGATTCCCATATAGAGTGACTTCCATGTTATTTATCGTTTTGGTGCCTAACATGCTGAAAAACACTCAAAAGACAGTTTTCTGGCAAAGACGTTTGATTTCTTCATATAGGTTGTTTTGCATGTACTTTAGGGTTTGCTACATAACAGTCGAAAAAAAAAAGCTAAAATTAACATTTTTTTAATGTTCTTATTTCACAAAATTTCATGAATTTTGCCGAATTTTGGCACCTCGGTACCTGTGAAGATGAATAAGAAAGAAAAAAAATATCGTATTTTATTTATTTTTTTTTTTTTTTTCTCAATAGAGAGTTATTTGTGGCTTTTAGTTTTTTGGTACTTAATGAATTTAAAAACACTCATAATACACGTTTCTCGTAATGTTCTTTCGTTTCCCACAAATATGGTTCTTAGCATGTATTTAAGCGTTTTATTGGTAACATGATCAAAAACACTCAAAATACATGTTTTTGGTAATTTTATTCTGTTTCTCCATTAAGTGTGTTTTGCATGTATTTTAACGTTTTGTTATATAAAGAGCTCAAAAACACTTAAAGGCAAGTTCTTGGTAAACATTGATTTTATTACCATGTAATGTGATTTCCATTCTTTTTAGTGCTTCACTGCCTATCACGCCCAAAAACACTCAATAGACAATTTTCTGAAAATGTTTTTTTTTCTTTACCAGATAAAGCTTGTTTCGCAATCAATTTTGGTTTTGGGTAGCTAAGAATGTGAAAAAAACTCAAAATATATGCATTTAGTAAAGTTGTTCTGTTTCTCAATTAAGAGTGTTATTCATGAGTTTCAGCATTTTGGTATCTAGGAAACTTCTCCATACACACGAGTTTTTGCGTTATTTTGCCTTGTGGTTCTTTTGAACTATAAAACACTCATTATACACTTTTCTCGCAATGTCCCTTTCTTTCCCAATATAGAGTGCTTTGCATCAATTTTCGCGTTTTTTTTTAAGGTAACAAGCTCAAAAACACTCAAAATGTACCTTTTTGGTAATGTTTTTGTATTTCTTAATATTGGTTGGTTTGCATCCGTTTTAGCGTGTTTTCTACGTAAAACACTGAGAACACATGTTTTCAGTAATTTTGTTTTGGATTCCCATATTGAGTGAGTTCATTATTATTTATCGTTTTGGTACCTAATATGCTGAAAAACACTCAAAAGACAGATTTCTGGTAAAGTCATTGAATTTCCTCATATAGGAGGCTTTGCATGCTCTTTAGGGTTTGGTACATAACATTCCAAAAAAAAAAAAAGCTAAAATCAATTTTTTTTATAATATTTTTTTTATCATATAATTGCCCTGAATTTTCCCAGAATTTTTTCATCACGGTACCTATGAAGATAAATTTCTTTTTTTCTAAATAAAGAGTGTTATTTGTGGGTTTTAGCTTTTTGGTACTCAAGGAACTTAAAAACACTCATAATACACGTTTCTCGTAATATCCTTTCCTTTCCCAAACATAAGATTCTTTGCATGTATTTAAGCGTTTTTATACATAACATACTTAAAAAACACTCAAAATACCTGTTGTTGGTAATGTTATTTTGCTTCTATATAAAGTGTGTTTTGCATGCGTTTTAGCGCATATAAGGAGCTGAAAAACACTTAAAGGCAAGTTCTTGGTAAACGTTGGTTTTATTCCATGTAATGTGATTGCCCTGCTTTTTAGTACTTTATTGTCTAACACTCTCAAAAACACTCAAGACACTTTTTTGCTAATGTCATTTTTTTCCCATAAAAAGCTATATTCGCATGGAATTTCGTTTTTTTTTTAACTAAGAATATGAAAAAAAAACACTCAAAATACATGCATTTAGTAAGGTTGTTCTGTTTTTCAATTAAGAGTGTTATTCATGAGTTACAGCATTTTGGTATCTAAGAAAATTCTCCATATATACGAGTTTATTTGTTTTTTGCCTTGTGGATCTTGTGAAACTATAAAACACTCATTAAACACGTTTCTCGTAATGTCCTTTTGTTTCCCAATATAGAGTGCTTTGCATGCATTTTCGCGTTTTTTGTAGGTAACAAGTTCAAAAACACTCAAAATATACCTTTTTTGGTGTTTTTTCTATTTCTTCGTATTGGTTGGTTTGCATCCGTTTTAGCGTGTTTTCTACGTAAAACACTGAGAAGACATGTTTTCAGTAATTTTGTTTTGGATTCCCATATTGAGTGTCTTCAATGGTATTTATCGTTTTGGTGCCTTTTTGGTGCGTTTTGGTGTAAAGTCGTTTAATTTCCATATATAGGTGGCTTTGCATGCACTTTAGGGTTTGGTACATAACAGTCCGAAAAAAAGCTAAAATTAACTTTTCTGATAATGTTCTTTTTTCCACATAATTTCCCTGAATTTTGCCAGAATTTTGGCATCTTGGTACCTATGAAGATGAATAAGAAAAAAAAAAAAAATGCTATTTTTTATTTATTTATTTTTTTCTCTATAAAAGGGTGTTTTTGTGGGTTTTAGCTTTTTGGTACTTAAGGAACATAAAAACACTCACAATACACGTTTCTCATAATGTCCTTTCGTGTCCTATATATAGGGTTCTTTGCATGTATTTAAGCGTTTTTATAGGTAACATGATCAAAAACACTCAAAATACATGTTTTTGGTAATGTTTTTCATTTTTTCCATAAAGGGTGTTTTGCATGCGTTTTAGTGTTTCAATATGTAAGGAGCTCAAAAAATACTTAAAGGCAAGTTCTTGGTAAAATCTGGTTTTATTCCCATGTAATGTGATTGCCCTGCTTTTTAGTGCTTTATTGCCTAACACGCTCAAAAACACTCAAAAGACACTCTTCTGGTAATTTCATTTTTTTTTTCACATAAAGCTAGTTTCGCATGCAATCTGGGGTTTTGGGAACTAAGAATGTGAAAAACACTCAAAATACACGCATTTGGTAAGGTTGTTCTGTATCTCAATTAAGAGTGTTATTCATGAGTTTCAGCGTTTTGGTACCTAAGAATCTCAAAAACACTCATAATGCACGTTTCTCGTAATGTCGCTCTTCTTCTTCATATAGGGTGCTTTGCATGCATTTTGGCATTTTTTTTTCACGCAATAGCTGAAAAACACTGAAAATACACGCTTTTGGTAATAAGAACATAAGAACATAAGAAATAAGTAAATCTGCAAGAAGGCATCAGGCCTACAAGTGGCAGTACTAGTAGTTGGGAAATTGCCACCAGGGTCGCCCTTCTAAATATGGCATGCCGTCAGAGTCGCCCCTGGGTGGGTGGTGTGGGGGGTGGGGTCGCCCCACCCCCCACCCCACCCCACCCCAGGGGCGACTCTGACGGCATGCCATATTGCGAAGGGCGACCCTGGTAGCAATTTTCCATAGACCCAGGCTGGGAAAGGGGGTGTGATTCACGACGGCAAACACCAAGGGGAAGGGGGGGGGGGGGAGCGGGACGGTGACGGCGACACTGACGGAGAGGTGGGGGGGCGTGCGTCCTTATCCTTCGGGGACGATGGAGGATGGGAGAGGGGAGGGGGGATGGGGGAAGGGGAGGGGAGGATGGGGATCCCATCCCCACCCCCCTGGAGCGACTCTGATGGCATGCCATATTGCGAGTGTGGACCTTATCAAGTTGCAATGGGGAAACCTGACAGCAATTTTCCGTAGACTTCAGTGGCAGTCCATTTCAGGATGGAGACCCAGGCTTGGGAAAGGGGAGGGTGGCGATTCACGACGGCAACACCAAGGGGTGGGGGGGGGGGAGAGGGGCGGTGACGGCGACACTGACGGAGAGGTGGGGGGGGGGCGTGCGTCCTTATCCTTCGGCGACGATGGAATGACTAAATGAATCAATGATGGTGGGTGGAAAATAATTGAGTGAAAGGAGGGGGGGGGGTGTGGACTGGCGGCCAGACGTGGAAGTCGCCCACACACACGCGTGGTTTGGGGACTGTGACGGCAATGCCGTGTAGGTCGCCCTTTCACGTCCCCCCACCCCCCAACCCACCAACCCAAGGGTGGGTGGGAAGGGGGGGGTGATTCACGACGGCAAACACCAAGGGGGGGGAGGGGGAAGGGGGGGAGCGGGACGGTGACGGCGACACTGACGGAGAGGTGGGGGAGGCGTGTGTCCTTATCCTTCGGCGATGATGGAATGACTAAATGAATCAATGATGGTGGGTGGGAAATAATTGAGTGAAAGGAGGGGGGGGGGGTGTGGACTGGCGGCCAGACGTGGAAGTCGCCCACACACACGCGTGGTTAGGGGGGCTGTGACGGCAATGCCGTGTAGGTCGCCCTTTCCCCCTTTCATTCACGGGTATCCTGGAGGGTGGGATGGCTGAGTGTTGCCATTGCGTGTTCCCTCCGAAAACCTCAGTACATTCCAAGGTCGTCGCCGCTGGATGGTCAAAGGTCGGACGGAAAGGGAATGGGGTGGGGGGAGACCCGCACGTGTCAGGAAAGTGGCGGGCAACGCCACCAGGTCCCATGCGGTCTTACGCCACCAGGAGCCATGCAGGTTTTTTTTTTAATTTTTTTTTTGGGCGGGAACGGGAAGTTGAGGGCTTAGAATGGGCCGCCGCGTGGACGTCACGCGCTAGTTGCCCGCGTGGATCCTGGACAGTCTGGGTGGCGAGACTTGCCATCACGCGTTCCCTCCGACATCTCAATACATCCCCTATGGTCAAGGTCGTCGCGACAGCCTCACGAGGTTCCGTTACCTGTCCATCCTTTTTACCTGGAGGAAGCGTCTGTGACGGCCAGGGCGGAGTGGCGGCCTCTTCCACTTTCACCGACCACCAGCGGCGTGGCTGATGTAATACTTATGCCGGATGGTCACCTTATTATTATTATTATTATTATTATTATTATTATTATTATTATTATTATTATTATTATTATTATTATTATTATTAGAAAGGTTATGCAGAGTCGATGGAACATTTTATTTTTATTAGGACAAATACAGCTCATTGCTTATTAGGGCAAATACATCTCTTTCATTCAAAACATTTGCGAATTGAAGGCGAAAAATCATCGTCATCGCTGTCAATGACGGGCGTAGTTTTAATAACTCTAGGAACCAGCTTCTTACGAGGAGCGGCTGGAGCAGCAGGGAGTTTTGGTGTGCTGTCGTCCTCTGGCGTGTTAGGGGGAATATTCTTTTTTTTTCTGTTTTCCTGCGACTTCTTCTTCACCTCGACCCTCTTTGCCGCCTACTGCCGACTCATCTGACTGTTGCGGCTGTGCTTCGGTCGAAGGTGGCATCAGCGACTCCTGAGGTGGCGGAATCGACTGCGATGCCGGCTGCTGCTGTTGCGACTCCTGTCCTGATGGAGCGTCAGGAGGTGGGCTGGCCGGCAGTGGCGACATGTCGTCATCACTAAAGATCAATTTCTTCTTTGCAGGTTCTGACATTTTCTCCACATTGACATCCTCATGGTCGGCGCGGCTTCGCTTACCCCCAGCATCGCCCAGATAGATATCAAAGCGGAAAGAGATGCGTTCTGTAACAGACAAGAAAAAAAAAAAAAAAAAAAAACGATGAGAACAATGGAAAAGTTTTTATTTTCCCCTCCCACTCTCCCTCTTCTTATTCATTGGCAAAGAACGTTAATGTAATTTACAATGGTGAAGATGTCAGATGCCGTGCAAGGCAATGGCGTACTCACCCGCAGTTCTCAAGATGAAACGTTTGTTAGCTTGCTCCATTCTTGGAGATGAGGCTTCGACGTCCGACTGGGTTGAGAGGTGATGGCGAAGTGACGCTTATCCGTCAGCAATTACCCCATATTGACCCCCTTTCCCACCCCCCCAAACCCCCAATCTACCTTATTACCACTTTACAGATGTTACGACATCTCGCCCGGCTGCCGGCTGGGCAAAACGTAGGCATGCAATGCGGCATATTACGAAATATTACGTATGCCATACGAGTAATTTTTTTGTCATTATATAGATATTGATGTTTTTTGAAGGTGGCGTGAATAATGCACATTGCACGTTTTAATGTATGCCAACTCAGTAGAAGGCAAAAGAACATGCAATAAATGCCACACACGAGGGAATTCAACCCCTGAAGTCGATAATTTAATGTGCTAATTTTTATATGTGGACAAGTTTGCATAAAATGATGTAAGACAGCGGAATTGTATTTGGGATGCAAGTTATAGCTATCGTAATAGCCTATGGTCTGACTTTGAAAATTAAGATAAACAGTAATCCAGTGGTCCATGGTCTTTGAGTCACTCAATGTATTTAGAATGAAAACGCATGGCTTCACCTGTTTTCTGGCAAGATTTATCAGATCTGTCACATGGCGATGGTCGTGACAGCCTAAAAAATAAACTCGATCGCCCAAGATGCCTACTAGACCGGCCTGTATTTCACGTGCATTTATGACGGCTTATGCGCGGACAATGCAGCGAACGTGACGATAATGATCAATTTCTATGACGCCAGTAGTGTCGGCGAAAAACATTATGACGCTGTTGTGATTACGTCCCTTGGCAAAAGACAGATTAATTCTTAGATTTCCTGATTTATCCAGAGGGATGGCATTGTGCACGTCCTCCGTCACAAAGTTAAAGAAACATACTGTCCGACCTTTATTAAATGCATCAAATGTTAGGGAATTACGTGTGTCCAATCCTAGTGACTCAAGGGTCGTGTAAAACAATTTTGACGCGTGATGCGGGAAAGAGCTGCGAACGTTATAAATGGTCGCCCCGTTCACGGTGATATGTACATGTGACACATCGGCGTGTTGAAAATATAAACCATTCTTATCAATTACGCCTTGTAAGCTGTCCATATCAACTATTGCCATGGTCAAATTTTGAGGTATGATTTGCGCGAAAGGTAATTCGGCAATCAAAGACGTTTGATTGGCGGCTAACACATACGTTTTATTGAGCGTTCTATTAAAAGTGTATTGCATTGGATTTCGAGTCAAGGAGGTATTTAACGATTCTAAGGCGGGCGGATGTGGCGTGACGCGGTCAACTCATAACTTAGCCATCTCGAGCTTAAATTTGAAACTGCTGGCATCTTGGTGTGAATTAAGAATCCATGTTTTGTTAGCCAATTCTAATCGAATTCTGACATCAACAGAGTCAAGCAGATAAGCGTCCAGACTTGATATATCCGAAAACAAAGGCGCAGTCATCGAAATGCCGTGCGTTTTACAATCTTTCATCATTTGCTTCTCGTCTTTATTCCCTCCCGTGAAATAGTCTTCATCAAATTTATTGATTATGCCTTTTGATCCATCATAATCGCGGTGGTAGAAGGCGACGCGACCGATAGAGTCAATTTTATCCTGAGGGATTGTTGTAATCATTTTAATGAAGGCGTGATAGTTGAACAAAGAGGATGACTCCACAAGCTGTTCGTTAAGATAGCAAGCGCATGACTTAAACATCGTATTATTCAAACCATTACTAAAAACGACGTGATCGTCATCGTCTAGTGGCCTCTAGTCTGCCTTCGTCACGCTAACCCGCAATTCTAGAGACAGCGTTGATAGATCCAAAAATTGTCCTGGAACACCAGGCAGTCTAAATTCAATGTAAGGATCGTTAATCCCCGCATGATTATTAGCATTTGCGTCTAAATTAACGGGTAAAACGTCCAACTTTCCCCTCGCAGCGACTGACGATTCGATGGTATGCAGACGATTCACCCGCGGAAAGTTCTCACTCACGGCCGTCAGATAATTGCTCAGGGGGGTGGAGGTCGCTTCACCCTGCACATCCGGTCCGTAATGAGTCATCTTCGCGACTAAGCTAAATATTGAAGATATCTGCTTTATAGCAAGTCTTTCTTTTCAGTTGCCTGGTTGGTGGTTTTCTCTTTTTTTTTTTTTTCCGACTCCAACTTTCCTCTTTTTCATTACTCGTCCGCCTCGAACTATCCTTTCCCCCACGCCCTTCACGGCTGCAACACCTCTATTTCTTAATGATTCGTGAAGTCGCTTCCCCTCTAAAACATCTGTTAATAAACCTTTTCCCATTTGGAGCGCTTCGGGTGCCACAGTGCGCATGAGAAAGGGAATTGCTCTTTTAGCAAAGCCACTCAAAACGGAAAATAGGCCACCACCTCTTCTTGAATGGGGTGGAATAAAAACCCGGATGTCGTCTAAACCTCCACCTTTGCTTTGCGTAAAAAGCAAGTCGTATTCCGCTCGAGTGGGAGGTGCGAACGCTCTCGTCATGATGGATGTCACGTCATGAATAAGACATCGAGCATAATCACCGACTATTTATTTCTGTCTGATATGCAGCAAGAGTGTAATCGATTTACCCTCCCAAAGTGAATGACTCGGCTAACTTGATCCGCGAGTTGACTCGCAATCGAATCGATAATAGTTTACTGAGCGATTTATACGCAGTCTTTGGCGTTGTCCAGACTCGTCAAATACAGATAATGCTCCGCTCCCGCCATGACCAAAATAAATAATAACTGCCACCCCAATTAAGGAATACATTCATACTCGATTCGTCAAACACACATCAACTTTATTTTAAAATTTACATGATATAGTTATTCAGACTTCCTCACCAAAATAGTTTCAACTCCAAAAGGTTGAAGTCGCTGCGCCAGCCCTTCCACCATAGGCAGGTAATTATTCCTCCACTCATTCTGGCAGCGACCTCTACATCCCAGTCCTTCCGGGATAATAATTTGCTCTACTTCAGCGTTCGCCATGGCTAGCAGGGCAATCTTTTTCAGGCAATTCTGGAAGTGTTGGCGTCGATTCACGCTTGTATCCATCTTGAGTCCTTCCACGTAAGGCAAATCCTTCGACGTCGCGATTGCCTGTCGCGCCTTCTCGTTTCACTCGACGGCCTCGCCCCAACCATACTGAGTCACGCAGGCCACCAGGTGAGGGAGATTTACGCTTCCTGTGGGAGGCGCGTGGATAATGATACGTCCTGGGTCATCTCTCGTGTCTGCCGTGGCCCGATGAAGCGAGTAGAGTCTCTTTCTAGCTGCATGTGTATTCTCGTATGGGTAAATCGTTTTGAGATCCCGCGCAATCCCACTCGGTTCGGTGGAGACAGCATTTACTGAGTAAATGATATAACAGCGGCGGTCGCGGAAGATGCCATCGGTCAGCTTGCCCTCGACCACCTTCATCTTGACGAGTAATTGGAGGGCTGATCCACACGTTGAACCCTCTGTGAGGGGAGTGAGGGGGAAATGTGACATCGCGGACCTTTAATCACACGTATTGGTCGATATTACACCTCCTGCGTAGTAGAATTTATTCATTCAAATTGACACAGGTGTTATTTTTTTTTCCTTTGTTGGTGGGAAGGGCTGGAGGGCGGGGAACGTATTATTTATTAGGGGATGTGGGTAATGGGGGGGGGTGAACCTTTTTTTGACCATAACCCTCATCAATTATCCATCCGTGGGCCTGCACCCCTGACGCGCCTAACACGTGCTCTCATGTATTATTGATGTACTTACTCGTTTACAGAGTAAGATGGGGAGCTTTCTCATTTAATATGCTTCCCAGATGTCACCGACCCCGCCACCTATCAGTTTACTTCGTTGAGTCGTATTTCTGATGGCATCTGCGGGGAATTGCGCCATGCGAAGTAGCAGTGATAATAATGGACGCTTATCGGGTGAAAGTCTTTTCGCGACCCCCTTTTCGTGACCGAGTACTCGTATGAGATCAAACACGCTTATACCAGAAAATGGTGGAAGTAAGTTACCGCGCTCATCCCATGAAATCCCAGGTTTACCCTCCAGTAATTTCAAGAGAGATAAACCATATTCTCTAAAGGAAGGAGGAACGGCAACTCGAATCAAATCATCCAAGGGTGGATTGACGGGCGCGCGTGGTGGTGGTGTTGCGGTGGTTGTGTCGGGGAGGGCGGCGGCCGGCAGCGGAAGTGAAGTTTTTTTTTTTTTCTTGACTTGTTTTGACGTGAATCGGTGCTGAGTTGCGCTGTCGGTCGGTTTCAACTTACACCTCTCGGCAACTGAGACGGGAACTAAACAATATTCTTTCATCTCTGTAGTAAACTTGTTATTGCCGACACGGCTATCGGGAGTAACGCAGCCAATATGCTGCCACCTCGTTTGGAGATTAGAATGGCCTTCTTCTTGTACACGGGCGTCTTCTTCAAGGCTACAGTGCGAATATCACTCTTGAATTTTTTCAGGCGGTTAATGATGGTATCGTCGTCCGTCAGGCGTTTCTTCAAAAAGCTGGCGAATATTTCCGAGATGCAATTGACTTCGCGCTTATTCAAACTTTGCAAGACCTGCTTCCGCAATTTAGGGGTGACGTGCGAGAGGAGGAAAACCAAATCCTTGTACTTCAATATCAATGGTTTTTCCTCATCCATATCTTATACTAAGTCGTCCGCATCTATCCAGCTGTCAAATTTATCTGGATATCCACGCCAGTGGACGAAGTACTTTCTCTTACCTCGCTCGACCTTCGATCGTAATATATCGACCTGGTAATGTGAAGGAAGAGAGGACTTGATTAATTCTTCCCTGTAGAAAGCGCCGGTCACGTCCTCCCCCGCCATATCCCTTATGAAATAAATAGGGATTTTATGTGAGTAATCCACACGACTTATCTTAAAAAGCTCCTCGGTATTGTTGACGGTATAACCCTTATTGAATTTAAATTGCGTTCGGGAAGCACGTTGCAAGCGTACAATGTCTCCCACGTCTAATTTATGACTGACAACTTTCTTTCCCCTTGGCCGATTTAAATACATTCGTTTAAATTGCTTCCTGACTTGTGACAGCTCGCGGAGGCGGTGAACCTGAGCCGGCGTTTGGTTGCCGCCCAAACCGCGGTGTGGGGTGTGATTGTACGTGTTTATTAGGGTGGGCAAGACGTTAATATACGTCAGTGTATTGTTCTGCGTGAGATATTTATATATTTTTGTCTTTATGGTTCGGATGACCCTTTCTGCCAAACTCGCCTTTGTTTCACGCGAGTAATTGGAATACAAGGTAATACCTTTCAAAGTTAGATATTTTTTCACTGTTTGATTATAAAATTCGGATCCCTGATCGGTAAAAAGACGCGACACGCCTGTAAAACTCCCCGACTCTAGAACTTTTTTCAGCGCTTGCAGGCTACTGTGTCCGGATTTACTTGTCAGCGTTGCCACTTTCAAGTACCTGCTGAAGACGTCCAGGAAAAACATGACGTATCGGACGCCGCCATTGTGTCTGTGCAGCCTCGCAAAATCAGCCAAATCGCAAGTTAAAATGACGGACGGTTTAAGAGCGAGAATTTTTCGTCGCGGAAAACGTTTCAGCGTCGGCTTGTGAAGCGTATAAGTGCGGTTGCCCTGCAGAAATGCCCTCACATCGCGGAGTGTTAGAATCTTATCCCTTTCTCTCTGTAGAGTGCTTGCACACCTCCTAAAGCCGCAGGATTCGTCATATCCCGGTAAAGTTCGTCCAAAACGGCGTTCATAGCAGATAGACTTTCTCACAGGGTGGCTCATCCACAATATTCGTGCGCAGTTGAATTTCTTCAGGTGCGTTCGGGGATAAATCACACAACAAATAACCGTGATCTCGTCTAAGCACGACATTTTTATAAATTTCCACAAAGTGTTTGGCGCGCTCCCTTCCATAAAGTTGCCTGCCCAGACATTCAATTTGATATATATCTCTGTTTTTCATAAGAATGTAATGTGAGGCATTTAAAGTTATCGTTCTAGCATACTTTCCGGGGAAAAAGACATTCTGTGCTATCATTATAACTGACAAATTTTTATGTCTCCCTTTGGTGAAAGCCTCTGCTATCGTTTGAGAATTGCCAGCCGTGAGGAAATTGTCATCTAATATCAGGAGTGTGTGCGTTTGCGGGTCGGCGTATGGACTGTCATCATCCATCACGGGATCAATAATTTTCTCATGCACTTCGACCTTATCTTGAAAAGGGGAATTCTGCTGCAGCGAATGCGATGAGACGCCACAAATGATAATTCTGTTAAATCCATGCTGATATTTCTCTATAATTTTATTGCAGAGGTGTGTTTTGCCGGAATTTGTATAACCTGCAATAATTATGCGTGCAGGATATCTGAAGAGATTCAGCATCTCTTCGCTAAATGTCTTGTCCATGTTAAGTTCAGAGGGTTACTAAAAGACGCTACGATATGTTTACAGTATTTATTGCTTAACCTTTATTTACATGGTCATGTAGGTAACAGCATAACTAAACTCCCAGCTGCATCCTCATCCCTGCCTTCTAATTATGACGTGGATCTCCTTCGACCCACACCTCTTCCTCAACCTCCTCCTCCCTCTCCTTAACCTACCAAAGTACAAATGTTCTTACATTACCTCCTCTTCTTCCGCCTCCTCCTCCTCATCCTCCTTATCCCACGTGGACAGTACAAATGTTCTTACAGCACATGAACAAAATCCCCTTTCATTCCTCTCCTTAACCCCACACTCAAAACAAATGTTCTTACATTACATGAATGGCAGCTGCTAGCGGCCGCGGTCTCTCTCAACCCTTAATTATGACGTGAATAATGTCATGGAATGCCACTCCCGATCACGTCACAGCCCACTCATTAACCCATCCTTCACCTCCCCCTCTTCCTTAGCCTACGTGGTCAGTGCAAATGTTTTTTTTTTTTACATTACATGAAGGGCGGCTGCTAGCAGCTGAGTCCCCTCTTTCTCTACCCCTTAATCACGATGTGAATAATGTCGTGGAAAGTCTCTCCCGATCACGCCACAGACCACTCATTATCCCATCCTCCCCCTCCCCATCCCCCTCTTCCTCTTCCTCCTCCTCCTCCTCCTCCTCTTCCTCATCCACCTCCACCTCCCCCACATCCACCGCCACCTCCTCTTCCATCTCATTCTCCACATCTCTTTCCCGCGGATCATTGTCGGGGTGATAATACGCCCTTGAGGTGTAGCCATCGACGTGAAAGCGCTTGTCGTCAAAATGTGACAACGTACGCTTTCGCATACGAGTGGTACAAATTTGTCCTTTCACATTCCTGATATTATAGCAATCTACCATCCCACATGCGACATTATTAAGTGTTTCCCTATACTGCTGATGCAATATATTTTGCTGAAGGTGAGTTGGAATGCCTTTACCTCGAGATACTTGCTTGTCATCTTCCAACATCAGCGAATACATCTTTGGCTTTAATATAATCGCCTCTTTGATGAGCGTGGATCCGGTTTCAGATTTCAGCAAGCCTAGTTGACCCTTCCGCTCCCCATTAAAACACGGGTGATCTGAAGCAAAGTTACTGGTGTCGAGAAAATTTGCCATGGGTCCATGTTTCAGTTCATCATTTAAGTTTGTAGGTATGTGCAGACTGAAAATGAAACTGTCAGTATCTTCATAAGCTAATTTAGCTCTCTCCCCATAATTAGCTTTGATGACACGATACCAAAAGTTGTACATGTACTTCTTTGCCACTTCTAAAATATGGTATCCCAAGTAATTTGGCTGCCTGATTTTAATCGTATTCTTACTGTTGACACATATGACTCGGTCCTCGCCTAACTGGTGGACCCTTTTAAAGGATGGATTTCTTGCATACTTCAGGAAAGACTTTCTTTTTGTCACTAATTTCTGTTGGAGGCCATACTTCACTTCAGATAACATGGATCTACCATAAACTGCGTTTGACATCAGTTTGCAAATGCGATTTTTAATGGCGCACGTCTCATTTTTACGCTGAGCGACGTTCCTTTCTATGAAAGGTTTCAGGTATGGAGCCTGTCTGAAGCTATATATAGCATGAACACATTGTGTTTCCAGTCCAAGTGAGAGTAAAAGTTGCAGCAATTCCAGACTGATGAGATGATCTTTCAGTCCCTTATGACTGGCCACGAGTTTACGATTTTTCCTCCCCAGCTTACGACCCACAGCTTCTAACAGTCTTTTACTGTACGGTGAGATGTCATCTTCTGTAATAGTCATGTGTGCGAGGCACAGAGGGAACTCGTCCGTGATCCGAGCCACGTCGGGGGAAACGTCACAGCTGTCTAAATGCAGCCAGTAACCGACGTCACCATCTGTCGCATGATTCTGGATGCCAACTTCAACAAAATCATCCATCTCTGACTGAGAAAGTTTTTTGATGTCGCCCATAGGCAGGGGGGAACACATAACGCTTGCATATAATGAATTATAGTCCAGATAAAACACATAGGTGCCGGGTCCGCCGTCGGGTTCGTGGTTTGACTGCAGGTGTGGCCTGACGCAAGTTACAAAGCCTCCTCGTACATTTCTTTTGATCAGGTGATACATGTTAGGGTCGTAAGGTGGATCAAGTTGAACGCCTGTCGACTTTAAAAAAAGCGTCATAAGCATAAGAAGACAGTGACACGTAATGTGCCACGTCCAGCCCATAAAATTCATGCAGGTATGATCTATATTTGAGATATGTGTCGGCTAATAATCCCACATCAATCTCACAATACAGTCTTATGTAATCGCCTAAAGTGTGGCAGGATGTCATACTCCACACGCTTTGAGCGTGTTCATATTCTCCAGGTGACAGAGCCTTCCCCTTGAGCGTGTCATAAAATGCCTCGCGAGGTGGCAATTGTCGATCTTCTAAGCGACCAAGGTCGGTGATGTACTCATAACAAAGAAACTGTGTTTGAGTGCAAATTACACGCCTTACATCCTCGGGGAGGTAATTCACCATTTCCTGGGCGTAACGCGTGCTATAGCCCGCCTGCACGTGACTCTGAGCGAGATGACCGAGGCCGGCATTCATAATGGAAAGCGTGTCCTGAAACTGCAATTCCTTAATCCTTACTTTCAATAAATGCGATTCTGACTTGGCAAGGATGTCCACGTGCGACTCTGGCAAGTGAAGGTCTTTTATGATTAAGGAGACGTCAGAGCTCATATTATGTGCCAGAGTGATGAGATATTTCCTCATGTCACGACACTGGAGGTTGCATCGCGCGCACAATGCCCCCTTGTAATTATTTTGTGGTAATGAGTGGTCGTGATGTTTATGAGGTGGGGTTTTCACATTAAAGGGTTGATGGCAGAGCTCGCAGTGACGCTGACGTTTGAAGTGGTCTTCATCCTCCGCAGACATGCTAATTGGATAGCTAACTACACTTTCCTTGATGATTCCCCAAGCATTGGATAGGCTATCAATGAAATTATTCACGGGATCTTCACCGAAATAACTTCTCTTTTCCACGACATCTCCATGCCTATTGATGATGAGATACGAGTATCCAATTGGGTCATGTTCAGCTATCACACTCCTATTCTCCTTAGGTTTTATCATAGTTTCAAAATCAAAAAATGCTAAGTATGCAGGCTGATAGGTGTAGGCAAAATTTTTAAATTTTACTTTTTCACCGTCACCTGGAAAGAGAAGAGTTTGAGTGAAGTCGCAGTGACACTCGTGATCGCTCAAACTGACAGACTTGGGAACTGAGCTGAAACATATTTTGCAAAAGTGATGACCCTCTGGGGTGGGACAGCTTCTCGTCAATTTTCGGTGCAGCTTCTCCACGTCTTTAATGAGCGTCATATGTCTTCCGCCTAGTAAAAGCAGTGAGACTACAGTTTTATACTTCCGCGAGCCTTTTCTTGATAATGTTAAATAGTATATCTCACCGCTTTTTGTCAGTGTATAAACGTCCAGAGACAGACAATTTAATCTTTGTAATTGACTCAAGTTCTCCCAAGTCACTGGACTGTCTACTTTTCCGCGCGTGACGTATTTCTCTCCGCCATGCCGTCTCCGTAATATTTTTGGAATTCTTTTCCAAGGTACACCTCGAGCATGAAGTCTGAAAGCCGCCAAACACTGAATAACACAGGATGAATGTCGGCCATCAGGATTGAAAATTTCATTCCCTCCTCGCACGCCTCTAGGATAAGCAACATAATCTCCTATGCCACTACATGCGACGTGCAAGCAATAGTTGATGAAAAAATTCTGTACTCTTGAAATGATAAAACCAGATCCTTCAGTCTCGCTGGTAAGGCTTTCCAGCCGAATGTTCAGCTGATGGATCCATAAATCAACAAGGTCATAGGTTGATAGGTGATCAGTCGTGCTCTAAAAGCAATATGAATGACTCGATGTTCATCCTCGCCTAAGGTAGAGAATTTCACTAGTAACAGAGAAATGTGTGAAAATATTTTCAGGGTAGGGGGAAATGGCGAGCCGTGCGACGTGAAATATGATCTAATTTCCCGTATAAAGAACTCCCTGTATTCGGTAAGTAGACCGAGTGGATCTCTGCTTACATGATCAGGTATGTCATATTGATGTCTGGTGAAGCTCCTCATAAAATTTTCCCCCTAGTCAATTAACCGCGGCTCTTCCGGTATCCCGCGCTCGTCAAGGTCTGCATCCGCCGACTCTCCTGCCATGCTGCGCTCATCGTGGTCCGACTCCGCTTGTGGCGTGTCTGGAGAGAAAAAAATAGAAGTAGCAGCGACAGTTTATTATTATTATTATTATTATTATTATTATTATTATTATTATTATTATTATTGAATTGATATTTACCTTGTGTAGGTAGTGAAGGACTTGAAGTCTCGGAAGAATTGAATACGTTCCCCGATAATCCACTCGGTCCCGGCCGTGGCGAGTCTTAAAAAAAAGAATATTAGTAGTGGCGGCTGCACCGTATTTATTGGTTTATTATTTGTAGTATTTTTTTTTTTCTCACCTCTTCCCCCGCCTCCGCGTGGAATGCCGCCTTGTGACGCCCGCCGACGTGCGCCTTCTACGCCGCCGTTCTGTCCAACCTCAATCGAGTGTGAGCCTGTACAGGAAGATGTGCTCAGAGTTCAAACTTGTAGAGATTGACAGTCATTTCATCTTTATTATTATACATTCCCACCAAAATAAGTAATAATGCTTACCAGAAGAAGCAGGATTGCCAACTTCGCAGGTGTGTTCTGGTGGTGGATGTGGAAACAGAAGTCCACACCGCTCGCATAAATCACACTGGTCTTCCACACATGAGGGGCAGGATGGATTAGTGCGCCATCTCCCACACACTTCACATAAAAGCCGCGCCTCTGCTGTTCCACAATGAACACCCATTTTTCTTTTCTTTTTTTTTTTTTCTATAACATTGTCAACACTTTCGTCCCGGCCGCCATGCCGCGCGGGGAAACACTGAAGCTTCCCGCGCAGATGGTCGCGAGGTGTGTGACTTGTCTCGGAAGTAGGCAACACCTGCCTGTTTCATTATCCTCCACTCCACCCATTATCCCACCTTGATCGATTCTCTTCAAAACTTTACGTCCGAGATGCAAAGTTAACATGGTCTTATATGTAACACGCAAGTAACACTGTTTTCCCCATCTTCAAACTGAATAGGTTTGCCTCTTTGATTAGCAATTTTGATGGCCACACTCTCTATAGTTGATACAGAAAGTGGTTTATACGTAATTGAATTCGCACCTTTACTGGTGCTGTCGCCGGGGAGTGGTATGACGTCTAATATATTAACTAGTTGGTTACCAAATCGCGAGGGGGAAATGATGTCGGTATAAACGTACATATAATCCGTCCCTGCATCAGCTCGCGGTACGTATTGAGCGAATAATTTTATGGGTAATGAGGAGGAAGCTTCGCTCGCGCTGGAAGATGAAATGACGTCGCCAGATCTTTGAAAGTAGACGGTGTAGCGAAAATTTGGATTGAAACCCAGAATGCGAGCTATATGCGATGCAAATTTTATACTTATATCACTGTAAATACGATCGTCATTAGGAGGGACAATCGCGTTATTCACAACGACCCGCTCCAAGTCGTGGTCATAATAAATGATATCCGAGTAAGGGAAATAGATCTTAAAGGAGTCATTCAAGATTGCTTGAAGTTCTCTCACTATCTGTCCATTAATCGCCTTAGTTATGGCCGGTATGTTCTTATCGGTAAAATTGGAGATGATATTCCTTTCCGGTAGATAGGTATACATATTATATTCATACATATCAAAGTCTGACTGCTTAACCCGACCATAGAACGATATACTAGAATTTGGATCCCCTTCCGTAATGCAGTAGAAATATTTAGGGAATAAAATATTACACAGGCCGACTTCATAATCCCTGCCGGTGTCTAAATGAATGGGTAAGATTCTGTTTTCAAATTCTGTTGTTGTGTTTTTGGGAAATGACCTACCACCTGCAAGAGAAGATAGGTATACGTATATATCGTCACTATCTCTTAACGACATGTTTTTTAAACCCTGTCAACTAACAGACTGACTTTAAACTTTACTTTTTCATGACATATATATACGTCGACAGACTGGAGATTATAGCGGTACAGCGTGGATAGTCGCGACGACCTTGACCATAGGGGGAATGTACTGAGATATCGGAGGGGGCACGTGTCGGCTATAATAATAATAATAATAGTAATAATAATAATAATAATAAAAATAATAATAATAATAATAATAATAATAATAATAATAATAATAATAATAATAATAATAATGATAATAATAAGACCGCCATCCGACATAAGTATTACTACGTCAGCCATGCCACTGGTGGTCGGTGAGAGTGGAAGAGGCCGCCGCTCCGCCCTGGCCGTCACAGACGCTTTCTCCAGGTAAAAAGGATGGACAGGTAACGGGATCTCGTGCGGCAGTCGCGACGACCTTGACCATAGGGGATGTATTGAGATGTCGGAGGGAACGCGTGATGGCAACACTCAGTCATCCCACCCTCCAGGATTCCCGTGAATGAAAGGGGAAAGGGCGACCTACACGGCATTGCCGTCACAGTCCCCTAACCACGCGTGTGTGTGGGCGACTTCCACGTCTGGCCGCCAGTCCACACCCCCTCCCCCCCTCCTTTCACTCAATTATTTTCCACCCACCATCATTGATTCATTTAGTCATTCCATCGTCGCCGAAGGATAAGGACGCACGCCCCCCCCACCTCTCCGTCAGTGTCGCCGTCACCGTCCCTCTCCCCCCCCCTTCCCTCCCCCACCCCTTGGTGTTGCCGTCCTGAATCACCACCCTCCCCTATCCCAAGCCTGGGTCTCCATCCTGAAATGGACTGCCACTGAAGTCTACGGAAAATTGCTGTCAGGTTTCCCCATTGCAACTTGATAAGGTCCACACTCGCAATATGGCATGCCATCAGAGTCGCTCCAGGGGGGTGGGGATGGGATCCCCATCCTCCGCTCCCCCCTCCCCCCTCCCCCCTCCCCTCTCCCATCCTCCATCGTCCCCGAAGAATAAGGACGCACGCCCCCACACCTCTCCATCAGTGTCGCCGTCACCGTCCCGCTCCCCCCCCCCCCTTCCCCTTGGTGTTTGCCGTCGTGAATCACCCCCCCCTTCCCAAGCCTGGGTCTATGGAAAGTTGCTACCAGGGTCGCCCTTCGCAATATGGCATGCCGTCAGAGTCGCCCCTGGGGTGGGGTGGGGTGGGAGGTGGGGGGGCCCCACCCCCCACCCCACCCACCCAGGGGCGACTCTGACAGCATGCCATATTGCGAAGGGCGACCCTGGTGGCAATTTCCCAACTACTAGTACTTGTATGAAATATGCCTACCTATTTCCACTTATCATCCCCATCCGTAAATGTGTAATTTTCTCTTACTGTTCCCAAATGCCTCAACACTAACAGTTTGATTCCTTCCTGTCTCCTTTTTTGAACATCAAGTTTTCAGGCTTGAACCCGTTTTTCTTGTTCATATTTACAGATTCTAAGAATTTTCCTAATGTTCCCTTTATTATAACCCATATACCACTAAAAGACTTCTATTAGGTCCACTCTTAACCTACGTCTCTTTAAAGAATGTAAATTGAACAGCCTGAATATCGCTTCGTAAGGAATACTCCTTATCCCCTGTATCCTTTTAGTCATTTTCCTTTGTACTGATTCTAATAGACCTTTATCCTTCCTGTGATGTGGTGACCACAATTGGACAACCTAGTCTAGATGAAGTCTGACCAGCGCCAAATGTAACTTTCATATTACTTCAGGAGTTCTACTTTTAGCACTCCTGAAAATTAATCATAATACACTATTTGCTTTGTTTCTGGCCTCTTTCCATTGCTTTCTTAGACGGAGTTCAGATATAACCTTAAATCTCAAATCTTTTACTTACCCTGAACCTACCAGAACTTGGTTGTTCATTGTGTAACTACTGTGTGGGTTTCTTCTACTTACGCTAAGTGCTTTGCATTTGTTGACATTAAACTGCATTTGCCATCTGTCCGTCCATTCGTTCAACCTATTAAAATCTGCCTGCAAGGCGATGGTATGCGATTCTGACCTAATTAATCTACGTACGTAATTAATGTACGTAACAGACAGAAAACGACTCAAAATACACGTTTTTGGTAAGGTTTTTCTATTTGGTAGGGTTATTTGTGTTTGTTGCACGTGTTTTAGCGTTTTGGAAAGTAAAAAGTTTAAAACACTTAAAAGACATGCTTTTAGTAATGTTATTTTGCATTTCTATATAAAGTGCTTTCCATGCTATTTAGCGTTTTCGTGCCTAACACGCTGAAAAACACATAAAAACACATTTCTTACATTGTTGTTTAATTTTCTCGTATATCGAGCAAGCATTATGGTGTTTTGCTACCTGACAATGTGAAAAAAAACATTCAAATTACACGATTTTGGCAATGTTTTTCTCTTTCTCCATACAGTGTGCTTCTCATTTATTTTAGCGTTTTGGTACCTAAGAAACTGAAAAAAAAAATTCATAATACACGTTTTTTGTCATGTCCTTTCATTTCCTCATATAGGCTCTTTTTGGTGCTTTGGTACCTAACAGGGTTTTTGCATGTATTTTGGCATTTTAGTTCGTAAGAACCTAAAAAACAATCTAAAGAGACGTTTTAGTAGTTTTGTATTCCCCTATAGGGTGATTTCGTTGCTTCTTACTGATTTGGTGCCTAACACGCTCAAAAAATAACAAAAGACAAGTTTCTAGTGATTTCGTTTCATTTCATCATATAGGTTGCTTTACATGCATGTTGGCATTTTGGTAATTATCAATATAAAAAAATGCACGTTTTTGGTAAGTTTGTTCTTTTTCTTCAGAGCACTATTGAAGCTTTTTACTGATTTGGTACTTAAGAGAGTAATAAAAAAAAAATAAAAAAACGTTTCTCGTAATGTCCTTTCATTTCCATATGCAGAGTGTTTTGTTTGATGATAGGCGATTTTGTACATAATAAGCTCAAAGACACTCAAAATACACGTTTTTGGTAAATGTATTCTGTTTCTCCATATAGGGCATTTTCATGAGTTTTTAATGTCGTTTCATATATCTATATATGGGTCTTTGCATGCATTTTGGCATTTTGGTAACTAACAATGTCATAACACTCAAAATGCACGTTTTTTTTTTTTTTGGCAATATTGTTTTTTTTTCTCCATATAGAGCGTTATTCATGCGTTTTACCCTTTAGATACTAAGAAGGTCAAAAACACTCATAATACACGTTTCTCGTAATGTCTTTTGATTTTTCCCATATAGGGTATTTTCGATTCATTTAGGCGTTCTTTTACGTAACAGTCTTATAAAACATTAAAATTATTTGTTTTTGGTAATTTTGGCATTTTTGTGCCTAACACGCTGAAGAACACATTTTAGACACGTTTCTGAAATCTCGTTTCCTTTCCCCAAATAGGGGGCTTTACATGCATTATGGCGTTTTCATTCACAACGATGTGAAAACACTGAAAATATACGTTTTTGGTAATGTTATTTCATGTAGAGTGTTATTCATGCATTTTAGCGACTTCGTACCTAATAAGTTAAAAAAAAAAACACTAATAGTACACATTTTAGTAACGTCTTTTCATTTTCCCATTTAAGATACTATATATGCATTTTGGCGTTTTTCTACTTAACTAACTCAAAAACACTCGAAATATTTGTTTTTGATAATATTATTTCACCATGTTTTTTTTTTTTCATGCAATTTAGCGTTTCGGTAGGTAAGAAACTCAAAAACACTAAAAACAGACGTTTTTGGTTAAGTTGTTTTGTTTTCCTTTATAGGGTGATTTCCATGCTTTTTAGCGTTTTGGTGCCTAGCACGCCAATAAACATTCAAAAGGCACTTTTTTGGAAATCGCGTTTCCTTTCCTCATTTAGGGTACAAAAAACATGTATTAGTAGTGTTTTCGAAAACGCCAAAGTGCATGCAAAGTAAGCTATACTGGAGAAACAAACAAAAACGTGTCTTTTGAGTGTTTTCAGCTTTTTACGTACCAAAACACTATAATGCATAGAAAAGAAACTTCATGGACAAACAGAATAATATTGCCAAAAAACTTGTATTTTGAATGTTTTTCAGCTTATTACGTACCAATACGCAAAAATTCATCCATTTCACCCTCTAAAGACACGATATTTCCAGAAAAAAAAATGTTATTTCGGGGCTTTTCAGCGTTAGGCACCAAAACTCTAAAGAGCATGGAAGACACTCTATATAAAAATCAAAACAACATTATCAAAATGGTGTCTTTTGAGTGTTTTTGAACTTCTTACGTTCCAAAATGCTAAAACGCGTGCACAATAGCCTATATCGGGAGACATTACCAAAAACGTATGATTTAAGCGTTTTCCAGCTTTTTAGAAACCAAAACGCCTAAATGGATGTGCTAGTCACGTGTTTCAGTATTTTATTACCTAAGAAGCTCAAAAACACTTATAATATACGTTTTTGGTAATGTTCTGTTTTTTTATATATGGTATTCTGTATAGATTGTCGTACCTAACATGAGGAAAAAACCCATTTGTTTGGTTAATGCTTTTTTCTCCATATAGAGTGATATTCACGTGTTTTAGTGTTTTCGTACATAAGATGTTGAAAAACACTCATAATAATATTTTTTCTTAATAACTTTTCGTTTCTCAATGTCCGTTAATTTGTGTGCATTTTGGCGTTTTCGTACCCAACAAGCTCAAAAACACTCAAAACACACATTTTTGGTAATGTTCTATTTCACCATAAAGGATGTTTTTCATGCTTTTTAGAATTTCGGTACGTAAGAAGCTCAAAAACATTCAAAAGACACTTTTTCGATATTATATATATTTTTTTTTTTCCTAGATAGAGTGTTTTCTGTTCTGTTTTTTTTTTTTTTTTTTGTGGGGTTGGTTTCTAATATGGTCAAAACACTCAAATGACACGTTTCCGGTAATATAATTTCTTTATATCAAATAGTGTGCTGTCTGCATTTTGGAGTTTTGGTAGCTAATGATCAGGAAAACTCTCAAAACACGCATTAAATTTTATAGTAATGTTGTCCTCTTTCTCCATAAAGGGTGTTTTTCATGCGTTTTAGAGTTTTAGTACGTAAAAAACTGAAAAACACTCAAAAGACAAGTTTTTGTTAATACTGATTGCTTTTCCTATACAGGTTGTCTTGCATGCACTTTGGTGTTTTTGTATCTAAAAAGCTCAAAAACACTCAGCATACAAGTTTTTCGTAATGGTGGTCTGTTTTTTTTTTTTTTATGTATTATGTGTTTTAGCGTTTTGGTACATAAGAAGCTAAAAAAAAACGCTCATAATACACGTTTCTGTTAATATCGTTTCCTTTAGATACGAGTATATCAAATCATTCATTTTGGCATTTTAATACCTAAACCTAACAATCTGGAAAACACACAAATCATACGTTTTCGGTAATGTTGTTTCTCTGTAAAGGGTATTTAACGCGTGTTTTAGCGTTTTGGTACGTAAGAAGCTTAAAGAAAAAAGAAACACAAAATACACAGTTTTGATATTTCATAATGAATGTTTTTCTTCCTTTTTACCGTTTGTTGCCTAATATCCTCAAAAAAACACCCTTTTGACACGTTTCTGGGAATGTCGTGTTCTAACCCTTGATAGGGTGATTTGTATATATTTTGGAGGGTTGGTATCTAATAAGCTGGAACTACTGAAAAGATGTTTTTGGTATTGTTGTTTGCTATTCACATATAGGGTAATTTGCGTGCATTTTGGCGTTTTGGTACCTAACAATCTTAATAACACTCATAATACACCATTTTAGTAATCTTTTTTTTTTTTTTTTGTCATATAGGGTGCTTGTCGGCATTTGACGTTTTAGTACGTAACATGGCGAAAACACTCATAACACACGTTTTTGGAAATGTTCTATTTTTCCATATAGAGAGCGATTCACGTAATTAAGTGTTTTGGTATCAATAATGTTGAAAAACACTTATAACACACGTTTCTGTTAATATCGTTTCTTTTCCCAGTAAAGGATACTTTGGATGCATTTTGGCGTTTGTTACCTAAATATCTCAAAAACACTCAAAACACACGTTTTTCTTAATATAATTTTGTTTCACCTTAAAGGGTGTTTTACATATGTTTTAGCGTTTTGGTACGTAAGAAGCTTAAGATTTCTTAAAAGACACGTTGTTGATAATGTTGCTTTGTTTCCCTCTGCTTTCTAGCGTTTTCTGGCTTAATATGCTCAAATCACACAAATTACACGTTTCTGGTGATGTCGATTCGCTACCCAAATAGTGGCTTTGCATGCATTTTCACGTTTCGGTACCCAACAAGTTGGAAAACAATGAAAAGACAAATTCTCGGTTATGTACTTTTGTTTCTCCATAAACAACGTTTTGTATGCGTTTTCGCGTTTTGGTACTAAGAAGCTGAAAAACGTTGAAAAGACACGTTTTTGTTATTGTTATTTGTTTTTGCCTTATTGGGAGTTTACATGCATTTTAGCGTTTTGGTAAAAACACTCATAATACACATTTTTGTAATATTTTTCTGTTTCTTCTTATAGGGTGCTTTATATGCATTTTAGCATTTTGTTTGTACCTAACATTGAGAAAAGCACTCATAATACAAGTTTTGATGATGCTGTTCTGTTTCTCAATATAGTGATATTCACGTGTTTTTAGCGTTTTGTTACTGAAGAAGTTGAAAAACAATTATAACACACGTTTCTGCTAATATCGTTTCGTTTCCCCATATCGGGTGACTATCATGGACTTTGGTGTTTTGTTACCTAACAAGCCCAAAAACAGTGAAGAAACACATTTTTTGGTAATGTTGTTCTGTTTCTCTATAAACAGTGTTACACTGTTTTAGCCTTTTGGTTCGGAAGAAGCTCAAAAACACTCAAAAGACGTGTTTTTGATAAAGAGTGTTTTTAATGTTTTTATAGATTTTTTTGTGGCTAATATGCTCAAAAAACACAGAAATGACACATATCTGGGAATGCCGTTTCGTTACCTCAAATAGGATGCTTTGCATGTGTTTTGTTATTTTGGTACCCAGCATGTTGGAAAAAAAAAAAAAACTCAAAAACACGTTTTTTGGCATCGTTGCTCTGTTTCTCTATAAAGAGCGTTTCGCATGTTTTAACTTTTTTGGTATGTTACGAGCTTAAAAAAAAAAAAATTATAACGCACGTTTTTTGTATCCAAAATGCATATAAAGCAATTTGTATGAGTGCTTTGTATGCATTTTGGGGTTTTTGGTACCTAAACACAAAGAAAAACACTCACAGTAGGTTTTTGGTAAAATTATTCTGTTTCTCCATATATATAAATATTCGCGCGTTTTAGCGTTTTGGTACATAAGAAGATAACCCTCAAAATACACACGATGATAATGTTATTTTGTTTTCCCATGTAGGGTATTTCTCATGCGTTTTAGAGTTTTGGTGCTTAATATGCTCAAAAACATCCAAATGGCACGCTTTCTGTAAATGTCGTTCTAGTATCTAACCAGCTGGAAAATACTAAACACACAAACGTTTTCGGGAATGTTGTTAGGTTTCTCAATAAGATAATAATAATATTTTTTAGTTCCTTTCGTAACAAAACGGTAAAATGCATGGAAAATAACCTTTATGGAGAAAAAGAACATTACCAAAAAACATGCATTTTTAGAGTTTCTAAGCTCCTTAGGTAACAAAACACCAATAAGTATGCAAAACACCCTCAATCGGGTAACGGAATGAATTTAACAGAAACGTGTCATTTGGGAGTTTTGAGCTTATTAGATTAAATCCTTGGAGAACACTCCATTTGGGAAAAGAAAAGAACATTATTAAAAATGTGTCTTTTGAAACTTTTTAGTTTTTTACGTACCAAACGTGCTAAAACGCATGGATAACACCATTTATGAAGAAACAGAACAGCATTACCAAAAACGGGTGTATTGAAAGTTTTGAGCTTGTTAGGTACGAGAACGCCGAAATAAATGCAATACATACTGAGAAACGAAACGATATTACATAAATATGTATTATAAGTGTTTTTGAACTTCATAGGTAAGAAAATGCTAAAACACGTGAATAGCACAATATATGGAAAAACATAACAATATCACCAATAACGTGTATTATGAATATTTTTGAGTTAGTAAGGTACCAAAACGATAAAGTTCATGCAAAGCACCCTATATGAAGAAATAAAACAACATTACCAAAAATGTGTATTAACAATAATTTTGAGCTTGTTAGGTATCAAAATGCTAAAGTGCATGCAGAGCATCCTGTATGGGAAAAGCAAAATTACAAAACATTTGTGTTTTGAGTATCTCTCAGTTTCTTACTTACCAAAACACTGAAACGCATACAAAACACTCTTCATGGAGAAACAGAAAAACATTAGCAAAAAAGTGTACTTTGAGATTTTTTAGAGCATGTTAGGTAACAAAACACCAAAATGCATGAAAATCACTGGACATTGGGAAACAAAACGATATTAACAGAAACTTCTATTATGAGTATTTTTCAGCTTTTTATGTACCAACACGCTTGAACACGTGAATAGCACTCTATATAGAGAAATAGAACATTACCAAAACTTTTATTATGAGTGTTTTTCCTCATATTAGGTACCAAAATGCAAAAATGCATACAAAGCACCCTATATGAAGAAACAAAGCAACATTACCAAAAATGTGTATTGAGTATTTTTGAGGTTGTTAGGTACCAAAACGCTAAAGGGCATTATTATAAAAGTGTCTTTTAAGTGTCTTTTGAGGTATTTTGCACGCTTTTTAACTCTTTGGTACGTAAGAGGCTTTTTGAGCCTCTTACATACCAAAGAGTTAAAACGCGTGCAAAATACCCTGCATGAGGGAAAAGAATTACATTACTAAAAACGGAAGTTTTGAAAGTTTTGAGCTTGTTAGGTAACACAACGCCAAAATGCATGCAAATTAACTGATATTGGGAAGCGAAACGATATTAACACAAAAGTGTTTATGATTGTTTTACAGCTTATGTAGCAAAACGCTAGAACGCTAGAACCTTTATTCAGCTTTTTATGTGCCAAAAGGCTAAAACTTGTGAATATCAGTCTATATGGGGAAACTGAATAACAATACCAAAAACGTTTATTATGAGTTTTCCCCCATATTGCGTACCAAAACGACGAAATACATGCAAAGAACTCTATGAAAAAAAAAGATTACCAAATACGTGTATCATGAATGTTTTTGATCTTGTTAGGTACCACAAATTCCAAAGTGCATGCAAAGCACCCGATATGGGAAAAGAAGAGAACATTGCCAAAAACGTGTCTTATCAGTGTTTTTTTTTTCCTTTTTAGCTTCTTACGTACCAAAACGCTAAAACGCATGGAAAACACCATTTTATGGAGAATCAGAACAACATGACCAAAAACATGTGTTTCGAGTTTTTTCTTGCTTGGTATTTACCAAAACTCCAAAATGCTTGCAAACACCCTATTTGGGGTAACGAAAGGACTTTACCAGAAACGTGTCATTTGGATGTTTTTGAGCGTATTAGGCAACAAAACGCAGAATAGTATATAAAACACTATTTGGGAAAAGAAAACATTAAAATAAACGTGACTTTTGAGTATTTTTCAGGTTCTTACGAGTACGTACCAAAACAATAAAACGCGGGCAAAATATCTTTTATGGGGAAACTTTACCCATAACATAAGTGTTTTCCAGCTTAATAAGTACCAAAACGCAAAAATGCATGCAAATGTCCAGATATGATGAAACGAAACGATATTAACAGAATTTTGTTTTATGAGTATTTTCCACCTTCTTAGGTAACAAACCGATAAAACATATGAATAGTAATCTATAGGGAGAAACAGAAAAACACTACGAAAAACGTGTTATTTTCTTAGGAACGAAAACGCAACTGTTCATGCAAGACATTTTATATGGGAAAAGAGAACAGCATTAATAAAAAGGTGTCTTTTCAGTGTTTTTATATGCAAAGCACCTTATATGTAAAAAAAAAAAAATAAATAAATAAATAAATAAATAAAAACATGTTTTTGAGTGTTTTTTGTTTTGTTTTTATCTTACGTACTAAAGCGCTAAAACGCATTCAAAACATCCTTTATGAGGAATTTTTTTTTTTTTTACAAAAGCGTGTACTTTGAAATTTTTCAGCTTATTAAATAACAAAACGTTAATATGCTTGCAAACCACTCTAACCATCAAACGCTAAAATGCATTAATGCAACATTAGCAAAAAAAGTGTGTTTTAATTGTTTTGAGGTTCTTAGATAACAAAGCACCAAAATCCATGCAAAGGGCCCGATATGGGGAAACGAAACGATTCTAACAGAAATGTGTATTATGATACCAAAACCCCAAAACACTCTATATGGAGAAGCAGCATTACATAAAACGTGTATTATGAGAGTTTTTCCAGTTATTCCAAAACGCCAAAATGCAAACAATGCACCCTATAAAAAGAATTACAACCTTACCAAAAACGTATATTATAAGTGTTTTCGAATTTCTTAGGTACCAAACCGTCAAAGTGCATGCAAAGCATCCTATATGGGAAAAGAAATAAAACATTACCTAAAACGTGTGTTTTTTAATGCTTTCAGCTTCTTAGGTACAAAAACGCATGTAAAACATTCATCATGGAGAAACAGAACAGCCTTACCAGAAACGTATGTTTCGAGTGTTTCCCAGCTTGTTAGGATCAAAACGCTAAAATGCTTGCAAAGCACGCTAATTGGGACAACAAGACGATATTCCCAAAAACGTGTCATATGGGTGTTTTTGACCATATTAGGCAGAAAAACGCTAAAAAAGCATAGAAAACACTATACATGGGAAAACAAAACATTATCAAAATGTGTTTTGTTATTTTTTTTTTTTTTTTGAGCTTCTAATGCACCAAAACCCTAAAACGTTTGCAAAATACCCTTTATGGAGAAACAGAATAACATAACCAATAACGGGTGTTTTGAGTATGCATGCAAAAATGCATACAAATCACATGATATTTAGAAATTAAACGATATTAACGAAAACAAGTATTATGAGCTTTTTTCAACTTCTTATGTGCCAAAAGGCTAAAACTTGTGAATACCAGTCTGCATTGAGAAACAGAACAACATTGCCAAAAATGGGTATTATGAGTGTTTATCCCTATGTTACATACCAAATCGGCAAAACGCATATAAAGCATATATGAAGAAACAGGACGACATTATTAAAAACGTGTGTTTTAAGTGTTTTTCATCTTGTTATATAGCAAAACCAAAAAATGCATGCAAACCACCCTGTTTGAGATAACGGAACATCACCACAAACGTGTCATTTGGGTGTTTTTCAGTATATTTTTAATCTAAGCGCTAGAAAGTATGGAAAATACTCTAAGAAAACACTACCCAACTTCGGGAAACGAAAAGATATTAACAGAAAAGTGTATTATTATTGTTGTTTTTTTTAAGCTTCTTTTTTACCAAAATCCTAAAATACATGAACAGCAGTCAATATCAAGAAACACAACATTACCAAAGACGTTTATGATGAGATTTTTTTTTTCCCGATGTTAAATATTAAAACTCCAAAATACATACAAAGTACCTTATACGAGTATGAAGAAAAAGAAGAATATTACCAAAAAACAAAAAAAAAATTAACAAAAAAACATGAATTCTTTTTAAGGTTGTCAGGTACCAAAACGCCAAACTGCATGCAAAAGAATCTGTATTGAAAAAGATAAGAACTTTACCGAAAACTCTTATGAATGTTTTTTTTTTTTACTCATTTTCTTACGTACGATAACTCTAAAACGAATGCAAAACGTCTTTATTGACAAATAACGTGTGTTTTGAGTGTTTTTCAGCTTATTAGGTACCAAAACGACAAAATACATGCAAAACACCCTACTTTGTGTAATGAAACGACATTACCTGAAACGCCCCATTTGAGTTTTTTCTTTTTTTTTTTTTTTGCATATTAGACACCAAAAGGGTAAAAAGAATATAAAACTTATATTACCGGAAAAGAAAAGAAACCAACATTATCAAAAACGTGTCTTTTAAGTGTTTTGAGCTTATTACGTACCAAATCGCTAAAACGCTCAAAACTCAATGGGAAACAGAACATCATTACCAAAAACTGGTATTTTGAGTGTTTTTGAACTTGTTAAGTACTAAAACGCCAAAATGCATGCAAATTAAATGATATTGGGGAATGAAAAGATATTATTATTTTTTGTGCTTGTTACTTAATAAAACACTAAAGTGCATGCAAAGAACCGTATTTGGGACAATCAAACAACATTATAAAAAACTTCTTTTGTGTGTTTTCTGCTTCTTATGTACCAAAACGTTACAACGCGTGGAAAACACCACTTATGGAAAAACAGAACAACATTAACAAAATTATGAGTTTTTTATTTTTTCCACAAAGTTAAGAAGCAAAACCCGAAAATGCATGTAAATCACCTTATTTGGGGTAAGGAAATAACATTACCAGAAACGTGCTTTTTATTATTATTATATAAGGCATCAAATGCTAAAAAAAAAAAAAAATCGTGGAAAACACTCTATATGGAAAAATAAAAATGCTTGATTAAAAACGTGTCATTTGAGTGCTTCTTACGCACCAAACTGCTAAAACGCATCCAAAACACCGTTTATGGAGAAACAAAAACATCAGCAAAAAATATTTCTTTTGAGTGTTTTTGAGCTTGTTAGGTACCAAAACACCAAAATGCATGCAAATTACCAGATATTGGGAAAAGAAACGATTTTAACAGAAATGTTGTCTTTTCAACTTATTTAGTAAAATGCTAAAATACATGAATAACACTCTATATGGAGAAACGGAGTAACATTATGAAAAACTTGTATTATGAGGGTTTTTCCTCATATTAGATACTAAAACTCGAAAATGCATTCAAAGAACCATATATAAAGAAGCAGAACAACATTACCTATGTTGTAATGTACTATGTAATGTACGTGTACTATGAGTGTTTTTCCTCATGTTAGGTACGAAAACGCCAAAATACATACATGAAGAAAAACATGAACAACATTAACCAAAAACGTGTATTAAAAGCTTTTTGAGCTTGTTAGGTACAAAAGCGCCAAAGTGCATGCAAAAAACATCCTTTATGGGAAAAGAAAAGAACATTACTAAAACTTGTCTATTGAGTGTTTTACGACTTCTTGCGTACCAAATCGCTATAACGCATGCAAAGCGCTTTTTTTATGGAGAAATAGAACATTACCAAAAATGTGTTTTTTTGAGTGTTATCCAGCTTTTTAGGTACTAAAACGCCAAAATGCACGTAAAGCACTCTATTTGGGGTAACGAAATGACATTATAGGAAACCTGAGTATTTTCTAGCTTATTTTTACCAAAACGCTAAAGTGGATGCAAATCACCCTATTTGGGGAAAACAAACAACATTGTAAAAAATGTGTCGTTTGAGTGTTTTTCTTCTTACGTATCAAAACGCTAAAATGCATGCAAAACATCCTTTATGGAGAAACAGAATAAGATTACCAAACCTGTGTTATAAGTGTTTTACAGCTAGTTAGCAAAACTCCAAAATGCATGCAAAGCAACTTATTTGGGTTAAGTAAACGACACCACCAGAAACATGTTACATGCGTGTTTTTGAGCATATTAGGCAACAAACGATAAAGAGCATGGAAAACAATCTATATTTGAAAACAAAACATTATGAAAAACGTGTCTTTTGAGTGTTTTTTTTTTTTTTAAGTTTCTTACGTACCAAAACGCTAAATCGCGTCCAAAACATATTTTATTGTGAAAAAAAACCCAGCAAATTTTTTTTTCATTTTTTTTTTTTTAGCTTGTTAGTTAACAAAACGCCAAAAATGCAAGCAAAGGAACCGATATGGGGAAACGAAACGATATTAACAGAAACATGTATTAGGAATTTTTTTCGGATTTTTAGGTGAGAAAAGGCTAAGACAAGTTTATGGCATTCTATATGGATAAGCAAAACAACATAAAAGAAAAAAAACGTGTATATTGAATGTACTTAAAGGCCAAATTCCATGCACGACACATTTAATGGTAAAAGAAAACAACGTTACCAAAAACATGTCTTTTCAGTTTTTTTTTTTTCTTTTTTTTAAAGCTTGTTTGGTACCAAATCACCGGTGTATGCAAAAATTCCCTTTATAGGAGAAGAAAACAAAATACTAAAAAAAAAGTATCTTTTCTTTGTTTTTGTTTTTCAGCATATTACATATTAAAACGTTAAAACGCATGCAAAACGCCCTTCATGGAGAAATAGAACAGCATTGCCAAAAACGTGTGTTTTGAATTTTCTTTTAAGATTGTTAGGTACTAAAACTCAAAAAATGCATGCAAAGCACTCTATTTAACGGTAATGAAACAATATAACAAGGAACGTGTCATCTGGGTGTTTTGAACATATTATGCACCAAGAAACTAAAAAGCACGGAAAGCACGCGAAAACAAAACATCATTATAAAAAAAATAAAAAAAAATATATATATATATATATATATATATATATATATATATATATATATATATATATATATATATATATATATATATATATATATATATATATATATATATATATATATATATATATATATATATTTATATGTATTTTGAGTATTTTCAGCTTCATATGTACCAAAACGTTAATGCACGTTTCGTTTCCTTTCCACATATAATATGGTTTGGATGCACTGAAAATACATGTTTTTGTAAATGGTGTTGGGTTTTTCCACATAGCAGGTATTCACACGTTTTAGTGTTTTGGTGCCAAAGAAACTCAAAACATACATAATATACGTTTCTCATAAATTCCTTTCTTTTCTCCATATGGGTGATTTTCAAACATTTTAGCGTTTTGGTACATAATGTGAAAAAAAAACACTCAAAAAGCACATTTTTGATAATTTTATTATCTTCATCCTTTTTAGCGTTTTGGTATCTAAAAAGCTCTAAAACTCTCATAATACATGGTTCTTGTAATGTTTTTTTTTTTTCGTTTCCTAATAGTGCTTTCCATGCATTTTAATTTTTTTTTCTACGTAACAGGCTCAAAAGCATTCAAAATACATTTTTTTTTTTTCTGTTTCTCTGTCAAGCGTGTTTTGCATGTGTTTTAAGGCCTTAGTAGGTAAGTAGCTCAAAAACACTCAAAAGTTACATGGTTTCATTTCCTATATAGTGAGCTTTCGATGCTTTTTCGCGTTTTCGTGCCAAGCATGGCTATAAACATTCAAAAGACATGTTACTGGAAATGTCGTTTCGTTGCCCAGTACATGGTGCTTCACATACATTTTAGCGTTTTAACATTGTGAAAAAAAAAAAAAAAAAATCAAAATACACTTTTTTGGTAATTTTGGTCTTATTATTCATATAGAGTGCTATTCGTATTTAGGTACCTAAGAAGCTCTAAAACACTCAAATTACTCGTTTCTCTTAATATCTTTTCGGTTCATTATATAGGATACTTTGCATCCATTTTGACGTTTTTCTATGTAACAAGCTCAAAAACTCTTAATACACGTTTTTTGATAAAGTTGTTCTGTTCCCCATAAAGGGTATTTTACATGTGTTTTAGCGTTTTGGTACATAACTAGCTCAAAAACATTCAAAATACACGTTTTTGGTTAAGTCGTTTTGTTTTTCCATATTTGGTGCTTTGCATTCTTTTCGTCTTTTGGTGCTCAACACGTTCATAAACACTGAAAAGATACGTTCCTTTAACAATGTTAAAAACGCTTAAAAACATGTTTTTGATAATGTTGTTTTGTTTCTCCATGAAGAGTGCTATTCACAAGCATTAGCGTTTTGGTACCTAAGAAACTAAAAAAACAAGAAAAAAAACAATGCACATTTCTCAAAATATAATTTTTTTTTTCCATATATGGTGCTTTGCAATCATTTTGGCGTTCTTTAGACAAGCTAAAAAGACTCAAAATTCACGTTATTGTGTTTCTCCACAAATTTTGTATGCGTTTTAACGTTTTGGTACGTAAGAAGCTCAAAAACACTCAAAAGACACTTTCTTGGTGATGTTTTTATTCCCATATAGGGTTATTCCCCTGCTATCTGGCGGTTTGGTGCCTACCACTCTAAAAAAACATCAAAAACACATCTTTTCTCGTAATGTCCTTTCGTTTCCGCACATAGGAGCCTTTTGTCCTATAAATAAAACACGTGTCTCGTAATGTCCTTTCGTTTCTCCATATAGAGTGCTTTCCATGCATTCTAGCGTTTTTGTAAGGAAAAGAAAATTTTTTTTTTCTTATTTTTTTTTGTAATGTTATTCATTTCTCTATAAAGGGTGTTTTACATGCGTTTTAAGGATTTTGAAAATATTCAAAGACACGTTTTTGGTGATGTTGTTTTGTATTCCCATATCCGGTGTTTTGAATGCTATTTAGCGTTTTGTTGCTTAACACGCTGAAAATCACGCAAAAGACGTTTCTGGAATTATAGTTTCATTTCCCTATATAGGGAATTTTGCATCCATTTTGGCGTTTTGGTACCTAACACTAAAGAATATTTTAATTACACGTTTTTGGTAATGTCATTTTTCTCCATAGAACGCTATTTATGCGTATTAGCGTTTTGGTACCTAAGAAGCTCTAAAACACTTATAATACACGTTTTTCGTAATGTCCTTTGGTTTCGCCATATAGGGTGCTATGCATGCATTTTTAGTGTTTCGTTACATAACATGGTGAAAAACACTCAAAAACCACGTTTTTGGTAATGTTATTATGTTTCTCCATTAAGAGTGCTATTCAGTTGATTTAATGTTTTGTACTTTAAAAAACTCAGACACTCATAATACACGTTTCTCGTAATTTCCTTTCGTAATTTCGTAATTTCGTAATTTCCTTTCCTTTTCGTTTCCCATTTGCATGGTTTTTGGTGTTTTTATATGTAACAAGCTCAAAACACTCAAAATACACGTTTTTGGTGATGTTATTCTGTTCCTCCATAAAAGGTGTTTTGGATGTATTTTAGCATTTTGGAACGTAAGAAGCAAACGCTTAAAACACGTTTTTGGTGATGTTATGTTGTATTCTCATATAGGATACCTTCCATGCTAATTAGGATGTGTTGAAAAAATACAAAAGACATTTTTCTTGTCATGTCGTTTCATTTACCCCTGTAAAGGAATTTGCAAGCACTTTGGCATTTTATAACCTAACAATGTGAAAAACACTCAAATTACACGTTTTTTTTTCGTAATTATGTACTGTTTCTCCAAACAGTGTGCTACTCATGCGTTTTAGCGTTTTCGAGCCTAAGAAGCGCAAAATCATTCATAATACACGTTTCTCGTAATATTTTTTCGTTTCCCCATATAGGATGCTTTTGCATGCATTTTGTCGTTTCGGTACCTGAGATGGTTAAAAACACACACACACACACACACACACACACACACACACACACACACAAAAAAAAACAAAAAAAAAAACATACATATATATATATATATATATATATATATATATATATATATATATATATATATATATATATATATATATATATATATATATATATATATATATATATATATATATATATATACATATATATATATATATATATATATATATATATATATATATATATATATATATATATATATATATATATATATATATATATATATATATATATATATATATATATATACATATATATATATATATATATATATATATATATATATATATATATATATATATATATATATATATATATATATATATATATATATATATATATATATATTCTTTTTCTCCATAAAGAGTGCTGTTCACGCTTTGTAGCGTTTTGGTACCTAAGAAACTCAAAAACACTCATAATACGTGTTTTTGTAATGTCGTTTTGCTTCATCATATAGGGTACTTTGGATGCATTTTGGTGTTTTTGTACGTAAGAAACTGAAAAACACTAGAAATAGCCGTTTTTTTTATTTTTTTTTTCTCATTTATGAAATACACGTTACTTTATGATGGTTCTTTTGCACGCATTTTAGCGTTTTGGTACATACAGAACATTACCAAAAACGTTTATTTTGAGTGTTTTTCACAATTTTATGTAGCAAAACGTCAAAATGCCTCCAGAGTACCATCTATGGGAAAATGAAACGACATTTCCAGATACATGTCTTTTGAGTGTTGATGAACGTGGTAGGTACCAAAGTTATAAAAATCATGGAAAGCTACCTATATGAAAGAACAAGATAAGTATAAATTTATCTTTTGAGTATACAAATATTCGCGCGTTTTAGCGTTTTGGTACATAAGAAGATAAACCCTCAAAAAACACACGATGATAATGTTATTTTGTCTTCCCATGTAAAGTATTTTTCATGTGTTTTAGAGTTTTGGTGCTTAATATGCACAAAAACATCCAAATGGCACGTTTTCTGTTAATGTCGTTCTAGTCTCTTAACCAGCTGGAAAATATTAAACACACACGTTTTCAGTAATGTTGTTAGGTTTCTCAATAAGAGGTGTTTTGCACGCGTTGTTAAAAGACGTTTTTTTTTTGCAATGTTGTTTGCTTTTCTCAAATAGAGTGCTTTGCATGCACATTATCGTTTTGGTAAATAACAAGCTCAAAAAAAACACTCTTAATAGACTTTTCTGTTAATATCGTTTTATTTCAAAATATCGGGTAATTTGCATGCATTTTGGCGTTTTGGTACCTTTCAAGCTCAAAAACACTCAAAACACCCGTTTTTGGTAATGTTCTGTTCCTCCATAAAGACTGTTTTGGAGCGTTTTAGCGATTTGGTACGTACGAGTAATAACCTCAAAAACACGCAAAAGACACGTTTTTGATAATGTTTTATTTTCCCATGTATAGTGTTTTCCATTCTTATCAGCGTTTTGATGTAAAAAAAAAAAAAACACCCAAATGACACGTTTCTGGTAAAATCGTTTTATTACCCCAAATACGATGTTTTGCATGCATTTTGTCGTCTTTGTACCTAACAAGATGGAAAACGCTTAAAACACACAAGTTCGTAATGTTGTTCTACTTGCCCATGAATGGCGTTTTGCATGCATTTTAACGTTTTAGTACGTAAGCAGAAAAAAAAAAAAAAACAATCAAAAGAATGTTCTTTATTTTTCCCATACAGCGTGCTTTGCATGCACTTAAGCGTTTTCGTACCTAACAAGCACAAAAACACTCATTATATTTTTTTTCTAATAAATTTTTTCTGTTTCTTCATATTGGCTACTTTGCATTTTGGCGTTTTAGTACCTAACACACGGAAAAACACTCCTAATACACGTGTTTGGTAATGTTCTCTTTCTTCGATAGGGTGATTTGTATGCATTTTGGAGTTTTATTATCTAACATTGCGAAAAAAAAAACTTGTAATACACGTTTTTCGTAACATTGTTCTGTTTCTTTATATAGAGTGTTATTCATATATTTTTGAGTTTTGGACAAAATCTCATAATGCACTTCTCTGTTAATATCGTTTCGTTTCCTAATATCGGGTAATATGCATGCATTTTGGTGTTTTATGATCTAAAAAAGCTGAAAAACATTCAATACAAATGTTGTTTCTCCATAAAAAGTAATTTTCCACGCGTTTGAGTGTTTTGGTATGCAAGAAACTAAAAAAAAAAAGTGTTTTTTTTTCAGCGATATGGTGCTTAATATACCCCAAAACAACCCATATGACAATTTTCTGGTAATATCGTTCCGTTACTGCAACGAGGGTTCTTTGCATGTATTTTGGCATTTTGGTACTTATGAAGCTCAAAAACTCAAAACAAATTTTATTTTATTTTTTTTTCCCATATAGGGTGCTTTCCTTGCACTTTCTCGTTTTAGTACCTAACAAGCTCCAAAATTTTCATAACACAAGATATTGGTAATATTGTTCTGTTTCTTGATTTAGGGTTCTTTGTATGCATTTTCTCGTTTTGGTACCTAACATGGGGAATATTGTTAATATCGTTTCGTTTCCCTATATAAGGTATTTTTGCATGAATTTTGGCGTTTTATTACCTAATAAGCTGAAGAAAAAAATCAAAACACACCTTTTTGCTAACGTCCTTCTGTTTCTTTAATAATGGGTGGTTTCGACGCATTTTAGAGTTTCGGTACGTAATAAGCTCAAAACTTAAAATTTTTTTTTTTCATGTTATTTTGTTTTCCTATATAGAGTATTTTCCATATTTTTTTTTTCTAGCGTTAGGTGCCTACTATGCTTAAAAGTAATAAAACAACATGTTTCCAGGAATGTCGTTTCGTTACCCGAAATAGGGTCCTTTACATATATTTTGAAAATTTTAAATATAACAAGCTGGAAAACACTCAAAGCACACGTTTTTGGTAATGTTTTTCTGTTTCTCAATAAAGGGCGTTTTGTATGCGTTTTAGCGTTTTGGTATGTGAGGAGCTTTAAAACACTTAAAGGCAAGTTTTCGGTAAAAGTTGGTTTTATTCCCATGTAATGTGATTGCCCAGCTTTTTAGTAGTTTATTACCTATCACGATCAAAAACACTCAAAAGACACTTTTCTGGTAATGTCATTTTTTTCCCACATAAAGCTAGTTTCGCATGCAATTTGGGGTTTTGGTAACTAAGAATATGAAAAAGCACTAAAAATAAACGCATTTGGTAAGGTTGTTCTGTTTCTCAATCAAGAGTGTTATTCATGAGTTTCAGCATTTTGGTATCTAAGAAACTTCTCCATATACACGAGTTTTTGCGTGTTTTGCCTTGTGGTTCTTGTGAAACTATAAAAAACTCATTATACATGTTTCTCGTAATGTCCTTTTGTTTCCCAATATAGAGTGCTTTCCATGCATTTTCGCGTTTTTTGTAGGTAACAAGCTCAAAAACACTCAAAATATACCTTTTTGGTAATGTTATTCTATTTCTTCATATTGGTTGGTTTGCATCCGTTTTAGCGTTTTTCTACGTAAAACACTGAAAAAAACATGTTTTCAGTAATTTTGTTTTGGATTTCAATATAGAGATACTTCCATATTATTTATCGTTTTGGTGCCTAACATGCTGAAAAACACTCAAAAGACAGGTTTCAGGTAAAGTCGTTTAATTTCCCCATATAGGTGGCTCTGAATGCACTTTAGGGTTTGGTACATAACAGTCCGAAAAAAAGCTAAAATTAACTTTTTTCATGATGTTCTTTTTTCACATAATTTCCCTGAATTTTGCCAGAATTTTGGCACCTTCGTACCTATGAAAATTAATTAAAAAAAATCCTATTTTTTATTTATTTATTTTTCCTCTATAAAGAGTGTTATTTTTGGGTTTTAACTTTATGGTACTTAAGGAACTTAAAAATACTTAATAATGCACGTTTCTCGTAATGTCCTTTCCTTTCCTAAACATAGGATTCTTTGCATGTATTTAAGCGTTTTTATAAGTAACATGATCAAAAACACTCAAAATACATATTTTTGGTAATGTTATTCTATTTCTTCATATTGGTTGGTTTGCATCCGTTTTAGCGTTTTTCTACGTAAAACACTGAAAAGACACGTTTTCAGTAATTTTGTTTTGCATTCCCATATTGATTGATTTCCATATTATTTATCGTTTTGTTGCTTAACATGCTGAAAAACACTCAAAAGACAGGTTTCTGGAAAAGTCATTTAATTTTCCCATGTAGGTGGCTTTGCATGCACTTTAGGGTATGCTACATAACAGTCCGAAAAAAAGAAGCTAAAATTAACTTTTTGGATAATGTTCTTTTATCACATAATTGCCCTGAATTTTGCCAGAATTTTAGCATCTCGGTACCTATAAAGATGAATAACAAAAAAAAAAAAATCCTATATTTTTTATTTATTTATTTTATTTTTTTTCTAAATAAAGACTGTTACTTGTGGGTTTTAGCTTTTTAATACTTAAGGAACTTAAAAACACTCATAATACACGTTTCTCGTAATGTCCTTTCCTTTCCCAAACATAAGGTTCTTTGCAGGTATTTAAGCGTTTTTATAGATAACATGATCAAAAACACTCAAAATATATGTTTTTGTAATGTTATTCTGTTTCTCCATAAAGGGTGTTTTGCATGCGTTTTAGTGTTTTGGTATGTAAGGAGATCAAAAACACTTAAAGTCAAGTTCTTGGTAAAAGTTGGTTTTATTCCCATGTAATGTGATTGCCCTGCTTTTTAGTGCTTTATTGCCTAACACGCTCAAAAACACTCAAAAGGCACTTTTCTCTTAATGTCATTTTTTTTCCCAAATAAAGTTAGTTCCGCATGCAATTTTGAGTTTTGTTAACTAAGAATGTGAAAAACACAAAATACACGCATATAGTAAGGTTGTTCTGTTTCTCAATTATGAGTGGTATTCATGAGTTTCAGCACTTTGGTATCTAAGAAACTACTCCATACACACGAGTTTTTTGCGTTTTTTGCCTTTTGGTTTTTGTGAAACTATAAAACACTCATTATACACGTTTCTCGTAATATCCTTTTGTTTCCCAATATAGAGTGCTTAGCATCCATTTTCGTGAATTTTGTAGGTAACAAGCTCAAAAACACTCAAAATATACCTTTTTGGTAATGTTTTTCTATTTCTTGATATTGTTTGGTTTGCATCCGTTTTAGCGTTTTTCTACGTAAAACACTGAAAAGACACGTTTTCAGTAATTTTCTTTTACATTTCCATATAGAGAGACTTCCATATATATTATTTATCGTTTTGGTACCTAACATGCTGAAAAACACTCAAAAGACAGTTTTCTTGGAAAGTCGTTTAATTTCCTCATATAGATGGCTTTGCATGCACTTTAATTTCACCGAATTTTAACAGAATTTTGGCATCTCGGTACCTATGAAGATAAAAAAAATTGGTGTTTTTTTCTTTATTTTACTTTTTCTGTTTTTGGTTTCTTTATAAAGAGTGTTATTTGTGGGTTTTAGCTTTTTGGTACTTAAGGAACTTAAAAACATTCATAATACTCGTTTCTCGTAATGTCGTAATAAGGGTTCTTTGCATGTATTTAAGCGTTTTTATAGGTAACATGATCAAAAACACTCAAAATATATGTTTTTGGTAATGTTTTTCTGTTTCTCCATAAAGGATATTTTACATGCGTTTTAGCGTTTTGGTATGTAAGGAGCTCAAAAACACTTAAAGGCAAGTTCTTGGTAAAAGTTGGTTTTATTCACATGTAATGTGATTGCCCTTCTTTTTAGTGCCTTATTGCCTAACACGCTCAAAAAAACTCAAAAGACACTTTTATGGTAATGTCATTTTTTTTTTCGAATATAAAGCTATTTTCGCATGAAATTTGGGGTTTTGGTAACCAAGAATGTGAAAAACACTCAAAATACACGCATTTGGTAAGGTGTTTCTGTTTCTCAATTAAGAGTGTTATTCATGAGTTTTAGCGTTTTGGTATCTAAGAATCTCAAAAACTCTCATAATGCACGTTTCTCGTAATGTCCCTTTTTTTCCTCATATGGGGTGCTTTGCATGCGTTTTGGCATTTTTTTTCACGTAATACCTGAAAAAAAACACTGAAAATACATGCTTTTGGTAATAAGAACATAAGAAATAAGTAAATCTGCAAGAAGGCATCAGGCCTACACGTGGCAATACTTGTATGAAATATGCCTACCTATTTCCACCTATCATCCCCATCCATAAACGTATAATTTTTTCTTACAGTTCCCAAATGCCTCAGCACTAACAACTTGATTAATACGTCCGTTCCAGTCATCTACTACTCTATTTGAGAACCAATTCCTTCCTGTTTCCTTTTTGAACACCAAATGTTCAGGCTTGAACCCGGTTTTCTTGTTCTATCATGGTTACAGATTCTAAGAATTTTCCTTATGTTCCCCTTGTTATAACCCATGTACCACTTAAAGACTTCTATCCGCTCCAACACTTAACCTACTTCTCTCTAAAGAATATAAATTTAACAGCTTGAATCTCGCTTCTTAAGGAATACTCCTCATCCCCTGTATCCTTTTAGTCATTCTCCTTTGTACTGATTCTAATAGACCTTTATCCTTCCTGTGATGTGGTGACCAGAATTGGACAGCGTAGTCTAGATGAAGTCTGACTAGCGCCAAATGTAACTTTAATATTACTTCGGGTGTTCTACTTTTAGCATTCCTGAAAATGAATCATAATACACTGTTTGCTTTGTTTCTGGCATCTTTGCATTGCTTTCTTAGGCGGAGTTCAGAGCTAACTTTAAATCTCAAATCTTTTTCTTACCCTGAACCTACCAGAACTTGGTTGTTCATTGTGTAACTACTGTGTGGGTTTCTTCTACTTACGCTAAGTGCTTTGCATTTGTTGATATTAAACTGCATTTGCCATCTGTCTGTCCATTCGTTCATCCTATCCAAATCTGCCTGCAAGGCGATGGTATTCGATTCTGACCGAATTAATCTACATATTCTCGTGTCATACGCAAATTTACTAACAACACTACTAATTCCACTATCCAAGTCATTGACATATAATACAAACAACATCAGCCCTAATACTAAGAATCCCTTTGTCACCCTAATAATTACTTGACCCCATTCGGATTTAGAAACGTTTATTACAACACTGTCGCCTGCCGCTTAGCAATGACCTTATCCAATCTAAACACCTCATCTCTCTCGTGCGCCCTGGTCTTTCTCAGTAGCCTCTGATGGGGTACCTTGTCAAATGCTTTACTAAAGTCCTGATATAGGATGCCATAACTATCACCATTATCTTCCGCCTACATATTATTTTTTTCACATAATTTCCCTGAATTTTGCCAGAATTTTGGCATCTCGGTACCTATGAAGATAAATAACAGCAAAAAAAAAATCCTAGTTTTGATTGATTTATTTATTTTCTCTATAAAGAGTGTTATTTGTGGGTTTTAACTCTTTTCGTACTTATAGAACTTAAAAACACTCATAATACACGTTTCTCGTAATGTCCTTTCGTTTCCCAAACATAGGGTTCTTTGCATGTATTTAAGCGTTTTTATACGTAACAGATCAAAAACACTGAAAATTCATGTTTTTCGTAATGTTATTTTGTTTCTCCATAAAGGGTGTTTTGCATGCATTTTAGCGTTTTGGTATGTAAGGAGCTGAAAAACACTTAAAGACAAGTTCTTGGTAAATGTTGGTTTTATTCCCATTTAATGTCATTGCCCTGCTTTTTTGTGCTTTATTGCCTAACACGCACAAAAACACTCAAAAGACACTTTTTTTTCTGGTAATGTCATTTATATCCCACATAAAGCTAGTTTCGCATGTAATTTCGGGTTTTGGTAACTAAAAATGTAAAAAAAAAACACTCAAAATACACGCATTTGGTAAGGTTGTTCTTTTTCTCAATTAAGAGTGTTATTCATGAATTTCAGCATTTTGGTATCTAAGAAACATCTCCATATACACGAGTTTTTGCTTGTTTTGCCTTGTGGTTCTTGTGAAACTATAAAACACTCATTATAAACGTTTCTCGTAATGTCCTTTTGTTTCTCAATATATAGAGATTTGCATCCATTTTCGCTCAAAAACAAAAAATACCTTTTTGATAATATTATTGTATTTCATAATATTGGTTGATTTGCATTCGTTTTAGCGTTTTTCTACGTAAAACACTGAAAAGACACGTTTTCAGTAATTTTGTTTTGGATTCCCATACAGAGTGACTTCCATATTATTTATTGTTTTGGTGCCTAACATACTGAAAAACAGGCAAAAGACAGGTTTCAGGTAAAGTCGTTTAATTTCCCCATATACTCGTAGGTGGCTCTACATGCACTTTAGGGTTTGGTACATAACAGTCTGAAAAAAAAAGCTAAAATTAACTTTTTTGATATTCTTTTTTCACATAATTTTCCTGAATTTTGCCAAAATTTTGGCATCTCGGTACCGATGAAGATCAATAAAAAAAAATGTTATTTTTTCATTTATTTATTTATTTTTTCTCTATAAAGAGTGTTATTTGTGCGTTTAAGCTTTTTGGTACTTAAGGAACGTAAAAACAATCATAATACTCGTTTCTCGTAATGTCCTTTTGTTTCCTAAAGATAAGGTTCTTTGCATGTATTTAAGCGTTTTTATAGGTAACATGATCAAAAACACTCAAAATATACCTTTTTGGTAATGTTATTCTATTTCTTCATATTGGTTGGTTTCCATCCGTTTTAGCGTTTTTCTACGTAAAACACAGAAAAGACACGTTTTCAGTAATTTTGTTTTGGATTCCCATATAGAGTGAATTCCATGTTATTTATCGTTTTGGTGCCTAACATGCTGAAAAACACCCAAAAGACAGGTTTTTTGTAAAGTCGTTTAATTTCCCCATACACTTTGCATACACTTTAGGGTTTGGTATATAACAGTCCGAAAAAAAACTAAAATTAACCTTTTTCATAATATCCTCTTTTCACGTAATTTTCCTGAATTTTGCCAGAATTTTGACATCTCGGTACCTATGAAGATCAATAAAAAAAAATGCTATTTTTTTATTTATTTATTTATCTTATTTTATTTTTTCTCTATAAAGAGTGTTCTTTGTGGGTTTTAGCTTTTTGGTACCTAAGGAACTTATAAACACTCATAATACACATTCCTCGTAATGTCCTTTCATTCCCAAACATAGGGTTCTTTGCATGTATTTAAGCGTTTTTATTGGTAACAAGCTCAAAAACACTCAAAATACATGTTTTTGATAATGTTATTCTGTTTTTCCATAAAGGGTGTTTTGCATGGGTTTTAGCGTTTTGGTATGTAAGGAGCTCAAAAAAACTTAAAGGCAAGTTCTTGGTAGAAGTTGGTTATATTCCCATGTAATGTGATTGCCCTGCTTCTTAGTGTTTTATTGCCTAACACGCTGAAAAACACTAAAAAGACATTTTTCTAGTAATTTCATTTTTTTTCCACAGTTTCGCATGTAATTTGGGGTTGGACCACTAAGAATGTGAAAAAAACACTCAAAATACACTCATTTCCTGAGATTGTTCTGTTTCTCAATTAAGAGTGTTATTCATGAGTTTCAGAATTTTGGTATCTAAGAAACTTCTCCATATATGCGAGTTTTTGCGTTTTTTGCCTTATGGTTCTTGAAAACTATTAAAACATTCATTATACAAATTTCTTGTAATATCCTTTTTTTTCCCAATATAGACTGCTTTGCATTCATTTTTTGCATTTTTTGTAGGTAACAAGCTCAAAAACACTCAACTTTTTTGTAATATTTCTTCATATTGGTTGGTTTGCATCCGTTTTAGCGTTCTACGCTAAAACTGAAAAGACACGTTTTTCTAAAATTATTTTGTTTTTGTTTTTTTTCACATAATTTCCCTGAATTTTCTCAGAATTTTGGCTTCTCGGTACCTATGAAGATTAATAACTAAAAAAATCTTTTTTTTTTCTCTATAAAAAGTGTTATTTGTGGGTTTTAGATTTTTGGTACTTACGGAACTTAAAAACACTCATAATACACGATTTTCGTAATGTCCTTTCGTTTCACAAACATAGCGTTCTTTGCATGTATTTAAGCGATTTTATAGGTAACCTGATCAAAAACACTTAAAATACATGTTTTTGGTAATGATATTCTGTTTCTCTATAGAGGTTGTTTTGCATGCGTTTAGCGTTTTGGTATGTAAGGAGTTAAGAAACACTTAAAGACAAGTTCTTCGTAAAATTTGGCTTTATTCCAATGTAATATGATTGTTCTGCTTTTTAGTGTTTTGTTGCATATAACGCTCAAAAACACTCAAAAGACAATTTTCTGGTAATGTCATTTTTTCCCATATAAAGCTAGTTTCGCATGTAATTTGGGATTTTCGTAACTAAGAATGTGAAAAGCACTCAAAATACACACATTTGGTAAGCTAGTTCTGTTTTTCAATTAAAAGTGTTATTCATGAGTTTTAGCATTTTGGTATGTAAGAAACTTCTCTATATACACGAGTTTTTGCGTTTTTTGCCTTGTGGTTTTTGAGAAACTATAAAACAATCATTATACACGTTTCTCGTAATGTCCTTTTGCTTCCCAATATAGAGTGCTTTCCATCCATTTGCGCGTTTTTTTTTTGTAGGTAAAAAGATCAAAAACACTTTTTGGTAATGTTATTCTAATTCTTCATATTTGTTGGTTTGCATCCGTTTTAGCGTTTTTCTATATAAAACACTGAAAAGACACGTTTTCAGTAATTTTGTTTTAGATTCACATATTGACTGACTTCCATATTATTTATCGTTTTAGTGCCTAACATGCTGAAAAACACTGAAAAGACAGGTTTCTGGTAAAGTCGTTAAACTTCCTTATATAGGTGGCATGCACTTTAGAGTTTGGTAGATAAAAATCCGAAAAAGAGCTATAATTAACTTTTTTGATAATGTTCTTTTTTCCACATAATTTTCCTGAATTTTGGCAGAATTTTGGCATCTTGGTACCTATGAAAATCAATATAAAAAAAAAGCTATTTTTTTCATTTAATTATTTTTTTCTCTATAAAGAGTGTTATTTATGGGTTTTAACGTTTTGGTACTTAAGGAACTTAAAAACGGTCCTAATACACGTTTCTTATAATGTCCTTTCGTTTCCCAAACATAGGGTTCTTTTGCATGTATTTAAGCGTTTTTATAGGTAACATGATCAAAAACACTTAAAACACATGTTTTTAGTAATGTTATTCTGCTTCTCCATAAAGGAGTTTTTGCATGCGTTTTAGCGTTTTGGTTTGTAAGGAGGTCAAAAACACTTAAAGGCAAGTACTTGGTAAAAGTTGGTTTTATTCCCATATAAAGTGATTGCCCTGTTTTTTTTTTTTTGTGATTTATTGCCTAACACGCTCAAAAACACTCAAAAGACACTTCTGATAATGTCATTTTTTTTTTCCAACATAGTTTCGCGTGCTATTCGGGGTTTTGCTAACTAAGAATGTGAAAAACACTCAAAATACACGCATTTGGTAAGGTTGTTCTGTTTCTCAATTAATATTGTTATTCATGAGTTTGAGCATTTTGTTAGCTAAGAAACTTCTTTATATACACGAGTTTTTACGTTTTTTCCCTTGTGGTTCTTGTGAACCACAATTTCTTTTCCTCAAAAATAATAAATCACTCATTATACACGTGTCTCGTAATGTCCTTTTGTTTCCCAATACGGAGTGCTTTGCATCCATTTTCGCGTTTTTTCTAGGTAACAAGCTCAAAAACACTCAAAATGTACCTTTTTGGTAATGTTATTTTATTTTTTCTTATTGGTTGGTTTGCATCCGTTTTAGCGTTTTTCTACGTAAAACACGAAAAGACACGTTTTCAGTAATTTTGTTTTAGATTCTCATATAGACTGAGTTGCATGTTATTTACCGTTATGGTGCCTAACAAGCTGAAAAACACTCATAAGACAGTTTTCTGGCAAAGACGTTTAATTTCCCCATATAGGTGGCTTTGTATGCACTTTAGGGTTTGGTACATAACAGTACGAAAAAAAAAGAAGATAAAATTAACTTTTTTGATAATTAATTCATAATTTCCTGAATTTTTGTCCAAATTTTGGCATCTCGGTACCTGTGAAGATGAAAAAGAAAGAAAAAAATATCGTTTTTTTTTATTTATTTATTTATTTTTTCTCAATAAAGAATGTTATTTGTGGATTTTAGCTTTTTGTTAAATAATGATCTTAAAAACACTCATAGTACACGTTTCTCGTAATGTCCTTTCGTTTCCCAAAAATAGGGTTCTTTGCATGCATTTAAGCGTTTTTATAGGTAACATGAACATGTTTTTGGTAATGTTATTCTCCTTCTCCATAAAGTGTGTTTTGCATGCGTTTTAGCGTTTTGGTATATAAGGAGCTCAAAACACTTAAAGGCAAGTTCTAGGTAAAAAATTTATTTTATTGCCATGTAAAGTGATTCCCCTGCTTTTTAGTGCTTTATTGCCTATCACGCTCAAAAACACTCAAAAGACACTTTTCTGGTATTGTCATTTTTTTCCCACATAAAGCTGGTTTCGCAGGCAATTTCGGATTTTGGTAACTAAGAATGTGAAAAGCACTCAAAATCCACGCATTTAATAAAGTTGTTCTGTTTTTCAATTAAGAGTGTTATTCATGAGTTTCAGCATTTTGGTATCTAGGAAATTTCTGCATATACACGAGTTTTTGCATTTTATGCCTTGTGGTTCTTTTGAACTATAAAACATTCATTATACACTTTTCTCGCAATGTCCCTTTCTTTCCCAATATAGAGTGCTTTGTATCAATTTTCGCGTTTTTTTGTAGGTAACAAGCTCAAAAACACTGAAAATATACTTTTTTGGTAATGTTTTTCTACTTCTTGATATTGGTTGGTTTGCATCCGTTTTAGCGTTTTTCTACGTAAAACACTGAGAAGACACGTTTTCAGTAATTTTGTTTTGGTTTGCCATAGAAAGTGAGTTGTTTATCATTTATTGTTTTGTGCCTAACATGCTGAAAAGCACTCAAAACACAGATTTCTGGTAAGGTCGTTTAATTTCCTCATATGGGAGGCTTTGCATGCACTTTAGAGTTTGGTACATAACAGTTGGAAAAAAAAACTAATATCATCTTTTTTGATAATATTCTCTTATCATATAATTGCCCTAATTTTTCCCAGAATTTTGGCATCTCGGTATCTATGAAGGTGAATAACAAAAAAAAAAAAAATCCTTTTATTTATTTTTTTTTATTTTTTTCTTAATAACGAGTGTTATTTGTGGGTTTTAGCTTTTTGGTAGTTAAGGAACTTAAAAACACTGATAATACATGTTTCTCGTAATGTCCTTACGTTTCCCAAACATAAGGTTCTTTGCATGTATTTAAGCGTTTTTATAGATAACATTATCAAAAACTCTCAAAATACATGTTTTTGGTAATGTTATTCTGTTTCTCCATAAAGTTTGTTTTCCATGCGTTTTAGCAGTTTGGTATGTAAGGAGCTCAAAAACACATATTGGCAAGTTCTTGGTAAAAGTTGGATTTATTCACATGTAATGTGATTGCCCTGCTTTTTAGCACTTCATTGCCTAACACGCTCAAAAACAATTAAAAGATACTTCTGGTAATGTCATTTTTTTCCCTCATAAAACTAGTTTCGCATGCTATTTTGGGTATAGCTAACTAGGAATATGAAAAACACTCAAAATACACGCATTTGCTAAGGTTGTTCTGTTTCTCAATTAAGATTGCTATTCATGAGTTTCAGCATTTTGGTATCTAAGAAACTTCTTTATATACCCGAGTTTTTGCGTTTTTCTACGTAAAACACTGAGAAGATACATTTTCAGTAATTTTGTTTTGGATTCCCATATAGAGTGAGTTCCTTATTATTTATCGTTTTGGTGGGTAACATGCTGAAAAACACTCAAAAGACAGATTTCTGGTAAGGTCGTTTAATTTCCTTATATAGGAGGCTTTGCATGCACTTTAGGGTTTGGTACATAACAGTCCGAAAAAAAAGCTTAAAATTAACTTTTTTTTCATATAATTTTCCTGAATTTTCTAAGAATTTTGGCATCTCGGTACCTATGAAGATGAAAAAAAAATGCCTATTTTTTTTCTAAATAAAGTTTTATTTGTGGGTTTTAGCTTTTTGGGACTAAAGGAACTTAAAATAAAAACACTGATAATACACGTTTCTCGTAATGTCCTTTTGTTTCCCAAACATAATGTTCTTTGCATGTATTTAAGCGTTTTTGTAGATAACATGATAAAAAACACCCAAATTACATGTTTTTGGTAGTGTTATTCTATTTCTCCATAAAGTTTGATTTCCATGCGTTTTAGCGGTTTGGTATATGAGGCTATCCGTGCCAGAAGGTCTTAACCCTAAAATATTAGTTTTGAGCAAACCCCCCTCAAAGTTAAACACTGAAAACGAGCATGAAATCGGTCAGAATATATATATATTATATATCAAATGAAAGCTCTCGAGTAGTTCTGTTTAGTTATGATGGTTGTCAAGAGTAAATCCGAAAAAATCACACCCATTTTCCGAGTTTATTCTAGCCTATGTCCGTAGCGGTAATTTTTCCCCAATGGAAATGGTGTGTAACATGTTATTTTAGGATATTATGGTGAAAATAAGAATGTGTGAAGAAATCATGATGAAAGGTGGAGAACTTGATTTTTTATGAATATTTTTCCCCCGCAAAATAAAGAATTTATTCATCGCGCGCCTTTTATTATGCTTTCATCTATGTTTCATTTTCTACTATTGTTCAGGATCGTGTACTAAGGCATTTTATGCCTTAGTACACGGGTGAAGATCTGCTGGACAGCTTCCTCACCCAGCAGCACAAAGCAAGCCTTAGGGCAGGTGCAGGGCTCCCCTACACGACGTGCAGGGACAACTTTGTTGGTTGCCCGGCTCACGTACTCCTCTCCACTCACACGCTTGTTCTTCAGCACATTCTTCTTCCACGTCTCCTTCTGCGCCTTCCTCTTCTTCTGGGGGCCGTCAGGACGTCCTCGAGGCTCGTTGTCACCACGGGAAGATGAAGATCCGCCAGCAGAAGCCATGGTAGCAGCGAAAAACAGAGCAGCGTAGGGTTGCTATGGAGAGTGATGATTGACAGACAGCATGGAGAGCAGGAGAGATAGAGAGCGAGAGAAGGGAAACCCGCTTCCATTGGCTGAGGCGCGCGGTGGCCATGACGTCACGCGAATACTCGCTCCTCATTGGGAGCGGCACGGCTGGCTGCCGGCTGACAACACGTGTGAGATACACCCATATGGCTCGGGAATCCCACCCATCTCGCTACCTTTTTCTGCGTGTTTTCACACGACTTTGAACCCTGTTCTAGGTGCCTGAATGGTCGCATTTGGCTTGGCCCCACGTGGCATAAGACTTTTACACCCCTCCTCTTTCCCGGGCAACCGTTATCTCGAATCTCATTTTTCGAGGGTTAAGACCTTCTGGCACGGATAGCCTCATATAAGGAGCTCAAAAACATTTAAAGGCAAGTTCTTGGTAAAAATTGGTTTTATTCCAATGAAAAGTGATTGCCCTGCTTTTTAGTGCTTTATTGCCTATCACTCTCAAAAACACTCGAAAGACATTTTTCTTGAAATGGCGTATTTTCCCACATAAATCTAGTTTCGCATGAAATTTGGGTTTTTACTAACTAAGAATATGAAAACCACTCAAAATACACGAATTTGGTAAGGTTGTTTTGTTTCTCAATTAAGAGTGTTATTCATGAGTTTCAGCATTTTGGTATCTAGGAAACTTCTCCATATACATGAGTTTTTGCGTTTTTTGCCTTGTTGTTCTTTTGAACTATAATACACTCATTATACATTTTTCTCGCAATGTCCCTTTGTTTCCCAATATAGAGTGCTTTGTATCAATTTTAGCGCTTTTTTTTTGTAGGTAACAAACTCAAAAACACTCAAAATATACCTTTTTGGTAATGTTTTTTCTATTTCTTGATATTGGTTGGTTTGCATCCATTTTAGCGTTTTTCTACTTAAAACACTGGGAAGACACGTTTTCAGTAATTTTGTTTTGGATTCCCATATAAAGTGAGTTCCTTATTATTTATCATTTTTGTGCTTAACATGCTGAAAAACACTCAAAAGACAGATTTCTGGTAAGGTCGTTTAATTTCCTTATATAGGAGGCTTTGCATGCAGTTTAGGGTTTGGTACATAACAGTCCGAAAAAAAAGCTAAAATCAACTTTTTTGATAATATTCTCTTAGCATATAATTGCCTTGAATTTTCCCAGAATTTTGGCATTTCGCTAGCTATGAAGATGAATAAAAAAAAATTCATATTTTTTTTATTTTTTTTATTTTATTTTTTTTTCTAAATAAAGAGTGGGTTTTAGGTTTTTTGTACTTAACGAACTTAAAATCACTCATAATATACGTTTCTCGTAATATCCTTATGTTTCCCAAACATAAGGTTCTTTGCATGTATTTAAGCGTTTTTATAGATAACATGATCAAAATCACTTAAAATACATGGTTTTGGTAATTTTATTCTGTTTCTTCATAAAGTTTATTTTGCATGCGTTTTAGCGGTTTAGTATATAAGGAGCTCAAAAACACTTAAAGGCAAGTTCTTGATAAAAATTGGTTTTATTCAAATGTAATGTGATTGTCCTGCTTTTTAGTGCTTTATTGCGTATCATGCTCAAAAACACTCAAAAGACATTTTTCTGGTAATGTCATTTTTTTCTCACATAAAGCTGGTTTCGCATACAATTTGGGGTTTTGGTAACTAAGAATGTGAAAAGCTCTCAAAATACACGCATTTAGTAAGGTTGTTCTGTTTCTCAATTAGGAATGTTATTCATGAGTTTCAGCATTTTGGTATCTAGGAAACTTCTCCATATTAACAATTTTTTTTTGCGTTTTTTGCCTTTTGGTTCTTTTGAACTATAAAACACTCATTATACACTTTTCTTGCAATATCCTTTTATTTCCTAATATAGAGTGCTTTGCATCAATTTTCGCGTTTTTTGTAGGTAACAAGCTGAAAAACACTCAAAATATACCTCTTTGGTAATGTTTTTTCTATTTTTTTTATATTGGTTGGTTTGCATCCGTTTTAGCGTTTTTCTTCCTAAAACACTGAGAAGACACATTTTCAGTAATTTTGTTTTGCATTCCCATATAGAGTGAGTTCCTTATTTATTTATCGTTTTGGTGCCTAACATTCTGAAAAACACTCAAAAGACAGATTTCTTTTAAGGTCTTTGGACCTTAAAAGGAGGCTTTGCATGCACTTTAGGGTTTGGTATATAACAGTCCGAAAAAAAAGCTAAAATAAACTTTTTTGATAATTTTCTTATATCATATAATAGGCCGGAATTTTCCCAGAATTTTGACATATCGGTACCTATGAAGATGAATAACAAAAAAAAAAAAAATCCTATTTTATATTTTTTATTTATTTATTTTTCTAAATAAAGAGTGTTATTTGTGGGTTTTAGCTTTTTGGTACTTAAGGAACTAAAAAACACTCATAATACATATATCTCGTAATGTCCTTTCGTTTCCCAAACATAAGCGTTTTTATAGATAACATGATCAAAAACACTCAAAATATATGTTTTTGGTAATGTTATTCTGTTTGTCCATAAAAGGTGTTTTGCTTGCATTTTAGCGTTTTGGTATGTAATGAGCTCAAAAATACCTAAAGCCAAGTTTTTGGTAAAAGTTGGTTTTATTCCCATGTAATGTGATTGCCCTGCTTTTTAGTGATTTATTGCCTAACACGCTCAAAAACACTCGAAAGACATTTTCTGGTAATATTATTTTTTTCCCACATAAAGCTAGTTTCGCATGGAATTTGGGGTTTTGGTGAAAAACACTCAAAATACAGGCATTTAGTAAGGTTGTTCTGTTTCTTAATTAAGTGTTATTCATGAGTTTCAGCATTTTGGTATGTAAGAAACTTCTCTAATACACACATTTGGTAAGGTAGTTCTGTTTCTCAATTAAAAGTGTTATTCATGAGTTTCAGCATTTTGGTATGCAAGAAACTTCTTTATGTACACGAGTTTTTGAGTTTTTTGCCTTGTGGTTCTTGTGAAACTATAAAACACTCATTATATACGTTTCTCGTAATGTCCTTTTCTTTCCTAATATAGAGTGCGTTTCATCCATTTTCGCATTTTTTTGTAGGTAACAAGCTCAAAAACACATCAAATTATATCTTTTTGGTAATGTTATTCTATTTCTTCAAATTGGTTGGTTTACATCCGTTTTAGCGTTTTTCTTCGTAAATCTTTGAAAAGACTCTTTTTCAGTAATATTGTTGAAATTGCTTCTGGCACAGGTTTCTGGTAAAGTCGTGTAATTTTCCCATATAGGTGGCTTTGCATGCACTTTTTCGATAATGTTCTTTAGTCCACATAATTTCCCTGAATTTTGGCAGAATTTTGGCATCTTGGTACTTATGAACATCAATAACCAAAAAATAAAAATGCTATTTTTTTATTTATTTTATTTTATTTTTTTTCTCTATAAAGAGTGTTATTTGTAGGTTTTAACGTTTTGGTACTTAAGGAACTTAAAAACATTCATAATACACATTTCTCGTAATGTCCTTTCGTTTCCCAAATATTGGGATCTTTGCATGTATTTAAGCGTTTTTATAGGTAACATGATAAAAAACACTCAAAACACTTGTTTTTGGTAATATTATTCTGCTTCTCCAGAAAGGAGTGTTTTGCATGCGTTTTAGCGATTTGGTATGTAAGGAGCTGAAAAACACTTCAAGGCACGTTCTTGGTAAAAGTTGGTTTTATTCCAATGTAATATGATTCCCCTGCTTTTTAGTGCTTTATTGCTTAACACGCTCAAAAAAATGAAAAGACACTTCTGGCAATGTCATTTTTTTCCCACATAAAAGCTGGTTTCGCATGCTATTAGGGGTTTTGCTAAGAATGTGAAAAAAAAACACTCAAAATACACGTATTTGGTAATGTTATTTGTAGGTTTTAACGTTTTGGTACTTAAGGAACTTAAAAACACTCATAATACACGTTTCTCGTAATGTCCTTTCGTTTCCCAAAAATAGGGTTCTTTGCATGTATTTAAGCGTTTTTCTTGGTAACATGATTAAAAACACTCAAAATACATGTTTTTGGTAATGTTATTCTGTTTCACCATAAAGTTGTATTTTGCATTCATTTTAGTGTTTTGGTATATAAGGAGCTCAAATACACTTAAAGGCAAGTTCTTGTTAAAAATTGGTTTTATTCCAATGTAATGTGATTGCCCTGCTTTTTAGTGCTTTATTGCCTAACACGCTCAAAAACACTCAAAACACATTTTTCTGATAATGTCATTTTTTTCTTACATAAAGCTGGTTTCGCATGCAATTTGGGGTTTTGGTAACTAAGAATGTGAAAAGCACTCAAAATACACGCATTTAGTAAGATTTTTCTGTTTCTCAATTAAGAGTGTTGTTCCAGAGTTTCAGCATTTTGGAAAGTAAGAAATATCTCTATATACACGAGTTTTTGCGTTTTTTACCTTGTAGTTCTTGTGAAACTATAAAACACTCATTATACACGTTTCTCGTAATGTCCTTTTGCTTCCCAATATAGAGTGCTTTCCATCCATTTTCGCGTTTTTTGTAGGTAACAATTTCAAAAACACTCAAAATATACCTTTTTGGTAATGTTATTTTATTTCTTCATATTGGTTGGTTTGCATCCGTTTTAGCGTTTTTCTACGTAAAACCCCGAAAAGACACGTTTTTAGTAATTTTGTTTTGGATTCCCATATAGATTGACTTCCATGTTATTTATGGTGTTGGTTCCTAACATGCTGAAAAACACTCATAAGACCGTTTTCTGGCAAAGACGTTTAATTTCCCCATATAGGTGGCTTTGCATGCACTTTAAGGGTTTGATACATGAGTCCGAAAAAAAGCTAAATTTTAACTTTTTTGATAATGTTTTTATTTCACATAATTTCTTGAATTTTGCCCGAATTTTGGCATCTCGGTACCTGTGAAGATGAATAAGAAAGAAAAAAAAATATCGTATTTTTTTTTTATTTATTTATTGTTTCTCAATAAAGAGTGTTATTTGTGGCTTTTAGCTTTTTCGTAATTAATGAACTTAAAAACACTCATAATACACGTTTCTCGTAATCTCCTTTCGTTTCCCCAAAAAAGTGTTCTTTGCATGTATTTAAGCGTTTTTATTGGTAACATGATCAAAAACACTCAAAATACATGTTTTTGGTAATGTTATTCTGTTTCACCATAAAGAGTGTTTTGCACGTGTTTTAGTGTTTTGGTATATAAGGAGCTCAAAAACACTTATAGGCAAGTTCTTGGTAAAAATTCGTTTTCCTCCAATGTAATGTAATGCCCTCCTTTTTAGTGCTTTATTGCCTATCACGCTCAAAAACACTCAAAGGACACTTTTCTGGTAAAGTTTTTTTTTTTTTTCCCACAAATCTATTTTTGCATGCAATTTGGGGTTTTGGTAACTAAGAATGTGAAAAGCACTCAAAATACACGCATTTATTAAGGTTGTTCTGTTTCTCAATTAAGAGTGTTATACATGAGTTTTAGCATTTTTGTATCTAGGAAACCTCTCCATATACACGAGATTTTGCGTTTTTTGCCTTGTGGTTCTTTTGAACTATAAAACACTCATTATACACTTTTCTTGCAATGTTCTTTTGTTTCCCAATATAGAGTGCTTTGCATCAATTTTCGAGTTTTTTGTAGGTAACCAGCTCAAAAACTCAAAATATACCTTTTTAGCAACGTTTTTCTATTTCTTGATATTGGTTGCTTTGCATCCGTTTTAGCGTTTTTCTACGTACAACACTGAGAAGACACGTTTTCAGTAACTTTGTTTTTGGATTCCCATATAGAGTGTGTTCCTTATTATTTATCGTTTTGGTGCCTAACATGCTCAAAAAACAGATTTCTGGTAAGGTCGTTTAATTTCCTCATATAGGAGGCTTTGCATGCACTTTAGGGTTTGGTACATAACAATCCGAAAAAGAAAGCTGAAATTAACTTTTTTGATAATATTCTTTTATCATATGATTGCCCTGATTGTTCCCAGAATTTTGGCATCTTGGTACCTATGAAGATGAATAACAAAAAAAAAATAAATAAAAATATCCATTTTTTTTATTTTATTTTACTTTATTTTTTTTTCTAATTAAGAGTGTTATTTGTGGGTTTTAGCTTTTTGGCACTTAAGGAACTTAAAAAAAAAACACTCATAATACACGTTTCTTGTAATGTTATTTGGTTTACCAAATATAATGTTCTTTGCATGAATTTAAGCGTTTTTATAGATAACATGATCAAAAACACTCAAAATACATGTTTTTGGTAATGTTATTCTGTTTCTCCATAAAGTTTGTTTTGCATGCATCTTAGCGGTTTGGTATATAAGGACCTCAAAAATACTTAAAGGCAAGTTTTTGGTATAAATTGGTGTTATTTTAATATAATACGATTGCCCTGCTTTTTAATGCTTTATTGCCTATCACGCTCAAAAACACTTATAAGACACTTTTCTGTTAATGTCATTTTTTTCTCACATAAAGGTGGTTTAGCATGCAATTTGGGGTTTTGGTAACTAAGAATGTGAAAAGCACTCAAAATACACGCATTTAGTAAGGTTGTTCTGTTTCTCAATTAAGAGTGTTATTCATGAGTTTCAGCATTTTGGTATCTAGGAACCTTCTCCATATACACGAGTTTTTGTGTTTTTTGCCTTTGGGTTCTTTTGAACTATAAAAAAATCACTATACAATTTTCTTGCAAAATCGTTTTGTTTTCTAATATAGAGTGCTTTGCATCAATTTTTGCGTTTTTTGTAGGTAACAAGCTCAAAAGCACTCAAAATATACCTTTTTGGTAATATTTTTCTATTTCTTGATATTGGTTGGTTTGTATCCGTTTTAGCGTTTTTCTACGTAAAACACTGTAAAGACACGTTTTCAGCAATTTTGTTTTGGATTCTCATATAGAGTGAGTTCCTTATTATTTATCGTTTTTGTGCCTAACATGCTGAAAAACACTCAAAAAAAAGATTTCTGGTAAGGTCGTTTAATTTCCTCATATAGGAGTCTTTGGATGCACTTTACGGTTTGGTACATAAGAGCCCGAAAAAAAAGCTAAAATTAACTTTTTTGATAATTTTCTTTTATCATATGATAGCCCTGAATTTTCCCAGAATTTTGGCATCTCGGTACCTATGAAGTTGAATAACAAAAAAAAAAAAATCCTATTTTTTTTTTATTTTCTTACTTTTTTTCTAAATAAAGAGAGTTATTTGTGGGTTTTAGCTTTTTGGTACTTAAGGAACTTAAAAAACACTTATAATACACATTTCTCGTAATGTCCTTTCGTTTCGCAAACATAAGGTTCTTTGCATGTATTTAAGCGTTTTTATAGATAACATGATCAAAAACACTCAAAATTTAGGGTTTGCTAAATAACAGTCCGAAAAAAAGAAGCTAAAATTAACTTTTTGGATAATGTTCTTTTATCACATAATTGCCCTGAATTTTGCAAGAATTTTGGCATCTCGGTACCTATAAAGATGAATAACAAAAAATAAATAAAAATCCTATATTTTTTTCTAAATAAAGACTGTTACTTGTGGGTTTTAGCTTTTTGGTACTTAAGGAACTTAAAAACACTCATAATACACGTTTCTCGTAATGTCCTTTCCTTTCCCAAACATAAGGTTCTTTGCAGGTATTTAAGCGTTTTTATAGATAACATGATCAAAAACACCCAAAATATATGTTTTTGTAATGTTATTCTGTTTCTCCATAAAGGGTGTTTTGCATGCGTTTTAGCGTTTTGGTATATAAGGAGCTCAAAAACACTTAAAGGCAAGTTCTTGGTAAACATTGGTTTTATTCCCATGTAATGTGATTGCCCTTCTTTTTAGTGCTTTAATGCCTATCACGCTCAAAAACACTCAATAGACACTTTTCTGAAAATGTCATTTTTTTTTACCACATAAAGCTGGTTTCGCAATCAATTTGGGTTTTGGGTAACTAACAATGTGAAAAGCACTCAAAATACACGCATTTAGTAAGGTTGTTCTGTTTCTCAATTAAGAGTGTTATTCATGAGTTTCAGCATTTCGGTATCTAGGAAACTTCTCCATATACACGAGTTTTTGCGTTTTTTGAATTGTGGTTCTTTTGAACTATAAAACACTCATTATACAATTTTGTCGCAATGTCCCTTTCTTTCCCAAAATAGAGTGCTTTGCATCAATTTTCGCGTTTTTTTGTAGGTAACAAGCTCAAAAACACTCAAAATGTACCTTTTTGGTAACGTTTTTCTATTTCTTGATATCGGTTGGTTTGCATCCGTTTTAACGATTTTCTACGTAAAATACTGAGAAGACACGTTTTAAGTAATTTTGTTTTGGATTCCCATATTGAGTGAGTTCATTATTATTTATCGTTTTAGTGCCTAACATGCTGAAAAACACTCAAAAGACAGATTTCTGGTAAAGTCATTCAATTTCCTCATATAGACTTTACATGCTCTTTATGGTTTGGTACATAACAGTCCGAAAAAAAAGCTAAAATTAACTTTTTTGATAATATTCTTTTATCATATAATTGCCCTGAATTTTCCCAGAATTTTGTCATCTCGGTACCTATGAAGATGAATGAGAAAAATAAAAAAAAAAAAAACATTTTTTTTATTTATTTATTTTTTTCTAAATAAAGAGTGTTATTTTTTGGGTTTTAGCTTTTTGGTACTTAAGGAACTTAAAAACACTCATAATATACGTTTCTTGTAATGTCCTTTCGTTTCCCAAACATAAGGTTCTTTCTATGTATTTAAGCGTTTTTATAGATAACATGATCAAAAACACTCAAAATACATGTTTTTGGTAATGTTATTCTGTTTCTCCATAAAGTGTTTTTTGCAGGCGTTTTAGTGTTTTGGTATATAAGGAGCTCAAAAACACTTAAAGGCAAGTTCTTGGTAAAAATTGGTTTTATTCGAATTTAATATGATTTCCCTGCTTTTAGGGCTTTATATCCTATCACGCTCAAAAACACTCAAAAGACACTTTTCTGGGAATGTCATTTTTTCCCACATAAATCTGGTTTCGCATGCAATTTGGGGTTTTGGTAACTAAGAATGTAAAAAGCTCTCAAAATACACGCATTTTGTAAGGTTGTTCTGTTTCTCAATTAAGAGTGTTATTCATGAGTTTCAGCATTTTGGTATCTAAGAAACTTATCCATATATACGAGTTTTTGCGTTTTTTGCCTTGTGCTTCTTGTGAAACCATAAAACATTCATTATACACATTTCTCGTAATGTCCTTTTATTTTACAATATAGAGTACTTTGCATCCATTTTTGCGTTTTTTGTGGTTAACAGGCTCAAAAACACTCAAAATATTCCTTTTTGGTTACGTTATTCTATTTCTTCATGTTGGTTGGTTTGCATCCGTTTTAGCGTTTTTCTACGTAAAACACGGAAAAGACACGTTTTCAGTAATTTTGTTTTGCATTCCCATATTGAGTGACTTCCATATTATTTATCCTTTTGATGCTTAACATGCTAAAAAAGAAAACAAAAGAGAGGGTCTGGTAAAGTCGTGTAATTTCCCCATATAGGTGGCTTTGGATGCACTTTAGGGTTTGGTACATAACAGTCCGAAAAAAAAGCTAAAATTAACTTTTTTGATAATGTTTTTTTTTCCACATAATTTCTCTGAATTTTGCCAGACTTTCGTTATCTCAGTACCTATGAATATGAATAACAAAAAAAAAAAAAAAGAAAATTGCTATTTTTTCATTTGTTTATTTATTTATTTTTTTTATCTCTATAAAGAGTGTTATTTGTGGCTTTTAGCTTTTTGGTACTTAAGAAACTTAAAAGCACTCATAATACACGTTTCTCGTAATGTTTTTTTTCGTTTTCCAAACATGTATTTAAGTGTTTTTATAGGTAACATGATCAAAAACACTGAAAATACGTTTTTTTGGTAATGTTATTTTGTTTCTCTATAAAGGGTGTTTTGCATGCGTTTTAGCGTTTTTCTATGTAAGGAGCTCAAAAAATCTTAATGTAATGTTATTGCCTTGCTTTTTAGTGCTTTATTTCCTAACACGCTCATAAACACTCAATAAAACTTTTTTATGTTAATGTCATTTTTTTCCCACATTTTTTTCCCACAATATTTCGCATGCAATTTGGTGATTTGGTAACTAAGAATGTGAAAAACACCCAAAATACACTCATTTGGTAAGCTTGTTTTTTTTTTTTATTCTTCGTAAAATTTGGTTTTATTCCAATGTAATGTGATTGTTCTGCTTTTTAGCGCTTTGTTGCATATAACGCTCAAAAACACTCAAAAGACACTTTTCTGGTAATGTCATTTATTTCCCACATAAAGCTAGTTTCGCATGTAATTTGGGATTTTCGTAACTAAGAATGTGAAAAACACTCGAAATACACACATTTTGTAAGGTAATTCTGTTTCTCAATGAAAAGTGTTATTCATGATTTTCATCATTTTAGTATCTAAGAAACTTCTCTAGGTACACGAGTTTTTGCGTTTTTTGCCTTTTGATTCTTGTGGAACTATAAAACACTCATTATACACGTTTCTTAGAATGTCCTTTTGTTTTGCAATACTTTGCATCCATTTTTGCATTTTTTTTAGGTAACAAGCTCAAAAACATTCAAAATATACATTTTTGGTAATGTTATTCTATTTCTTCATATTGGTTGGTTTGCATCCTTTTTAGTGTTTTTCTACGTAAAAACACTGAAAAGACACGTTTTCAGTAATTTTGTTTTGGATTCCCATATTGAGTGACTTCCATGTTATTATCGTTTTGGTGCCTAACATAGTGAAAAACACTCAAAAGTAAGGTTTCTCGTAAAGTCGTTTCATTTCCTCATGTAGGTGGCTTTGCATTCACTTTAGAGTTTGGTACATAAGAGTCCGAAAAAAAACTAAAATTAACTTTTTTGATAATATTCTTTTATCACATAATTGCCCAGAATTTTCCCAGAATTTTGGAATCTCGGTACCTATGAAGATGAATAAAGAAACAAAAAAAAAAAAAAAACATCCGGTTTTTTTATATATATATATATATATTTATTTTTTCTTTATAAAGAGTGTTATTTGTGGGTTTTAGTTTTTTGGTTCTTAAGGTACTTAAAAACACTCATAGTACACGTTTCTCGTAATGTCCTTTCGTTTCCCAAACATAGGGTTCTTTGCATGTATTTTCGCGTTTTTATGGGTAGCATGATCAAAAACACTCAAAATACATGTTTTTGGTAATGTTATTCTAAATCTCCATAAAGGGTGTTTTGCATTCGTTTTAGCGTTTTGGTATGTAAGGAGCTCGAAAACACTTAAAGGCAAGTTCTTGGTAAAAGTTGGTTTCATTCCCATGTAATGTTATTGCCCTGCTTTTTAGTGCTTTTTTGCCTAACACGCTCAGAAACACCCAAGGTCACTTTTCTGGTAATGTCATTTCTTACCAACATAAAGCTAGTTTTGCAAGCATTTTGGGGTTTTGGTAACTAAGAATGTGAAAAACACTCAAAATACACGCATTTGTAAGGTTGTTTTGTATCTCAATTAAGAGTGTTATTCATGAGTTTCAGCGTTTTGGTACCTAAGAATCTCAAAAACACTCATAATACACGTTTCTCGTAATGTCGCTCTTTTTCTTCATATAGGGTGCTTTGCATGCATTTTGGCATTTTTTTTTTCACGTAATAGCTGAAAAACACTGAAAATACACGCTTTTTGTAATAAGAACATAAGAAATAAGTAAATCTGCAAGAAGGCATCAGGCCTACAAGTGGCAGTACTTGTATGAAATATGCCTACCTATTTCCACCTATCATCCCCATCCATAAATGTGTAATTTTCTCTTACTGTTCCCAAATGCCTCAGCACTAATAGCTTGATTCCTTCCTGTCTCCTTTTTGAACATCAAGTTTTCAGGCTTGAACCCGTTTTTCTTGTTGTATCATATTTACATATTCTAAGAATTTTCCTTATGTTCCCTTTATTATAACCCATATACCACTAAAAGACTTCTATTAGGTCCACTTTTAACCTACGGCTCTTTAAAGAATGTAAATTTAACTGCTTGAATATCGCTTCGTAAGGAATACTCCTTATCCCCTGTATCCTTTTAGTCATTTTCCTTTGTACTGATTCTAATAGACCTTTATCCTTCCTGTGATGTGGTTACCAGAATTGGACAGCCTAGTCTAGATGAATTCTGACCAGCGCCAAATGTAACTTTAATATTACTTCGGGAGTTCTACTTTTAGCACTCCTGAAAATGAATCATAATACACTATTTGCTTTGTTTCTGGCCTCTTTCCATTGCTTTCTTAGACGGAGTTCAGATATAACCTTAAATCTCAAATCTTTTACTTACCCTGAACCTACCAGAACTTGGTTGTTCATTGTGTAACTACTGTGTGGGTTTCTTCTACTTACGCTAAGTGCTTTGCATTTGTTGACATTAAACTGCATTTGCCATCTGTCCGTCCATTCGTTCAACCTATTTAAATCTGCCTGCAAGGCGATGGTATGCGATTCTGACTTAATTAATCTATATATTCTCGTGTCATCCGCAAATTTACTAACAACACTACTAATTCCACTATCCAAGCTATTGACATATATTACAAACAACATCAGCCCTAATACTAATAATCCCTTTGTCACCCGACTAATTACTTGACCCCACTCCGATTTAGAGCCGTTTATTACAACATTCTGTCGCCTGACGCTTAGCCATGACCTTATCCAATCTAAACACCTCATCTCTCTCGTGTGCCATAACATTTCTCAGTAGCCTCTGATGGGGTACCTTGTCAAACGCTTTACTAAAGTCCTGATATAGGATGCCATAACTATCACCATTATCTGCCGCCTTGTAAACCTTACTGTATAAACTTACCAAGTTTCTCAGGTAAGACTCCCCATTCCAGAAGCCGTGCTGTAACTGAGTTATCAAGTTATGTTTGTCTAAATGCTCTTAAATGTTCTTCGCTATTATTGAATCCATTATTTTACATTCAACAGAAGTTAAGCTGACAGGTTAGACGTTAAAGTTTTATCTCCTTTCTTAAAGGTAGGTACTATATTCGCCTGCCTCCAAATTACCGATACCTCACATGACTAAAGTGATTTCCTAAGGACAGAAACTAACAGATTACTTATAACCTTTTTCCTTTCCTTAAATACTGTGGAATATATTTCATCTGGTCCTGGTGACTTGAACTTTTCAACTTATCTATCTCCTGTTCCTTTATCTCTTTTAGTTATGGTAATATCTGTCAGCTTCTCATCCTCTTTTACTCTAAATATCTTCTCACTATTCGGCAAATCCTGCATGTTTTCCTGGGCAAAGACAATTAAAAAATACTCGCTCACAATTTTACTAATCTCCTCTCAACTACTATTCAGGTCCCATTCTGCTGTCTTTAAGGAACTATTGTTTCTCTATTCTTCGTCTTATATGCCTGATAAAATCCCTTGAGGTCCATCTTCGCTTGGCTGGCTACCTTTAATTCATAACTATTTTTAGCTTTCCTTGTTAAACTCCTGACTTTCCTAATTCATTATATTATGGCCTTAAAACCACTTCCCCTGTCTTTAATCTCATATATTCTTCTCCTTCGCCCTATGTAGTGTTTTAACCTCAGTCATCCATTTAGGATCATTCTTCTGCGATCTTTTTCTTCTGTAAGGGATGTTCCCTAACTGTCCTGAATGTAATTTATCAACGAAATATTTATTTCGTTTCTCCATAAAGGGTGTTTTGCATGGGTTTTAGCATTTCTGTACATAAGAAACTATAAAACAAGTTTTTAGTAATGTTTTTTTTTTTTTTTTTTATGTAGGAAGGATACCGGCCAAGGGCAACAAAAATCTAATAAAAAAAATGCCCACTGAAATGCCAGTCCCATAAAAGGGTCAAAGCAGTGGTCAAAAATTGGTGGATAAGTGTCTTGAAACCTCCCTCTTGAAGGAATTCAAGTCATAGGAAGGTGGAAATACAGAAGGCAGGGACACCTTCAAGGGCAGGCACCTTCGCTTAGGGGGATCCTGAGAAGGGATTGGAGTGATAGGACAAGATAAAGATATGAGATTGTGATCGGAGGAGCCCAACGGAGAAGAAAGGGTGACAGCATAAGCAGAAGGATTAGAGGTCAGGTTGTTTTGTATTCCTTTATAGAGCGCTTTCCATGCTTTTTAGCGTTCTGGTTTCTAACACGTTGAAAAACACTCAAAAGGCACGTTGATGATGATGTCGTTTCGTTTCCGGATAAAGGGGGCATCCAATGCATTTTGTCTTTCGGTATTTAACAATATGAAAAAGAGTTTAAGTAAAAGTTTTCGGTAGATTTGTTTTTCCATATAAAGTGCTAATTATGTGTTTTTGAGTCTTGGTACCTAAAAAGTTCAAAATCTCTCATAATACACTTTTCTCGTAATGTTCTTTGTTTTCTCCATGTAGGATGCTTTGCGTGTAATTTGGCATTTTTGTACTTAACAAGCACAAAAACAATCAAAATACAAGTTTTTGGTAATGTTATTCTGTTTCTCCATAAAGGTTGTTTTGCATGCGTTTCAGCGATTTTGGACGTAAGAAGGTCAAAAACACTCTAAAGATACTTTCTTGGTAATGTTATTTTATATTGCCAAATAGGGTGCTTTCAATGCTTTTTAGCATTTTGATTCCTAACACTCAAGTAAACACTCAAAAGACACGTTTCCTGTAATATGGTTTTGCTTTTTCATATTAGGATCTGCATGCATTATGATGTTTTGCTACATAATGTGAAAAACGCTCAAAATAAAGGCTTTAGCTAATGTTGTTCCTTTTTTCTATATAGGATGCTATTCATGCGTTTTAGCGTTTTTGGTATTTAGGAAGCTCAAAAACACTAACAAAACGTGTTTCTCCTAATGTCTTTCTATTTCCCCATATAGGATGCTTCGTATGTTTTTTGACGTTTTGTTACATAACAAGGTAAAAAAAAAAAACACTAAAAAAACACATTTTTGGTGATGTTCTGTTTCTCCATTAAGAGATATAGGATATATTCCATTTTCATTCTGGCGGTTTAATGTTTGGTACCTGAGAGACTCAAAACACTGATATGTGAAACGTAAATGTATTTACGTTTCTCGTAATGTCCTATCATTTCCACATACAGGGTGCTTTACATGCATTTTTAAGTTGATGTACGTAACAGACTGAAAAAAACTCACAATACACGTTTTTGGTAAGGTTTTTCTATTTGGTAGGGTTATTCGTGTTTGTTGCACGTGTTTTAGCGTTTTGGAACGTAAAAAGTTTAAAACACTTAAAAGACATACTTTTAGTAATGTTATTTTGCATTTCTATATAAAGTGCTTTCCATGCTATTTAGCGTTTTCGTGCCTAACACGCTGAAAAACACATAAAAACACATTTCTTACATTGTTGTTTAATTTTTTCGTATAGCGAGCAAGCATTATGGTGTTTTGCTACCTGACAATGTGAAAAAAAAAAACATTCAAATTACACGATTTTGGTAATGTTTTTCTCTTTCTCCATACAGTGTGCTTCTCATTTATTTTAGCGTTTTGGTACCTAAGAAGCTGAAAGAAAAAAAAACTCATAATACACGTTTATTGTCATGTCCTTTCATTTCCTCATATAGGCTCTTTTTGGTGCTTTGGTACCTAACAGGGTGTTTGCATGTATTTTGACATTTTATTTCGTAAGAACCTAAAAAAAACACTCTAAAGAGACGTTTTAGTAGTTTTGTATTCCTGTATAGGGTGATTTCGTTGCTTCTTACTGATTTGGTGCCTAACACGCTCAAAAAATAACAAAAGACAAGTTTCTAGTGATTTCGTTTCATTTCTTCATATAGGTTGCTTTACATGCATGTTGGCATTTTCGTAATTATCAATGTAAAAAAATACACGTTTTTGGTAAGTTTGTTCTTTTCTTCAGAGCACTATTGAAGCTTTTTGCTGATTTGGTACTTAAGAGAGTAATAAAAGAAAAAAAATATAACAAACGTTTCTCGTAATGTCCTTTCATTTCCATATGCAGGGTGTTTTGTTTGATGATAGGCAATTTTGTACATAATACGCTCAAAGACACTCAAAATACACGTTTTTGGTAAATGTATTCTGTTTCTCCATATAGGGTATTTTCATGAGTTTTTAATGTCGTTTCATATATCTATATATGGGTCTTTGCATGCATTTTGGTTTTTTGGTAATTAACAATGTCATAACACTCAAAATGCACGTTTTTTTTTTTTGGCAATATTGTTCTTTTTCTCCATATAGAGCGTTATTCATGCGTTTTACCCTTTTGATACTAAGAAGGTCAAAAACACTCATAATACACGTTTCTCGTAATGTCTTTTGATTTTTCCCACATAGGGTATTTTCGATTCATTTAGGCATTTTTTTACGTAACAATCTTATAAAACATTAAAAATACTTGTTTTTGGTAATGTTATTCTGTTTGTCCATAAAGGATGTTTTCGATGTCTTTTTTTTTTATCGTTTTGGTACGTAGGACACTCAAAAGAAACGTTTTCTTAATGTTGTTTTGTATTCCCATATCAGGTGATTTGTATGCTTTTAAGCATTTTTGTGCCTAACACGCTGAAGAACACATTTTAGACACGTTTCTGAAATCTCGTTTCCTTTCCCAAATAGGGGGTTTACATGGATTATGGCGTTTTCATTCATAACAATGTGAAAACACTGAAAATATACGTTTTTGGTAATGTTATTTCATATAGAGTGTTATTCATGCATTTTAGCGACTTCGTACCTAATAAGTTAAAAAAAAACACCAATAGTATACATTTTAGTAACGTCTTTTAATTTTCTCATTTAAGATACTATATATGCATTTTGGCGTTTTTCTACTTAACTAACTCAAAAACACTCGAAATATTTGTTTTTGATAATATTATTTCTCCATGTTTTTTTTTTTTTTTTCATGCGATTTAGCGTTTCGGTAGGTAAGAAACTCAAAAACACTGAAAACAGACGTTTTTGGTTAAGTTGTTTTGTTTTCCTTTATAGGGTGCTTTCCATGTTTTTTAGCGTTTTGATGCCTAGCACGCCAATAAACATTCAAAAGGCACTTTTCTGGAAATCGCGTTTCCTTTCCTCATTTAGGGTACAAAAACATGTATTAGTAGTGTTTTCGAAAACGCCAAAGTGCATGCAAAGTAAGCTATACTGGAGAAACAAACAAAAACGTGCCTTGTGAGTGTTTTCAGCTTGTTACGTACCAAAACACTATAATGCAGAGAAAAGAAACTTCATGGACAAACAGAATAATATTGCCAAAAACGTGTATTTTGAATGTTTTTCAGCTTATTACGTACCAATACGCAAAAAATCATCCATTTCACCCTCTATAGGGTAAAGAGACGACATTCCCAGAAAAAAAAATTATTTCGGGGCTTTTCAACGTTAGGCACCAAAACTCTAAAGAGCATGGAAGACACTCTATATAAAAATCAAAACAACATTATCAAAATGGTGTCTTTTGAGTGTTTTTGAGCTTCTTACGTTCCAAAATGCTAAAACGCGTGCACAATAGCCTTTATCGGAAGACATTACCAAAAACGTATGATTTAAGCGTTTTCTAGCTTTTTATAAACCAAAACGCCTAAATGGATGTGCTAATCACGTGTTTCAGTATTTTATTACCTAAGAAGCTCAAAAACACTTATAATATACGTTTTTGGTAATGTTGTTCTGTTTTTTATATATGGTATTCTGTATAGATTGTCGTACCTAACATGAGGAAAAAACTAATTTGTTTGGTTAATGCTTTTTTCTCCATATAGAGTGATATTCACGTGTTTTAGTGTTTTCGTACATAAGATGTTGAAAAACACTCATAATAATATTTTTCTTAATAACTTTTCGTTTCTCAATGTCCGTTAATTGGTGTGCATTTTGACGTTTTCGTACCCAACAAGCTCAAAAACACTCAAAACAGACATTTTTGGTAATGTTCTATTTCACCATAAAGGATGTTTTGCACGCCTTTTAGAAATTCGGTACGTAACAAACTCAAAAACATTCAAAAGACACGTTTTCGATGTTATATTTTTTTTTTTCCTATATAGTGTTTTCCATGTTTTTTTTTTTTTTTGTGGGGTTGGTTTCTAATATGGTCAAAACACTCAAATGACACGTTTCCGGTAATATAATTTCTTTACATCAAATAGTGTGCTGTCTGCATTTTGGCGTTTTGGTAGCTAATGATCGGGAAAACTCTCAAAACACGCGTTTATAGTAATGTTGTCCTCTTTCTCCATAAAGGGTGTTTTTCATGCGTTTTAGAGTTTTAGTACGTAAGAAACTGAAAAACACTCAAAAGACAAGTTTTTGTTAATATTGATTGCTTTTCCTATACAGGTTGTCTTGCATGCATGTTTTTGTATCTAACAAGCTCAAAAACACTCAGCATACAAGTTTTTCGTAATGTTGGTCTGTTTTTTTTTTTTTTATGTATGATGTTCACTATGCTTCTAGGCGATTTGGTACCTATCATGGGGAAAAAAAAACTCATAAAGTACGCTTTTGGTAATGTTGTTTTGTTTCTGCAAATATAGTATTATTCACGTGTTTTAGACTTTTGGTATCTATGAAGCTGAAAAAGACATAATACACCTTTATGTAAATATCGTTTCTTTTACCTATATAGAGTAATTTGCATACATTTTGGAGTTTTGTTACCTAACAAGCTAAAAAAAAATCTCAGAACATACGTTTTTGCTAATATTGTTTTGGACGCCTTTTATCGTTATGGTACGTAAGAAGCTCAAAAACACTCGATTTTGTTAATGTTATCTTGTTTTCCCATATAGGGTGTTTTCCTTGCTTTTTTAGCGTTTTGCTGCCTAATACGCTCAAAACACCTAAATGACAAGTTTCTGGTGGTTTTGCTACTGGTTTTGTTAATGTTTTATTTTTTTCTCTCTCATATAGAGTAATATTCACGTGTTTTAGCGTTTTGGTACATAAAATAATAAAAATAAAAACACTCATAATACACGTATCTGTTAATATCGTTTCGTTTCCATAAATAGGGTTCTTTGCATGCAATATGGGGTTTAGTACCTAACAAGTTAAAAGACACTGAAATAAGAATTTTTTGCTAAAGTTTCCCATAAATGTTTCTTTGCTCACATTTTAGCGTTTTGTACGCTCAAAAACACTAAAAAGAAACGTTTTTGACAATGTTGTTTTCTTTGCTCATATAGAGCTATTTCCATGCTTTTTAGCTTTTTGTTGCCTAATTTGCTCGAAAATTCCCAAATGGCACGTTGCAGGTACTATCTTCTAGTTACTCCAGACAAGGTATTCTACATGCATTCTGTCGTTTTGGTACCTAACTTAAAAACACTTAAAACACACGTTTTTGTTAATGTTCTATTTCTCAGTAAAGTGTGTTTTGCATCACTTTTAGAGTTTCGGTGCGTACGAAGCTGAAAAACACTCAAAAGATATGTTTTTGGTAATTTTTTTTTTCTCTCTCTTTTCTTCTATAGGATGCTTTGCATGTACTTTGGCGTTTTGATAACTAACAAACTAAAAAATATTCATAATACATGTTTGTGATCATGTCGTTCTGTTTCTTTACATAGGGTGCTTTATATGTATTTTGGCGTTTTGGTCCCTAACATGGGGAAAAGCACCCATAATACACGTTTTTCGTAATGATGTGTTTCTTCATATAGAATGCTATTTACGTGTTTTAGCGTTTCGTTACATAAAAAGCTGAAAAACAGCGTTAATATCTTTTCTTTTCCCCATATCTGAAACTTTGCATGCATTTTGGCTATTAGTTATCTAACAAGCTCAAAAACACTCAAACACACGTTTTTTGCTAATATTGTTCTGTTTTTTTTTTCATAAATTGTTATCGTTTTGGTACGTAAGAAGCTCAAGAGCACACAAAGGACACGTTTTTGTTGAAATTGTTTCGTTTTCCTATATAGGGTATTTTCCATGTTTTTTTTTTTTAGCGTTTTGGTGCCTAATACCCTAAAAAAAAAGAACACCATTTTTGGAAATGTTGTTTCGTTACTTCATATAGGGCGCTGTGCATGCATTTTGGCGTTTTACTACTTATTACGCTGATAATACATATTGTTGGTATTTTTTTTTCTCCACAAACAGTGTTTCCCATGCGTTTTACTGTTTTATTACGTAAGCTGAAAAACACTATATGCACTTTGTATGCACTTTGGTGATTTAGCACCTAAGAAGCTCAAAAACATATAAAAGACGTCTTTAGTAATGTTGTTCTGTTTCTAGATATAGTGTGCTATTGACGTTTTTTTAGCGTTTTTTTTTTTACCTAAGAAGCTGAAAATACTCATAATACTCTTTCAATATCGTTTTTTTTTTTTATCCAATATCGTGATATCTTCATTGAATTTCACGTTTTGGTTCCCAACAAGTTGGAAGTCGCTCAAATCACACTTTTTTTTTGTAATGTATCCTCATAAAACGTGTTTTCCACGCGCTTTAGCATTTTGATACATAAGAAGCTCAAAAACACTCAAAAAATATCTTTCTGGTAATGTCACTCCGTGCTTTGTATGCATTTTGCAGTTTTGGTAGATAAGAAGCTCAAAACACTCAATAAACACGTTTTATGCAATGTTTTTTTTTTTTTTCTGTTTCTCTATAAAGGGTACGTAAGAAGCTGAAAAACACTAAAAATACATGTTTTTCGTTATATTGTTTGCTTTTCCAATATAGAGCGGTTTGGTACATAAGAGTTTCAAAAACACTCAAAAAGAGCTGGTTTTTTTTTTGGTAATCTCGCTCGGCTACTAAAATGGTGATTTCATTCATTTTGCAGTTTTGATAGCTAAGAAGCTCAACAACACTCAATATGGTCTTTTTTTGCAATTTTTTTCTTTCTCCATGAAGGATTTTTTGTATGCACATTTAGCGTTTTGGTAAATAACAAGCTCAAAACACTTATAATACACGTTTTAGATAATGTTCTGATTTCTTTATGTAGGGTGTTATGTATGCATTTTGGCGTTTTAGCACTTATCATAGAAAAAATCACCCATAATAAATGTTTTTTTTTTTTTTTATATATATAATGTTGTTCTGTTTCTCCTTATAGATTCCTATTCATTTGTGTTAGCGTTTTGGTACACAAGAAGCTAAAAAAAACGCTCATAATACACGTTTCTGTTAATATCGTTTCCTTTAGATATATCAAATCATTCATTTTGGCATTTTAATACCTAAACCTAACAATCTGGAAAACACACAAATCATACGTTTTTGGTAATGTTGTTCAGTTTCTCTGTAAAGGGTATTTAACACGTGTTTTAGCGTTTTGGTACGTAAGAAGCTTAAAGAAAAAAAAAACAAAATACACAGTTTTGATATTTTATAATGAATGTTTTTCTTCCTTTTTACCGTTTGTTGCCTAATATCCTCAAAAAAGACCCTTTTGACACGTTTCTGGGAATGTCGTGTTCTAACCCCGGATAGGGTGATTTGTATATATTTTGGAGGGTTGGTATCTAATAAGCTGGAACTACTGAAAAGATGTTTTTGGTATTGTTGTTTGCTATTCACATATAGGGTAATTTGCGTGCATTTTGGCGTTTTGGTACCTAACAATCTTAATAACACTCATAATACACCATTTTAGTAATCTTTTTCCTTTTTTTTTGTCATATAGGGTGCTTGTCTGCATTTGACGTTTTAGTACGTAACATGGCGAAAACACTCATAATACACGTTTTTGGTAATGTTGTTCTATTTTTCGATATAGAGAGCGATTCACGTAATTTAGTGTTTTGGTATCAATAATGTTGAAAAACACTTATAACACACGTTTCTGTTAATATCGTTTCGTTTCCCAGTAACGGATACTTTGGATACATTTTGGCGTTTGTTACCTAAATAGCTCAAAAACACTCAAAACACACGTTTTTCTTAATATAGTTTTGTTTCACCTCAAAGGGTGTTTTACATATGTTTTAGCGTTTTGGTACGTAAGAAGCTTAAGATTTCTTAAAAGACACGTTGTTGATAATGTTGTTTTGTTTCCCTCTGCTTTCTAGCGTTTTCGTGCCTAATATACTCAAATCACATAAATTACACGTTTCTGGTGATGTCGACTCGCTACCCAAATAGGGTGCTTTGCATGCATTTTCACGTTTCGGTACCCAACAAGTTGGAAAACAATGAAAAGACAAATTCTCGGTTATGTACTTCTGTTTCTCCATAAACAACGTTTTGTATGCGTTTTCGCGTTTTGGTACTAAGAAGCTGAAAAACGTTGAAAAGACACGTTTTTGTTATTATTTGTTTTTGCCTTATTGGGAGTTTGCATGCACTTTAGCGTTTTGGTAAAAACACTTATAATACACATTTTTGTAATATTATTCTATTTCTTCTTATAGGGTGCTTTATATGCATTTTAGCATTTTGTTTGTACCTAACATCGAGAAAAGCACTCATAATACAAGTTTTGATGATGCTGTTCTGTTTCTCAATATAGTGATATTCACGTGTTTTTAGCGTTTTGTTACTGAAGAAGTTGAAAAACAATTATAACACACGTTTCTGCTAATATCGTTTCGTTTCCCCATATCGGGTGATTATCATGGACTTTGGTGTCTTGTTACCTAACAAGCCCAAAAACAATGAAGAAACACATTTTTTTGGTAATGTTGTTCTGTTTCTCTATAAACAGTGTTACACTGTTTTAGCCTTTTGGTTCGGAAGAAGCTCAAAAACACTCAAAAGACGTGTTTTTGATAAAGAGTGTTTTCAATGTTTTTATAGATTTTTTTGTGGCTAATATGCTCAAAAAACACAGAAATGACACATCTCTGGGAATGCCGTTTCGTTACCTCAAATAGGATGCTTTGCATGTGTTTTGTTATTTTGGTACCCAGTATGTTGGAAAAAAAAGAAAAAAAACTCAAAACACGTTTTTGGCAACGTTGCTCTGTTTCGCATGTTTTAACTGTTTTGGTATGTTATGAGCTTAAAAAAAAAATCATAACGCACGTTTTTGTATCCAAAATGCATATAAAGCAATTTGTATGAGTGCTTTGTATGCATTTTGGGGTTTTGGTACCTAAACACAAAGAAAAACACTCACAGTAGGTTTTTGGTAAAATTATTCTGTTTCTCCATATATATAAATATTCGCGCGTTTTAGCGTTTTGGTACATAAGAAGATAACCCTCAAAATACACACGATGATAATGTTATTTTGTTTTCCCATGTAGGGTATTTTTCATGCGTTTTAGAGTTTTGGTGCTTAATATGCTCAAAAACATCCAAAATGGCACGCTTTCTGTAAATGTCGTTCTAGTATCTAACCAGCTGGAAAATACTAAACACACACACGTTTTCGGTAATGTTGTTAGGTTTCTCAATAAGATAATAATATTTTTTATTTCCTTACGTAACAAAACGCTAAAACGCATGGAAAATACCCTTTATGGAGAAAAAGAACATTACCAGAAACATGCATTTTTACAGTTTCTAAGCTCCTTAGGTAACAAAACACCAATAAGCATGCAAAACACCCTCAATTGGGTAACGAAATGACTTTAACAGAAACGTGTCATTTGCGAGTTTTGAGCATATTAGATTAAATCCTTCGAGAACACTCCATTTGGGAAAAGAAAAGAATATTATTAAAAATGTGTCTTTTGAAACTTTTTTGAGTTTCTTATGTACCAAACGTGCTAAAACGCATGGATAACACCATTTATGAAGAAACAGAACAGCATTACCAAAAACGGTTGTATTGAAAGTTTTGAGCTTGTTAGGTACGAGAACGCCAAAACAAATGCAATACATACTGATAAACGAAACGATATTACGTAAATATGTATTATAAGTGTTTTTGAACTTCATAGGTAAGAAAATGCTAAAACACGTGAATAGCACAATATATGGAAAAACAGAACAATATCACCAATAACGTGTATTATGAATATTTTTGAGTTAGTAAGGTACCAAAACGGTAAAGTTCATGCAAAGCACCCTATATGAAGAAATAAAACAACATTACCAAAAATGTGTATTAACAATAATTTTGAGCTTGTTAGGTATCAAAATGCTAAAGTGCATGCAGAGCATCCTGTATGGGAAAAGCAAACATTACAAAAAATTTGTGTTTTGAGTATCTCTCAGCTTCTTACTTACCAAAACACTGAAACGCATACAAAACACTCTTCATGGAGAAACAGAAAAACATTAGCAAAAAAGTGTACTTTGAGATTTTTTAGAGCATGTTAGGTAACAAAACACCAAAATGCATGAAAATCACCGGACATTGGGAAACAAAAACGATATTAACAGAAACTTCTATTATGAGAGTTTTTCAGCTTTTTATGTACCAACACGCTTAAACACGTGAATAGCACTCTATATAGAGAAATAAAACATTACCAAAACTTTTATTATGAGTGTTTTTCCTCATATTAGGTACCAAAATGCAAAAATGCATACAAAGCACCCTATATGAAGAAACAAAGCAACCTTACCAAAAATGTGTATTGAGTATTTTTAAGGTTGTTAGGTACCAAAACGCTAAAGGGCATTATTATAAAAGTGTCTTTTAAGTGTCTTTTGAGGTATTTTGCACGCGTTTTAACTTTTTGGTACGTAAGAGTCTTTTTGAGCCTCTTACGTACCAAAGAGTTAAACGCATGCAAAATACCCTGTATGAGGAAAAAGAATTACATTACTAAAAACGGAAGTTTTGAAAGTTTTGAGCTTGTTAGGTAACACAACGCCAAAATGCATGCAAATTAACTGATATTGGGAAGCGAAACGATATTAACACAAAAGTGTTTTATGATTGTTTATGGAGAAACAATAACATTACCAATAACAACTATTTTCCAGTGTTTTTTGAGCTGCTTACGTAGAAAAAACGCCAAAATACGTGAGTTGTACCCTATATTAAGAAACGAAATTACATGAGAAACGTGTATTAGGGTTGGGATTTTTAGCTTTTTTAGTACCAAACACGAAAACGCATTAATATCCCTCTATACGAAGAAACAACAACGTTCCTAAACGTGCAAATTGAGTGTTTTTCACAATGATAGATACTCACATTGTTAGCCTTTTTCATGGGGAAACTAAATGAAAGACAAGAAAAGAATATTTTGATTTTTTGTCTGCAGGTTACACAGAAAAATGTTAAAAGCATGGAAAGCACCCTATATACGAATAGAAAACATTACCAAAAACGTGTTTTGAGTGCTTTTCACCTCCTTACATACGAAAAGGCTAAAATGCAAGTAAAAACACCTTTTATGTACAAATAGAATAATATTACCAAAAACAAGTATTTTGAATGTTTTTCAGCTTATTGCGCACAAAAACGCAAAAAAAGCATGCAAAGTATCCTATATGCGTAAACAAAAAGACATTATGAGAAACGTGTATTATGAGTGTTTCTTGTTTGTTATCAAAACTCTAAAACGCATGAATAACACTCTATATGACAAAAAAGAAAATACATGAATGGCGCTCTATACTTAGAAACATTACTAAAAAAAAAAAAAAAAGTGCATTTTGAGTGATTTTCATATAAGTAAATACCAAAAAGGCCGAAATTCATGGAAAACCACGTATATGGGGAAACGAACGAAATTACCAGAAACATGTTTTTTGAGTGTTTGTTGATAGTGTTAGGAACAAAAACGTAAAAAAAATCATAGAAATCACTTTAAATGGGATTACATGACGAAAAACTTATCTTTTGAGTTTTTTTTATTACCTATCAAAATACTTGTTAGTTACCAAAGCGGTAAAAAGCATGGAAATCACCAAAAACGTGTCTCTTGAGTGTTTTAGAAATTCTTATGTTCCAAAATGCTAAAACGCATGCAAAAATATTTTGTTATGGAGAAACTGAATATTATTACCAAAATCAAGAATTTTTAAAGTTTTTCTGCTTGTTACATAGGAAAATTCCAAAAAGCATGCAAACTATCCTTAATGTGGAAAAGAATAGACATTACATGAATCGTATATTATGAGCTTTTTTTGTGCTTTTTAGGTATCAAAACGCTAAAACACATGAATAGTACTCTATATTGACAAACGGAATAACATTTCCAAAAACGTGTATTTGCAGGGTTTTTTTTTTCTTTTACAGTAGGGTACAGAAACGCCAAAACGCATGCCATGGGAAAAGAAAACGTGTCTCCTGAGTGTTTATGAGCGTTCAAGGAACCAAAACGCTAAAAAGAAATTAATAAATGAATAAATATGTAAATAAATAAATAAATATTGAAAACACCTTATATGTGAATACAAAACAGCATTACAAAAAAAACATGTCTCTTGAGTGTTTTATTTTTTCAACTGCTTACGTATCAAAACTCTATAATGCCTGAAAATACCATTACCGAAAAAATATTACCGAAAAAAAAAGTATTTTCAATATTTTGGAGATTCTTACGTAGAAAAAAAAAATATGCCAATATGCATGTAAAGTGTCCTATATAAGGAAACGAAAGGATATTACGAGGGAATTTTGTTATAAATATTTATCAACCTTATAGGTACCTAAAACCTAATATGAATGAAGAGCTTCCTATATGGAGAAAGATAACCACATAACAAAAAACGTATATTTTGTGTGTGTTTCATATTATTAGGTATCAAAACGAAAAAAAAAAAAACATCCAAATACCCTAATGGTGCAAAAAAAATAAAAATAAAAATAAATAAATAAATAAATAAAAATCTAAAAAAAAATGAAAAAAAAATAAAACTAAAAAACTGAAAACTAAATAAAAATCTAAAAAAAACTTATGAGCGTGTTAGGCAAAAATCATGGAAAAACCCTACGAGTATAAAGGAAAACAAAACAATATTACAAAAACGTGTCTCATAGGTGATTTGGAGATACTTACGTTTTGAAATGCTGAATCCTATGAAAAAAAAAATATATATATATATATTTATTGAGAAACAGTATACCTTTACCGAAAACGTGTATTTTAAAAGTTTTTGAGCTTGTTACATAAAAAGTGAAAAAAAATCCATGCAAATATGACGAAAATAAAAAAAACATTAGGAGAATAGTGTATTATGGGAGTTTTGAGCTTCTTAGGTACTAAAAGCTAAAACGCATGAATAGCATATCTACATCGAGAAACAGAACAACATTACCGAAAACGTGAATTTTAATTGTTTTTTCACATTATTAACTACCAAAGCGCCAAAATCCATGTAAAGCTCACTATATGGGAAAACGAAACGACATTACTAGAAAAATATCTTTTTAGTGTTTTCAAGCAAATTATGCACGAAAACGCAAAAAAAAAAAGTGGAAATCATCCTACATGTGTCTTTTCAGTGTTACTGAAATAAAAAAAAAAAAAAAAACTAATAAAACTCATGCAAACACTGTAGGGATAAGATAATATCATTACGAGAAACAATTTTTTTTTTGTGCTTTTTACATGGAAAAACGGAAAATGCAGGCAATGTACCTTATATATGGGGAAATGAAAGGTCATTACCAGAGACGTCTATTATAAGTGTTCTTTGGTACCAAAGCTTAGGTACCAAAACGCATGAATAGCACTCTGTATAAAGAAACAGAATAACATTCCTAAAAACGTCTATTTTCAGCGTATTTTACATGGTAAGGTACCAAAACGCCAAAATGCATCCAAAGCGTCTTATATGGCGAATAGAAACGACATTTCCAGAAACGTGTCTTTTGAATGTTAGGCACCAAAACGTTCTAAAGCATGGAAAACGAAAAAAAAAACTTTGCAAAAAAATTTTTTGAAGGTTATTGAGGTACTCCTGTACTAAAACGCTAAAATTCTTGCAAAAAAAAAAAAAAAACACTCTTTATGGAGAAGGAAAATAACGAACAAAAGAAATTGAAAACACTCATAATATTTGTTTTTGATAAAACAAGCATTATGAGTGTTTTCAGCTTCTTTCGTACAAAAACGCAAAAAATGCCTGGAAAGTATCCAATATAGGGAAACGAAAAGACATTACGAGAATTGTGCATTTTTTGTGTATTTGAAATTTTTAGGTACTAAAACTCTAAAGGGTATTTAATAGTATTCTATAGGTGAAATAAGAACATAACTAAAAATATATATTTCGAGTATTTTCACAATATTAGGTACCAAAATGCCAAAAAATCATATGGAGAAACGAAGCTACATTACCAAAAAAAATGTCTTTTCAGAAATTTTTTTTTTTTAGGCCTCAAAACGATAAAATACATCGAAAGCACCCTATATTTTGAAACAAAAGAACATTATAAGAAACGTGTACTATAAGTATTCCTGAGCTTATCTCAGGAACACACAATGTACTTTTCTTGTAAAATCGTTTCATTTCTTAAATACGGTACTTTCCATGCATTTTGGTATTTTAGTACCTAACAAGCTAAAAACATTGAAAATTCCCTTTTCGTTAATGTTATTTTGTTTCTCTATAAACGGCGTTTTGTAGGCTTTTTAGTGTTTTGGTGAGTCAAGAAGCTCAAAAACACAAAACACTCAAAAGGCACAATATTTTCGTAATGTTTTTTTTCATATCCCATTATAGGGTGCTTTCTATGTATTTTACCGTTTTTGGGCTTAAACCATGAAAGAAAAAAAGTAATATATGAATAAGTTTATATGAAAAAAAAGAGCAACATTCCCAAAAATGTCTATATTTAGTATTTTTTTGCATTGTTAATTACCAAAACGCTTAAGTGCATGCGAAGCACCCAACATGGGAAAAGAAAAGCATATTGCGAGAAACGTGTATTGTTGTTTTTGATATTTTTGGCGTTTTTGTACGAAACGCTGTGAAATTACTCAAAATACACACTTTTAGTAATTTCATTTTTATACATATAGAATGTTATTCATGTCTTATAGCATTTTGGTACCTAAGAAGCTCATTTTTTCTCTATATGGAGAAAGAAAACAATATTACTATAAACGTTTATTTTGAGTGTTAGGTTATAAAACGCCAAGATAAAAATATAAATTACATGGTGAAAAAAAAAATGACAAGAAAAGTGCCGTTTGATTGTTTTTCAATGTTTTAGGCACCAAAATGTTAAAAAGCATGGAAATCACCCTATATGAGAATAGAATGCAAAACAACATTACCGAAAACGTGTCTTTGGAGTGTTTAGTAGCTTTTTACGTACCAAAACGCTAAAAGGCATGCAAAACTTACCTATTACCAAAAATGTGTATTTTGAGTATTTTATAGCTTCCTAAGGAACAGAAACATGAAAAATGTATGCAAAGTACTTCATATGATAAATATATATATATATATATATATATATATATATATATATATATATATATATATATATATATATATATATATATATATATATATATATATATATATATATATATATATATATGTTACAGTCAATACCTGAATCCAGACAATTTGTAAAGTGACTTATTTTTTCAGGCAATTTGTGAACTGCCTGGTTAGGTTAGGTTAGGTTAGGTTAGGTTAGGTTAGGTTAGGTTAGGTTAGGTTAGGTTAGGTTAGGTTAGGTTAGGTTAGGTTAGGTTAGGTTAGGTTAGGTTATAACCTAACCTAACCTAACCTAACCTAACCTAACCTAACCTAACCAGGCAGTTCACAAATTGCCTGAAAAAATAAGTCACTTTACAAATTGTCTGGATTCAGGTATTGACTGTAACATATATATATATATATATATATATATATATATATATATATATATATATATATATATATATATATATATATATATATATATATATATATATATATATATATATATATATATATATATATATATATATATATTGTGAGAAAAGTGTATTATATAAGTGTTTTTTATATTCTTAGGTACCAAAATCATAAAGCGTGTGAACAACATTCGAATATGGGGAAACAGAATATTTCGAAAAACGTGTATTTCACATTGTTAAATGCCAAAACGACAAATTACATGGAAAGAACTCTATATAAGGAAACGAAATGTCAATATCAGAAATGCATCTTTTGCGTGTTTTTGAGCGTGTTAAGCACCAAAACGCTAATAAGCATGGGAAGCATTCTATAAGGGAATACAAATCAACAATAAGAAATACGTGCCTTTTGTGTGTTTTTAAGCTTCTTAATCACAAACACGCTCAAACACATGCAAAACATTCCTTATGAATAAATAGAATGACATTACAAAAATCGTGAATTTTCGTTTTTTTCTTTTTTTTATTTTTTACATAGAATAAGGCCAAAATGCATGCAAAATACTCTGAATTGGGAAATAAAACGATATTACAATAAACGTGATGATGAATGAATGTTTCTGACCTACTTAGGTCCTAAAATCCTAAAACTCATTAAAAAGCAGTCTATATGGAGAAACAGATAAACATTACGAAAACGTGTGTTTTGAGTTTTTTCACCTTGTTAGGTTAAAATAAAGCATCGAAATGCATACAAAACAACTGATTTGAAGAAACAGAACAATATTACGTGTATTGTACGTATTTGAACTCGTTAGGTAGAAAAATGGCAAAATCCACAAAAACCACTCTACGTACATTGGGAATCTAAAACACTTTATGAGAAAAGTGAAAAATAAGTGTTTTCTGAGCTTTTTATGTATCAAAAAAGCAAAAATGGCTAAAACATATTCTATATGGAAAAAAAGACATTATAATAAAACGTGTATTTTGTATGTTTTTCACATTGTTATGTACCAAAAGGCTAAATTGCATGCGAGAAACGAAGCGACATTACCAAAATGGTAAAAAGCATGGAAAGCATCATATTTTAGAATAGAAAACAAAATTACCCCCAAAAAAATTCTTTTGTGTTTTTTAAGCACCAAAACACTAGAACTCATTAAAAACATCCATTATGGAGAAACAACACATTACAAAAAAAAATCTTTTTCATTGTTTTTTTTTTTTTTAGTTTGTTTAGACAAAGGAATGGGAAAATGCAAATAAAGTAGCCTATGTGGTGAAACAAAACAATATTTTCAGGAAATTGTGTTATAAATGCTATTGATTTTCCTAAATGACAAAAAGCTCAATAACACTCTCTATATGTAGAAACATAAAAACATTACCAAAAATGTGTGTTATTCACATTGTTATGTACAAAAAACGCGAAAATTCATGAAAAATATCCTATATGGAATAACAAAAAGACTTTACGAGAAAAGTGCATTATGAGTGTTTTTCAGCTCCTCAGGCTGCAAAACGCAAAAAAAAAACACTTCAATAGCACAATATAACACAACATTAGTAAAAATGAGCATTTTTTGTTTTTTACATTCTTAGGTACCAAACTGACAAAACGTATGCAAAGCACTATATGGGGAAAAGAAACGACATTTCCATAAACGTGTCTTTTGAGTGTGAACAACATGTTATGCAGGAAAAGACTGAAATACACGAAAAACACTCTATAAGGGAATACCAAATAACATTACAAAAAACATGTTTTTTGAGTGTTTTGAGCTTTTTACGTGCCAAAGCAGTAAAATGCAAGCAAATACCCTTCATGGAGAAAAAATAACATTACTAAAAACAAGTATTTTAAGTTTTTTTAAGCATGTTACGTATAAAAACAAGAAAATGCATGAAACCTATATTGGGTAATGAATCAATATTACTAGAACTATTACTATTACTATTATTAACACGCATGAATACCATTCTATTTGGAAGAGTGAACAATATATATATATATATATATAAAAAAAAAAAAAAAGGTATTCTGAGTTATTATTATCATTATTTTGAGTTTTTCACATTCTTGGGTACCAAAACGCCAAAATGCATGCAGTGTACCCTCTGTGGTGAACTGAAACTTCACTTCCAGAAACATGTCTTCTCAATGTCTTTAAGAGCGTGTTCGATACGAAAGCACTAAAAAGTATAGAAAAGATTCTCTCTGAAAAAATAAATAAATAAATAGATAAAATACCTACAACGTGTCTTTTGACTTGTTGTCTTTTTAAGCTACTTACGTACCAAAACGCTAAAACGCATGGAAAACACGCTTTAAAGAAAAACGCATTAACGTTACCAGAAAAGTGTATTTTTAGTGTTTATGAGCCAAAAAACGCCAAAATGTATTTAAAGTATACCACATCGGGAAACAAAAGAACATTACGCAAGACGTGTATTTTGAGTCTTTTTGAGCTTCTTAGCCAAAGAAAAAACTAAAACGAATTAATAGCACTCTATATGTAAAAAAAAAAAAAAAAGAAAAAATGCGTATTTTTTATTTATTATCATTATTATTTTTTTTTTTTTTTACATTTTTAGAAAGGAAAACGCCAAAATACTTGTAAAGCACCCTTAGCGTTGAAATTAAACCACATTACAAGAAACGTATCTTATGAGTGTTTTTGTACATGTTAAACAAGAAAAAGCACTCTATATGGAAAAACAAGACATTACCAAAAATTTTCATTTTCAGTGTTTTGAGGTGCTTACCTACGAAAAAGCTTAAACTATGGAAAATACTCATAGTTGAGACACAAAGAAACATCACAAATTTTTTTTTGTTTTTAAACTTGTTAAACGCAAAAAATGCATGCGTAGTACCCTATATAAGTAAGCAAAAGGACATTTCTAGAAACGTGTATTAGGAGTGTTTTTGAGCTTGTTAGGTACTAAAAACGCAAAAAAAAAAAAAAACGCGTTGAATAGCACTCCATATGGACAAACTGAATAACATTATCAAAAACGTGTATTTTGTGTGATATATATATATATATATATATATATATATATATATATATATATATATATATATATATATATATATATATATATATATATATATATATATATATATATATATATATATATATATATATATATATATATATATATATATATATATATATATATATATATATATATTTTTTTTTTTTTTTTTTTTTTTTACATTGTTAAGGTACCAAAATGGTAAAATGCATGCATAGCACTCTATTTAAGGAAACAAAGCGAATTTACCAGAAACGTGTCTTTTTAGGGTTTTGTGCGTTTTAGACACCAAAGCGCTAAAATGTATGGAAAGCACCATCTTTTTAATACCAAACATAACCCAAAAAAAGTCTTTTGTGTGTTTTCGAGCTTCTTACGTAACAAAACATACAAAACACCCATTATTTTGAAACAGACTAACATTACCAAAAAAGTGTTTTGTGAGTGTAGGTAGAGAAATGAGAAAATGCATGAAATGTATCCTATATGGTGAAACATAACAAGAAATGGGTATTATGAATGTTATTGACCTCCTTAAGTAACAAAACGCTCAATAGCATTCTATATGCAGAAAAAGAACACTATCAAAAACGTGTTATGAGTGTTTTTCATATTGTTATGTACGAAAATGCGTAAATTCATGCAAAATATCCTATATTTAATAACGGAAAGATATTACGAGAAAAGTGTGTGAGAAAAGTTGTGAGTGTTTTTCAGCTTAGTGCTCAAAATGCAAAAACTCTTTAATTGCATTATTTATGGAATACAGAACATTACCAAAAACTTATTTTGAGTGTTTTTTGGATTGTTATGTACCAAACTGCCAAAAATTCCATACAGAACATTACCAAAAACGTTTATTTTCATATACATATCTTTATTACCAGATAAATATCTTTGGAGTATTTATAAGCATATTATGCATCAAAACGCTAAAATGTATGGAAATCACCCTATATGGGAATACCAAACAACACTACAAAAAAAAGAACGTACATGTTAAGTGTTTCAGCTTCTTACTTACCAAAACGCTAAAATGCAAGGAAAATACCTTTATTTTTATATGAAGAAAGAATAATATTACGAAAAACAAGTATTTAGAGTGTTTCTTTATTTTATTACCCATAAAAACGACAAAATATATGGAGAGTACCCTATACTGGGTTCCAAAACAACATCATTACGAATGGGTATTATGGGTTCATTTTGATCGTCTTACGTACCAAAACGATAATATGCATGAATAGCATTTTATATGGAAAAGAGAACAACATTTTCAAAAACATGTATTTTGAGCGGTTTTTTTTTCACTTTCTTAAGTTTAAAAACGCCAAAATTCATGTTAATCACCCTTTATTCGGATTTGAAAATCCATTTCCAGGAATATGTCTTTTGAGTGTCTGCTGATGCTTGTTAAAAACGCATGGAAAACACCTTATATGAAAAAAAAACTAGCAAAAACGAGTCTGAGAGTTTTTAGCTACTTGCATATCAAAACGCTAAACAGCATGCAAAAACAATATAGAGAAAAACAATAAAAAAAGTGTATTTTCTACATTTTTAAGCTTGTTACGTACACAACCGCAAATATGTGCTGAAAGTACACAACATCGGTAAACAATAGAACATTACAAAAGATGTAAATTTTGAATTTTTTTAGCTTCTTAGTCACCAAAACGGTAAAACGCATGAATGGAAAAACGAAACATTACAAAAAATTAGTATTTTGTGTGTTTTCACAATGTTAGACATCAAAATGCCAAAATGTACTTAAAGCAACCTCATCGGTGAAATTAATCGAATTTTCAAGAAACGTATTATATGAGTGTATTTGAGCGTACCAAAACGCCAAAATGCATGCAATGTACCCTGTATTGGGAAACAAAACGATTTTACAAGAAACGAATGCTTCTGATCTTCTGTCCGAAAAATCTAAAATGCATTAAAAGCCCTCCATATGGAGAAACAGATCGGCTTTACGAGAAACGTGTGTTTTGAGTTACACTTTCTTATGTAACAAAACGTCAAAATGCATACAAATCAAGTGATCCGAAGAAATAGAACAATGTTACCAAAAGCGTGTATTGTGTGTTTGAACTCGTTAGATACCAAAACGCCAGAATGCATGCAAACCACTGTACATGGGGAATCTAAAAGGCATTATGAGAAAAGTGTATAATGAGTGTTTCTGAGCTTCTCTTGTATGAAAACACAAAAACGAGTGAAAATACTCTATATGGAACAAAGGAAAACATTAAAATAAAACGTGTTTTTTTGTGTGTTTTTCACATTGTTAGGTACCAAATCGCTAAAATGCATGCGAAGCAGTCTATATAAGAAAACGAAGTGACATTACCAGAAACACCTCGTTTTTTTAGTTTTTGAGGGTGTTTTAGGCACAAAAACGTTGAAAGACATGGAAAACACTATATTTTGGAATTCAAAACAAAATTACCAAAAAGGGGTCTCTTATATGTTTTTCACCTTTTTTAAGTACCAAAACGCTATAATTCATTCAAAACACCTTTTTATGGAAAAAAAACAAAACATTACCAAAAACAAGTATTTTCAGTGTTTTTGAGCTTGTTAGGCAAAGAAAAGGGAAAATGCAAGTAACCCATAATATGAAACAAAACGATATTTTCAGGAACGTGTCTTATAAATGTTGTTGACCTCCTAAGTAACAAAACGCCCAAGAGCACTCTATAAGTAGAAACAAAAAAAAGAATTCATTACCAAAAACGTGTGTTATGAGTATCATTCACATTGTTATACACACACACAAAAAAAAAAAACGGGAAAATTCATGCAAAGTATCCTATTTGGAATAAAGAAAAGACGTTACGAGAATAGTGTATTATGAGTGTTTTTTTTTTTTTTTTTTTAGTTTCGAGGCTAAAAAACGCAAAAACGCTTTAATAGCACTATATATGGAGAAACAGAACATTACCAAAAAAGATTATTATTTTTTTTTTTTTACATTCTTAGGTACCAAAATGCCAAAATGTATGCAAAGCACCTTATATGAGGAAAAGAAACGACATTTCCATAAACGTGTCTTTTGAGTGTTTATGAGCGTGTTTTACACCAAAACGCTAAAGTTCACACAAGTCACAATATATGGGAATTAAAAATATTATGAATAAGATGTTTTTTGAGCGTTTTGAGCTTCCTATGTACCAAAGCGCTGAAACACATCCAAACACCCTTTATGCAGAAAGAATAACATAACCAAAAACAAGTATTTTCAGTATTTTAAAGTTTTATTTCGTATAAAAAATGACAAAATTAATGAAAAATAACCTATATATGAAGTAACGAATCAATATTACGAGAAATGATTATTTAGAGTGCTTTTGAGCTTCTTAGGTACCAAAACGATAAAACGCATGAATAGCGTTTTATGGAGAAGACATATAGAGAAGACATATGGAGAGTTTTTCACTTTCTTAGATACCAAAAAGCAAAAATGAATTGAAACTTCATTTCCAGAAACATGTATTTTGCAGCGTGTTCGGCGCTAAGGCACTATAAATCATTGAAAAACACTAAGAAAAAAATTACCTACAACGTTTATTTTGACGTCTTTTTAGCTACTTACGTACAAAAAGGCGCTAAAACGCTTGTAAAACACATTTTGTAGAACTCAATAATTTTACCAGAAACGAGTATTTTTAGTGTTTATGAGCTTGTTACGTAAAAGCTGCCAAACTGTATTTAAAGTACACCACATTGGGAAACAAAAGAACACTACGCGAGACGTGTATTTTGAGTTTTTTTTTTTAGCTTCTTAGGGACGAAAACGCTAAAATGTATTAATAGCACTCTATATGGAAGAGAAAAAAAATGCATTTTGAGTGTTTTTCATATTCTTAGAGAGCAAAACACCAAAATACATGTAAAGCACCCTCTGTGATGAAATGAAAGCACATTACAAAAATTGTATCTTATGAGTGTTTTTTTTTTTTTACATGTTAGACAACAAAACGCTGAAAAGCATGGAAAGCTCTCTATATGGGAAAACAAAACATTACCAAAATTTTTTCCTTTTCAGTGTTTTGAGGTGCTTACCTGTGAAAAAAATTAAAGCATGGAAAATCCCCATAATTAAGACACAGAAACATAACCAAAATAAACTATTTTGATTTTTTTTTTAACTTATGTACATAAATGCCAAAATGCATCCGTACTACCCTATATAGGTAAACTAAAGGACTTTACGAGAAACGTGTATTAGGAGTGTTTTTGAGCTTGTTTGGTACCAAAACTCGAAAACGCGTTGAATGGCACTCTATACGGATAAACAGAACATTATCAAAAACTTGTATTTTCATTGTGTTTTACATTGTTATGTACTAAAACGGTAAAGTGCATACAAAGCACTCTATATAAGGAAACAAAGCGAAATTACAAGAAACGTGTCTTTTTTTAGTTTTTTTTTTTATCGTTTTATTCACCAAAACCCTAAAATGCATGGAAAGCACCCCATTTTCAATACAAAACAACATTACCAAAAAGGTTTCTTTTGTGTGCTTTCCAGCTTACGTACCAAAACGATATAATTCATGTAAAACACCCATGATGGAGAAACAGAATAATTTTACCAAAAATATGTCTTTCAGCTTGTTAGGTAGAGAAACGTAAAAATCCATGAAATGTACCCTATATGGTAAAACATAACGAGATTAGCAGAAACGTGTATTATGAATTTTATTGAGCTCCTTAAGTAAGAAAACGCTCAATAGCATTCTATATGTAGAAAAAAAAGAACAACACTATCAAAAACGTGTTATGAGTGTTTTTTTTTTCATATTTTTATGTACGAAAACACGTAAATTCATGCTAAATATCCTATATTTAAAAGCAAAAAGACATTACGAGAAAAGTTTGTTATGAGTGTTTTTGAGCATATTAGTGTCCAAAAAACGAGTATTTTGAGTGGTTTCTGCATTGCACCCATGATGTGGAACGGGAATAACATTACCAAAAAACAAGTCTTTTGATTGCTTTTTTTTTTTTTTTAAGCTTGTTACACAGACAAATGCCAAAATGCATTGGAAGTATCCTATATGAAAAAACGACATTTTGAGAAACGTGTATTATAAGTGGTTTTGAGTTTCTTAGATAACAAAACACTAAAACGCATGAATAGCACTATATATGAAGAAACAACATTTAAAAATAAAAGTGCATTTTTGGTGTTTTTCACATTGTTAGGTGCCAAAACGCGAAAATGCTTGTAATGACTCCTATATATAGAAAAGAATCGACTTTACGTGAAACGTTTCTTCTCAGTATCTTTGACTGTTAGGCACCAAAGCGATAGAAAGCATGAGTTCACCCTTTTTGGAAATGCATAAAAAAAAAAAAAAAAACATTACGAAAAACATGCATTTTAGTATTTTTGACCTTACGTATTAAAAAAGCATAGCGCATGCAAAACATACTTTAAAAAGAAACATAATAACAATACCAAAAAAGAAGTATTTTGAAGAAGTATTTTGAGCTTGTTACATAGAAAAACGCCAAAACCCATGCAAAATAACCTTAATGGGGAAACGAAAAAAATTATGAAAAACGTGTATTTTAATTGTATTTCACATTTTTAGGTATTAAAACGGTAAAATTCATAAAAAGCAAGCTACATATGGAAAGGAAAAGAAATTTTCAGAAAAGTGTCTTTTCAGAATTTAAGACAATGCTATACACCAGCACGCTAAAAGGTTTGGAAATCACCCTATATGGGAATGAAAAAAAAAATGTAAAAAAGAGTGATTTTCAGGTACTTACGAAGCGAAATGCTAAAATGCATCCGAATTCTGTTTTATGGAGAAATTGAACATTACCAAAAACAAAAAAACAAAAAAAAAGTGTTTTTTTGAGCTTGTTACGTAGAAAGTCGCCAAAACGCCGTGTGGAAATAAAATGACATTACGATAAACGAGTATTATATTTTTTTTTATCCTTTAATGTATATAACCACAAAAAACAGATGAATCGCAATCTATATGGAGAAACAGAACAACATTACCGTAAATGTGTATTTTGAGTGTATTTCACATTCACAATATGAAGAAAAAAAAATTCTAGAAACGTGTCTTTCGAATATTTATGTGTGTGTTAGGCACCAAAACGCTAAAAAAGCATGAAAAGCATATATGGGGAAACAAATCAACATCATAAAAAAAAATGTGTCGTTTGCGTGTTTTTGAGATGCCTACGTATAAAAAGGCTAAGGCGCATGCAAAACACTCTTCATAGAGAAACAAAATATATTTAGCAAATAAAAAAGTCTTTTGAAAATTTTAGAGCTTGTTACGTATAAAAGCGCCAAAATGCATGCAAAGTACGGTATATGGGGAAACAAAAAGACATTACGAGAAACGTATAATAAATGTTGTTTTTTTTCAGCTTCTTTGACACCAAACGTTAAAACGCATGAATAGCACTCTATATGGAATAACAGAACAATATTGCCAAAAACGTTTATTTTGTGTATAATTTACATTTTAAGTACCAAAACGGCAAAATGCACTCGAAGCCTTCTATATAGGGAAGGAAAAAAAAAATATTACCAGTAACGTGTCTCCAGTGTTTTCATCGTGTTAGGCACCAAAACGATAAAATACATAAAATTCACTCTATCAAGGAATAAAAAAAAAATACGAAAAACGTGTCTTTTGATTGTTTTCAACTTCTTATGAACAAAACACTAAAATGCATTAAAAAAACACTTCATGGAGAAAAAAAAAAAAAAACATTACAAAAGCAAGTGTCTTTGAGCTTCTTCAGTAGGAAAAAGGCAAAATGCATGCAAAGTAATCTATATGGTGAAAGAAAAAAGACATTACGAAAAACGTGTATTATGAATGTTTTGTACTTTGGTACTAAAACGCGAAATCGCATTAATAACACTACACACACACACACACACACACACACACATATATATATATATATATATATATATATATATATATATATATATATATATATATATATATATATATATATATATATATATATATATATATATATATATATATAAACAGAGGAGCATTAATAAAAAACACTATTTTGAGTGTTTTTGAGCTTGTTACATACATAAACGCAAAAATGCATACAAAGTACTCTATATGGGGAAACGAAAATATATTAGGAGAAATGTGTAATATGAGGGGTTTTTTTTGAGGTTTATAGCCACCAAAGCGTTTAAACGCATCATTAGCACTCTATATGGAGAAACAGAACATTATGAAAGACGTGTAATCTGACTGTTTTCACACTTTTAGGTGCCATAACACCAAAATGCATGAAAAACACAATGTGGAGAGGAAACTTCCAGAAACGTTTCTTCTGAGAATTTGTGAATGTGTTAGGAATGGAAAAAAGAGCATGGAAAAGAAAACAACATTACCAAAAAACGTGTCTTTTCAGTGTTTTTCAACTACTTACATACCAAAACACACACACAAAAAAAAACGAATGGAAAACACACTCTATGGAGACAATAATATTACGGTAAAATAAGCATTTTGAAGATTTTTGAGGTTCTTAGAACAAAAAATGCCAAAATCCATTGAAAGTACCCAATAAAAAAAAAAAAAAAGACATTTAAAAGAACGGGTGTTATGAATGTTTTTTGAGCTTTTTACAAAAACGCTAAAAGGAATGGAAAGCGCTATATACGGAGAAACAGAACAACATTAACAAAAACGTGTATTTTAAGTGCATTTAACATATTTAGGTACCAAAAACGCTAAAATACATGCAAAGCACCCTTCGTAAGGAAAATAAATGATATTTCCAGTAACGTGTCTTTTGACCGTTTATGAGCGTGCTAGGCACAAAAATGATACAAAGCATGGAAAGCACCCCCAATGGGAAAACCTAAATAATTTTACCAAAAGACGTATCTTTTCGATGCTTTTTAGCTCCTAAAGTACCAAAAAGCTAAAACGCATGCAAAAAAAACTCTAAATGAAAAAAAACAGTATTACTTTGCGAAAAACGTGTTTTTTGAGTGTTTTACATTCTTAGGTAACAAAACGCCAAAATACATGACTTTTGTAGAGCAACCCATATGGGGAAATGAAGCGAGATTTCCAAAAACGTGTGTTTTGAGTGTTTATGAGCGTGCTAGGCACGAAAACGCTAAAAAAGCATTAAAAGCACCCTATATGGGAAAACAAAATATTCCCTAAAACGTCACTCTTTATTGTTTTCAGTTTCTTACGTACCAAACCCAAAAACGTATGGAAACCGGTTTATGATGAAACAGAATAACATTACAAAAAACAAGAATTATGTGTTTTTCAAATTGTTGCATAGAAAAACGCATATATATATATATATATATATATATATATATATATATATATATATATATATATATATATATATATATATATATATATATATATATATATATATATATATATATATATATATATATATATATATATATACGAAAAATACATTAAGGAAAACGTGTATTATAAGTGTCTTTTTTTTTTTAGCTTCTTAAGTATAAAAGCTCTAAAACACTCTATATGGAGAGAGAGAAAACTACATAACGAAAAGTATGCGTTTTGAGTATTTTTCACAGTGTTAGATACCAAAACGCGAGGATGCATGGGAAAACAAAATTACATTACCAGAAATGTGTCTTTTGAGCGCTTTTTCTGTGTGTTATGCTCTAAAACGCTAAAATGAATGGGATTCACTCTATAAGGGAACGCAAAAACACCATTATGAAAAACGTGTCTTTTGGGTGTTTTTGAACTTCTTACGTACCAAAACGCTGTATGAATGCAAAACACACTTTATGGGGAAACTGTTTAACATTACCAAAAGAATTATTTTTTAATGTTTTTGAGCTTACGTAGAAAAAAAAATGCACACTACCCTCCTATATAGGGAAACAAAAAGATATTACGAAGTTATTTTATTAGTGTTTTTTTTTTGGTATCATTCGTGAAAATGCGTTAATACCTCTCTATATTCAGAAGCAAATCAACATTTCTAAAAACGTGTATTTTAAGTGTTTTTTTTTTTTTTTCACACTGGTAGATAAAAAACGACAAAATTCATAGAATGCCCACTATATAGGGAAACGTAACGACATTCCAACAAACGCATCTTTCGAGTATTTTAGTGCGTGTTAAACACCAAAATGCTTAAAAGCATGGAAAGCAGCCTATATGGGAATAGAAAACAACTTTACCAAAAAAATTTATCTTAAGTATTTTTCTGAGTTTTCGTATGAAAACCCTAATACGCATGTAAAAACAAGCTATTTAGAGAAACAGTTTAACATTACCAATAAGATTTATCTTAAGAACTGTTATGTACAAAAAACGACCCCCCCCCAAAAAAAAAAAGCATACAAAGGACACTTTTTTTGTAATATCATTTTTCATGTTTCCATATAGTGAGGCTTCCTTAATTTTTAATGTTTTAATGTTTAACTCGCTCATAAACAATATACCATATATGGGTATTGTGAGTGTTTTTGAAATTCTTTGGTACCAAAAGGCTCAAGTGCATGAACAGTACTCTATATGGAGAAACTGAATATTTGTAGGCACATATATTGTTAGGCACAGAAACGCCAAAATGCATGCAAAGCACACTATATGGGAAAAAGAAATGACATCTCCAGAAACTTGTCATTTAAGAATTTATGATCGTGCTAGGCACCAAAAACGCTAAAAAGCATGGAAAGCACCCTATATTAGGGAAACAAAACAACCTCATAAAACACTTTCTTTTTGAGTGTTTTTGGCTTTTTTTTTTACTTGTATTTTTAATGTTTTTGAGCCTTTTTTTGGTACCAAATGAGAAAACACATATCACTCTTTATAAAGAAACACATCAAAATTACCAAAAACGCATAATTTAAGTCTTTTCACATTGTTAAGCGCCAAATTGCCAAAATGCATGAAAAAAATATGGCTAAACGAAACGACATTCCTGGAAAAGTATCTTTTGAGTGTTTTTATGCAAATTATGTATCAAAAAGTTAAAAGGCATGGAAAGCACCCTATATGTGAATGGAAGACATACCCAAAAAGGTGTCTTCTCAGTGTTTTTCAGGTCTTTACGTACCAAACGCTAAAACGTATTGAAAACACCTTTTACGGAGAAAGAGAATAACATTACCAAAAATAGGTATTTTTAGTATTTAGGGCTTTTTACGTACAAAACGCCAAAATACATGGAAAGTACCCTATATGGGGAAACGAAAACACATAAAGAGAAACGTATATTATAAGTGTTTTTGACTTTCTTAAGTACTAAAAAGTTAATTCGTTTGAATAGCACTCCAAATGGAGAAATAATAACATTACCAAAAACGTGTATTATGAGTGTATTTCACATTCTTATGTACGATAACGCCAAAATCCGTACAAAGCATCCTATATAGGGAAAATAAATGTTATTGAAAAAAAAAAACGTGACTTTATTGTTTATGAGCGAGTTAGGTACGAAAAAGCTACAAATCATGTAGAACACCCCTTATGGGGAAAGAAAGCATCTTTACCAAAAAATGTCTCTTTTGAGAATTTTTTGAGCTGTTTACGTGGAAAAAAAAAGGACGACATTACCAAAAACAAGTGTTTTGAGTGTGTGTTTTTTCTTTTTTTTTTTTTTAGATTGTACGCCAAAATCCATGGAAGTTACCATATACATGAAAACGAAAGTTTATTGCGAGGAACATGTATTATGAGTTTTTTTTATATTCTTAGATACCAAAACACTAAAACCCTTGAATAGCACTGTATAACGTGTTTCTTAGGTGTATTTCACATTATTAGGTACTAAAACGCAAAAATGCCTGAAAAGGACACTATACGGGAAAAGGAATCAAGATTTCCAGAAATGTGTCTCTTGAATGTTTATGGGAGTGCTTGGCACGAAAACGTTGAAAAGCATGGAAATCAATCTCTATGATAAAGAAAACATTTCCGAAAAAAAGTCTCTTTTCAGTGTCTTTCAGCTACTGACGCACCAAAACGCTAGAACTCGTGAAAAACACCCTTCATGGAAAAAACAGAATGACCACGTAAAACAAATATTATATTTTACATAATACATTAGTGTTTTTTTTTTATTTTGTTACTTAAAAAAATACCTAAAAAAGCATGCAAAGCATCCTTTATGAAGAAAGGAAACGAGAAAGTGCCTGTGTATTGTTTATGAGCCAGTTAAACACTAAAACGCTAAAAAAATAAAGTATGGAAGACTGATTATATAGAAACAAAAAACAAATGAATTTACAAAAAAACGTGTCCTTTGTGTGCAAAATAACGCTAAAAACGCATGCAAAATTATCTTTATGGAGGAAAAGATTAACTTTGCCAAAAAGAAGTATTTTGAGTGTTATTGAGCTTCAAAAGACGATACGACAAAGAATATTTTTCAGCTTCTTAGATGACAAAACATTAAAACGCATGAAAAACACTCAATATGGAGAAACAGAACAATATTACCAGGAACGTAATTTTCAGTTTATTTGATAGTCATCAAAGCACCAAAAATGCACACATAGAAGAAAAACGAGATATCCAGAAACGTGTCTTTTAAGTGTTTATGAGACTGCTTTTCACATTATTAAGTACTAAAACACCGAAATGCATGCAAATATGGGGAAACAAAACTGAATTACCAAAAACGCGTATTTTGTATTTTTGAGTGTGGTAGACTCCAAAATCGCTAAAAAGCATGGAAATCTTCCTATATGGAAATACAAGAAACAATAAGAAAATCATATCATTTGAATGTTTCTTGGATTTCTTACGTACCAAAACGCTAATACGCAAGCAAAACACCCTCTTTGGAGAAACAGAATAACATTAACAAAAATAATTATTTTGATTGTTTTTAAGCTTGTTACACACGAAAACGCCAAAATGTATGCAAAGTACTATATATGTTGAAACAAAACGACATTAAGAGAAACGTGCCATTTCAGTGTTTTTTTTTTTTTTCAGCGTTTTAGGCACCAAAACAATAAAATGTAAGGAAAGAACCATATAGTGGGAATACAAAACTTAACCGAAAACGTGTCTTTTGAGTGTTTTTTAGCCTCTTACGTACCAAAACGCTAAAATGCATGCAAAAAGTGTGTTATTGAGCTTCTTACAAAAAAAACACCAATATGAAAGCAAAGATAGATATGGGAAACGAAACGATATTACAAGAATTATGTCTTTTACGCGTTTCTGAATATCTTAGGTAATAAAGCGCTAAAACACTTATATGGCGCCTTATTTAGAATAACAGAACAATTTTGCCGAAAACGTCTGTTTAAATTGAAATAAAAAGACATTACCATAAACGTGAATTGTAAGTGTTTTTGTTCTTAGGTACCAAAACTCTACAGAGTGTAAATGACACTCTAAATGGGGGGAAAAATACAAAAAAGTTTTATTTTTAGTGCTTTTCACGTTGTTAGTTACTAAAAGACCAGAAAATATGGAAAGCACTCTATATGGGTAAACGAAATGAAATTACGAGAAACGTGTCTTTTGAGTGTTTTTGAGCGTGTTAGGCACCAAAACACACAAAAAAATATGGAAATAATTTTATACGGGAATACATAACGCAAAAACGCTCACAAAACACCCTATATGAAGAAACAGAATAACTATCAAAGTATTTTTAGTGTTTTTAGTTACTAACATAATAACGCGAAAATCAATGCAAAGAACCGTATATTGTGATACAACAAACATATTACCAAAAACCGTGTATTATAAATGTTATTGACCTCCTTAAGTCAATGCTTATGCTGTCACCCTTTCTTCTCCGTTGGGCTCCTCCGATCACAATCTCATATCTTTATCTTGTCCTATCACTCCAATCCCTCCTCAGTATCCCCCTAAGCGAAGGTGCCTCTGGCGTTTTGCCTCTCCTATTTGGGGGGACCTGAGGAGGTATTTTGCTGATTTTCCTTGGAATGACTACTGCTTCCTTGTCAGAGACCCGTCTTTGTGTGCTGAGCGCATAGCAGAGGTGATAGTGTCTGGCATGGAGGCGTACATTCTTCACTCTTTTTCTCGTCCTAAACCTTCTAAACCTTGGTTTAACACAGCTTGTTCTCGTGCTATACATGACAGAGATGTGGCCCACAAAAGGTACTTAAGCCTTCCATCACCAGAATCTCATGCACTTTATATTTCTGGCCGGAACCATGCCAAGTCTGTTCTCTGTTCTCGTGCTATACATGATAGAGATGTGGCCCAGAAAAGGTACTTAAGCCTTCCATCACCAGAATCTCATGCACTTTATATTTCTGCCCGGAACCATGCCAAGTCTGTTCTCCAACTAGCCAAAAACTCCTTCATTAACAGAAAATGTCAAAACCTTTCAAAATCTAACTCCCCTCGTGATTTCTGGCATCTAGCAAAAACTATCTCCAATAACTTTGCTTTTTCTTCTTTCCCTCCTCTATTTCAACCAGATGGCACCACTGCTATCACTTCTATTTCTAAAGCTGAACTCTTTGCTCAAATCTTTGCTAAAAACTCTACCTTGGACGATTCTGGGCTTGTTCCTGCCTCTCCTCCACCCTCTGACTACTTCACGCCACGTATTAAAATTCTTCGCAATGATGTTTTCCATGCCCTCGCTGGCCTAAACCCTCGGAATGCTTATGGACCTGATGGGGTCCCTCCTATTGTTCTCCGAAACTGTGCCTCCGTGCTTGCACCTTGCCTAGTCAAACTCTTTCAGCTCTGTATGTCAACATCTACCTTTCCTTCTTGCTGGAAGCTTGCCTACATTCAACCTGTTCCTAAAAAGGGTGACCGTTCTAATCCCTCAAACTACCGTCCTATTGCTTTAATTCCCTGCCTATCTAAAGTTTTTGAATCTATCCTCAACAGGAAGATTCTTAAACATCTATCACTTCACAACCTCCTATCTGATCGCCAGTATGGGTTCCGTCAAGGCCGCTCTACTGGTGATCTTCTGGCTTTCCTTACTGAGACTTGGTCATCCTCTTTTAGAGATTTTGGTGAAACTTTTGCTATTGCCTTGGACATATCAAAAGCTTTTGATAGAGTCTGGCACAAAGCTTTGATTTCCAAACTAACCTCCTACAGTTTCTATCCTTCTCTCTGTAACTTCATCTCAAGTTTCCTTTCTGACCGTTCTGCTGCTGCTGTGGTAGACGGTCACTGTTCTTCTCCTAAATCTATTAACAGTGGTGTTCCTCAGGGTTCTGTCCTGTCACCCACTCTCTTCTTATTATTCATTAATGATCTTCTAAACCAAACTTCTTGTCCTATCCACTCCTACGCTGAAGATACAACCCTGTACTTTTCCACGTCTTTTCATAGACGTCCAACCCATCAGGAGGTAAACATATCACGCAAGGAAGCCACAGAACGCCTGACTTCTGATCTTTCTAAAATTTCTGATTGGGGCAGAGCAAACTTGGTATTGTTCAATGCCTCAAAAACTCAATTCCTCCATCTATCAACTCGACACAACCTTCCAGACAACTATCCCCTCTTCTTCAATGACACTCAACTGTCCCCTTCTTCTACACTGAACATCCTCGGTCTGTCCTTTACTTATAATCTGAATTGGAAACTTCACATCTCATCTCCAGCTAAAACAGCTTCTATGAAGTTAGGTGTTCTGAGACGTCTCCGCCAGCTTTTCTCACCACCCCAGCTGCTAACTCTGTACAAGGGCCTTATCTGTCCATGTATGGAGTATGCTTCACATGTCTGGGGGGTTTCCACTCATACTGCTCTTCTAGACAGGGTGGAATCAAAAGCTTCTCGTCTCATCAACTCCTCTCCTCTAACTGTCTTCTGCCTCTCTCTCACCGCCGCAATGTTGCATATCTAGCTGTCTTCTACCGCTATTTTCATGCTAATTGCTCTTCTTATCTTGCTAACTGCATGCCTCCCCTCCTTCCGCGGTCTCGCTGCACAAGACTTTCTTCTTTCTCTCACCCCTATTCTGTCCACCTCTCTAACGCAAGAGTTAACCAGTATTCTCAATCATTCATCCCTTTCTCTAGTAAACTCTGGAACTCCCTGCCTGCTTCTGTATTTCCACCTTCCTATGACTTGAATTCCTTCAAGAGGGAGGTTTCAAGACACTTATCTATCAATTTTTGACCACTGCTTTGACCCTTTTATGGGACTGGCATTTCAGTGGGCATTCTTTTTATTAGATTTTTGTTGCCCTTGGACAGTGTCCTTCCTACATAAAAAAAAAAAAAAAATGCTAAAACGCGTAAATAGCACTCTATATGTAGAAACAGAAGAACATTTCCAAAAAGGTGTTTTGATTTTTTTTTTTATTTTGTTGAGTGCGAAAACACGAAAAATGCATGCATCGCTGTTTATATGAGGAAACCAATTGATATCATCAGACATGTGCTTTTTCAGTGTTTCCAGCGTTTTACTCACGAAAACGTTAAAATGCATGGAAAAGATCCTACATTGGAATACATAGCAACATTATTAAAAAAAAAGTGTTTTTTCACTGTTTTTTTTTCAGCTTCTTACGTATCAAAACGCTAAATCGCATACAAAATACTCTTTACGGAGAAACAATAATATTATCGAAAAACGTATACTTTCAATGTTTTTTAAATTGTACCGTACAAAAACTTTAAAATGCATACAAAGCCTTCTAAATTGGAAACGAAACGATATTACAAGAAGCGTGTATTATATATGTTTGTGAGGTTCTTATGTACCAAAACGCTATAAAGCGTGAATAGCAACTTATGTGGAAAAATAGAACTACCAAAAACGTGTTTTATTTTTTTATTTATATATATATATTTCTTTTTACATTTTTATGAACCAAAAAGTCAAAATGGAATTAAACGAGTCTATTTAGGGAGACAAAATGACATTACCAAAACGCCAAAATGAAAGCAAGGCATCCTGTATGGGGATCTTACAAGAAATATATATTATGAGTGTTTTCGAGCTTAATAGGTACAAAAACTCTAAAACGGGTGAATAGCACTCTGCATGGAAAAAAAGAATATTACCAAAATCATGTCTTGATTGAATTTTTTTTCTTTTTTTAACATTGTTAGGTACCAAAACGCCAAAACGCATTCAAAGCACTTTACATAGGGAAAGAATATGACATTACCAAATATGTGTGATTCGAGTGTTGTTGAGCGTCTGGGGCACCAAAACGCTAAAATAGCATGGAAGTAAATCTGTATGCCAATAAACAAAACATTAAGTACTAAAACTCTAGGAAGCATGAATAGTCACTATATAGAAAAACAGAACATTACCAAAAATATGCTTTTTGAGTGTATTTCATATTGTTAGGTGACAGAACGCCAAAATTCATGCATAGCACCCCATATAAGGAAACAAAAATACATTACGAATAAACGAGAAATTATAAGTGTTTTTGAGCTTAATTATCAAGACCTTGTAAATATTTATATATATAGCAAACAGAAAAATATTACGAAAAAAAACTTGTATTTTGAGTGAATTTCACATTGTTAGTTACTATATCGCTAAAATGCATGCAATTTACCCTATACTGGAGAACGGAAAGTGATTAAGAGAGTCGTATATAATGAGTGTTTTTTTTTTCAGTTTCTTCGTTACTAAAAAGCTAAAAGACATGAATATAAAGAGAAACATAACAATAATAACAAGCATGCATTTTAGAGCTTTATTACCTAACCATGTGAAATACAGTCAAAACACACGATTTCCGCAAGGTTGCTCTGTTCCTCATTATAAAGAGCTATTCATGTGTTTTTAACGTTTTGGTGACTAAGAAGCTCAAAATACTTATGATGCACGTCTCTGGTATTTTCATTTTGGCTTTATATACAATATTTTTCATGTATTTTTCGTGTTTTTGTACGTAACATGTTCAAAAATACTCAAAATACATTTTTTTTGGGGGGTAACTTGTAGTTTATTTACAAAGGGTGCATTCGTTTTAATCTTTTGGTACGAAATAAGTTGAAAACACTCAAAAGACTCGTTTTTTTTTGTAATAATGTTTTGTATTCATCAATAGGGTAATTTTTATGCATCTTAGCGTTTTTACTGTCTATAATTCTCATAAGAAAAAGACAAGTTTCTAGAAATTTCGTTTTTTTTTTCTCTTCATATAAGGTGCTTTATATATAATGTAACGTTGTGGTACCTAACAATGTTAAAAAAAAAAAAAAACACTAAATACTCGTTTTTAATAATATTGCATTTCTCGATATAGAATGCTTTTTATGCGTTTTTGCACTTTGATACTTAAAAAGTACCAAACTTCTCCCAATAAACTTTTCTCATAATATCTTTTCGTTTCATCATATAGAGTAATTTGGTCGTATTTTGCAATTTTTCTACGTAATACTCAAAAACAATGAAAATACACGTTTTTTATTAAGTTATACTCTTTCTTCATAAAAGTTTTTTTGATGCATTTCGGCGTTTTGGTATGTAAATAACTCAAAAACCCTGAAAAGAGACGTTTTTGGTAATATTGTTCTTTTTTCTTATATAGGGTGCTTTACTTGCTTTTTATTGTTTTTGATCCTGGAACGATCCATAAAACAGACAAGTTTCTGGATATCTCTTTTCCTTTCCCCATATAGGGGGGGGTTTGCATGCATTTTGGCGTTTTGGTACCTAACATTGTCACGTTTTTGATAATGTTCTTCGGTTTCTTCATAAAGAGTACTATTCATTACTTTTAGCATTTTGGTACGTACCTAAGACGCTCAAAAACTCATAATGCACGTTTATCGTAATGTTCTTTCGTTTCCCATATAGGATAATTTCCATGTATTTTGGTGTTCCTTTACGTAAGAAGTTCAAAACTCCCAAAATTTTTTAGTTATGTTATTCGTTTTCTCCATAAACGGTGTTGTACATGTGTCTTATCGTTTTGGTACTTAAGTACCAAACAATTTAAGAGCTCGTTTTTTTTTTTTTTTGTAGATTTAATTTCTTTCCATATATAGGATACTTTCCCTTATTTTTATGACTTTGGTTCCTAACACGGTTATAAACACTCAAAAGACACATTTCTAGTAATGTAGACTCTTTTACACATATAGGGTGCTTTACCTGCATCTTTGCGTTTTCGATCTAACAATGTGAAATTCAATGAAAATCGTTTTTTTTTTTTTTATATAATGTTATTCTGTTTCTCCATATATAATGCCCTTCAAGTGTTTTAGCGTTTTGGTAGTGAAGAATCTTAAAAAAAAAAAAAAAAAATACACGTTTCTCGTAAATGTGTTTTCATTTCCCCATTTCGGGACTTTGCATGCATTGTGGTGTTTTTGTACGCCACAAGCTCAGAAGCATCCGAAATACTTGTTACTCGTAATGTTATTCATTTTCTCTATTAATGAGTGTTTTTTGCATACGTTTTAGCGTTTTGGTGTGTAAGCTAAGAAAAACTCAAGACACGTTTTTGGTAATGTTGTTTTCTACTTACATATATGGCACTTTCCATGCTTTTTAGCGTTTTGGTGTCTAACAAGCAAAAAAACACGTAATAGATACGTTTCTTCAAATGTTTCGTTTTTTTTTTTCTTTTTAAATATAAACGACTTTTTCCTATGCATTTTGACATTTTGTTATCTATTAATGTGAAAAACACTCAATTTACATGTTTTTTTTTTTGACAATGTTGTTCTGTATCTAAATATAGAATGGTAACAACGCGTTTTCGCGTTTTGTTACCTAATATGCTGAATAACACAGATAATACACGTTAATAGTAATGGCTTTTTTTGAGTATTGAGTATTTTGAGTATTTTGTATTTGCGGCAATTTTCTACGTAAAAAGCTGAGAAACACTCTTAAGACTTGTTTTTGGTAATGTTATTATACTTCTTTATAAAGTGTGTTTTCCATGAGTTTTCTCGTTTTGATAAGTAAGAAATACCAAAACTCTCAAAACAAACGTTTTTCTTAAGAAGCTGAAAAACGTACATAATACACGTTTTAAAAGTAAAATTGTGTAATTTGCATCTTTTTTTGACATTTTTGTACATAATCGCAAAATACTTAATTCTTTTTTTCTTTTTGGTAATGTTACTGTTTTTACCTCATAGTGTCTTTTTTTCCGTTTTTGTACGTAAGTAGCTAAAAACACACAAAAAAACACTTTTTTTTTTCCATATAGAGTGCTTTTCATGCATTTTTTTTTTTTCGTCTTGTTGTCTAACATGAATAAAACACTTAAAAATACGTTTCTTGTAATGTCTTTTAGTTTTCCCATACATAAAACTACATGGATTTTGGCGTTTTGGTACCTAAAAAAGTATAAAAAAAAACTCAAAATACACGTTTTTGTTCATGATTTTCTGTTTCTCCATATAGAGTGCTATTAAGATGCCTAAGAACATTCCTAATAAACGTTTGTCGTAATATCATTTCGTTTTCTCATTTAGCGTATTTTTCCTGCATTTTGGCTTTTTTGTACGTATCATGCTCAAAAATATAAAACAAATAATTGTGTTTTGGTAAGTTATTATGTGTCTCCATAAAGAGTGTTTTGCATACATTTGACCGTCTTGGTACGTAACTACCGTACGTACGTTTTTGGTAATGTTTATTTTCCCATATAAATTACTTTCAATGTTTTTCAGTCTATAAACACTTAAAAGACATGATTATGAAAACGTCATTTAGTTTTACCATAGAGGGTGTTTTATATGCTCATAAACACTCAAAAGACACGTTTATGGAATGTCGCTTCTTTTCACCATATAAGGTGCTTTGCATACATTTTGGCATTTTGGTACCTAAGAATGTAAAAAAAAAAAAAAAATACTCTATTTTGGTAATGTTCTCTTTTTCCATATATAGTGCTACCGCTATTTTCATGCTAACTGCTCTTCTGATCTTGCTAACTGCATGCCTCCCCTCCTTCCGCGGCCTCGCTGCACAAGACTTTCATCTTTCTCTCACTCCTATTCTGTCCACCTCTCTAACGCAAGAGTTAACCAGTATTCTCAATCATTCATCCCTTTCTCTGGTAAACTCTCGAATTCCTTGCCTGCTTCTGTATTTCTACCTTCCTATGACTTGAATTCCTTCAAGAGGGAGGTTTCAAGACACTTATCCACCAATTTTTGACCACTGCTTTGACCCTTTTAGGGACTGGCATTTCAGTGGGCATTTTTTTTTTATTAGATTTTTGTTGCCCTTGGCCAGTATCCTTCCTACATAAAAAAAAAAAAAAAAAAAAAAAAAAAAGAGTTTTTGCGTTTTGTAGCCTCAGAAGCTTAAAAATACTCATAATACACTTTTCTCATAACGTCCTTTCGTTATTCCAAATAGGATACTTTGCATGAATTTTCTCGTTTTTTTTTTTTTTTTTTTGTATATAACAATGTGAATAATACTCATAACACTTGTTTTTGGTAATGTTTTCTTTTTCTATTTCTACATATAGAGTGCTCTGAAAATATCGTTTTGTTTCACTATATGGGGTACTTTACATGCACTTTCCCGTTTCTTTGCCTAACAAGCTCAAAAACACTGAAAATACTTGTTTTTTTGGTAATGTTGTTTTGTTTTTCCATAAAAAAAGTTTTGAATGAGATTTAGTGTTTTGGGACTTAAAAAAGCTTTTGGTGACATTGTTCTATTTCATCGGATCACTTGATTTGTATGCATTTTGGCGTTTTGTTACCTAACAAAGTGTAAAACACTCAAAACACACTTTTTTTCTTAATGTTGATCTGTTTCTCCATATGGAGTGCTTTTAACGCATATTAGAGCTTTGGGACCGAAAATGATCAGAAGCACTCGTTTCTTGTAATATTGTTTCGTTTCCCAATACAGGGTACATTGCATGCATTTTGGCTTTTTTGTACACTCAAATACCTCAATACAATCTTTTTTCTTCTACTTCTCCATATCGTGCTATTTAACGCGTTTTCGCATTTTTTGGTACCTAAAATGCTAAAAAAATACTTCTTATAAACGTTTTTCGTAATGTTCTTACTTATTTCCATATAGGGGACTTTGCATGCATTTTGGTGTTTATTTATGTAAGAGGCTTAAAAATACTCATAATACTTGTTTCTAACAATGTTACCCAGTGTCTGAATAAAGGGGGTTTTGCATGAGTTTAAGCATTTTGGTAGGTATGTACTTCAAATACACACAAAGGGAACATTGTTTGGTAATATTTTGTTTTCATATATAGGGTGCTTTCGATGCTTTTTAGCGTTTTGTTGTCAAACATGGAGAAAAACACTCATATGATACGTTTCATGAAAATTCGATTAATTTCACAGTAGAGGTTCCTTTGCGTACATTTTGGCATTTTGATGTCTAACATTGTGAAAACACACAAAATACTCATTTTTTGTAATGTTTCGTTTTTCCATTCATGCATTTTAGCGTTTTGGTAACGAAGAAGCTCAAAACATTCAAAATATACGTCTTTTTTAATGTTCTATTGTTTACCGATGTTGAGTACTTTCAATACATATTTGCGGTTTTGTACGTAACAAGCTGAAAAACGTTGAATATACACGTTTTTTTTTTTTTTGTTATTGTTTTTCTCTATATTATTTTTGCATGCTATTTAGTGTTTTGATATGTAAGTAGCTAAAAAAAACTCTCAAAACACTCGTGTTTTGGTAGTTTTTCTATCATATAAGGTGTTTTCCATGCTTAACAAGCATCAAAAGACACTCAAAAGAAATATTCCTGGAAATGGATTTTCAAATCTGAATAAAGGGTGATTAATATGAATTTTGGCGTTTTTAAAACCTAAGAAAGTGAAAAAAAAAAAAACACTTAAAATACAAGTTTTTGGTAATGTAATTCCTTTTTCCATATAAAATGCTATTCATGCATATTAGCGTATTGGTACGTAAGAATATCAAAAAAAGCACCCATAATAACCATTCCTAGTGATGTTGTTTTGGAACCCAGTATAGGGTACTTTGTATATATTTTGTCGTTTTTATGGGTAATAAATTAAAGAAACACTCTAAGTACTTGTTTTTCGTAAAATTATTCTTTTTTCATATATATATATATATATATATATATATATATATATATATATATATATATATATATATATATATATATATATATATATATATATATATATATATATATATAAAGAGTTTTCCGTGCTTTTTTGGTACGTAAGAAGCTGAAACACTTAACATATACTTTTTTTTTTTAATGTTGTTTGGTATTCCCATATAGGGTGATTTCTATACATATTAGCGTTTTACTGCATAATATGCTCATAAATGCTCCAAAGATCTGGAAATATCATTTCTTTTCCCTATATACGGTGTTTTGCATGTATTTTTTGGTAGTTTAGTACCTAACAATAAAAAAAAAAAAACTCAAATTAAACGTTTTTGGTAATGTTTTTCCGTATATAATGAAATTAAAGAGTTTTTGCATTTTGGACACTAAGCTGAAAAACACTCATAACACACTTTTCTCGTAATATCTTTCCGTTATTAAATATAGGATATTTTGAATGGATTTACGCATTTTCATCCATAACAATATGAAAAACACTCATAACACGTTTTTGATAGTGTTCTTTCATTGCATATACAGTAGAATGATATTGAGCGTTTTGTTACTTAAGGAGGTCAATAACATTCATAATACCCTTTTCTCGTTATGTTTCACCATAAAGGTTACATTTCATGCATTTTCCCGTTTCTCTACCTACACTCACAATACACTTTATATTTTGTAATGTTACTGTGTTTCAAAATAATGGGTGTTTTGCATGAATTTTAGAGCTTTGGTACGTAAGAAACTCGAAAACACACAAAAGATTTTTTTTGGGGGGGGAGGAGAATGTTGCTTGGTATTGAAAATAGAGTGCTTTCTATGCATTTTAGCGTTTTGGTGCCTAAAACGCTCAAAACACTTAAAAGACAAGTTTCTGCTAACTTCGCTTCGTTTCCTTGAATAGAGTGCTTTGCATGCATTTAACCGTTTTGGTACCTTAACAATGTAAAAATAAAAAAAAAAAACACCCAAATTCACGTTTTTGATAATGTTATTCAGTTTGTCCTTATTGAGTGCTATCCAACGCGTTTTTGCATTTTTAGTACCTAACAAGCACAAAAACACTCCTAATACACGTTTCTAGTAATGTCCTTTTGTTTACCTATATAGGGTACTACGCTCTCATTTTTGCGTTCATGTACATAAGTTAAAAAATACTCAAAATTTTTGTGATGTTACTTTGTGTCTCAGCTATGGGTATTTTCCATAGTTTAAGCTTTTTCGTAGGTAAGCACCTAAAAACACTGAAAAGGAAAATTATTGGTAATGTCTTGTTTTCTCATGTAGAGTACTTTTTTTTTTTTTTTGTTTAACATGTAAAAATACACTCATAAGATAACTTTCTTGTAATGTGGTTTCATTTCAACACAGAGGATGCTTTACATGTATTTTGGCGTTTTGCTTTCTAAGAATGTGAAAAAACACTCAAAATACACTTTTTTGTATTTTTTTGTTTTGTTTTTCCATATAGAGTGCTATTCATTCGTTTTAGCGTTTTCTTCCGTAAGAAGCTCAAAAAGACTCAAAATACACGTCTTGCTTAATGTTCTTTTGTTTCCTGTTTATATTTGAAATACATTTCGGTGTTTTTTACGTAAGAAGCTCATAAACAATAAAAAAAAAAAAAAATCGTTTCTGGTAACGTTAATTCGTTTCTCTTTAAAGCGTGTTTTCCATGCGTTTTAGCGTTTTGGTACGTAAGTAGCTTAAAAAGATATGTCACAAAACACTTTGTAGTTTATTTATTTATTTATTTTTTTAGAGAGTGTTTTCAATGCTTTTTAGTGCTTTCATGCCGAACACACTCCAAAAGACATTAAGAAGACATCTTTCTGGATGTGAAGTTTCAGATCACCACAGAGGATTGGATGCATTTTGGCGTTTTGGTACCTGAGAATGTGAAAAAAAAAATTCAAAATAATGATAATAATAACACAATACACGCTTTTTTTTATTTTTTTTATTTTTTTTATAATGTTCTCTCTTCCATATAGAGTGGTATTCATGCGTTTTAGCGTTTTGGTACCTAAAAACTCAAAACCAATAAATATGCACTTCTTGTAATATTGATTCGTTACCCAATATAGGTTACCTTTCATTCATTTTATCATTTTTATACGTAACATGTTTAAAAATACGAAAAATACTTATTTTTAGTAATGTTATTTTTTCTCCATGCGTTTTACAGCTTTGGTACGTAAGAAGCTCAAAACACTCAAAAAACATGTTTTTCGTAATGTTATTTGGTATTCCCTAATAGAGTGATATCCGTGCATTTTAGCATTTTCCTGTATAACACGCTCATAAACACTGAAAAGATACGTTTATGGAAATGTCGTTTCTTTTCCCCATAAAGGGTGCTTTGCATACATTTTGTCGGTTTGGTACCAAAGAATGTAAAAAAAAAAATAAAAAATTTCCTTTTTGTTAATGTTGTGTTATATTGTGCTATTGAAGTGTTTTTGCTTTTTGTAGCCTCAGGAGCTCAAAAAAAAACATTCATAATACACTTTTCTCGTAAATTTTTTTCGTTATTCTATATAGGATACTTTTCATGAATTTTCGCGTTTTTTGTACATAGCTTCGTGAATAACACAAGATTTTTTTTTTTATGTTTCTACAAATAGAATGCTATTGAGCCTTTTTTCATTTAGGAAAATCAATAACATTCGTAACACACGTTCCTGAAAATATCGTTTTGTTTCACCATATAGCCTACTTTACATGCATTTTCCTCTTTCTTTGACTAACAAGCTAAAACACACTGAAAATGATATTTTTTTTTGTAATGTTTTATTTCTCCATAATGGGTGTTTTTAATGAGCTCTAGTGGTTTGGTGTGTAAAAAAAAGAAAAACACAAAACACTAAAAAGAATTTTTTTTGGGGGGGGTAATTTTGTTTTCTGTTCCAAAATATGATGCTTTCCTTGCTTTTTTACCGTTTTGGTAATGTCACTTCTTTTCTCTATATATATTCCTTCGCATGCATTTGCATTGTTAGTACCTAACAATGTGAAAAACATACAAATACTCGTTTTATTATATTTTTTTTTCCATATATAGTATTTTTACGCATTTTTGCGTTTTGATACATAAGAAGCTCAGATACACTCATTTTTCATTTTTCTCATAGAGTGTTTTAGATTCCCCATGTACAGTGGTTTGCGTGGATTTTGCCGTTCTGGTACCTAACGAGTTTAAACGCTTACAATACACGTAACATTGTTCTGTTTCTTCAAATCAGTTGTTTTGTATGCATTTTGACGCTCTATTTTTACCTAACAAAAAATAAATAAAAATCAAAACACACGTTTTCGTAATGTTTATCTGTTTCTCCATATAGGCAATGCTTTTTAATGAGTTTTAGGATTTTGGGACCGAAGAAGGTCAGAAACCTTAATTATACACGTTTCTTGTAATATCGTTTTATTTCTCAATACAGAGTATTTTGCTTGCATTTTGGCCTTATTCTATGTAGAAAGTAAAGAAAAGAAAAAAAGAAAATTCACGATTTTTGTAATGTCATTCTATTTATTCATAAGGAATGTTTTGCATGTGTTTGGGCGTCTTTGTGATTAAGAAGCTTAAAAGCACACAAAAAGGCACGTTTTTCTTTTTGTTGATTTGTATTCCCTTATATAATGCTTTCCATGCTTATTAGCGTTTTGGTGCTTAACACGCTCAAAAGCACGCAAAAGATACTTTTTTGGTAATGTTGTATGGTATTGAAAATAGGGTGCTTTCTATGTATTTTAGCGTTTTGGTGCCTAAAACATTTAAAACCCTAAAAAGACAAGTTTCTGGTAACTTCGCTTCGTTTCCTTAAATAGAGTGTTTTTCATGCATTTAACCGGTACCTTAACAATGTAAAAAAAAACACTCCCAAAATACACGTTTTTGATAATGTTATTCAGTTTGTCCTTATTAAGTGCTATCCAACGCGTTTTTGCGTTTTTAGTACCTAACAAACTCAAAAATACTCCTAATACACGTTTCTAGCAATGTCCTTTTGTTTACCTATATAGGGTACTACGATCTCATTTTTGCGTTTATGTACATAACAAGTTAAAAAAAACTCAAAATTTTTGTGATGCTACTTTGTGTCTCAACTATGGGTATTTTCCATAGATTAAGCTTTTTCCTAGATAAGCACCTCAAAACACAGAAAAGGAAAATTTTTCGTAATATCTTGTTTTCCCATGTAGAGTACTTTTATTTTGTTTAACATGTACAAAAACACTCATAAGATACGTTTCTTGTAATGTGGTTTCATTTCAACAAAGAGGGTGCTTTACATGTATTTTGGCGTTTTGCTTCCTAAGAATGTGGAAAAACACTCAAAATACACTTTTTTGTATTTTTTTTCTCTGTTTTTCCATATAGAGTGCTATTCATTCGTTTTAGCGTTTTCTTCAGTAAGAAGCTCTAAAAGACTCAAAATACGCGTCTCGCTTAATGTTCTTTTGTTTCCTGATGTGGTATACTTAAAATACATTTTGGTGTTTTTTTTTACGTAAGAAGCTCTTAAACACTAAAAAAAAAAAAAAAAAAAAACACACACATATCTGGTAACGTTAATTTGTTTCTCTTTAAAGCGTGTTTTCCATGCGTTTTAGCGTTTTGGTACGTAAGCAGCTTAAAAAGACAACATGTCACAAAAGACTGTAGGTTTTTTTTATTTTTTCTTTTATTTTAGAGAGTGTTTTCAATGATTTTTTGTGCTTTCGTGCTGAACACACTCCAAAAAACATTTCTGGATGTGAAGTTTCAGATCACCACAGAGGATTGGATGCATTTTGGCGTTTTTGGTAGCTAAGAATGTGAAAAACTCAAAATAATGATAATAATAACTCAGAATACACATTTTTTTTATTTTTTTTTATTATGTTCTCTCTATCATATAGAGTGGTATTTATGCGTTTTAGCGATTTCGTACCGAAGAAACTCAAAAGTACTAAATATGCACTTCTTGTAATACTGATTCGTTACCCAATATAGGTTACCTTTCATGCATTTTATCATTTTTATACGTAACATGCTTAAAAATATTCAAAATACTTGTTTTTAGTAATGTTATTTTCTCTCCATGCGTTTTACAGCTTTGGTACGTAAGAAGCTCAAAACACTAAAAAAAAACATGTTTTTCGTAATGTTATTTGGTATTCCCTTATAGAGTGATATCCGTGCATTTTAATGTTTTCCTGTATAACACGCTCATAAACACTCAAAAGATACGTTTATGGAAATGTCGTTTCTTTTCCCCATATAGGGTGCGTTGCATACATTTTGTCAATTTGGTACCAGAGGTAAAAAAAAAAAAAAAATGAAAAATTTTCTTTTTCTTAATGTTGTGTTATATTGTGCTATTAAAGTGTTTTTTGCGTTTTGTAGCCTCAGGAGCTCAAAAAAAATAAAAATTCATAATACACTTATCTCGAAAAGTCTTTTCGTTATTCCGATACTTTTCATGAATTTTCGCGTTTTTTGTACATAACATTGTGAATAACACAAGTTTTTGGTAATGTTTTTTATGTTTCTACAAATAGAGTGTGCTATTGAGCTTTTTTTTTCATTTAGGAAAATCAGTAACATTCGTAACACACGTTCCTGAAAATATCGTTTTGTTTCACCATATAGGCTACTTTACATGCATTTTCCTCTTTCTTTGACTAACAAGCTAAAACACACCGAAAATGAGATTTTTTTTATGTTTTTTTTTTTTTTTTTCTCCATAATGGGAGAAATTATGAGCTCTAATTATGAGTCATAATTATGAGCTCTAGTGTTTTGGTGCGTAAAAAAAACACAAAACACTAAAAAGATTTTTTTGGGGGTAATTTTGTTTTCTGTTCCAAAATATGATGCTTTCCTTGCTTTTTTTCCGTTTTGGTAATGTCGCTTCGTTTCTCTATATATATTTCCTCGCATGCATTTTAGCCTTTTAGTGCCTAACAATGTGAAAAACATACAAATACATGTTTTATTATATATATATATATATATATATATATATATATATATATATATATATATATATATATATATATATATATATATATATATATATATATATATATATATATATATATATATATATATATATATATATTTTTTTTTTTTTTTTTTTTTTTTTTTTTACATATATAGTATTTTTACGCATTTTTGCTTTTTGATACATAAGAAGCTCAGATATACTCATTTTTCATTTTTCTCATAGAGTGTTTTCGATTCCCCATGTACAGTGGTTGGCGTGGATTTTGCCGTTCTGGTACCTAACGAGTTTAAACACTTACAATACACGTAAAATTCTTCTGTTTCTTCAAATAAGTTGTTTTGTATGCATTTTGACGCTCTATTTTTACCTAACAAAAAAAAAAAAAATCAAAACACACGTTTTCGTAATGTTTATCTGTTTCTCCATATAGGCAATGCTTTTTAATGAGTTTTAGGATTTTCGGACCGAAGAAGGTCAGAAACATTAATTATACACGTTTCTTGTAATATCGTTTTGTTTCTCAATTCAGAGTATTTTGCATGCATTTTGGCCTTATTCTACGTAAAAAGTAAAAAAAAGAAAAAGAAAATTCACGATTTTTGTAATGTCATTCTATTTATTCATAAGGAATGTTTTGCATGTGTTTGGGCGTCTTTGTGATTAAGAAGCTTAAAAACACACAAAAGGCACGTTTTTCTTATTGTTGATTTGCATTCCCTCATACAATGCTTTCCATGCTTATTAGTGTTTGGGTGCTTAACACGCTCAAAAACACGCAAAACATACGTTTCTAGTATTGACATTTCGTTTCCTCATATAGAGTTTTTTCCATGTAATTTGTCGTTTTTTATCTAACAATGTGAAATACACGTTTTTCGAAATGTTCTGTTTCCCCATATTTGAATGTTGTTCACACGCTTTATGATTTTGGTACCTAAGAATCTAAAAATCACTTATATAATACATTTTTCCTACAATATATATATATATATATATATATATATATATATATATATATATATATATATATATATATATATATATATATATATATATATATATATATATATATATATATATATATATATATATATATATATATATATATATATATATATATATATATATATATATATATATATATATATATATATATATATATATATATATATATATATATATATATATATATATATATATATATATATATATATATATAAAGTACTTTGCATGCATTTTCACGTTTCTGTTCCTTAGGAAGCTATAAAATGCTCAAAATACACATTTTTGGTAATAGATAAATTTTGCATGCTTTTTAGCGTTTTGGTACGTAAGAAGCTCCTAAACACTTTAAAGACACGTTTTCGGTAACGTTGTTTTGTATTCTATTCATATGTAGGGTGATTTCCATGCTTTTTAACATTTTTGCTGCCTTAGACGTTGAAAAAAACAATCAAATGGCACCTTTCTAGTCATTTTTATGTATTTTTATTTATTTATTTATTTTTATTTTTTTATCACTTAGAGTAATTTGTATTTATCTTCTCGTTTTGGTACCTAACACTCAAAATAAACGTTTATAAGTAATGGTATTCTCTTTCTCAATATAAAGAAAAAAATGAGCTTAGGTACCAAAACGCTAAAAGACATGAATAACATTCTATATGTAAAATAAGAAAATTACTAAATGTGTGTATTTCACAGCGTTTCGTACCAAAACAACAAAATTCTCAAAAACATTAAAAATACAATTTTCTCGCAATGTGCTTTTCTTTCCCCATGTTGGGTGCTTCGCATGCACTTAAGCGTTTTGGTAATTAACAATGTAAAAAATCACTCAAAATAGATGGTTTTGAGAATGTTGGTCTTTTTTCATATACACTATTATTCATATATTTCATTTTTTTTTTTCATGTTTTAAGCCCCAAAACGGTAAAACACGTAGAAAGCACCCTATACTGGGATATAAAAGAACATTACGAAAAAATGTGCCTTTTGAGTGTTTTGTGTTTTTAAGCTTCTTATTCACCAAAACGCTAAAAAGCCTACAAAACGCCGTTTATAGAGAAACAAAATAACATTAACGAAAAAGGGGAATTTTCAATGTTTTGAGCTTGTTAGGTACTAAAATACCAAAATGCATGGAATGTACCGTATTTAAGAAATGAAACGATATTACAAGAAACGTATATTGTGTTCCTGAGATTGTTAAGCTCAGGGATACTTATAACACGTGTTTCTTATAATGCTCTTTTGTGTCAAAATATAGGGTGCTTTTGATGCATTTCAGCGTTTTGAGGCCTAAAAAGAAAAAAAAAGAAATACTGAAAGAAAAAAAATTTTCTGGTAATGTAGCTTCTTTTTTCCATATGCTTTTTTGGCGTTTTGGTACCTAATATTGTGAAAATACTCGAAATATATATTTTTCGTTATGTTCTTATTCTACATATAGAATACTATTCATACCCTTTAGAGTTTTAGTACCTAATAATTTCAAATACACTTAAAATGCATAATTCTCGTGATGTCTTTTCATTTCCCTATATTGGATACTTTCCATGCATTTTCTTTTTTGCGTTTTTGTACGAAGAAGCTGAAAACACTCATAATACTTGTTTTATCAAAAAGAAGTATTATGAGTGTTTTCAGCTTCTTTCGTACGTTATTCTCTTTCTCCATAAAGAGTGTTTTTTGCAAGAGTTTTAGCGTTTTAGTACAGAAGTAGCTCAAGAAAAACGTTTTTTGCAAAGTTTTTTTTTTTTCCATGCTTTAGAGCGTTTTAGTGCCTAATATTCAAAAGACACGTATCTGGAAATGGCGTTTCTATTCGCCCTATAAGACGCTTTGGATGCATTTTGCCGTTTTGATACCTAACCATGTAAAATACGCTGAAAATAAACGTTTTAAGTAATGTTATTCTGTTTCTTTATATAGAGTTCTATTCATGCGTTTTATTGTTTTAGTATCTAAGAAGCTTTTGTACCTAAGACGTCTATGGTAATGTCCCTTAATTTCTTATATAAGGTACATTGCCTGCATTATCCGTTTTTCCATGTAAAAAGCATAAAAACTTTTGTTTTTCGTAATGATATTATCTTATTCGTAAAGTGTTTGCATGTATTTTAGCGTTTTGTTTTTTTATAAGTTAAATAATACTGAAAACACATATAGGGTGATTTCCACTTTTTTTTGCGATTTCGTGCATAATTCGCTGGAAAACACTCAAAGTTTTTGGTAATATTGTTTTGTTTTCCCATATAAGGGTTTTTTTCCATGGTTTTTGCCTAACACGCTCATAAACACTTCAAAGAGTCGTTTTTGGTTATTTTATTTATTTATTTATTTATTTATTTATTTACTTGTTATTGTTATTGTTATTATTATTAATTTTTTTTTTTTGGGGGGGCACCATTAGGGTATTTTACATGTTGTTGTTTTTTTTTGTCGTTTCGGTACCTATTAATATGAAATACACTCAAAATATACATTTTTTGTTATGTGGTTCTCTTTCTCCATATAGAAAGCTCTTCATTTGTTTTAGGATTTAGGTACCTATAAAGTTGATAAATATTTATAACAAAATTCCCTCGTAATATTCTTTTGTTTCCTCATATAGGACACTTTATATGCATATTGGCATTTTTTTTTTACTTAAGAAGCTCGAAAATACTGAAAATACTTTTTTTTCGGTAATGTTATTTTATTCATAAATGGTTTTGGTACGTAAGCAGTTGAAAAAAAACACTCAAAAGAAACGTTTTTCGTAATGCTGTTTTCTATTCACATATAAGATGCTTTTAATATTTATTTATTTATTTTATTTATTTATTTTCTTTTTTTTTTCTTTAGCGTTTTGGTGCCTTGGACGCTCACAAACACCCAGCAGACACGTTTTCTTTTCCCAGAGAAGGTGCATGGCATGCCTTTTGGCGTTTTTGTACCCTACTGTAAAATAAAACCCTGCAAATACACGTTTTTGGTAATGTTATTCGGTTTGTCCATATAGAGTGCTATTCATGTGTTTTAGCGTTTTGGTACATTAAAAGCACACACACAAAAAAACAAAAACTCTCCTAATACACGATTCATGTAATGTCTGTTCTTTTCCGCATTAAGAGTAGTTTGCATGCTTTATGGAATTTTACTACGTAAAAAGCTGGAAAACTTTAAAAAAAATGCTTGTTTTTGGTAATAATATTCAGTTTCTCCATAAGAAATATTTTTGCATGCGTTTTAGCATTTTGGAAGATAAGAATTTGTAAAACATTCGAGAGACACATTTTTGGTAATGATTTGTATTTCCATATAGGGTGATTTTCATGCTTTTTACCCCTTTGGTACCTAACAAGCGTTTTGATAGTTAATAAATAAAAAAAAAACACTCAAAAGATAAATTTTTCGTAATGGATTCCCATATAAGGTGATTTCTATGATTTTTGTGCCTAACACTATCAACAAACACTCACAAAACACGTTTTTTTTTTTTTTTTTTTGTTCGTTTCCCCATATACGTGGCTTTCAATGAATTTCGGCTTTTTGGCTAATGAGAAAATCACTCAAAATGCACGTTTTTATTTTTTTTAGTAATGTTGTTCTGTTTCTGAATACAGAGAGCCATTCATATATTTTCTTTTTTTTTCATATAAAATGTTGTTCATGCGTTTTAGAGTTTTCATAACGAAGAAGCTTAAAAACACTCACAATACACGTTTTTCGTAATGTCTTTTTGTTTCCCCATATAGGATACTTTGCAAGTTTTTTTTACGTTTTTGAGCGTAATAAGCTCAAAAACACTGAAAATACTTGTTTTTAGTAATATTATTCTCTTTCTACATAAAAGGTGTTTTTACATGCATTTTAGCCTTTTCGTATGTAAGGAGGTGAAAAACACTCAAAACACACGTTTTTGGTGGTTTTCTCTTCGTATATAGGGTGCTTTCCATGCTTTTTAACATTTTTGTGTGTAACCAGTAAAAAAAAACTTCAAAATATACCTTTCCTGTATGTCATTTAGTTTCCCCATGAAAAGGGCTAACAATGTGAGTACCTATCACTGTAAAAAAACACTCAATTTACACGTTTGGGAACGTTGTTGTTTTTTCGTAAAGAGGGATATTAATGCGTCTTCGCGTTTGATGCTAAAAAAGCTCGAAATTAATCATAATACACGTTTCTCATATCATTTCGTTTCTTAATATAGGGTAAAACTCATGTATTTTGGTCTTTTTTCTAAACAGCTCAAATACACTGGAAATTAGTTGTTATCAGTAATATTATTCTTTTTCTTCATAAAATGTGTTTTGCAAGCGTTTCAGAGCTTTGGTGAGTATGAAGTTCAAAGACACTCAAAAGACGTTTTTCGTAATGTTGTTTTGTATTCACATATAGGGTGATTTCCATTCCATTTACCGTTTTAGTGTCAAACAAGATCAAAAAAACTCAAAAGACAGGACGTTTTGTTTCCCTATATAGGAGATATTACATGCATTTTGACGTTTTAGTACCTAACAATATAAAAAGTACCCAAAATGCACGTTTTTGGTAATGTTGTTCTGTTTCTCCATATAGAGTGATACTCATGCGTTTTATGATTTTGATATCTAAGAATCCCAAAAACAGTCTCGATGTCTTTTCGTTGTCCCATATACGGTAGTTTTATGCATCCTTTCCTTTTTCTATTTCTTTTTGGCCTTTTTGTAACATGGTCAAAAACACTCAAAATACTTGTTTTTTTTTGTCATTTATTTATCTTTTTTTTTTTTCCATACAGAGATACATGCGACTTACCGTTTTTGGTAATGTTTTTTTTGTTTTCCCATATAGGGTGTTTTCTACGCTTTTTAATGTTTTAGTGCTTAGAAATCTCGCAAACACTCGAAAGACACGTTTCTGGAAATTTCGTTTAGTCTCTCAATTTAGGATGCTTTCTATGGATATTGGCATTTTGGCAACTAACAATGTGAAATACATTTAAAATATACCTTTTTTTTTGTTGTTTCTCCATCAAGATTGCTACTCATGCGTTTTAGCGTTTTCGTACATGAGAAGCCCAAAAACTTATCTAATACAAGTTCCTCGAAATGACTTCTCTTTTCCCCATTTACAGAATTTTCCACGCATTTTTCTACTTAACAAACTCAAAAACACCCCAAATACACGTTTTTAATAGAAATATATATATTTTTTTTTTCCATGAAGGGCGTTTTACATACGTTTTAGTGTTTTGGTAAGTAGGTCAAAACACTAAAACGAGACGTTTTTTTTTGTTTAACATGCTTTTGTTTTTCTTATAAGGTGTTTTCCATGCTTTTTAATATTTTGGTTCCTAGTGCGGTCATAAAAACTCAAAATTAATGTTTCTGGAAATCTTGTTTTTTTTCCAATATAAGACGTTTTGTATGCTTTTTGGCTTTTTGGTATCTAACAAAGTGAAAAAACACTCAAAATATTATGTTTCTCTATAAAAGGAGTATATCATGCGTTTAAGCGTTTTGATATATAAGTGGTTCAAAAGCAGTCAAAAGACACATTTTTGCTGATGTTTTATTTTTCCAAACGAGGTGATATCTATGCTTTCTAACGTTTATTGTGCCTAACACGTTGAAAACTCTCAAAAGACACGTTTCTGTTAATGTCGTTTCCTTTCCCCACATATGTGGCTTTCCATGCGTTTTGGCGTTTGGTGCCTAACAATGGGGAAAAAAAAAAATACGTCTTTGGTAATAAAGATTTGTTTCGCCATACAGAGTGCTATGCATGGATTTTAACGTTTTAGTTCCTAAGAAAAAAAAAACTCATAATGCACGTTTCTCTTCATATCATTTTCTTTTCCCATATAGAGTACTTTCCATGCATTTTAGAATTTTTGTATGTAACAAGCTGAAAACTCTGAAAATACACGTGTTTGGTAAAGTTATGCTTTTCTCCATAAACGGTGTTTTGACTGCGTTTTAGCGTTTTGTAGCTTAAAAACACTGAAAGAGAAGTATTTTGTAATGTAATTTTTTTCCACATATTGTACTTTCAATGCTTTTTAGCGTTTTGGTGCCTAACATGTCCATAATCATTCATCAATCACGTTAGTTAAAATGTTTCTTTTCTCCATATAAGGTGATTGCATACATTTTGGCTCTTTGGTACCTAAAAATGTGAAATACACCCTAAATACATTTTTTTTTTTTTTTTGGTAGTGTTATTTTGTTTTTCAAAATAGAGAATTATTCATGCGTTTTAGCGTTTCGATACTTGAGAAGCTTAAAAACATTCTTAATACACGTTTCAGGTAATGTCTTTTTCTCTCCCCATATAGGTTCCTTTACATGCATTTTTGTGTTTATGTAATTAACATGCTCAAAAACAATAAAAAAAATGTATTTGGTAATGCTACTCTGTCTCCATAAAGAGTATTTTGCGTGCGTTTTTGCATTTTGGCATGTATATAGTTCCAAATATTTCTAAGGACTCGTTTTGTTTTCCAATATAGGATGCTTTCCAAACTTTTTAGAGTTTTGATGTCTAACATGCACAAAATAATCAAAAGATACGTTTCTCTAAATGGTGTTTTTTTTTCCCCCATATAGGGCACAATGCATTCATTTTGGGGTTTTGATCCTTAACAGTGTAAAAAAAAAAAACACTCAAAATACACTTTTTTTGGTAATATTGTTGTTTCTTCATATGGAATGCAATTCAACGCTTTTTTACTTTTTTGGTACCTAAGAAACTCAAAAATACTCTTAAAACATGTTCGTAATGTTTTTTTTCTTTTTTCCAATTTTTTCCCGTTTCATTTATTGTATTGCTATTCTGTTCCTCCATATAAAGTGTTTTTCATGCGTTTCAGCGTTTTGGTACCTAAGAAGCTCAAAAACACTAAAAACACACGCCTCTCGTAATGTTATTTCGTTTCCCGATGAAATGTACTTTCAATACATATTTGCGCTTTTGTAACAAGATAAAAAACACAGAAAATGCACGTTTTTGTTAAAGTTGTTTTAGTTTCTCTATAAAAAGATGTTTTGCAAGTGTTTTATTGTTTCGGTACGTAAGTAGTTAAAAAACACTCAAAACACACATTTTTGTATTTTTTTTTTCTTTACAATATTATTTTTTTTTCCATTTCTTTTAGTGTTCTTGTGCCTTTAATGGACACTCAAAAGATATGTTTATGTAAATGAAATTTGAACCATAATTGAGGGTGCTTTGCATGCATCTTGGCGTTTTGATATTCAAGATTGTAAAAAACAGTTGATAATGTTGTTGTCTTTCTGAGATAGAGTATTAATCATGAGTTTTAGCTTTTTAATTACTTTTAAACACTGGACTCATAATACTTATTCCTAGTAATGTTCTTTCTTTACCTCAAATAGGGTTTTTCCATGCATTTTGCCGTTTTTATACGTAATGTTCTCTTTTTCCATATGTAGTGCTATTAACTCGTTTTAGAGTTTTGGTACATAAAGAATCTCAAAAAGACTCATAATACACGTTTCTCGTAATGCCCTTTTCTTTTCCTATATAGAGTGCTTTGCAACTTTTGGTACTTAACAATGCAAAAGTCACTTAGAAAAAGTTTTTTTTTTTTCTCTCTTTAAAGCGATTCGGTGTTTTGCTACTTACGAAGCTCAGGAATACATAAAACACGTTTTTTTTTTTGTAATATCGCTTTTTTTTTTTTTTTAAATACGCTACTTTCCATGGATTTTGGTATTTTTGTACGTAATTAGCTTAAAACATTAAAAATAAACTTTCTCTGGCAATATTATTTCGTTTCTCCATAAACTGTGTTTTGCAGATATTTTTAGCGTTTTGGTACGTTAGCTCAAAAACACAAAACACTAAAAAGAAACATTTCTTTATAATATTATTTTGTATCCAAAATAGGGTGCCTTCTATTTATCGTAGTGTGTTGGGGCCTAAAACACTTTTTTGTTAATGTAGTTTCGTTTTTCCATATGAAGTGCTCTGTATGCATTTTGGTGTTTTGGTATCGAACATTGTGAAAAATACTCAAAATTAAATTTTTGGTAATGTTTTTTTTTTTTTTCTACATATGTAGTTTTATTTATGCCTTTTAGCGTCTTGGTACCTAAGAAGCTTAAAACACATACAAAAAGAACACAAAAAAACACAAAAAAGAAGCTCAAAATGCACAATTCTCGTAATGTCTTCTTCCCCATATAAGGGAACTTTCTATGTATTTTTTTTTTTCCGCTTTTGTACAAAAGAAGCTGAAAAAAAACATACTTATTTTTGTTAATGGTATTATCTCTCTCCATTAAGTGCTTTTTGCAAGTGTTTTATCGTTTTAGTATAAAGTAGCCCAAAACACTCAAAAAACGGTTTTTTTTCTTTTCTTGTTTTTCTTTTCTTGTTTTTCTTTTCTTTGTTTCCCCATATAGGGTACTTTTCGTGAGTTTTGTGTCTAACACGTTTATAAACACTAAAAAGACATGTTTCTGGAAATGTTTCTTTTCCACATAATTATATGGTGCTTTGCAAGCATATTGGTGTTTTGATATCTAACCGTGTGAAATGCACCGAAAATAAACGTTTTTAGTAATATTAATTTGTTTCTTTACACAGAGTGCTATTCATGCGTTTTAGCGTTTTAGCACCTAAGAAACTAAAGAAACAGTCTTAATACACGTCTCTTGTAATGTCCTTTCATTTTCCCATATAAGATAGATATCCTGAATTTTGTGTTTTTCTTTGTAAGAATAAAAAAAAAACACACACACACATAAAAAAAAACTCTTGTTTTTCGTGAGGATATTCTCTTTCTTTAAAAAGGCATGTACCGAAGCTGAAAATCTCTCATAATTCACTATTTTCATAATGTCTTTTCGTTTCCCCATATAGAATACTTTGCATGCATTTTGCCATTTTTCTACCTTACAAGCTCAAAAACATTCAAAATACACGTTTCTTGTAAAAATATACTGTTAGTCTATATTTTTGTTTTCGCATGGGTTTTAGCGATTTAGTACATAAGTAGCTCCAAATCACTGAAAACGTTTTTGGTAATATTGTTTTCTTTCTAATATATAATTATTTTCATGCTTTTTGCCTAAAACGCTCATAAACAATGAAAAGACTAGTTTCTGGATATGTCTTTTTATCATCAAATAGGTTGTTTTACATGTATTTTGGTGTTTCGGTACTTAATAATTAGAAATACACTCAAAATATCCTTTTTTTTTTTTTTTTTTGTAATGTTCTTGTTTTCTATATAGAGTGCTGTTCATGCGGCTTACTGTTTAGGTATATAAAAAAAAAACAATACAAGTCTCTCATGGTGACCTTTCCTTTGTTCATGCTTGCATGCATTTTTGGTGCTTTTATACGTAACATATTGAAAAAAAAACACTAAAATAGTTATTTTTGGTAATGTTATTCTTTTTATCCATAAAGAGCGTTTTGCAGTCGTTTTAGCGTTTTTGTACATATGCAGTTGAAAATACTCGTGACACATATTTGGTGATGCTGTTTTCTATACCCAGATAAGATGTTTTAAATGCTTTTTTTTGTGTGTGTGTGTTTTGATGCCGAGCACACTCACAAACACTCAAGAGACACGATTTTCAAAATTTCGTTTCCTTTTCCCATATAGGGTGCATAGCATGCATTTTGGCGTTTTGGTACCTTACTGTGAATTACTCTTAAAATATACGTTTTTGGTAATGTTATTATTTTTCTCCTTATAGAGTGCTATTCATGTATTTTAACGTTTTGGAAAATAAGAAGCTCAAAAACCTTCATAATACACGATTATCGTATTGTGTGTTCTTTTCCGCATTAAGGGTACTTTGCATGCATTGTTGTATTTTCTACGTACCAAGCTGAAAAAAAATTCTTATTTTTGTTAATATTATTCTGTTTCTACATAGCGTATATTTTGCATGCGTTTTAACATTTTAGTATGTGAGAAGTTCAAAAACATTCAATGCACGCGTTTTTGCTTTTTTGTATTTCCATAGAGGATGATTTCCATGCTTTTTTTTTTACGCTTTGGTGCCTAACACGTTCTAACAAATTTAAAAAACATGTTTCTTGTAAGGTCGTTTTGTTTCCTTGTGTCAAAGGCTATTCAGGCATTTAGCGTTTTAAGTAAAAACACTCAAAATGCACATTTTTGTTAATGTTGTTCTGTTTCCCCACATGCAGTGATATTAACAGTTATTATGTTGTTTTTGGTACCTAAGAACGTAAAAAAAATAATAAAAATACAAGTTTCTCGTAATGTCTTTGCGTTTCTCTTCATAGAGTACTTTGTGTGCATTTTGTCATTTTTCTATGTAACAAGCTCAAAAACGCTTAAAAACCTTATTTTATCGTAATTTTTTCCATAAATGGTGTTTTCAATACGTTTTAGCGTTCTATTACGTAAGATGATTTTTTTTTCTCATAAAGATTGATTTCCATGCTGTTTAACGTTTTAGTGCATAAGAGGCAATGAAAAAAAATAATAAAATAAAAGACACGTTTTTGGTAATCTCGTTTCATTTGCCCGTATAGAGGCTTTACAGGCATTTTCAAGTTATAGTACTTATGTAATAGACATTAGAAATATACGCTTTTTGTTAATGTTGTTCTGTTTCTCCGTATAGAATGCTATTCATAAATTTTAGCGTATTTGTACCTAAGAAGCTCAAAAACACTCATATTACACGTTTCTCGTGAAGTCCTTTTGTTTGGAAATATACTCTCAATCCATTTTTGGTGTTTTTGGACACTCAAATACACGCTAAATACTTGTTTTTTATCATGTTATTGTGTTTCTCCTGGAAGAGGGTTTTTATTTATTTATTTATTTATTTATTTATTTTTCTGTTTGGAGTCTTTTTCAAGTTTAAGTACATACCAAGATAAAATACACTCAAATTACACGTTTTTGTTAATGTTTTCCTATATATAGAATTCTTTTTCATGCATTTTATTGATATGATACACAAAAAGCTCAAGAACACTCATAATATACGCTTTCGAAATATTTCTTTGTGTCCTCATGTAGGGTACTTTGCATACATTACGTGAGAAGTTCAAAACACTCAATTTTTTTTTTTTTTTCTGGCATTGTTATTCTGTTTCTGCATAAAATGTGCTTTGCAAGCTTTTTAGGGTTTTGGTACGGTAAGAGATCAAAATCACTCAAAAAAAAAAAAAAAAGCTTTTGGTAGTTTTCTGTTCCCGTACAGGATGATGTTAATGTTTTTTTTTTTTACGTTTTAGTGCTAAACACTTAAAAAAAAAAAAATCAAAAGATACGTTTCTAGTAATTTCATTTCGTTTTCCCAAATGAAACAGATTCAATTTTTTCAATTCAATTACAATTTTTTGTGTTTTGCTACCAAGCAATGTGAAATACACTTAAGATACACGTTTTTGGTAATGTTCTGTTTCTCCATATTGAGTGATATTCATGAGTTTTATCGTTTTGGTAGCTAAGATAAAAAAAAAAAAAAAAAACACTCAATACCTTTTTCGTAATGTCCTTTCGTTTTCCAGTATAGTTTACTTTCCATGCATTGCTTTTGTACGTAAAAAAGCTCAAAAACATTCAAAATATTTCTTTTACATTTTTTATTATCTTTCTCCATAAAAGGCATTTTGCATGTGTTTTAGGGCTTTGGTACGTAAATTGCTAGAAAAAAAAACTCTTAAAAGTCACGTTTTTCGTCATGTTTTCTTTTACCGTATAGAGTGCTTTCTATGCTTTTTAGAGTTTTGGTTCCTAGCACGCTAATAAAATTTCAAAAGACACGTTTATGGAAATATCGTTTCTTTTTCCCATATAGGGTGCTTTGTATGCATTTTGTCGTTATGGCACCTTACAATTTGAAGCACATTCAAAACACACGTTTTTGTTAATATTGTTGTTTCTCTATATATTTATGCCTTTTACTTTTTTTTTTTTTTGTACCTAAGAAACTGAAAAAAAACACTCATTACTCGTATATACGATTCTCTTAATCACTTTTCGTTTTCAAATATAGGGTAAATTGCATGCATTTTAGCGATATAGTAACTAACAATGTGAAATTCACTCAAAATACAAGGTTTTTTTTCGTAATGTTTTTCCGTTTCTTGATATAGTGCTATTTACGAGTTTCAGGGTCTTGATAATCAAGAAGCTCAAAAATACTTATAATACTCGTTTTTCGTAATGTATTTTTGTTTCCTTATATAGGGTGCTTTGCATGAATTTTGACGTTATGTCACCTAAGAATGTGAAATACACTCAAAATGCATATTTTTGGTAATCTGTTTTTCTATATAGAGACCTATTCATGCTTCCTAGCGTTTTAGTACTTAAGAAGCTCAAAAAAAAAAAATAAATAAATAAATAATACACGTTTTTAATAGTTTCTTTTTATTTCCCCTTATTGTGGAATTTGCATCTTTTTTTTTACATTTTTGTACATAATCGCAAATACGTTTTTTTTTTTTTTGTTTTTTGGTAATGTTACTGTTTTTACTCCAAAAAGAGTGTTTTGCATGTTTTTTTTTTCCGTTTTTTGTACGTAAGTAGCTAAAAAACACCCAAAAGACACGTTTTTTGTTTTCCCATATTCTAAATGGGAAAACACAATAGGGGAAAATAAAAAGAAACTATTAAAAACGTGCATTATTTATTTTTTTGAGCTTCTTAAGTACTAAAACGCTTTTTATGCATTTTTTTTTTTCGTTTTGTTGTCTAACATGCAGAGAACACTAAAAAATTACGTTTCTTGTAATGCCTTTTAGTTTTACCATATATGAAACTTTGCATGGATTTTTGGCGTTTTGGTACCGAAAATAAGTAAAAAAAAAAAAAAAAAAAACTCAAAATACACATTTTTTTTTTTATGATTTTTTGTTTCTCCATAGAGTGCTATTAAGATGCTCAAGAACATTCCAAATACACGTTTCTCGTAATATCCTTTCGTTTTCTCATATAGCGTATTTTTTCTGCATTTTGGCGTTTTTTTGCACGTAACAAGCCCAAAAATATAAAAAATACTTGTGTTTTGGTAAGTTATTATGTGTCTCCATAAAGAGTGTTTTGCATGCATTTGAGCGTCTCGGTACGTAACCTCCTTCAAAGCAATGAAAAGAGACGTTTTTGGTAATGTTTAATTTTCCCATATAGATTACTTTCGATGTTTTTCAGCCATAAGCACTGAAAAGACATGATTATGAAAAGTCGTTTCGTTTTACCATAGAGGGTGTTTTACATGCTCATAAACACTCAAAAGACACGTTTATGGAAATATCGTTTCTTTTCCCCATATAAGGTGCATTGCATACATTTTGGCATTTTGGTACCTAAGAATGTAAAAAAAAAATGAATAAATAATCCTTTTTGGTAATGTTCTGTTTCTTCACATATAGTGCTATTAAAGCGTTTTTTTTTTTTTTTGTAGCATCAGAAGCTCAAAAACACTCATAATACACTTTTCTCGTAACGTCTTTTCGTTTTTCCAAATAGGATACTTTGCATGATTTTTCCCGTTTTTTTTGTATATAACAATGTGAATAATACTCTTAACACACGTTTTTGGTAATGTTTTTCTATTTCTACATATAGAGTGCTCTTGGGTGTTTTGTTACTTAGGTCACAACATTTATAAGACACGTTCCTGAAAATATCGTTTTGTTTCACTATATGGGGTACTTTACATGCATTTTCCCGTTTCTTTGCCTAACAAGCTACAAAACACTGAAAATACTTGTTTTTGGTAATGTTGCTTTGTTTTTCCATAAAAGGAGTTTTGAATGAGTTTTAGCATTCTGGTACTTAAAAAAAGCTCAAAAAACACACAAAAGACTCCTTTTTGGTAAATTTGTTTTGAATTCGAAAATATAGTGTTTTCCATGTCTTTCAACGTTTTGGGGCATAAAACACTCAAAAAGTCTAAAACGACGTGTTTCTCGTAATGTCACTTCGTTTTCTTATATAGATTGCTTCGCATGCATTTTACCAATTTGGTACCAAACAATATGAAAAACAAAAAATAAACGTTTTATTTTAATGTTCATTTTTTTTTTCTATATAGAGTATTTTCACCCGTTTTTGTGTTTTGATACAAAAAGAAGTCTAGAAACACTCATTATACACTTTTCTCATAACGTCTTTTAGATTCCCGATGTATATGCATTTTGGCGTTTTGGTATCTAACCAGTTCCATCACACAATACACGCATTTCGTAACATTGTTCTATTTCTTCGGATCACTTGATTTGTTTGCATTTTGACGTTTTGTTACTTAACAAGTGTAAAACACTCAAAATACTTTTTTTCGAAATGTTGATCTGTTTCTCCGTATGGAATGCTTTTAACGCATTTTAGAGCTTTGGGACCGAAGAAGATCAGAAGCACTCGTTTCTTGTAATATCGTCTCGCTTCCCAATACAGGGTGCATTGTATGTATGCATTTTGCCGTTTTAGTACACTCAAATACCTCAATACACTCATTTTTTATTTTTTTTTCTTCTCCATAACGTGCTATTTAACGCTTTTTCGCGTTTTTTGGTACCTAAAATGTAAAAAAATAAACACTCCTTATAAACGTTTTTCGTAATGTCCTTACTTATTCCCATATATGGGACTTTGCATGCATTTTGGCGTTTATTTATGTGACAAGCTTAAAAACACTCATAATACTTGTTTCTAGTAATGTCACCCTGTGTCTGAATAAAGGGGGTTTGGCATAAGTATAAGCACTTTGGTAGGTATTTCAAATACACACAAAGGGAACTTTTTTTTGGTAATGTTTCGTTTTCATATATAGAGTGCTTTCGATGCTTTTTAGCGTTTTGTTGTCAAACATGGAGAAAGACACTCATATGATCCGTTTCTTGAAAATTCGATTAATTTCACCGTTGAGGTTGCTTTAAGTACATTTTGGCATTTTGATGTCTAACATTGTGAAAACACACAAAATACTCATTTTTTTGTAATGTTTCGTTTTTCCATTCATGCATTTCGCGTTTTGGCGACTAAGAAGCTCAAAAACATTCAAAATATGCGTCTTTTGTAATGTTCTATTGTTTACCGATGTTGTATACTTTCAATAGATATTTGCGGTTTTCTACGTAACAAGTTTAAAAACGTTAGAAATACACTTTTTTTATATTGTTTTTCTCTATATTGTTTTTCTATGCCGTGTAGCATTTTGATATGTAAGTAGCTAAAAAAAATTTTGATATGTAAGAAGCTAAAAAAAAATTTCAAGAGACTCGTTGTTGGTAGTTTTTTTTTTCTTCTTATAAAGTGTTTTCCATGCCTTTTAGTGTTTTCGTGCCTAACAAGCACCAAAAGACACTCAAAAGACATTCCTGGAAATGGATTTTCAAATCCGAATAAAGGGTGATTAACATGAATTTTGGCGTTTTTAAACTTAAGAAAGTGAAAAAAAAAACTCAAAATACATGTTTTTGATAATGTTGTTCCCTTTTCCATATAAAATGCTATTCATGCGTATTAGCGTTTTGGTACGTAAGAAGATGAATAAGCACCCATAATACCCATTCCTAGTGATGTTGTTTTGGAACCCAGTATAGGGTACTCTCCATATATTTTGTCGTTTTTATGGTTAATAAGTTAAAGAAACACTCTAAATACTTGCTTTTTTTTGTAATATTATTCTTTCTTCATATAGAAAAAAAAGTTTTCCGTGCTGAAACACAACATATACGTTTTTTGTTTTGTTTTATGTTGTTTGGTATTCCCATATAGGATGATTTCTATACATTTTTGCGTTTTGGTGCATAATATGCTTATAAATACTCCAAAGATATGTATCTGGAAATATCACTACACTCATAACACACTATTCTTGTAATATCTTTCCGTTATCAAATATAGGATATTTTGCATGAATTTACGCATTTTCGTACATAACACTATGAAAAACAATCATAACACGTTTTTGATAGTGTTCTTATTTTTCGGCATATAGAATGTTATTGAGCGTTTTGTTACTTAAGGAGGTCAATAACATTCATAATACCCGTTTCTCGTTATGTTTCACCGTATAGGTTACATTTCATGCATTTTCCCGTTTCTCTAACTAAATTCACAATACACTTTTTTTTTGGGTAATGTTACTGTGTTTCAAAATAATGGGTGTTTTGCATGAATTTTAGAGTTTTGCTACGTAAGAAGCTCGAAAACACACAAGACACTTTTTTGGTAATGTTGTTTGGTATTGAAAATAGGGTGCTTTCCATGCATTTTAGCGTTTTAGTGCCTAAAACGCTCAAAACCCTAAAAGGACAAGTTTCTAGTAATTTCGCTTCGTTTCCTTAAATAGAGTGCTTTGCATGCATTTAACCGTTTTGGTACCTTAACAATGTAAAAAAAAAAAAAAAAAAACACCCAAAATACACGTTTTGGATAATGTTATTCAGTTTGTCCATATGGAGTGCTATCCAACGCGTTTTTGTGTTTTTAGTACCTAACAAGCTCAAAAATACCTCTAATACACGTTTCTAGTAATGTCCTTTCGTTTACCTATATAGGGTACTACGCATGCATTTTTGCGTTTATGTACATAAGTTCAAAAACACTCAAAATTTTTGTGATGTTACTTTGTGTCTCAACTAGGGGTATTTTCCATAGTTTAAGCTTTTTCGTAGGTAAGCACCTCAAAACACTGAAAACAAAAATATTTGGTAATGTTCTGTTTTCCCATATAGAGTACTTTTGTTGTTTAACATGTAAAAAAACACTCATAAGATACGTTTCTTGTAATGTGGTTTAATTTCAACACAGAGAGTGCTTTACATGTATTTTGGCGTTTTGCTTTCTAAGAATGTGAAAAAAACACTCAAAGTACACATTTTTGTATTTTTTTTCTTCAGTTTTTCCATATAGAGTACTATTAATTCGTTTTAGCGTTTTCTTCCCTAAGAAGCTCAAAAAATCTCAAAATACACGTCTCGCTTAATGTTCTTTTGTTTCCCGATGTGGGAAACAAAAACATTTTGGCATTTTTTCATGTAAGAAGCTCATAAACACTAAAAATACACGTCTCTGAAAACGTTAGTGCGTTTCTCTTTAAAGCGTGTTTTCCATGCGTTTTAGCGTTTTGGTACGTAAGCAGCTTAAAAAGACATGTCAAAAGGCACGTTGTAGGTATTTTATTATTATTATTACTATTATTATCATTTATTTTTTTTTTTTAGAGAGTGTTTTCAATGCTTTTTAGTGCTTTCGTGCTGAACACGCTCCAAAAGACATTAAGAAGACATGTTTCTGGAAATGAAGTTTCACTACACCACAGAGGGTACACTGGATGGATTTTGGCGTTTTGGTACCTAAGAATGAGAAAAACTCAAAATAATGATAATAAGAACTCAGAATACACTTTTTTTTTTTTTATAACGTTCTCTCTTCCATATAGAGTGGTATTCATGTGCTTCCATGTTATTCCATATAGGATACTTTTTATGAATTTTCGCGTTTTTTGTACATAATGTGAATAACACAAGTTTTTGGTAATGTTTTTATGTTTCTAATTATAGAGAGTGGTATTGAGCTTTTTGTCATTTAGGAAAATCAATAACATTCGTAACACACATTACTTAAAAATATCTTTTTGTTCACCATATAGGTTACTTTACATGCATTTTCTCGTTTCTTTAACTAACAAGATAAAAAACACTGCAAATGAGATTTTTTTCTCCATAATGGGTGCGTAAAAAACACTAAAACACTTAAAAGATTTGGGTGGGATAATTTATTTATTTATTTTTTCCAAAATATGATGCTTTCTATGCTTTTTACCGTTTTGGTAATGTCGCTTCGTTTCTCTATATATATTTCTTATCATACATTTTATTCTTCTGGTACCTAACAATGTGAAAAACATACAAAATACACGTTTTATTATAATATATATATATATATATATATATATATATATATATATATATATATATATATATATATATATATATATATATATATATATATATATATATATATATATATATATACGAGTATATATATTGTATCATTAAAATGATATGTTAACCATCTATTATTTATTTATACAATATATTTTTGTTATCTGTGTTAAAGAAAATGTAAGTTGTGTTCTATTGGAATAGGAGAAGTTTGGTACGCTTCTTTGTGGTGTTTTGTTTCACCCACTACCTGTGAACATGGTCGGCCTGGCGGGTTGTTTAAGCCGGCCCACCAATGTACTGTGGGTTGTTGTGTTGGGTGGTCCTCTGTGCTACAGGTTAGTTGTGTTTATTTATATACCTTGTGCTGTGAATTAGTATACTGTGGTGAAGATTACAAGCAAAGGATGTGTTTAGTATCTAAGGTAATACAAGTGATATTATTGTTTGCCAGACAGAGAATGTAGGGACGCCCTGGACCTCATGTCGGTTGGGGTGTTGGTTGGTCCTCCGTGCTACAGGTTAGTTGTGTTTATTTACCCGTCATGTGCTGTGATTAGTATAATTTGGTGAAGGTTACAAAATGAGGATGTATTAGTAAGATAGGGTAATGTACAAGGGATATATTGTTGCCAGACAGAGTTGTGAGGACGCCCTGGACTGGATGATAGTTGGGGTGACATGTCAGGTGTGCTACGGGGATTCGAAGAGCGTCAGTGTGGGCCACTGAAGTGAGTACATTATGGGAATTTATTGAGTATTATGAGTGATATACAAGTGAAGTTTAGTTGGATTTTGTATACTGATTGTTGCTTTATTTTTATATTTGGGATATGATTGTAACGGATGTCAGAATCTCTACATGAAGTGTTATTTTCTTGGTACCATTGTGAGGGATTGAACTGGGTGTACTATGATATGTGGATGTGTATTGATTTGCCCATGTTTGCAGGTCGAAACACTTCAAGCAATAAACACCTGTTACGATTTGTGGTTTATTACACATTTGGAATCCCCAACATTTCGACTTCAACCACAATGGGCTGGCAAGAGGAGATGGAATTGTTAAAGAGGAAGAGGGCCATTGCCAAGGGGAAATTCACAAGAAAGGTGACCCTGCTGGATGAGGGTGTACGGGAAGGTGAGCCAGTATCAGTATTGAAGAATAACTATGAACAGATTTCTGAGGCCTTTCAACACCTAGAAGACAGTAATGATGTGATATTAAAATATGTGTGTGATAATAAATTAGAAGACAAGTTAGTTAAGGAGGCTGAAGAATACATGATAGATTGTGAAAGAATCATGAAGAAAAGACTAACAGAAATTAGTAACATTGAAAACATACAGAACAGTGTCAAGCCTAAAGTAAAGATAAAGGCATTTGAGCCTCCTAAATTTGAAGGGAATTTAAGAGAGTACCCTCGTTTTAAGGAGGACTTTAAAAATCTAGTCAAAAGTGTGTATGGTGAAGATGCGTATGCATTGAAAATGTGTCTCAGTGGTGATGCCCTTCAGACTGTCAGAGGTGCAGAAGGTAATTATGAAGAGATGTTTGAAAGGTTAGATGACAAGTTTGGAAATGCAAGAAAGGTGGTGGACTTGGTAATAAGTGACCTTAGGGCTTTGAAAAGGATCAATGAAGGTGATACCAAAGGATTTATAAGGATGGTGGATCAGGTGGAACAGTGTTGGCTAGATTTGAAAAATATAAACTTGAATGAGGAACTTAATACTGCTAATGTAGTCAGTCATATTGAGAAGGTGTTGCCCACACTTCAGAGGAGGGAGTGGGTAATAAAGGCAGAAAAAGTATCTGCTACTAGTGATCTCTTTCCCACTTTATTGAAATTTTTGCAAAGGGAGAGAAAGGTATTGGAGTATATGAATTCTAGTGTCAGATCTACTGGTGGTGATAGAAGTTCAGTACATCATGTAAATAATTCAGCTGACAAGGTCATGGAGTCAGATCTGGTAACACTAATAAAACAGATGAAGGAAGAGCAACAACTAAAGAATAAAGATTTAGAGTCATGTATTGTAAATTTGACGGAGATGGTGAAAGGTACCCACTTGAAGACTGGAAATAATGAGGGAGGATGCTGGATTCACAATTCCAGGAACCATGATACTCTTGATTGTTATAAATTTAAGAATCTCAGCAACAAGGAGAGGTTTGAGTTAGAAGCAATGGAATATGTTTTAAATGCTTAAAGGGATATCATCAGGCATGGAATTGTAATACAAACAAGTTGTGTGATGTCAGGATCAGGGGTCAAGGTGTGTGTAACCGTCATCATCATCCACTGGTGCATTTTGAACAGGAAGAAGGTGCTAGTCATAATACAGTATCTGCAAACACTCTGAACACCTTATTGAATATCAGTACTGTGTACAGTAACACTCAACCTATAACAGTACTGTGGGATTCAGGTTCTGACATAACCTTGGTGACACACAGTATGGCAGAAAAACTAAGTTTGAAGGGTAAGGATGTGAATTTATCCATGATCAAGGTTGGCAATGTAATTGAACATCATTCTACCAAAGAATATTGCATACCACTGATTGATAGGACTGGGCATGTATGGGAAATTAATGCCATTGGTATAGAGGAAATATCTGCTAAAATCAATGAAATTGATGTGTCAGGAGTTAAGGAGTTATTTGTAGGAGTATCAAACCATGATATTAATCGCCCTTGTGGTGAGATTGACATGCTGATTGGGGCCAATTACAGTGAATTATTGCCTAAAGTTGTTCAGACTAATGAAGGTCTTCAATTGTTAGAGAATCCATTTGGATTCAGTATACGTGGCAGACACAGCAAAATAACAGCCTCAGGGAGCACGACGAACCATGTGATTGTGAGAACTCACAAGGTGTCAAGCTCAATAAGCCTCAATGAGATCAAGGTAGAACTTACAGGTAAACTTAAGTCACAATTAGATAAATTCTTTGCTTTAGAGGAGAGTGGGGTGCAGTGTGACACAAGATGCCTTAAATGCCTGTGTAAGGGTTGCCCTGTAAGTGACTGTGTCAACATTAAGGAAGAAAGAGAACTGAAATTGATTGAGGAGGGATTAGTATATCATGAAGAAGGGAAGTATTGGACAGCAAGCTATCCTTGGATAAGGGACCTGAGACATCTTAAGAACAATGTAAAAGTGGCCGTGGCTAGATTAAAAACTACAGAAAATAGACTGAAAAAATTGGATATCCAGTATGCCCAGAGTTATCACAATGAAATCAAAGACATGGTGAAAAGGGGGGTAGCGAGACAATTAAGTGAAGAGGAAATGCAGTCATACAATGGCCCAATTCACTACATTTCCCATCATGAAGTATTGAAACCAGATTCTGCTTCAACACCTCTGCGTATTGTATTTAACTCATCTTCATCATACATGGGACAAAAACTTAATGATTTTTGGGCAAAAGGGCCAGTTGTTCTTAACAACATGATTGGAGTCTTGCTAAGATTTAGACAGGAAAGGGTTGCCATAACTGGTGATATATCAAAAATGTATAATTCTGTGAAAATCAACACACTGGACCAACACACACACCGATTTCTTTGGAGAGATTTAAACAGTAACAGACCACCTGATCACTATGCCCTGACCTCAGTGACTTTCGGGGATAGGCCGAGTGGGACCATAGCTGTGCTAGCATTAAGGCATACTACAGAAAAATTTGGTAAAGGAGATCCTGAAGTTTATAACATGATTGTAAACAACACATATGTTGATGATATTCTCTATTCCATTGATACGGTAGAAAAGGCTTTTGATTTGATACAAAGAGCAGAACATGTAATATCTCTTGGAAACTTTCATGTGAAGCATTGGATAGTAAGTGGGCAACATGAGAACCATAGTATCAACATCATGGAATCTGACAATGAGAAAATTCTAGGGCTCAAGTGGAATCCCAAGGATGATAATTTCTCTTTTAATGTAAAGGTAAATTTCTCTCCTAAAGTTAAAAAGATCCGGAGTGGTCCAAACTGGGATCATAGAGAGATTGAGCCAAACTTCCCTGAGGTGCTCACTCGCAGAATGATACTAAGTCAAGTGGCATCCTTCTATGATCCATTGGGGTTAGCTGTACCAGTTGTGTTGAGAGCAAAAATTTTGATGAGATCTATGATCTCAAAATGTGATCCAAATAAGAGAGTGGAATGGGATGAACCATTAGATGCCGATATTGTAAATGAATGGAAATGTTTTTTCACTGATTTGTATGGAGTAGAAAACTGCACATTTAAGAGACCTCTGAAACCAGCCAATGCATCAGGTAAACCCATACTTGTGATCTTCTCTGATGGCAGCACACAAGCGTATGGAGCATGTGCGTATGTTAGATGGCAGACTGATGACAACAAATTTCAGACTAATTTGATCATGGCTAAAAACAAAATAGCACCTATGAGACAATTGACCATTCCTCGTCTAGAACTTTGTGGAGCTCTTTTGTCAGCTAGATTAAGAGAAACTATAGTGAGAGAATGCAACTGGGAATTTGAATCCATATTCCATATTGTAGATTCATCTATTGTCAGAGATCAGATTCAAAAGGAATCGCATGGGTTCCGGCCCTTTGTGGCTGTCCGCATAGCAGAAATACAACTGAAAACAAATCTAAAGGATTGGTGGTGGGTGGACACAGTTCAGAATGTGGCAGATTTAACTTCTAGACCATGCACTTCAGATAAGATTAAGGAGGATTCAACTTGGCAACATGGGCCTGAATTTTTGAGATTGCCAATTTCAGAATGGCCAGTTAAACAGCAATGTGCAGATCACTTACCGGATAGAATAGGCATTACTATGACAGTTGCTAAAGGACACCTGAGAAATTTAAGCATGATTAATGTGAAAGGATTTAGCAAATATGAAACTTTGTTGAGAGTTACATGTAGGATAATGTCTATATTCAAACATAAATCCTTAAAAGCTGTGCTGAAGGAGCCTACGTCTGAGGAAATGGAAGAAGCAGAAGTACTGTGGGTAAAAACCATGCAAAGTAACATGACTAACTGGCAAGACAGATACAGAAGATTAGGCCCCATAATGACAGACAATGGAGTAATTTTAGTGGGTCAAAGAATATCAAAATGGTTAAAGGAAAACTGGAATCAAGATCACTTCATGTTGATACCAGCTAACCACCCAGTTACTAGACTGTATGTGTCCAGCTTACATAGTAGAGATCATGCAGGTATTGAAACCACCTTGGCCAAGTTACAGAGTAAGTTTTGGGTGCCGGGAGCCAGGAAATTAATAAAGTCAATTAAAGATAAATGTGTCACATGTAGAAAACTCTCAAAACAAACTGAGAACCAGTGTATGGGTCAGGTGTTAGAAGAAAGAATGAAGCCAACTCCACCATTCTATCATACTGCTGTCGATTTGTTTGGACCATTCAATATTAAGGACACTGTTAAAAGGAGAACTCATGGTAAGGTATATGGGGTAATATTCAACTGCTTAGTTACTAGGGCAGTTTATGTAGATTTGGCAGAAGGATATAGTGCAAGTGATTTCATGGCAACTTATCAAAGATTCATCTCAGTCAGGGGTGCACCCAGAATACTGTATTCTGACAGAGGGAGCCAGCTGATAGCAGCTGGAAAGAATATTGAAAGAATTGGAAAAAATGAAGAAGTTACTTGGAAATATAATAGACCTAGTGATGCACCGTGGTACAATGGTGCCAGTGAATCCCTTATCAAATCAGTGAAAAGAAATCTTTGTATTGCAATTGGGGATTCAGTATTAACTTTTGGTGAACTTCAGACAGCCTTATTTAATGTAGCCAGTATGATGAATGAAAGACCCATAGGGGTAAAACCTTACTTTAATTTAGAACTTGGTAATTACCTCTGCCCTAATGATCTATTGCTTGGACGAGCTAGTGTAAAATGTCCACAGGGAATATATGATTCAGATGGAGACCATAAAAGAAGATTAGAGTTTATTCAGAAAATTGTTGAATCATTTTGGAGAAAATGGCAGAGAGATTTCTTTCCAACGATGGTAGTAAGACAAAAATGGCACACCAATAGGAGAAATGTAAGAGTGGGTGATGTGGTTTTAGTTCAAGATGCTAATGCAGTTAGAGGTACCTGGAAATTAGCTCAAGTAATAAAGGCAGATCCAGGTCGTGATGGTGCTGTAAGAGATGTAGACTTCAGGTATAAGATAGTCAAGGAAGGTAAAGGATATGATGGGGTGACAGACGTCATGAGTAGGTCAGTGCATAGGTTAATAGTGTTATTACCTAAGGAAGAACAAGAGTGATGATGAGCGTGTAGGATCATTATAGATATGATTTATCTACATGTACCAAAGCATTCTATGTACTACCTGTGTATATTGTATGTTCACTTTGGTCTGGGTGGAGTGTATCATTAAAATGATATGTTAACCATCTATTATTTATTTATACAATATATTTTTGTTATCTGTGTTAAAGAAAATGTAAGTTGTGTTCTATTGGAATAGGAGAAGTTAGGTACGCTTCTTTGTGGTGTTTTGTTTCACCCACTACCTGTGAACATGGTCGGCCTGGCGGGTTGTCTAAGCCGGCCCACCAATGTACTGTGGGTTGTTGTGTTGAGTGGTCCTCTGTGCTACAGGTTAGTTGTGTTTATTTATATACCTTGTGCTGTGAATTAGTATACTGTGGTGAAGATTACAAGCAAAGGATGTGTTTAGTATCTAAGGTAATACAAGTGATATTATTGTTTGCCAGACAGAGAATGTAGGGACGCCCTGGACCTCATGTCGGTTGGGGTGTTGGTCCTCCGTGCTACAGGTTAGTTGTGTTTATTTACCCGTCATGTGCTGTGATTAGTATAATTTGGTGAAGGTTACAAAATGAGGATGTATTAGTAAGATAGGGTAATGTACAAGGGATATATTGTTGCCAGACAGAGTTGTGAGGACGCCCTGGACTGGATGATAATTGGGGTGACATGTCAGGTGTGCTACGGGGATTCGAAGAGCGTCAGTGTGGGCCACTGAAGTGAGTACATTATGGGAATTTATTGAGTATTATGAGTGATATACAAGTGAAGTTTAGTTGGATTTTGTATATTTCTACCTTACAAGCTCAAAAACATTCAAAATACACGTTTCTTGTAAAAATATACTGTTAGTCTATATTTTTGTTTTCGCATGGGTTTTAGCGATTTAGTACATAAGTAGCTCCAAATCACTGAAAACGTTTTTGGTAATATTGTTTTCTTTCTAATATATAATTATTTTCATGCTTTTTGCCTAAAACGCTCATAAACAATGAAAAGACTAGTTTCTGGATATGTCTTTTTATCATCAAATAGGTTGTTTTACATGTATTTTGGTGTTTCGGTACTTAATAATTAGAAATACACTCAAAATATCCTTTTTTTTTTTTTTTTTTGTAATGTTCTTGTTTTCTATATAGAGTGCTGTTCATGCGGCTTACTGTTTAGGTATATAAAAAAAAAACAATACAAGTCTCTCATGGTGACCTTTCCTTTGTTCATGCTTGCATGCATTTTTGGTGCTTTTATACGTAACATATTGAAAAAAAAACACTAAAATAGTTATTTTTGGTAATGTTATTCTTTTTATCCATAAAGAGCGTTTTGCAGTCGTTTTAGCGTTTTTGTACATATGCAGTTGAAAATACTCGTGACACATATTTGGTGATGCTGTTTTCTATACCCAGATAAGATGTTTTAAATGCTTTTTTTTGTGTGTGTGTGTTTTGATGCCGAGCACACTCACAAACACTCAAGAGACACGATTTTCAAAATTTCGTTTCCTTTTCCCATATAGGGTGCATAGCATGCATTTTGGCGTTTTGGTACCTTACTGTGAATTACTCTTAAAATATACGTTTTTGGTAATGTTATTATTTTTCTCCTTATAGAGTGCTATTCATGTATTTTAACGTTTTGGAAAATAAGAAGCTCAAAAACCTTCATAATACACGATTATCGTATTGTGTGTTCTTTTCCGCATTAAGGGTACTTTGCATGCATTGTTGTATTTTCTACGTACCAAGCTGAAAAAAAATTCTTATTTTTGTTAATATTATTCTGTTTCTACATAGCGTATATTTTGCATGCGTTTTAACATTTTAGTATGTGAGAAGTTCAAAAACATTCAATGCACGCGTTTTTGCTTTTTTGTATTTCCATAGAGGATGATTTCCATGCTTTTTTTTTTACGCTTTGGTGCCTAACACGTTCTAACAAATTTAAAAAACATGTTTCTTGTAAGGTCGTTTTGTTTCCTTGTGTCAAAGGCTATTCAGGCATTTAGCGTTTTAAGTAAAAACACTCAAAATGCACATTTTTGTTAATGTTGTTCTGTTTCCCCACATGCAGTGATATTAACAGTTATTATGTTGTTTTTGGTACCTAAGAACGTAAAAAAAATAATAAAAATACAAGTTTCTCGTAATGTCTTTGCGTTTCTCTTCATAGAGTACTTTGTGTGCATTTTGTCATTTTTCTATGTAACAAGCTCAAAAACGCTTAAAAACCTTATTTTATCGTAATTTTTTCCATAAATGGTGTTTTCAATACGTTTTAGCGTTCTATTACGTAAGATGATTTTTTTTTCTCATAAAGATTGATTTCCATGCTGTTTAACGTTTTAGTGCATAAGAGGCAATGAAAAAAAATAATAAAATAAAAGACACGTTTTTGGTAATCTCGTTTCATTTGCCCGTATAGAGGCTTTACAGGCATTTTCAAGTTATAGTACTTATGTAATAGACATTAGAAATATACGCTTTTTGTTAATGTTGTTCTGTTTCTCCGTATAGAATGCTATTCATAAATTTTAGCGTATTTGTACCTAAGAAGCTCAAAAACACTCATATTACACGTTTCTCGTGAAGTCCTTTTGTTTGGAAATATACTCTCAATCCATTTTTGGTGTTTTTGGACACTCAAATACACGCTAAATACTTGTTTTTTATCATGTTATTGTGTTTCTCCTGGAAGAGGGTTTTTATTTATTTATTTATTTATTTATTTATTTTTCTGTTTGGAGTCTTTTTCAAGTTTAAGTACATACCAAGATAAAATACACTCAAATTACACGTTTTTGTTAATGTTTTCCTATATATAGAATTCTTTTTCATGCATTTTATTGATATGATACACAAAAAGCTCAAGAACACTCATAATATACGCTTTCGAAATATTTCTTTGTGTCCTCATGTAGGGTACTTTGCATACATTACGTGAGAAGTTCAAAACACTCAATTTTTTTTTTTTTTCTGGCATTGTTATTCTGTTTCTGCATAAAATGTGCTTTGCAAGCTTTTTAGGGTTTTGGTACGGTAAGAGATCAAAATCACTCAAAAAAAAAAAAAAAGCTTTTGGTAGTTTTCTGTTCCCGTACAGGATGATGTTAATGTTTTTTTTTTTTACGTTTTAGTGCTAAACACTTAAAAAAAAAAAATCAAAAGATACGTTTCTAGTAATTTCATTTCGTTTTCCCAAATGAAACAGATTCAATTTTTTCAATTCAATTACAATTTTTTGTGTTTTGCTACCAAGCAATGTGAAATACACTTAAGATACACGTTTTTGGTAATGTTCTGTTTCTCCATATTGAGTGATATTCATGAGTTTTATCGTTTTGGTAGCTAAGATAAAAAAAAAAAAAAAAACACTCAATACCTTTTTCGTAATGTCCTTTCGTTTTCCAGTATAGTTTACTTTCCATGCATTGCTTTTGTACGTAAAAAAGCTCAAAAACATTCAAAATATTTCTTTTACATTTTTTATTATCTTTCTCCATAAAAGGCATTTTGCATGTGTTTTAGGGCTTTGGTACGTAAATTGCTAGAAAAAAAAACTCTTAAAAGTCACGTTTTTCGTCATGTTTTCTTTTACCGTATAGAGTGCTTTCTATGCTTTTTAGAGTTTTGGTTCCTAGCACGCTAATAAAATTTCAAAAGACACGTTTATGGAAATATCGTTTCTTTTTCCCATATAGGGTGCTTTGTATGCATTTTGTCGTTATGGCACCTTACAATTTGAAGCACATTCAAAACACACGTTTTTGTTAATATTGTTGTTTCTCTATATATTTATGCCTTTTACTTTTTTTTTTTTTGTACCTAAGAAACTGAAAAAAAACACTCATTACTCGTATATACGATTCTCTTAATCACTTTTCGTTTTCAAATATAGGGTAAATTGCATGCATTTTAGCGATATAGTAACTAACAATGTGAAATTCACTCAAAATACAAGGTTTTTTTTCGTAATGTTTTTCCGTTTCTTGATATAGTGCTATTTACGAGTTTCAGGGTCTTGATAATCAAGAAGCTCAAAAATACTTATAATACTCGTTTTTCGTAATGTATTTTTGTTTCCTTATATAGGGTGCTTTGCATGAATTTTGACGTTATGTCACCTAAGAATGTGAAATACACTCAAAATGCATATTTTTGGTAATCTGTTTTTCTATATAGAGACCTATTCATGCTTCCTAGCGTTTTAGTACTTAAGAAGCTCAAAAAAAAAAAAAAAATAAATAAATAATACACGTTTTTAATAGTTTCTTTTTATTTCCCCTTATTGTGGAATTTGCATCTTTTTTTTTACATTTTTGTACATAATCGCAAATACGTTTTTTTTTTTTTTGTTTTTTGGTAATGTTACTGTTTTTACTCCAAAAAGAGTGTTTTGCATGTTTTTTTTTTCCGTTTTTTGTACGTAAGTAGCTAAAAAACACCCAAAAGACACGTTTTTTGTTTTCCCATATTCTAAATGGGAAAACACAATAGGGGAAAATAAAAAGAAACTATTAAAAACGTGCATTATTTATTTTTTTGAGCTTCTTAAGTACTAAAACGCTTTTTATGCATTTTTTTTTTTCGTTTTGTTGTCTAACATGCAGAGAACACTAAAAAATTACGTTTCTTGTAATGCCTTTTAGTTTTACCATATATGAAACTTTGCATGGATTTTTGGCGTTTTGGTACCGAAAATAAGTAAAAAAAAAAAAAAAAAAAACTCAAAATACACATTTTTTTTTTTTTGATTTTTTGTTTCTCCATAGAGTGCTATTAAGATGCTCAAGAACATTCCAAATACACGTTTCTCGTAATATCCTTTCGTTTTCTCATATAGCGTATTTTTTCTGCATTTTGGCGTTTTTTTGCACGTAACAAGCCCAAAAATATAAAAAATACTTGTGTTTTGGTAAGTTATTATGTGTCTCCATAAAGAGTGTTTTGCATGCATTTGAGCGTCTCGGTACGTAACCTCCTTCAAAGCAATGAAAAGAGACGTTTTTGGTAATGTTTAATTTTCCCATATAGATTACTTTCGATGTTTTTCAGCCATAAGCACTGAAAAGACATGATTATGAAAAGTCGTTTCGTTTTACCATAGAGGGTGTTTTACATGCTCATAAACACTCAAAAGACACGTTTATGGAAATATCGTTTCTTTTCCCCATATAAGGTGCATTGCATACATTTTGGCATTTTGGTACCTAAGAATGTAAAAAAAAAATGAATAAATAATCCTTTTTGGTAATGTTCTGTTTCTTCACATATAGTGCTATTAAAGCGTTTTTTTTTTTTTTTGTAGCATCAGAAGCTCAAAAACACTCATAATACACTTTTCTCGTAACGTCTTTTCGTTTTTCCAAATAGGATACTTTGCATGATTTTTCCCGTTTTTTTTGTATATAACAATGTGAATAATACTCTTAACACACGTTTTTGGTAATGTTTTTCTATTTCTACATATAGAGTGCTCTTGGGTGTTTTGTTACTTAGGTCACAACATTTATAAGACACGTTCCTGAAAATATCGTTTTGTTTCACTATATGGGGTACTTTACATGCATTTTCCCGTTTCTTTGCCTAACAAGCTACAAAACACTGAAAATACTTGTTTTTGGTAATGTTGCTTTGTTTTTCCATAAAAGGAGTTTTGAATGAGTTTTAGCATTCTGGTACTTAAAAAAAGCTCAAAAAACACACAAAAGACTCCTTTTTGGTAAATTTGTTTTGAATTCGAAAATATAGTGTTTTCCATGTCTTTCAACGTTTTGGGGCATAAAACACTCAAAAAGTCTAAAACGACGTGTTTCTCGTAATGTCACTTCGTTTTCTTATATAGATTGCTTCGCATGCATTTTACCAATTTGGTACCAAACAATATGAAAAACAAAAAATAAACGTTTTATTTTAATGTTCATTTTTTTTTTCTATATAGAGTATTTTCACCCGTTTTTGTGTTTTGATACAAAAAGAAGTCTAGAAACACTCATTATACACTTTTCTCATAACGTCTTTTAGATTCCCGATGTATATGCATTTTGGCGTTTTGGTATCTAACCAGTTCCATCACACAATACACGCATTTCGTAACATTGTTCTATTTCTTCGGATCACTTGATTTGTTTGCATTTTGACGTTTTGTTACTTAACAAGTGTAAAACACTCAAAATACTTTTTTTCGAAATGTTGATCTGTTTCTCCGTATGGAATGCTTTTAACGCATTTTAGAGCTTTGGGACCGAAGAAGATCAGAAGCACTCGTTTCTTGTAATATCGTCTCGCTTCCCAATACAGGGTGCATTGTATGTATGCATTTTGCCGTTTTAGTACACTCAAATACCTCAATACACTCATTTTTTATTTTTTTTTCTTCTCCATAACGTGCTATTTAACGCTTTTTCGCGTTTTTTGGTACCTAAAATGTAAAAAAATAAACACTCCTTATAAACGTTTTTCGTAATGTCCTTACTTATTCCCATATATGGGACTTTGCATGCATTTTGGCGTTTATTTATGTGACAAGCTTAAAAACACTCATAATACTTGTTTCTAGTAATGTCACCCTGTGTCTGAATAAAGGGGGTTTGGCATAAGTATAAGCACTTTGGTAGGTATTTCAAATACACACAAAGGGAACTTTTTTTTGGTAATGTTTCGTTTTCATATATAGAGTGCTTTCGATGCTTTTTAGCGTTTTGTTGTCAAACATGGAGAAAGACACTCATATGATCCGTTTCTTGAAAATTCGATTAATTTCACCGTTGAGGTTGCTTTAAGTACATTTTGGCATTTTGATGTCTAACATTGTGAAAACACACAAAATACTCATTTTTTTGTAATGTTTCGTTTTTCCATTCATGCATTTCGCGTTTTGGCGACTAAGAAGCTCAAAAACATTCAAAATATGCGTCTTTTGTAATGTTCTATTGTTTACCGATGTTGTATACTTTCAATAGATATTTGCGGTTTTCTACGTAACAAGTTTAAAAACGTTAGAAATACACTTTTTTTATATTGTTTTTCTCTATATTGTTTTTCTATGCCGTGTAGCATTTTGATATGTAAGTAGCTAAAAAAAATTTTGATATGTAAGAAGCTAAAAAAAAATTTCAAGAGACTCGTTGTTGGTAGTTTTTTTTTTCTTCTTATAAAGTGTTTTCCATGCCTTTTAGTGTTTTCGTGCCTAACAAGCACCAAAAGACACTCAAAAGACATTCCTGGAAATGGATTTTCAAATCCGAATAAAGGGTGATTAACATGAATTTTGGCGTTTTTAAACTTAAGAAAGTGAAAAAAAAAACTCAAAATACATGTTTTTGATAATGTTGTTCCCTTTTCCATATAAAATGCTATTCATGCGTATTAGCGTTTTGGTACGTAAGAAGATGAATAAGCACCCATAATACCCATTCCTAGTGATGTTGTTTTGGAACCCAGTATAGGGTACTCTCCATATATTTTGTCGTTTTTATGGTTAATAAGTTAAAGAAACACTCTAAATACTTGCTTTTTTTTGTAATATTATTCTTTCTTCATATAGAAAAAAAAGTTTTCCGTGCTGAAACACAACATATACGTTTTTTGTTTTGTTTTATGTTGTTTGGTATTCCCATATAGGATGATTTCTATACATTTTTGCGTTTTGGTGCATAATATGCTTATAAATACTCCAAAGATATGTATCTGGAAATATCACTACACTCATAACACACTATTCTTGTAATATCTTTCCGTTATCAAATATAGGATATTTTGCATGAATTTACGCATTTTCGTACATAACACTATGAAAAACAATCATAACACGTTTTTGATAGTGTTCTTATTTTTCGGCATATAGAATGTTATTGAGCGTTTTGTTACTTAAGGAGGTCAATAACATTCATAATACCCGTTTCTCGTTATGTTTCACCGTATAGGTTACATTTCATGCATTTTCCCGTTTCTCTAACTAAATTCACAATACACTTTTTTTTTGGGTAATGTTACTGTGTTTCAAAATAATGGGTGTTTTGCATGAATTTTAGAGTTTTGCTACGTAAGAAGCTCGAAAACACACAAGACACTTTTTTGGTAATGTTGTTTGGTATTGAAAATAGGGTGCTTTCCATGCATTTTAGCGTTTTAGTGCCTAAAACGCTCAAAACCCTAAAAGGACAAGTTTCTAGTAATTTCGCTTCGTTTCCTTAAATAGAGTGCTTTGCATGCATTTAACCGTTTTGGTACCTTAACAATGTAAAAAAAAAAAAAAAAAAACACCCAAAATACACGTTTTGGATAATGTTATTCAGTTTGTCCATATGGAGTGCTATCCAACGCGTTTTTGTGTTTTTAGTACCTAACAAGCTCAAAAATACCTCTAATACACGTTTCTAGTAATGTCCTTTCGTTTACCTATATAGGGTACTACGCATGCATTTTTGCGTTTATGTACATAAGTTCAAAAACACTCAAAATTTTTGTGATGTTACTTTGTGTCTCAACTAGGGGTATTTTCCATAGTTTAAGCTTTTTCGTAGGTAAGCACCTCAAAACACTGAAAACAAAAATATTTGGTAATGTTCTGTTTTCCCATATAGAGTACTTTTGTTGTTTAACATGTAAAAAAACACTCATAAGATACGTTTCTTGTAATGTGGTTTAATTTCAACACAGAGAGTGCTTTACATGTATTTTGGCGTTTTGCTTTCTAAGAATGTGAAAAAAACACTCAAAGTACACATTTTTGTATTTTTTTTCTTCAGTTTTTCCATATAGAGTACTATTAATTCGTTTTAGCGTTTTCTTCCCTAAGAAGCTCAAAAAATCTCAAAATACACGTCTCGCTTAATGTTCTTTTGTTTCCCGATGTGGGAAACAAAAACATTTTGGCATTTTTTCATGTAAGAAGCTCATAAACACTAAAAATACACGTCTCTGAAAACGTTAGTGCGTTTCTCTTTAAAGCGTGTTTTCCATGCGTTTTAGCGTTTTGGTACGTAAGCAGCTTAAAAAGACATGTCAAAAGGCACGTTGTAGGTATTTTATTATTATTATTACTATTATTATCATTTATTTTTTTTTTTTAGAGAGTGTTTTCAATGCTTTTTAGTGCTTTCGTGCTGAACACGCTCCAAAAGACATTAAGAAGACATGTTTCTGGAAATGAAGTTTCACTACACCACAGAGGGTACACTGGATGGATTTTGGCGTTTTGGTACCTAAGAATGAGAAAAACTCAAAATAATGATAATAAGAACTCAGAATACACTTTTTTTTTTTTTTATAACGTTCTCTCTTCCATATAGAGTGGTATTCATGTGCTTCCATGTTATTCCATATAGGATACTTTTTATGAATTTTCGCGTTTTTTGTACATAATGTGAATAACACAAGTTTTTGGTAATGTTTTTATGTTTCTAATTATAGAGAGTGGTATTGAGCTTTTTGTCATTTAGGAAAATCAATAACATTCGTAACACACATTACTTAAAAATATCTTTTTGTTCACCATATAGGTTACTTTACATGCATTTTCTCGTTTCTTTAACTAACAAGATAAAAAACACTGCAAATGAGATTTTTTTCTCCATAATGGGTGCGTAAAAAACACTAAAACACTTAAAAGATTTGGGTGGGATAATTTATTTATTTATTTTTTCCAAAATATGATGCTTTCTATGCTTTTTACCGTTTTGGTAATGTCGCTTCGTTTCTCTATATATATTTCTTATCATACATTTTATTCTTCTGGTACCTAACAATGTGAAAAACATACAAAATACACGTTTTATTATAATATATATATATATATATATATATATATATATATATATATATATATATATATATATATATATATATATATATATATATATACGAGTATATATATTGTATCATTAAAATGATATGTTAACCATCTATTATTTATTTATACAATATATTTTTGTTATCTGTGTTAAAGAAAATGTAAGTTGTGTTCTATTGGAATAGGAGAAGTTTGGTACGCTTCTTTGTGGTGTTTTGTTTCACCCACTACCTGTGAACATGGTCGGCCTGGCGGGTTGTTTAAGCCGGCCCACCAATGTACTGTGGGTTGTTGTGTTGGGTGGTCCTCTGTGCTACAGGTTAGTTGTGTTTATTTATATACCTTGTGCTGTGAATTAGTATACTGTGGTGAAGATTACAAGCAAAGGATGTGTTTAGTATCTAAGGTAATACAAGTGATATTATTGTTTGCCAGACAGAGAATGTAGGGACGCCCTGGACCTCATGTCGGTTGGGGTGTTGGTTGGTCCTCCGTGCTACAGGTTAGTTGTGTTTATTTACCCGTCATGTGCTGTGATTAGTATAATTTGGTGAAGGTTACAAAATGAGGATGTATTAGTAAGATAGGGTAATGTACAAGGGATATATTGTTGCCAGACAGAGTTGTGAGGACGCCCTGGACTGGATGATAGTTGGGGTGACATGTCAGGTGTGCTACGGGGATTCGAAGAGCGTCAGTGTGGGCCACTGAAGTGAGTACATTATGGGAATTTATTGAGTATTATGAGTGATATACAAGTGAAGTTTAGTTGGATTTTGTATACTGATTGTTGCTTTATTTTTATATTTGGGATATGATTGTAACGGATGTCAGAATCTCTACATGAAGTGTTATTTTCTTGGTACCATTGTGAGGGATTGAACTGGGTGTACTATGATATGTGGATGTGTATTGATTTGCCCATGTTTGCAGGTCGAAACACTTCAAGCAATAAACACCTGTTACGATTTGTGGTTTATTACACATTTGGAATCCCCAACATTTCGACTTCAACCACAATGGGCTGGCAAGAGGAGATGGAATTGTTAAAGAGGAAGAGGGCCATTGCCAAGGGGAAATTCACAAGAAAGGTGACCCTGCTGGATGAGGGTGTACGGGAAGGTGAGCCAGTATCAGTATTGAAGAATAACTATGAACAGATTTCTGAGGCCTTTCAACACCTAGAAGACAGTAATGATGTGATATTAAAATATGTGTGTGATAATAAATTAGAAGACAAGTTAGTTAAGGAGGCTGAAGAATACATGATAGATTGTGAAAGAATCATGAAGAAAAGACTAACAGAAATTAGTAACATTGAAAACATACAGAACAGTGTCAAGCCTAAAGTAAAGATAAAGGCATTTGAGCCTCCTAAATTTGAAGGGAATTTAAGAGAGTACCCTCGTTTTAAGGAGGACTTTAAAAATCTAGTCAAAAGTGTGTATGGTGAAGATGCGTATGCATTGAAAATGTGTCTCAGTGGTGATGCCCTTCAGACTGTCAGAGGTGCAGAAGGTAATTATGAAGAGATGTTTGAAAGGTTAGATGACAAGTTTGGAAATGCAAGAAAGGTGGTGGACTTGGTAATAAGTGACCTTAGGGCTTTGAAAAGGATCAATGAAGGTGATACCAAAGGATTTATAAGGATGGTGGATCAGGTGGAACAGTGTTGGCTAGATTTGAAAAATATAAACTTGAATGAGGAACTTAATACTGCTAATGTAGTCAGTCATATTGAGAAGGTGTTGCCCACACTTCAGAGGAGGGAGTGGGTAATAAAGGCAGAAAAAGTATCTGCTACTAGTGATCTCTTTCCCACTTTATTGAAATTTTTGCAAAGGGAGAGAAAGGTATTGGAGTATATGAATTCTAGTGTCAGATCTACTGGTGGTGATAGAAGTTCAGTACATCATGTAAATAATTCAGCTGACAAGGTCATGGAGTCAGATCTGGTAACACTAATAAAACAGATGAAGGAAGAGCAACAACTAAAGAATAAAGATTTAGAGTCATGTATTGTAAATTTGACGGAGATGGTGAAAGGTACCCACTTGAAGACTGGAAATAATGAGGGAGGATGCTGGATTCACAATTCCAGGAACCATGATACTCTTGATTGTTATAAATTTAAGAATCTCAGCAACAAGGAGAGGTTTGAGTTAGAAGCAATGGAATATGTTTTAAATGCTTAAAGGGATATCATCAGGCATGGAATTGTAATACAAACAAGTTGTGTGATGTCAGGATCAGGGGTCAAGGTGTGTGTAACCGTCATCATCATCCACTGGTGCATTTTGAACAGGAAGAAGGTGCTAGTCATAATACAGTATCTGCAAACACTCTGAACACCTTATTGAATATCAGTACTGTGTACAGTAACACTCAACCTATAACAGTACTGTGGGATTCAGGTTCTGACATAACCTTGGTGACACACAGTATGGCAGAAAAACTAAGTTTGAAGGGTAAGGATGTGAATTTATCCATGATCAAGGTTGGCAATGTAATTGAACATCATTCTACCAAAGAATATTGCATACCACTGATTGATAGGACTGGGCATGTATGGGAAATTAATGCCATTGGTATAGAGGAAATATCTGCTAAAATCAATGAAATTGATGTGTCAGGAGTTAAGGAGTTATTTGTAGGAGTATCAAACCATGATATTAATCGCCCTTGTGGTGAGATTGACATGCTGATTGGGGCCAATTACAGTGAATTATTGCCTAAAGTTGTTCAGACTAATGAAGGTCTTCAATTGTTAGAGAATCCATTTGGATTCAGTATACGTGGCAGACACAGCAAAATAACAGCCTCAGGGAGCACGACGAACCATGTGATTGTGAGAACTCACAAGGTGTCAAGCTCAATAAGCCTCAATGAGATCAAGGTAGAACTTACAGGTAAACTTAAGTCACAATTAGATAAATTCTTTGCTTTAGAGGAGAGTGGGGTGCAGTGTGACACAAGATGCCTTAAATGCCTGTGTAAGGGTTGCCCTGTAAGTGACTGTGTCAACATTAAGGAAGAAAGAGAACTGAAATTGATTGAGGAGGGATTAGTATATCATGAAGAAGGGAAGTATTGGACAGCAAGCTATCCTTGGATAAGGGACCTGAGACATCTTAAGAACAATGTAAAAGTGGCCGTGGCTAGATTAAAAACTACAGAAAATAGACTGAAAAAATTGGATATCCAGTATGCCCAGAGTTATCACAATGAAATCAAAGACATGGTGAAAAGGGGGGTAGCGAGACAATTAAGTGAAGAGGAAATGCAGTCATACAATGGCCCAATTCACTACATTTCCCATCATGAAGTATTGAAACCAGATTCTGCTTCAACACCTCTGCGTATTGTATTTAACTCATCTTCATCATACATGGGACAAAAACTTAATGATTTTTGGGCAAAAGGGCCAGTTGTTCTTAACAACATGATTGGAGTCTTGCTAAGATTTAGACAGGAAAGGGTTGCCATAACTGGTGATATATCAAAAATGTATAATTCTGTGAAAATCAACACACTGGACCAACACACACACCGATTTCTTTGGAGAGATTTAAACAGTAACAGACCACCTGATCACTATGCCCTGACCTCAGTGACTTTCGGGGATAGGCCGAGTGGGACCATAGCTGTGCTAGCATTAAGGCATACTACAGAAAAATTTGGTAAAGGAGATCCTGAAGTTTATAACATGATTGTAAACAACACATATGTTGATGATATTCTCTATTCCATTGATACGGTAGAAAAGGCTTTTGATTTGATACAAAGAGCAGAACATGTAATATCTCTTGGAAACTTTCATGTGAAGCATTGGATAGTAAGTGGGCAACATGAGAACCATAGTATCAACATCATGGAATCTGACAATGAGAAAATTCTAGGGCTCAAGTGGAATCCCAAGGATGATAATTTCTCTTTTAATGTAAAGGTAAATTTCTCTCCTAAAGTTAAAAAGATCCGGAGTGGTCCAAACTGGGATCATAGAGAGATTGAGCCAAACTTCCCTGAGGTGCTCACTCGCAGAATGATACTAAGTCAAGTGGCATCCTTCTATGATCCATTGGGGTTAGCTGTACCAGTTGTGTTGAGAGCAAAAATTTTGATGAGATCTATGATCTCAAAATGTGATCCAAATAAGAGAGTGGAATGGGATGAACCATTAGATGCCGATATTGTAAATGAATGGAAATGTTTTTTCACTGATTTGTATGGAGTAGAAAACTGCACATTTAAGAGACCTCTGAAACCAGCCAATGCATCAGGTAAACCCATACTTGTGATCTTCTCTGATGGCAGCACACAAGCGTATGGAGCATGTGCGTATGTTAGATGGCAGACTGATGACAACAAATTTCAGACTAATTTGATCATGGCTAAAAACAAAATAGCACCTATGAGACAATTGACCATTCCTCGTCTAGAACTTTGTGGAGCTCTTTTGTCAGCTAGATTAAGAGAAACTATAGTGAGAGAATGCAACTGGGAATTTGAATCCATATTCCATATTGTAGATTCATCTATTGTCAGAGATCAGATTCAAAAGGAATCGCATGGGTTCCGGCCCTTTGTGGCTGTCCGCATAGCAGAAATACAACTGAAAACAAATCTAAAGGATTGGTGGTGGGTGGACACAGTTCAGAATGTGGCAGATTTAACTTCTAGACCATGCACTTCAGATAAGATTAAGGAGGATTCAACTTGGCAACATGGGCCTGAATTTTTGAGATTGCCAATTTCAGAATGGCCAGTTAAACAGCAATGTGCAGATCACTTACCGGATAGAATAGGCATTACTATGACAGTTGCTAAAGGACACCTGAGAAATTTAAGCATGATTAATGTGAAAGGATTTAGCAAATATGAAACTTTGTTGAGAGTTACATGTAGGATAATGTCTATATTCAAACATAAATCCTTAAAAGCTGTGCTGAAGGAGCCTACGTCTGAGGAAATGGAAGAAGCAGAAGTACTGTGGGTAAAAACCATGCAAAGTAACATGACTAACTGGCAAGACAGATACAGAAGATTAGGCCCCATAATGACAGACAATGGAGTAATTTTAGTGGGTCAAAGAATATCAAAATGGTTAAAGGAAAACTGGAATCAAGATCACTTCATGTTGATACCAGCTAACCACCCAGTTACTAGACTGTATGTGTCCAGCTTACATAGTAGAGATCATGCAGGTATTGAAACCACCTTGGCCAAGTTACAGAGTAAGTTTTGGGTGCCGGGAGCCAGGAAATTAATAAAGTCAATTAAAGATAAATGTGTCACATGTAGAAAACTCTCAAAACAAACTGAGAACCAGTGTATGGGTCAGGTGTTAGAAGAAAGAATGAAGCCAACTCCACCATTCTATCATACTGCTGTCGATTTGTTTGGACCATTCAATATTAAGGACACTGTTAAAAGGAGAACTCATGGTAAGGTATATGGGGTAATATTCAACTGCTTAGTTACTAGGGCAGTTTATGTAGATTTGGCAGAAGGATATAGTGCAAGTGATTTCATGGCAACTTATCAAAGATTCATCTCAGTCAGGGGTGCACCCAGAATACTGTATTCTGACAGAGGGAGCCAGCTGATAGCAGCTGGAAAGAATATTGAAAGAATTGGAAAAAATGAAGAAGTTACTTGGAAATATAATAGACCTAGTGATGCACCGTGGTACAATGGTGCCAGTGAATCCCTTATCAAATCAGTGAAAAGAAATCTTTGTATTGCAATTGGGGATTCAGTATTAACTTTTGGTGAACTTCAGACAGCCTTATTTAATGTAGCCAGTATGATGAATGAAAGACCCATAGGGGTAAAACCTTACTTTAATTTAGAACTTGGTAATTACCTCTGCCCTAATGATCTATTGCTTGGACGAGCTAGTGTAAAATGTCCACAGGGAATATATGATTCAGATGGAGACCATAAAAGAAGATTAGAGTTTATTCAGAAAATTGTTGAATCATTTTGGAGAAAATGGCAGAGAGATTTCTTTCCAACGATGGTAGTAAGACAAAAATGGCACACCAATAGGAGAAATGTAAGAGTGGGTGATGTGGTTTTAGTTCAAGATGCTAATGCAGTTAGAGGTACCTGGAAATTAGCTCAAGTAATAAAGGCAGATCCAGGTCGTGATGGTGCTGTAAGAGATGTAGACTTCAGGTATAAGATAGTCAAGGAAGGTAAAGGATATGATGGGGTGACAGACGTCATGAGTAGGTCAGTGCATAGGTTAATAGTGTTATTACCTAAGGAAGAACAAGAGTGATGATGAGCGTGTAGGATCATTATAGATATGATTTATCTACATGTACCAAAGCATTCTATGTACTACCTGTGTATATTGTATGTTCACTTTGGTCTGGGTGGAGTGTATCATTAAAATGATATGTTAACCATCTATTATTTATTTATACAATATATTTTTGTTATCTGTGTTAAAGAAAATGTAAGTTGTGTTCTATTGGAATAGGAGAAGTTAGGTACGCTTCTTTGTGGTGTTTTGTTTCACCCACTACCTGTGAACATGGTCGGCCTGGCGGGTTGTCTAAGCCGGCCCACCAATGTACTGTGGGTTGTTGTGTTGAGTGGTCCTCTGTGCTACAGGTTAGTTGTGTTTATTTATATACCTTGTGCTGTGAATTAGTATACTGTGGTGAAGATTACAAGCAAAGGATGTGTTTAGTATCTAAGGTAATACAAGTGATATTATTGTTTGCCAGACAGAGAATGTAGGGACGCCCTGGACCTCATGTCGGTTGGGGTGTTGGTCCTCCGTGCTACAGGTTAGTTGTGTTTATTTACCCGTCATGTGCTGTGATTAGTATAATTTGGTGAAGGTTACAAAATGAGGATGTATTAGTAAGATAGGGTAATGTACAAGGGATATATTGTTGCCAGACAGAGTTGTGAGGACGCCCTGGACTGGATGATAATTGGGGTGACATGTCAGGTGTGCTACGGGGATTCGAAGAGCGTCAGTGTGGGCCACTGAAGTGAGTACATTATGGGAATTTATTGAGTATTATGAGTGATATACAAGTGAAGTTTAGTTGGATTTTGTATACTGATTGTTGCTTTATTGTTATATTTGGGATATGATTGTAACGGATGTCAGAATCTCTACATGAAGTGTTATTTTCTTGGTACCATTGTGAGGGATTGAACTGGGTGTACTATGATATGTGGATGTGTATTGATTTGCCCATGTTTGCAGGTCGAAACACTTCAAGCAATAAACACCTGTTACGATTTGTGGTTTATTACACATTTGGAATCCCCAACATATATATATATATATATATATATATATATATATATATATATATATATATATATATATATATATATATATTATATATATTATATATATATATATATATATATATATATATATATATATATATATATATATATATATATATATATATATATATATATATAATTTTTATTTATTTATTTATTTTTTTTTTTTCATAAAGGGTATTTTTACGCGTTTTTAAATTTTGATACATAAGAAGCTCAGAAACACTCATTTTTCAATTTTCTCTTAAAGTGTTTTAGTTTTCCCATCTACATTGGTTTGCGTGGATTTTTCCGTTTTGGTACCTAACGAGTTCAAACATAATACACGTAACATTGTTCTGTTTCTTCATATCAGTTGTTTTCTAGGCATTTTGACGCTCTGTTTTTACTGAACAAGGCGAAAAAAAAAAACTCAAAACACACGTTTTCGTAATGTTTATCTGTTTCTCCATAAAGACTGCTTTTTAATGAGTTTTAGGGTTTTGGGACCGAAGGTCAGAAGCATTCATTATACACGTTTCTTGTAATATCGTGTTATTTCCCAATACAGAGTATTTTGTATGTATTTTGGCCTTATTCTATGTAAAAAGTTAAAAAAACACTGAAAATCCATGATTTTTGTAGTCATTCTATTTATTCATAAGGAATGTTTTGCATGTGTTTGAGTGTGTTTGTGATTAAGAAACTTAAAAACACAAAAGGCAATTTTTTTTTTTAATGTTGATTTGTGTTCCCTTATAGAATGCTTTCCATGCTTATTGGCGTTTTGATGCTTAATACACTGAAAAACGCGCAAAATATACGTTTCTGGTATATATATATATATATATATATATATATATATATATATATATATATATATATATATATATATATATATATATATATATATATATATATATATATATATATATATGAATATAGCTGAAAACTGCTTCAGCTTCTTTCGTACGTTATTTTTCTTCTCCATAAAGAGTACAGGAGTAGCTCAAGAACACTCAAAAACCGTTTCTGGCATTTTTTTTTTTTTGTTTTTTTTTTTGTTTTTGTTTTCCATGCTTTAGAGCGTTTTGGTGCCTAACGCTCAAAGGACACGTTTCTGGAAATTTCGTTTCTATTCGCCATATAAGACACTTTGGATGAATTTTAGTGACTAATACTCAAAAGACACGTTTCTGGAAATGTCGTTTCTATTCGCTGTATAAGACGCTTTGGATGCATTTTGGAATTTTGGTACCTAACCATGTAAATTCGCAAAATAAAACGTTTTTAGTAATGTTATTCTGTTTCTTTATATAGAGTGCTTTTCATGCGTTTTAGTGTTTTGGTATTTAAAAAGCTTTGGTACCTAAGACGTCTCTGATAATGTCCTTTCTTTTCCCAATATAAGGTACATTTCCTTCATTTTCCGTTTTTCCATGTAAAAAGCAGAAAAAAAAACATTAAAAAGTTTGGTTTTTCGTAATGATATTTTCCGTAAAGTGTTTGCATGTGTTTAAGCGTTTTGGTTTTTACAAGTTCAGTAACACTGAAAAGACACATATAGGGTGATTTCCATTTTTTTTTTTTTTTTTTTTTTGCGTTTTCGTGCATAATTCGTTCGAAAACACTCAAACGATATGTTCCTGGTAATGTCATTTCGTTTCCTCATATAGTGAGCTTTACATGGATTTTGGCGCTTTGGTACCTAATAAAGTAAATAGCAATTAAAATACACGTTTTTGGTAATGTTGTTCTGTTTCTCGATGTAGATATGCTACTCATGCTTTTTTAGCTTTTAGTACCTAAGAAGCTCAAAACTCTCATAATACGCTATTCTCCTAATGTCTTTTAGTTTCGTCATATTTGCATAGATATTTTCTCACTTTCTATGTAACAAGCTCAAAACTCTTAAATACACGTTTTCGGTAAAGTTATACTGTTTCTCAATAATTTTTATTTTTTTTTTTTTAGCATGGGTTTCAGCATTTTAGTATGTAAGTAACTCCAAATCACCTACGAGACACGTTTTTGGTAATATTGTTTTGTTTTCCTTTATAGGGTTTTTTTTTTCCATGGTTTTTGCCTAACACGCTCATAAACACTCCAAAGACTCGTTTCTGAATATTTTATTTATTTATTTACTTATTTATCTATTGATTTTTTTTTTTTTTGCACCATTAGGGTATTTTGCATGTTTTTTTTTGTCGTTTCGGTACCTATTAATATGAAATACACTCAAAATATTCGTTTTTTGTTATGTGGTTCTCTTTCTCCATATAGAAAGCTCTTCATTCGTTTTAGATTTTAGATACCTATGAAGTTGATAATTAATTATTTATGACAAAATTCCCTCGTAATATCCTGTCGTTTCTTCATATAGGACACTTTATATGCATATTGATTTTTTTTTTTTTTTTTACGTAAGAATCTCCAAAATACTGAAAATACTTTTTTTTCGGTAATGTTATTTTTATTCATAAATGGTGTTTTCAGGCATTTTAGAGTTTTGGTAAGTAAGCAGTTGAAAAAAAAACACTCAAAAGAAACGTTTTTCGTAAAGCTGTTTTTTATTCACATATAAGGTGCTTTCAAAATTTATTTATTTATTTATTTATTATTATTATTATTATTTTTTTTTTTTGGCGTTTTGGTGCCGTGGACGCTCATAAACACTTAGGAGACACGTTTTCTTTTTCCAAAAAAGGTTCATAGCATGCATTTTGGCGTTTTTGTACCCTACAGTAAGAAAAAAAAAAACACTGCAAATACACGTTTTTGGTAATGTTATTCCGTTTGTCTATATAGAGTGCTATTCATGTATTTTACCGTTTTGGTACCTAAAAAGCAAAAAAATAAAAAAAAAAAACAATCCTAATACACGATTCATGTAATGTCTATTCTTTTCCGCATTAAGGGTAGTTTGCATGCCTTTTTGGAATTTTCCTACGTAACAAGCAGAAAAATGAAAAATTCTTGATTTTGGTAATAATATTCAGTTTCTCCATAACAAATATTTTTGCATGCGTTTTAGCATTTTGGAATATAAAAATTTCTAAAACATTGAAGTGACACGTTTTTGGTAATGCTTTGTATTACCATAATGTGATTTCTATGCTTTTTACCTCTTTCGTACCTAACAAGCGCTTTGATAGTTAATAAATAAAAAAAAAAACACTCAAAAGATACATTTTTCGTAATGTAATCCCATATAAGGTGATTTCTATGATTTTTTTTTTTACGGTTTTGTGCCTGACACTATCAACAAACACTCACAAAACACGTTTCTGGTGATTTCGTTATTTTCCCCATATACGTGGCTTTCCATGAATTTCAGCCTTTTGGTATTTACTAATGTGAAAATCTCTCAAAATGCACTTTTTTTTTTTTTTTTTTGTAATGTTCTGTTTCTATATATAGATCGCCATTCATGTATTTTTTTTTTTTTTTTCATATAGAGTGTTATTCATGAGTTTTAGAATTTTGATAACGAAGAAGCTTAAAAACACTCACAATACACGTTTCTCGTAATGTCTTTTCGTTTCCCCATATAGGATACTTTGCATACTTTTTTGCGTTTTTGTGCGTAAAAAGCTCAAAAACACTGAAAATCCTTGTTTTTAGTAATATTATTATATTTATACATAAAAGGTATATTTACTTGCGTTTTAGTCTTTTCATATGTATGGAGCTGAGAAACACTCAAAACACACGTTTTTGGTAATGTTTTCTCTTCATATATAGGGTGCTTTCCATGCTTTTAAACATTTTTTTTGTTTAACCTGTAGAAAAAAAAATCAAAATATACTTTTCTTGTATGTTATTTAGTTTCCCCATGAAAAGGGCTAATAATGTGAGTACCTATCAATGTGAAAAACATTCAATTTACACGTTTGGGAACGTTGTTGTTTCTTCGTATAGAGGGATATTAATGCGTTTTCGCGGTTGGTGCCAAAAAAGCTCAATATCAATCATAATACACGTTTCTCTTGTCATTTCGTTTCTTAATATAGGATAAACTCGTATTTTGTTCGTTTCTCCACGTAAGCAGCTCAAAACACTAGAAAATAGTTGTTATTAGTAATGTTAATCTGTTTCTCCATAAAGTGTGTTTTGCAAACGTTTCAGAGTTTTGGTGAGTATGAAGTTCAAAGACACTCAAAAGACGTTTTTCGTAATGTTGTTTTGTATTCATATATAGGATGATTTCCATTTCATTTAGCGTTTTAGTGTTAAATAAGATCAAAAACACTCAAAAGACAGGGTTTTGGTAATGTCATTTTGTTTCCCTATATAGGAGATATTGCATGCATTTTGTCGTTTTGGTACCTAACAATATAAAAAGTACTCAAAATGCACGTTTTTGGTAATGTTCTCTTTCTCCGTATAGAGTGTTATTCATGCGTTTTATGATTTTGATACCTAAGAACTCCCAAAACACTCTTGATGTCTTTTCGTTGTCCCATATATTTTTTTTTTTTTTTATGTAGGAAGGATACTGGCCAAGGGCAACAAAAATCTAATTAAAAAAATGCCCACTGAAATGCCAGTCCCTTAAAAGGGTCAAAGCAGTGGTCAAAAATTGGTGGATAAGTGTCTTGAAACCTCCCTCTTGAATGAATTCAAGTCATAGGAAGGTGGAAATACAGAAGCAGGCAAGGAGTTCCAGAGTTTACCAGAGAAAGGGATGAATGATTGAGAATACTGGTTAACTCTTGCGTTAGAAAGGTGGACAGAATAGGGGTGAGAGAAAGAAGAAAGTCTTGTGCAGCAAGGCCACGGAAGGAGGGGAGGCATGCAGTTAGCAAGATCAGAAGAGCAGTTGGCATGAAAATAGCGGTAGAAGACAGCTAGATATGCAACATTGCGGCGGTGAGAGAGGGGCTGAAGACAGTCAGTTAGAGGAGAGGAGTTGATGAGACGAAAAGCTTTTGATTCCACCCTGTCTAGAAGAGCAGTATGAGTGGAACCCCCCTAGACATGTGAAGCATACTCCATACATGGACGGATAAGGCCCTTGTACAGAGTTAGCAGCTGGGGGGGTGAGAAAAACTGGCGGAGACGTCTCAGAACACCTAACTTCATAGAAGCTGTTTTAGCTAGAGATGAGATGTGAAGTTTCCAGTTCAGATTATAAGTAAAGGACAGACCGAGGATGTTCAGTGTAGAAGAGGGGGACAGTTGAGTGTCATTGAAGAAGAGGGGATAGTTGTCTGGAAGGTTGTGTCGAGTTGATAGATGGAGGAATTGAGTTTTTGAGGCATTGAACAATACCAAGTTTGCTCTGCCCCAATCAGAAATTTTAGAAAGATCAGAAGTCAGGCGTTCTGTGGCTTCCCTGCGTGATATGTTTACCTCCTGAAGGGTTGGACGTCTATGAAAAGACGTGGAAAAGTGCAGGGTGGTATCATCAGCATAGGAGTGGATAGGACAAGAAGTTTGGTTTAGAAGATCATTAATGAATAATAAGAAGAGAGTGGGTGACAGGACAGAACCCTGAGGAACACCACTGTTAATAGATTTAGGAGAAGAACAGTGACCGTCTACCACAGCAGCAATAGAACGGTCAGAAAGGAAACTTAAGATGAAGTTACAGAGAGAAGGATAGAAACCGTAGGAGGGTAGTTTGGAAATCAAAGCTTTGTGCCAGACTCTATCAAAGGCTTTTGATATGTCCAAGGCAACAGCAAAAGTTTCACCAAAGTCTTTAAAAGAGGATGACCAAGACTCAGTAAAGAAAGCCAGAAGATCACCAGTAGAGCGGCCTTGACGGAACCCATATTGGCGATCAGATAGAAGGTTGTGAAGTGATAGATGTTTAAGAATCTTCCTGTTGAGGATGGATTAAAAAACTTTAGATAAGCAGGAAATTAAAGCAATAGGACGGTAGTTTGAGGGATTAGAGCGGTCACCCTTTTTAGGAACAGGTTGAATGTAGGCAAACTTCCAGCAAGAAGGAAAGGTAGATGTTGACAGACAGAGCTGAAAGAGTTTGACTAGGCAAGGTGCAAGCACGGAGGCACAGTTTCGGAGAACAATAGGAGGGACCCCATCAGGTCCATAAGCCTTCCGAGGGTTTAGGCCAGCGAGGGCATGGAAAACATCATTACGAAGAATTTTAATACGTGGCATGAAGTAGTCAGAGGGTGGAGGAGAGGGAGGAACAAGCCCAGAATCGTCCAAGGTAGCGTTTTTAGCAAAGGTTTGAGCAAAGAGTTCAGCTTTAGAAATAGATGTGATAGCAGTGGTGCCATCTGGTTGAAGTAGAGGAGGGAAAGAAGAAGAAGCAAAGTTATTGGAGATTTTTTTGGCTAGATGCCAGAAATCACGAGGGGAGTTAGATCTTGAAAGGTTTTGACATTTTCTGTTAATGAAGGAGTTTTTGGCTAGTTGGAGAACAGACTTGGCATGGTTCCGGGCAGAAATATAAAGTGCATGAGATTCTGGTGAAGGAAGGCTTAAGTACCTTTTGTGGGCCACCTCTCTATCATGTATAGCACGAGAACAAGCTGTGATAAACCAAGGTTTAGAAGGTTTAGGACGAGAAAAAGAGTGAGGAATGTACGCCTCCATGCCAGACACTATCACCTCTGTTATGCGCTCAGCACACAAAGACGGGTCTCTGACACGGAAGCAGTAGTCATTCCAAGGAAAATCAGCAAAATACCTCCTCAGGTCCCCCCAACTAGCAGAGGCAAAACGCCAGAGGCACCTTCGCTTAGGGGGATCCTGAGGAGGGATTGGAGTGATAGGACAAGATAAAGATATGAGATTGTGATCGGAGGAGCCCAACGGAGAAGAAAGGGTGACAGCATAAGCAGAAGGATTAGAGGTCAGGAAAAGGTCAAGAATGTTGGGCGTATCTCCAAGACGGTCAGGAATACGAGTAGGGTGTTGCACCAATTGCTCTAGGTCATGAAGGATAGCAAAGTTGTAGGCTAGTTCACCAGGATGGTCAGTGAAGGGAGAGGAAAGCCAAAGCTGGTGGTGAACATTGAAGTCTCCAAGAATGGAGATCTCTGCAAAAGGGTATACGGTAGTTTCATGTATGGTTTCCTTTTTCTTGGTCTTTTTGACCTTTTTGTAACATGATCAAAAACACTCAAAATACTTGTTTTTGTTATTTATTTTGTTTTCCATACAGAGATACATGCAGTGTTTTTGGTAATGTTCCTTTGTTTTCCCATATAGGGTTTTTTTTCCATGGTTTTTGACGTTTCGGTGCCTAGCAAGCTCAAAAACACTCGAAAGACACGTTTCTGGAAATTTCATTAACTCTCTCCATTTAGGATGCTTTCTATGGATATTGGCGTTTTAGTAACTAACAAGTTGAAATACATTTAAAATATGCCTTTTTTATTATGTTTTTGTTTCTCCATCAAGATTGCTACTCATGCGTTTTAGCGTTTTGGTACATGAGAAGCTCAAAAACTTATCTAACACAAGTTCCTCGAAATGGCTTCTCTTTTCCCCATATACAGTACTTTCCACGTATTTTTTCTACTTAACAAACTCAAAAACACCCCAAATACACGTTTTTAATAGAAATATACTTTTTCCATAAAGGGCGTTTTACATACGTTTTAGTGTTTTGATAAGTAAGTGAAAACACTAAAACGAGATTTTTTTTGTTTAACATGTTTTTGCTATACTTATAAGGTGTTTTTTTTTTCATGCTTTTTAGTATTTTTGGTTCTTAGCGCGGTCATAAACACTCAAAAGTAATGTTTCTGGAAATCTCGTTTTTTTTCTTTTTTTTCCAATATAAGATGTTTTGTATGCTTTTTTGGCTTCTTGGTACCTAACAAAGTGAAAAAAGACTCAAAATACTTGTTTTGAGTTATGGTATTATGTTTCTCTATAAAAGGTGTTTTGCATGCGTTTCAGCGTTTTGATATATAAGTGGTTCAAAAAGAGTGAAAAGACACATTTTTGCTGATGTTTTATTTTTCCAAACGAGGTGACATCTATACTTTTAACATTTATTGTGCCTAACACGTTGAAAAACTCTCAAAAGATACGTTTCTGTTAATATCGTTTCCTTTCCCCACATAGGAGGCTTTGCATGCATTTTGGCATTTGGATCCTAATAATGGAAAAAAAAAAAATACGTTTTTGGTAATAAAGATTTGTTTTGCAATACAGAGGATACATTCATGGATTTTAACGTATTGGTTCCTAAGAAAATAACTCTCATAATCCACATTTCTCTTTATATCATTTTCTTTCCCCATATATAGTACTTTCAGTGCATTTTAGAATTTTTGTACGTAACAAGCTGAAAAACTCTGAAAATACACGTTTTTGATAAAGTTATGCTTTTTCTCCATAAAAGGTGTTTTGCCTGCGTTTTAGCGTTTTGGTACATAAGTAGCTTAAAAACACTGAAAGATAATTTGGTAATAATGTATTGTTTTTCCACATATGGTACTTTCAATGCTTTTTAGCGTTTTGGTGCCTAACATGTCCATAATCACTCATCAATCACGTTACTTAAAATGTTTCCTTTCTCCATATAAGGTGATTTACATGCATTTTGGCTTCTTGGTACCTAACAGTGTGAAATACACTTTAAATACAATTTTTTGGTACTGTTATTTATTTATTTTTTTTTTTCCAAATAGAGAATTATTCATGCGTTTTAGCATTTCGGTACTTGAGAAGCTCAAAAATATTTTTAATATACGCTTCACGTAATGTTTTTTTTTTTTTTTTCTCTCTCTCTCTCTCTCTCCCCATATTGGTTTCTTTACATGCATTTTTTGTGTTTATGTAACTTGCTCAAAGAAAATGAAAAAAAAAAAAATGTTTTTGGTAATGTTACTCTGTCTCCATAAGGGGTGTTATGCGTGCGTTTTTGCATTTTGGCATGTATATAGCTCAAAATATGACTAAAGACTTGTTTTGTTTTCCAGTATAGTGCTTTCCAAGCTTTGTTGTCTAACATACACAAAATACTCAAAAGATATGTTTCTCTAAATGGTGTTTTTTTTTCCCCCATTTAGGGCACAATGCATGCATTTTGGCGTTTTCATACTTAACTGTATAAAAAACTCTCAAAATACACATTTTTGGTAATATTGTTGTTTCTTCATATGGAGTGCAATTCAAAGCTTTTTTGCTTTTTTGTATCTAAGAAAATAAAAAAAATACTCCTAAAACATGATCGTAATGTCTTTTCATTTCCCAAATTTCCCCCCGTTTCATTTATTGTATTGCTATTCTTTTTCTCCATATAGAGTGTTATTCATGCGTTTTAGCTTTTTGGTACCTATGAAGCTTCAAAAACACTAAAAATATACGCCTCTCGTAATGTTCTTTCGTTTTCCGATGAAATATACTTTCAATACATATTTGCAGTTTTGTAACAAGATGAAAAACACAGAAAATGCACGTTTTTTTTTTTTTTAATATTGTTATAGTTTCTATATAAAAAGTTGTTTTGCAAGTGTTTTAATGTTTCGATACATAAGTAGTTAAAAAACACTCAAAACACACATTTTCGTATTTTTTCCCATATTAAGTTTTTTACATTCCTTTTAGTGTTCTTGTGCCTTTAAAGGACACGCAAAAGACCTGTTTATGTTAATGAAATTTGAATTCATAATTGAGGGTGCTTTGCATGCATCTTGACGTTTTGATATTTAAGAATGTAAAAAACAGCTAATAATGTTGTTGTCTTTCTGAGATAGAGTATTATTCATGAGTTTTATCGCTTTAGTAACTAACCCGATCCAAAGCACTCATAATACTTATCCTAGTAATGTTCTTTCATTACCTCAAATAGGGTTTTTCCATGCATTTTGTCGTTATTATATGAAATGTTCTCTTTTTTCATATGTAGTGCTATTCACTCGTTTTAGAGTTTTGGTACATAAAGAATCTCAAAAGCACGTTTCTCGTAATGTTCTTTCCTTTTCCTATATAGAGTGCTTTGCAAGCATTTAGCTTTTTTCGGTACTTAGCAATGCAAAAGTCACTGAAAACAGTTCTTAGAAAAAAAAAAAAGCTATTCTTTTTCTCTTTAATGCGATTCGGTGTTTTGCTACTTACGAAGCTCATGAACATATAAAACACGTTTTTTTTTTTTTTTATATATCTTTTTTTTCTGAAATACACTACTTTCCATGGATTTTGGTATTTTTGTACGTAATTAGCTCAAAACATTGAAAATAAACGTTTTCTGGTAATATTATCTAGTTTCTCCATAAACTTTGTTTTGCAGCTATTTTTAGCGTTTTGGTACGTTAGCTAAAAAATACAAAACACTCAAAAGGAAAATTTTTCGTAATATTATTTTGTATCCAATATAGGGGTGCCTTCTATTTATCTTAGCGTTTTGGGGGTCAAAACAACTTTTTGTTAATGTAGTTCCATTTCTCCATATTAAGTGCTTTGTATGCATTTTGGTGTTTTGGTATCGAACATTGTGAAAAATACTCAAAATAAACTTTTTGGTAATGTTTTTTTTTCTACATATATAGTTTTATTTATGCCTTATAGCGTCTTGTTACCTAAAAAGCTCAAAACACATACATACATTTTTTTTTTCCGCTTTTGAAAAAGAAGCTGAAAAAAAACATACAACTTATTTTTGTTAATGGTATTATCTCTCTCCATTAAGTGCTTTGTTTCTCCATGTAGGGTACTTTTGGTGCGTTTTGTGCCTAACACGTTTATAAACACTAAAAAGACATGTTTCTGGAAATGTCGTTTCTTTTCGACATGTATGGTGCTTTGCAAGCATATTGGTGTTTTGATATCTAACCGTGTGAAATATACTGAAAATAAACGTTTTTAGTAATATTAATTTGTTTCTTCACACAGAGTGCTATTCATGCGTTTTAGCTTTTTTGGCACCTAAGAAACTAAAAAAAAAAAAAAAGGTTTTAATACACTTCTCTTGTAATGTTATTTCATTTTCCCATATAGGATAGATTTCCTGAATTTTGTATTTTTCTTCGTAAGAAGCTTAGCAAAAACATTAAAAACACTTTTTTTTTCGTGAGGTTATTCTGCTTCTTTATAAAAGGCATGCATTTTAGCGTTTTGGTACATTATACGTTCAAAACACTGAAAAGACACGTTTTTTGGAAGCTTTTTTTTTGTTCCCAAATAGAATGATTTTTTATGATTTTTATCGTTTTGGTGCCTCATACGCTAAAACACACACACACACACACACACACACACACACACACACACACACACACACACACATAAACACACACACGCACACACACACACACACACACACACACACACACACACACACACACACACATGGGTTTTCTATGGGTTTTAGCGATTTAGTACGTAAGTAGCTCAAAATCACTGAAAACGCACGTTTTTGGTAATATTTTCTTTCTAATATATGATTCTTTTCATGCTTTTTGCCTATCAGGCTCATAAAAAAATGTAAAGACTAGTTTCTGGATATGTCTTTTTTATCATCATATAGGTTGTTTTGCATGTATTTTGGGATTTTGGTACTTAATAATGAGAAATGCACTCAAAATATACTTTTTTTTGTAATGTTCTGTTTTTCTGTATAGAGTGCTGTTCATGCGCTTTACTGTTTAGGTACATAAAAAAAAAGAAAACACTTAATACAAGTCTCTCATAGTGTCCTTTCCTCTCTTCATGCTTGCATGCATTTTTGGTGCTTTCCTACGTAAGATGGTGAAAAAAAAAACATTGAAAATACTTATTTTTGGTAATGTTATTCTTTTTATCCATAAGGAGCGTTTTGCAGTCGTTTTAGCGTTTTCGTACATATGCAGCTGAAAATAATCATGACATATTTGGTAATGCTTTTTTCTATTCCCAGATAAGATATTTTAAATGCTTTTTTTTTTTTTTTGCATTTTGGTGCCGAGCACGTTCACAAATACTCAAGAGACACGATTCTCGAAATTTCGTTTCCTTTTCCCATATAGGGTGCATAGCATGCATTTTGGCGTTTTGGTACCTTACTGTGAAATACTCTTAAAATACACGTTTTTGGTAATGTTATTTTGTTTCTCCATATAGAGTGCTATTCATGTGTTTTAACGTTTTGGAAAATAAAAAGCTCAAAAACCCTCATAATACACGATTCTCGTAATGTGTGTTCTTTTCCGCATTAAGGGTACTTTGCATGCATAGTTGCATTTTCTACGTAACAAGCTGAAAACTATAAATTCTTATTTTTGGTAATATTATTCTGTTTCTACATAGCGTATTTTTTTCATGCGTTTTAACATTTTGGTATATAAGAAGTTCAAAAACATTCAATGCACGCGTTTTTGCTGTTTTGTATTCCCATAGAGGATGATTTCCATGCTTCTTAATGCTTTGGTGCCTAACACGTTCTAATACATTTAAAAAACATGTCTCTTGTAATGTCGTTTCGTTTCCTTGTATGAAAGGCTTTGCCAGCATTTTAGCGTTTTAGGTAAGAACTCTCAAAATGCACATTTTTGTTAATGTTGTTCTGTTTCCCCACATGCAGTGATATTAACACTTATTATGTTGTTTTTGGTAAATAAGAACGTAAAAAAAAAAAAAAAAAAAAAAAAATAATACAAGTTTCTCGTAATGTCTTTCCGTTTTCCCTCATAGAGTACGTTTTAGCGCTTTGCTACGTAAGAAGTTTAAAACACTCAGATGATTTTTTGCATTATTATTTTATTTTTTTCCATAAAGATTGATTTCCAGACTATTTAGCGTTTTAGTGCCTAAGAGGCAAATAATAAAACAAATAAATAAAAGACACGTTTCTGGTAATTTCGTTTCATTTCCCCTTTTAGAGGCTTTTCAGGCATTTTCAAGTTATAGTACCTATGTATTAGACATTAAAAATACACCTTTTTTGTTAATGTTGTTCTGTTTCTCCGTATAAAATGTTATTCATAAGTTTTAGCGTATTTGTACCTAAGAAGCTCAAAAAACACTCCTATTACATATTTCTTGTAAAGTCATTTTGTTTAGAAATATACTCTCAATGCATTTTGGTGTTTTTGGACACTCAAATTACTTGATTTTGATAATGTTATTGTGTTTATTTATTTTTCTGTTTGGAGTTATTTTTCAAGTTTAAGTACTACCAAAGTAAAATACACTCAAATTACACGTTTTATGTAATGTTTTCATATATATAGAATTCTTTTTCATGCATTTTAGTGATATGATACCCAAAAAGCTCAAGAACACTCATAATATACGCTTTCGAAATGTCTTTTTGTGTCCTCATATAGGGGACTTTGCATACATTATGACGTAATTATGGGGTAATTTTTTATGTATTTTGGAGTTTTCTAAAACAATCTCAGAATCACTCGAAAATATTTCTTTTTACTAATGTTATTATGTTTTTATATAAAGTGTGTTTTACATGCGTTTTAGTGTTTTTGTTATGTATGAAGTTCAAAACACTAAAAAGTTAATCCTTTAATCTTGTTTTCTATTCCCATATAGGGTGAACTTAATGTTTTATAGCTTTTAGATGCCTAACACGCTCATAAACAATCAAAAGACACATCTCGTAATGTCGTTTTTTTTCCTCATATAGTAGGCGTTGCATGCATTTTGCCATTTTGGTATCTAATAATGTGAAAAACACTCAAAGTACACGTTTTTGTTCATGTTCTGTTTCTTCTTATAGAGTGTTATTCATGCGTTTTAGCATTTTTGATACCTAAGAAGTTCTAAAACACTCTTAATACACGTTTCTTATATGTGTTCGTTGCCCCATCTAGTGTACTTTCTATGCATTAATAATATTCAGCATTTTGGTATGTAATGCGATCAAAAAAAACATTAAAAGACATTTCTTTACATTTATTGAGTGTTTTCTATGTTTTTCAGCATTTTGGTGCCCAACACGCTCATTAACACTCAAAAGATACATTTTTTTTATATTTCTTTTTCTGACCCAATATAGGATGGTTTGCATGCATTTTGGCATTTTGTTATCTCACATAGTGAAATACTCTTAAAATACACGGTTCTTGTGATGTTCTGTTTTCCTTCCTTTTTTATTTTTCTTATATATAAACTGCTTCTCATGCGTTTTCGTGTTTTAGTACCTAGGAAGATCAGAAACACTCATAATGCACGTTTTTATAATGTCTTTTTGTACATAACAAGCTGAAAAACACACAAAATACCTGTTTATTGTCTTACTCCATATAGAGTATTTTGCATGCGCTTTAATGGTTTGGTACGTGAGTAGTTCAAAACACTGAAAAATCACAATTTTTTTTTCTTTTCCAAATAGGGTGCTTTAGATGCTATTTAGCGTTTTGGTGCCTTACACGCTCATAAACACTCAAAACAGTAGTTTCTTGAAATCTAGTTTCCTTTCCACATAGAGGGTGCTTTGCATATATTTATTTTGCATTTTTTATACCTAACAACGTTAAATATACTGAAAATACACGTTTTGTGTTATGTGGTTCTGTTTCCCAGTATAGCATACTATTCATGTCTTTTAGCGTTTTGTTACCTAAGAAGCTCAAAAACTCTCATACGAGTAATCTTTGCTTCTCGTAATGTCTTTTTCGTTTTCCCATATAGGGTACTTCGCATGCATTTTAGCGATTTTGTACGTAATAAGTGAAAACTCTAAAAATAATTGTTTTTGATAATGTTATTGTATTTTTCCATTAAGTGTGTTTTGTATGCCATTTAGCGTTTTGTTACATAAGAATTTAAAAAACAGTGAAAAAAAAAATTTTTTCGTAATATTGTTTTGGGTAAATTCTAGGGTAAATTCAATGCTTTTTAGCTTTTTGTGTTTAAGATTCTCAAAAACACTCAAAAGAGAAATTTCTTACAAAGTCTCTTCCTTTTCCCATAAAGTAGGATTTGCATGCATTTTGGCCTTTTTGCACCTAATAACGTGGAAACACTTAAAATTCTTTTTTTTTTTTTTTGGTAATATTCTGTTCCTCCATATAGAGAGCTATTCATACGTTTTAGCGTTTTGATTCCTAAGAAGTTCAAAAATACTCATAATACATGTTTCTCGTAGTGTATTTTCGTTTCTCCATACATTCTGGCGTTTTCTTAAGCCAAAATGTATGGAAAGTACCTAAGAAGATCCGAAACACTCAAAATATCTCTTTTACGTAATGTCTTTCTGTTTCTTCATAAAAGGTGTTTTGCATGCGTTTTAGAGTTTTGGTACGTAAACAGTTCAAAAACTCTGAAAAGAGACGTTTTTGGTAATGTTTTGTTTTCTCACATAGGGTGTTTTTCATACTTTTCATTGTTTTGGTGCTTAGTACGCTCATAAACAAAAAAACACACGTTCCTGGAAATCTCGTTTCCCTTCAACATGTAGGGTTTGTTATCTATCATTGAGGAATTCACACAAAATATAAGTTTTTGGTAATGTTGATCTGTTTCTCCATATAGAGTTATGGGTTTTAGAATTTTGGTAATAAAGAAGCTAAAAAACAGTAATAATATACGTTTCTTGTTAATTTTTTTCGTTTACTTTCCAAGCATTGCTGCGTTTTCTACGTAACAAGCTCAAAACAATAAAAAAAAATTTTGGGGGTAATATCATCATGTTTCTGCATAAAGTGTACTTTCCAGGCGTTTTAGCGTTTTCGTACGTACTTAGCTAAAAAAGCTAAAAAAAAACCTTTTTGGTAATGTTATTTTTGCTCTCACATATAGGGTGCTTCTTCATGCTTTTTAACGTTTTTGTGTCTAGCACACTGATAAACATTCAAAAGACACATTTTTTTAAATCTCATTTTTTCTTTCCCAATATAGGAAGCTTTACGTACATTTTGACATTTTAGAACTTGACAATGTTAAATACACTCGAAATACATGTTTTTGGTAATGTTGTTCTATTTCATCATATAGATTTCCTTCATATAGATACTTTCTTTGCTTTTTGACGTTTTTGTACGTAAAATGTCAAAAACATTTAAAATATTTGTTTTTGGTAATGTTAATGTTTTTTTTTTTCCAGAAACAGTGTTTTTCATCCGTTTTAATGTTTTGTTGCATAAGTAGATCACACTCAAGACACATTTCTGGTCTTTTTTTTTTCTTTTCGTATATAAGGTGTTTAATGTTTTTATTTTTATTTATTTATTTTTTTACTTTTTCTGCATAATACGTTTATAAAGACTCAAAATAGATGTTTGTGGATATGTCTTTTTTCCATATAGTGTGCTCTCATACATTTTGGCGTTATGGCACCCAGCAATGTGAAATACACTCAAAATACTCGTTTTTGGTAATATTGTTCTGTTTCTCCATATAGAGTGCTAGTCAAGCGCTTTCAAGTTTTTGTACTTAAAATGTTTAAAAACACTGATAATACACATTTCTCGGATTTTTTTTTATTTACTTATATAAGGTATTTTCCATGCTTTATGACGTTTTTTTGTAAGAAGCTAAAAAAACACTCAAATTGCTTCTTTTTTGATAATGTTTCAGTGTGCTGTTAAAACATTCAGTTTTAGCGTTTTGGTGCCTAACATGTCCATAATCACTCATCAATCACGTTACTTAAAATGTTTCCTTTCTCCATATAAGGTGATTTACATGCATTTTGGCTTCTTGGTACCTAACAGTGTGAAATACACTTTAAATACAATTTTTTGGTACTGTTATTTATTTATTTATTTTTTTCCAAATAGAGAATTATTCATGCGTTTTAGCGTTTCGGTACTTGAGAAGCTCAAAAATATTTTTAATATACGCTTCACGTAATGTTTTTTTTTTTTTTTTTTTCTCTCTCTCTCTCTCTCTCTCCCCATATTGGTTTCTTTACATGCATTTTTTGTGTTTATGTAACTTGCTCAAAGAAAATGAAAAAAAAAAAAACTTGTTTTTGGTAATGTTACTCTGTCTCCATAAGGGGTGTTATGCGTGCGTTTTTGCATTTTGGCATGTATATAGCTCAAAATATGACTAAAGACTTGTTTTGTTTTCCAGTATACTCGTAGTGCTTTCCAAGCTTTGTTGTCTAACATACACAAAATACTCAAAAGATATGTTTCTCTAAATGGTGTTTTTTTTTCCCCCATTTAGGGCACAATGCATGCATTTTGGCGTTTTCATACTTAACTGTATAAAAAACTCTCAAAATACACATTTTTGGTAATATTGTTGTTTCTTCATATGGAGTGCAATTCAAAGCTTTTTTGCTTTTTTGTATCTAAGAAAATAAAAAAATACTCCTAAAACATGATCGTAATGTTTTTTCATTTCCCAAATTTCCCCCCGTTTCATTTATTGTATTGCTATTCTTTTTCTCCATATAGAGTGTTATTCATGCGTTTTAGGTTTTTGGTACCTATGAAGCTTCAAAAACACTAAAAATATACGCCTCTCGTAATGCTCTTTCGTTTTCCGATGAAATATACTTTCAATACATATTTGCAGTTTTGTAACAAGATGAAAAACACAGAAAATGCACGTTTTTTTTTTTTTAATATTGTTATAGTTTCTATATAAAAAGTTGTTTTGGAAGTGTTTTAATGTTTCGATACGTAAGTAGTTAAAAAACACTCAAAACACACATTTTCGTATTTTTTCCCATATTAAGTTTTTTACATTCCTTTTAGTGTTCTTGTGCCTTTAAAGGACACGCAAAAGACATGTTTATGTTCATGAAATTTGAATTCATAATTGAGGGTGCTTTGCATGCATCTTGACGTTTTGATATTTAAGAATGTAAAAAACAGCTGATAATGTTGTTGTCTTTCTGAGATAGAGTATTATTCATGAGTTTTATCACTTTAGTAACTAAGACGATCCAAAGCACTCATAATACTTATCCTAGTAATGTTCTTTCATTACCTCAAATAGGGTTTTTCCATGCATTTTGTCGTTATTATATGAAATGTTCTCTTTTTTCATATGTAGTGCTATTCACTCGTTTTAGAGTTTTGGTACATAAAGAATCTCAAAAACACGTTTCTCGTAATGTTCTTTTTTTTTCCTATATAGAGTGCTTTGCAAGCATTTAGCTTTTTTTGGTACTTAGCAATGCAAAAGTCACTGAAAACAGTTCTTAGAAAAAAAAAAAAAAGCTATTCTTTTTCTCTTTAATGCGATTCGGTGTTTTGCTACTTACGAAGCTCATGAACATATAAAACACGTTTTTTTTTTTTATATATCTTTTTTTTCTGAAATACACTACTTTCCATGGATTTTGGTATTTTTGTACGTAATTAGCTCAAAACATTGAAAATAAACGTTTTCTGGTAATATTATCTCGTTTTCTTTGTTTTGCAGCTATTTTTAGCGTTTTGGTACGTTAGCTAAAAAATACAAAACACTCAAAAGGAACATTTTTCGTAATATTATTTTGTATCCAATATAGGGGTGCCTTCTATTTATCTTAGCGTTTTGGGGGTCAAAACAACTTTTTGTTAATGTAGTTTCATTTCTCCATATTAAGTGCTTTGTATGCATTTTGGTGTTTTGGTATCGAACATTGTGAAAAATACTCAAAATAAAGTTTTTGGTAATGTTTTTTTTTTCTACATATATAGTTTTATTTATGCCTTATAGCGTCTTGTTACCTAAAAAGCTCAAAACACATACATACATTTTTTTTTTTTCCGCTTTTGAAAAAGAAGCTGAAAAAAAACATACAACTTATTTTTGTTAATGGTATTATCTCTCTCCATTAAGTGCTTTGTTTCTCCATGTAGGGTACTTTTGGTGCGTTTTGTGCCTAACACGTTTATAAACACTAAAAAGATATGTTTCTGGAAATGTCGTTTCTTTTCGACATATATGGTGCTTTGCAAGCATATTGGTGTTTTGATATCTAACCGTGTGAAATATACTGAAAATAAACGTTTTTAGTAATATTAATTTGTTTCTTCACACAGAGTGCTATTCATGCGTTTTAGCTTTTTTGGCACTTAAGAAACTAAAAAAAAAAAAAAAAGGTCTTAATACACTTCTCTTGTAATGTTATTTAATTTTCCCATATAGGATAGATTTCCTGAATTTTGTATTTTTCTTCGTAAGAAGCTTAGCAAAAACATTAAAAACACTTTTTTTTTCGTGAGGTTATTCTGCTTCTTTATAAAAGGCATGCATTTTAGCGTTTTGGTACATTATACGTTCAAAACACTGAAAAAACACGTTATTTGGAAGCTTTTTTTTTTTTTTGTTCCCAAATAGAATGATTTTTTATGATTTTTATCGTTTTGGTGCCTCATACGCTAAAACACACACACACACACACACACACACACACACACACACACACACACACACACACACATGGGTTTTCTATGGGTTTTAGCGATTTAGTACGTAAGTAGCTCAAAATCACTGAAAACGCACGTTTTTGGTAATATTTTCTTTCTAATATATGATTCTTTTCATGCTTTTTGCCTATCAGGCTCATAAAAAAATGTAAAGACTAGTTTCTGGATATGTCTTTTTTATCATCATATAGGTTGTTTTGCATGTATTTTGGGATTTTGGTACTTAATAATGAGAAATGCACTCAAAATATACTTTTTTTTGTAATGTTCTGTTTTTCTGTATAGAGTGCTGTTCATGCGCTTTACTGTTTAGGTACATAAAAAAAAAGAAAACACTCAATACAAGTCTCTCATAGTGTCCTTTCCTCTCTTCATGCTTGCATGCATTTTTGGTGCTTTCCTACGTAAGATGGTGAAAAAAAAAACATTGAAAATACTTATTTTTGGTAATGTTATTCTTTTTATCCATAAGGAGCGTTTTGCAGTCGTTTTAGCGTTTTCGTACATATGCAGCTGAAAATAATCATGACATATTTGGTAATGCTTTTTTCTATTCCCAGATAAGATATTTTAAATGCTTTTTTTTTTTTTTTGCATTTCGTTTCCTTTTCCCATATAGGGTGCATAGCATGCATTTTGGCGTTTTGGTACCTTACTGTGAAATAATCTTAAAATATACGTTTTTGGTAATGTTATTTTGTTTCTCCATATAGAGTGCTATTCATGTGTTTTAACGTTTTGGAAAATAAAAAGCTCAAAAACCCTCATAATACACGATTCTCGTAATGTGTGTTCTTTTCCGCATTAAGGGTACTTTGCATGCATTGTTGCATTTTCTACGTAAAAAGCTGAAAACTATAAATTCTTATTTTTGGTAATATTATTCTGTTTCTACATAGCGTATTTTTTTCATGCGTTTTAGCATTTTGGTACATAAGAAGTTCAAAAACATTCAATGCACGCGTTTTTGCTGTTTTGTATTCCCATAGAGGATGATTTCCATGCTTCTTAATGCTTTGGTGCCTAACACGTTCTAATACATTTAAAAAACATGTCTCTTGTAATGTCGTTTCGTTTCCTTGTATGAAAGGCTTTGCCGGCATTTTAGCGTTTTAGGTAAGAACTCTCAAAATGCACATTTTTGTTAATGTTGTTCTGTTTCCCCACATGCAGTGATATTAACACTTATTATGTTGTTTTTGGTAAATAAGAACGTAAAAAAAAAATAAATAAAATAAAAAAATAATACAAGTTTCTCGTAATGTCTTTCCGTTTTCCCTCATAGAGTACGTTTTAGCGCTTTGCTACGTAAGAAGTTTAAAACACTCAGATGATTTTTTGCATTATTATTATTATTTTTTTTCCATAAAGATTGATTTCCAGACTATTTAGCGTTTTAGTGCCTAAGAGGCAAATAATAAAACAAATAAATAAAAGACACGTTTCTGGTAATTTCGTTTCATTTCCCCTTTTAGAGGCTTTTCAGGCATTTTCAAGTTATAGTACCTATGTATTAGACATTAAAAATACACCTTTTTTGTTATTGTTGTTCTGTTTCTCCGTATAAAATGGTATTCATAAGTTTTAGCGCATTTGTTCCTAAGAAGCTCAAAAAACACTCCTATTACATATTTCTTGTAAAGTAATTTTGTTTAGAAATATACTCTCAATGCATTTTGGTGTTTTTGGACACTCAAATTACTTGATTTTGATAATGTTATTGTGTTTCTAATGGAAGAGGGTTTTTATTTATTTATTTATTTATTTTTCTGTTTGGAGTTATTTTTCAAGTTTAAGTACTACCAAAGTAAAATACACTCAAATTACACGTTTTATGTAATGTTTTCTTATATATAGAATTCTTTTTCATGCATTTTAGTGATATGATACCCAAAAAGCTCAAGAACACTCATAATATACGCTTTCGAAATGTCTTTTTGTGTCCTCATATAGGGGACTTTGCATACATTATAACGTAATTATGGGGTAATTTTTTATGTATTTTGGAGTTTTCTAAAATAATCTCAGAATCACTCGAAAATATTTCTTTTTACTAATGTTATTATGTTTTTATATAAAATGTGTTTTACATGCGTTTTAGTGTTTTTGTTATGTATGAAGTTCAAAACACTCAAAAGTTAATCCTTTAATCTTGTTTTCTATTCCCATATAGGGTGAACTTAATGTTTTATAGCTTTTAGATGCCTAACACGCTCATAAACAATCAAAAGACACATCTGGTAATGTCGTTTTTTTTCCTCATATAGTAGGCGTTGCATGCATTTTGTCATTTTGGTATCTAATAATGTGAAAAACACTCAAAGTACACGTTTTTGTTCATGTTCTGTTTCTTCTTATAGAGTGTTATTCATGCGTTTTAGCATTTTTGATACCTAAGAAGTTCTAAAACACTCTTAATACACGTTTCTTATATGTGTTTGTTGCCCCATCTAGTGTACTTTCTATGCATTAATAATATTCAGCATTTTGGTATGTAATGCTATCAAAAAAACAATTAAAAGACATTTCTTTACATTTATTGAGTGTTTTCTATGTTTTTTCAGCATTTTGGTGCCCAACACGCTCATTAACACTCAAAAGATACATTTTTTTTTATATCTCTTTTTCTGACCCAATATAGGATGCTTTGCATAAATTTTGGCATTTTGTTATCTCACATAGTGAAATACTCTTAAAATACACGGTTCTTGTGATGTTCTGTTTTCCTTCCTTTTTATTTTTCTTATATATAAACTGCTTCTCATGCGTTTTCGTGTTTTAGTACCTAGGAAGATCAGAAACACTCATAATGCACGTTTTTATAATGTCTTTTTGTACATAACAAGCTGAAAAACACACAAAATACCTGTTTATTGTCTTACTCCATATAGAGTATTTTGCATGCGCTTTACCGGTTTGGTACGTGAGTAGTTCAAAACACTGAAAAATCACAATTTTTTTTTCTTTTCCAAATAGGGTGCTTTAGATGCTATTTAGCGTTTTGGTGCCTTACACGCTCATAAACACTCAAAACACTAGTTTCTTGAAATCTAGTTTCCTTTCCACATAGAGGGTGCTTTGCATATATTTATTTTGCATTTTTTATACCTAACAACGTTAAATATACTGAAAATACACGTTTTGTGTTATGTGGTTCTGTTTCCCAGTATAGCATACTATTCATGTCTTTTAGCGTTTTGTTACCTAAGAAGCTCAAAAACTCTCATACGAGCAATCCTTGTTTCTCGTAATGTCTTTTTCGTTTTCCCATATAGGGTACTTCGCATGCATTTTAGCGATTTTGTACGTAATAAGTGAAAACTCTAAAAATAATTGTTTTTGATAATGTTATTGTATTTTTCTATTAAGTGTGTTTTGTATGCCATTTAGCGTTTTGTTACATAAGAATTTAAAAAACAGTGAAAAAAAACAAATTTTTTCGTAATATTGTTTTGGGCAAATTCTAGGGTAAATTCAATGCTTTTTAGCTTTTTGTGCTTAAGATTCTCAAAAACACTCAAAAGACAAATTTCTTACAAAGTCTCTTCGTTTTCCCATAAAGTAGGATTTGCATGCATTTTGGCCTTTTTGCACCTAATAACGTGGAAACACTTAAATTTTTTTTTTTTTTTTTTTTGGTAATATTCTGTTCCTCCATATAGAGATCTATTCATACGTTTTAGCGTTTTGATTCCTAAGAAGTTCAAAAATACTCATAATACATGTTTCTCGTAGTGTATTTTCGTTTCTCCATACATTCTGGCGTTCTCTTAAGCCAAAATGTATGGAAAGTACCTAAGAAGATCCGAAACACTCAAAATATTTCTTTTACGTAATGTCTTTCTGTTTCTTCATAAAAGGTGTTTTGCATGCGTTTTAGAGTTTTGGTACGTAAACAGTTCAAAAACTCTGAAAAGAGACGTTTTTGGTAATGTTTTGTTTTCTCACATAGGGTGTTTTTCATACTTTTCATTGTTTTGGTGCTTAGTACGCTCATAAACACAAAAAAACACACGTTCCTGGAAATCTCGTTTCCCTTCAACATGTAGGGTTTGCTATCTATCATTGAGGAATTCACACAAAATACAAGTTTTTGGTAATGTTGATCTGTTTCTCCATATAGAGTTATGGGTTTTAGAATTTTGGTAATAAAGAAGCTAAAAAACAGTAATAATATACGTTTCTTGTTAAGTTTTTTTCGTTTACTTTCCAAGCATTGCTGCGTTTTCTACGTAACAAGCTCAAAACAATAAAAAAAAATTTTGGGGGTAATATCATCATGTTTCTGCATAAAGTGTACTTTCCAGGCGTTTTAGCGTTTTCGTACGTACTTAGCTAAAAAAGCTAAAAAGAAACCTTTTTGGTAATGTTATTTTTGCTCTCTCATATAGGGTGCTTCTTCATGCTTTTTAACGTTTTTGTGTCTAGCACACTGATAAACATTCAAAAGACATTTTTTAAAATCTCATTTTTTCTTTCCCAATATAGGAAGCTTTACGTACATTTTGACATTTTAGAACTTGACAATGTTAAATACACTCGAAATACATGTTTTTGGTAATGTTGTTCTATTTCATGATATAGATTTCCTTCATATAGATACTTTCTTTGCTTTTTGACGTTTTTGTACGTAAAATGTCAAAAACATTTAAAATATTTGTTTTTGGTAATGTTAATGTTTTTTTTTTTTCCAGAAACAGTGTTTTTCATCCGTTTTAATGTTTTGTTGCATAAGTAGATCACACTCAAGACACATTTCTGGTCTTTTTTTTTTCTTTTCGTATATAAGGTGTTTTATGTTTTTATTTTTATTTATTTATTTCTTTACTTTTTTTGCATAATACGTTTATAAAGACACAAAATAGATGTTTGTGGATATGTCTTTTTTCCATATAGTGTGCTCTCATACATTTTGGCGTTATGGCACCCAGCAATGTGAAATACACTCAAAATACTCGTTTTTGGTAATATTGTTCTGTTTCTCCATATAGAGTGCTAGTCAAGCGCTTTCAAGTTTTTGTACTTAAAATGTTTAAAAACACTGATAATACACATTTCTCGGATTTTTTTTTATTTACTTATATAAGGTATTTTCCATGCTTTATGACGTTTTTTTGTAAGAAGCTATAAAAACACTCAAATTGCTTCTTTTTTGATAATGTTTCAGTGTGCTGTTAAAACATTCAGTTTTAGCGTTTTGGTGCCTAACATGTCCATAATCACTCATCAATCACGTTACTTAAAATGTTTCCTTTCTCCATATAAAGTGATTTACATGCATTTTGGCTTCTTGGTACCTAACAGTGTGAAATACACTTTAAATACAATTTTTTGGTACTGTTATTTATTTATTTATTTTTTTTCCAAATAGAGAATTATTCATGCGTTTTAGCGTTTCGGTACTTGAGAAGCTCAAAAATATTTTTAATATACGCTTCACGTAATGTTTTTTTTTTTTTTTTTCTCTCTCTCTCTCTCTCTCTCTCTCTCCCCATATTGGTTTCTTTACATGCATTTTTTGTGTTTATGTAACTTGCTTAAAGAAAATGAAAAAAAAAAAGAACTTGTTTTTGGTAATGTTACTCTGTCTCCATAAGGGGTGTTATGCGTGCGTTTTTGCATTTTGGCATGTATATAGCTCAAAATATGACTAAAGACTTGTTTTGTTTTCCAGTATAGTGCTTTCCAAGCTTTGTTGTCTAACATACACAAAATACTCAAAAGATATGTTTCTCTATATGGTGTTTTTTTTTTCCTCCATTTAGGGCACAATGCATGGATTTTGGCGTTTTCATACTTAACTGTATAAAAAACTCTCAAAATACACATTTTTGGTAATATTGTTGTTTCTTCATATGGAGTGCAATTCAAAGCTTTTTTTACTTTTTTGTATCTAAGAAACTAAAAAAATACTCCTAAAACATGATCGTAATGTCTTTTCATTTCCCAAATTTCCCCCCGTTTCATTTATTGTATTGCTATTCTTTTTCTCCATATAGAGTGTTATTCATGCGTTTTAGCTTTTTGGTACCTATGAAGCTTCAAAAACACTAAAAATATACGCCTCTCGTAATGTTCTTTCGTTTTCCGATGAAATATACTTTCACTACATATTTGCAGTTTTGTAACAAGATGAAAAACACAGAAAATGCACGTTTTTTTTTTTTTTAATATTGTTATAGTTTCTATATAAAAAGTTGTTTTGCAAGTGTTTTAATGTTTCGATACGTAAGTAGTTAAAAAAACACTCAAAACACACATTTTCGTATTTTTTCCCATATTAATTTTTTTACATTCCTTTTAGTGTTCTTGTGCCTTTAAAGGACATGCAAAAGACATGTTTATGTTAATGAAATTTGAATTCATAATTGTGGGTGCTTTGCATGCATCTTGACGTTTTGATATTTAAGAATGTAAAAAACAGCTGATAATGTTGTTGTGTTTCTGAGATAGAGTATTATTCATGAGTTTTATCGCTTTAGTAACTAAGACGATCCAAAGCACTCATAATACTTATCCTAGTAATGTTCTTTCATTACCTCAAATAGGGTTTTTCCATGCATTTTGTCGTTATTATATGAAATGTTCTCTTTTTTCATATGTAGTGCTATTCACTCGTTTTAGAGTTTTGGTACATAAAGAATCTCAAAAACACGTTTCTCGTAATGTTCTTTCCTTTTCCTATATAGAGTGCTTTGCAAGCATTTAGCTCTTTTTGGTACTTAGCAATGCAAAAGTCACTAAAAACAGTTCTTAGAAAAAAAAAAAAAAGCTATTCTTTTTCTCTTTAATGCGATTCGGCGTTTTGCTACCTACGAAGCTCATGAACATATAAAACACGTTTTTTTTTTTTTTTATATATATCTTTTTTTCTGAAATACACTACTTTCCATGGATTTTGGTATTTTTGTACGTAATTAGCTCAAAACATTGAAAATAAACGTTTTCTGGTAATATTATCTCGTTTCTCCATAAACTTTGTTTTGCAGCTATTTTTAGCGTTTTGGTACGTTAGCTAAAAAATACAAAACACTCAAAAGGAACATTTTTCGTAATATTATTTTGTATCCAATATAGGGGTGCCTTTTATTTATCTTAGCGTTTTGGGGGTCAAAACAACTTTTTGTTAATGTAGTTTCATTTCTCCATATTAAGTGCTTTGTATGCATTTTGGTGTTTTGGTATCGAACATTGTGAAAAATACTCAAAATAAACTTTTTGGTAATGTTTTTTTTCTACATATATAGTTTTATTTATGCCTTATAGCGTCTTGTTACCTAAAAAGCTCAAAACACATACATACATTTTTTTTTTTCCGCTTTTGAAAAAGAAGCTGAAAAAAAAACCATACAACTTATTTTTGTTAATGGTATTATCTCTCTCCATTAAGTGCTTTGTTTCTCCATGTAGGGTACTTTTGGTGCGTTTTGTGCCTAACACGTTTATAAACACTAAAAAGACATGTTTCTGGAAATGTCGTTTCTTTTCGACATATATGGTGCTTTGCAAGCATATTGGTGTTTTGATATCTAACCGTGTGAAATATACTGAAAATAAACGTTTTTAGTAATATTAATTTGTTTCTTCACACAGAGTGCTATTCATGCGTTTTAGCTTTTTTGGCACCTAAGAAACTAAAAAAAAAAAAAAAGGTCTTAATACACTTCTCTTGTAATGTTATTTCATTTTCCCATATAGGAAAGATTTCCTGAATGTTGTATTTTTCTTCGTAAGAAGCTTAGCAAAAACATTAAAAACACTTTTTTTTTTCGTGAGGTTATTCTGCTTCTTTATAAAAGGCATGCATTTTAGCGTTTTGGTACATTATACGTTCAAAACACTGAAAAGACACGTTTTTTGGAAGCTTTTTTTTTGTTCCCAAATAGAATGATTTTTTTATGATTTTTATCGTTTTGGTGCCTCATACGCTAAAACACACACACACACACACGCACACACACACACACACACACACACATACACACACACACACACACACACACACACACACACACACACACACACACACACACACACATGGGTTTTCTATGGGTTTTAGCGATTTAGTACGTAAGTAGCTCAAAATCACTGAAAACGCACGTTTTTGGTAATATTTTCTTTCTAATATATGATTCTTTTCATACTTTTTGCCTATCAGGCTCATAAAAAAATGTAAAGACTAGTTTCTGGATATGTCTTTTTTATCATCATATAGGTTGTTTTGCATGTATTTTGGGATTTTGGTACTTAATAATGAGAAATGCACTCAAAATATACTTTTTTTTGTAATGTTCTGTTTTTCTGTATAGAGTGCTGTTCATGCGCTTTACTGTTTCTGTACATAAAAAAAAAGAAAACACTTAATACAAGTCTCTCATAGTGTCCTTTCCTCTCTTCATGCTTGCATGCATTTTTGGTGCTTTCCTACGTAAGATGGTGAAAAAAAAACATTGAAAATACTTATTTTTTGTAATGTTATTCTTTTTATCCATAAGGAGCGTTTTGCAGTCGTTTTAGCGTTTTCGTACATATGCAGCTGAAAATAATCATGACATATTTGGTAATGCTTTTTTCTATTCCCAGATAAGATATTTTAAATGCTTTTTTTTTTTTTTTTGCATTTTGGTGCCGAGCACGTTCACAAATACTCAAGAGACACGATTCTCGAAATTTCGTTTCCTTTTCCCATATAGGGTGCATAGCATGCATTTTGGCGTTTTGGTACCTTACTGTGAAATAATCTTAAAATATACGTTTTTGGTAATGTTATTTTGTTTCTCCATATAGAGTGCTATTCATGTGTTTTAACGTTTTGGAAAATAAAAAGCTCAAAAACCCTCATAATACACGATTCTCGTAATGTGTGTTCTTTTCCGCATTAAGGGTACTTTGCATGCATTGTTGCATTTTCTACGTAAAAAGCTGAAAACTATAAATTCTTATTTTTGGTAATATTATTCTGTTTCTACATAGCGTATTTTTTTCATGCGTTTTAGCATTTTGGTACATAAGAAGTTCAAAAACATTCAATGCACGCGTTTTTGCTGTTTTGTATTCCCATAGAGGATGATTTCCATGCTTCTTAATGCTTTAGTGCCTAATACGTTCTAATACATTTAAAAAACATGTCTCTTGTAATGTCGTTTCGTTTCCTTGTATGAAAGGCTTTGCCGGCATTTTAGCGTTTTAGGTAAGAACTCTCAAAATGCAAATTTTTGTTAATGTTGTTCTGTTTCCCCACATGCAGTGATATTAACACTTATTATGTTGTTTTTGGTAAATAAGAACGTAAAAAAAAAATAAAAAAAATAAAAAAATAATACAAGTTTCTCGTAATGTCTTTCCGTTTTCCCTCATAGAGTACGTTTTAGCGCTTTGCTACGTAAGAAGTTTAAAACACTCAGATGATTTTTTGCATTATTATTATTTTTTTTTTCCATAAAGATTGATTTCCAGACTATTTAGCGTTTTAGTGCCTAAGAGGCAAAGAATAAAACAAATAAATAAAAGACACGTTTCTGGTAATTTCGTTTCATTTCCCCTTTTAGAGGCTTTTCAGGCATTTTCAAGTTATAGTACCTATGTATTAGACATTAAAAATACACCTTTTTTGTTAATGTTGTTCTGTTTCTCCGTATAAAATGCTATTCATAAGTTTAGTGTATTTGTACCTAAGAAGCTCAAAAAACACTCCTATTACATATTTCTTGTAAAGTAATTTTGTTTAGAAATATACTCTCAATGCATTTTGGTGTTTTTGGACACTCAAATTACTTGATTTTGATAATGTTATTGTGTTTCTAATGGAAGAGGGTTTTTATTTATTCATTTATTTATTTTTCTGTTTGGAGTTATTTTTCAAGTTTAAGTACTACCAAAGTAAAATACACTCAAATTACACGTTTTATGTAATGTTTTCTTATATATAGAATTCTTTTTCATGCATTTTAGTGATATGATACCCAAAAAGCTCAAGAACACTCATAATATACGCTTTCGAAATGTCTTTTTGTGTCCTCATATAGGGGACTTTGCATACATTATGACGTAATTATGGGGTAATTTTTTATGTATTTTGGAGTTTTCTAAAACAATCTCAGAATCACTCGAAAATATTTCTTTTTACTCATGTTATTATGTTTTTATATAAAGTGTGTTTTACATGCGTTTTAGTGTTTTTGTTATGTATGAAGTTCAAAACACTCAAAAGTTAATCCTTTAATCTTGTTTTCTATTCCCATATAGGGTGAACTTAATGTTTTATAGCTTTTAGATGCCTAACACGCTCATAAACAATCAAAAGACACATCTGGTAATATTGTTTTTTTTCCTCATATAGTAGGCGTTGCATGCATTTTGCCATTTTGGTATCTAATAATGTGAAAAACACTCAAAGTACACGTTTTTGTTCATGTTCTGTTTCTTCTTATAGAGTGTTATTCATGCGTTTTAGCATTTTTGATACCTAAGAAGTTCTAAAACACTCTTAATACACGTTTCTTATATGTGTTCGTTGCCCCATCTAGTGTACTTTCTATGCATTAATAATATTCAGCATTTTGGTATGTAATGCGATCAAAAAAACAATTAAAAGACATTTCTTTACATTTATTGAGTGTTTTCTATGTTTTTCAGCATTTTGGTGCCCAACACGTTCATTAACACTCAAAAGATACATTTTTTTTTATATTTCTTTTTCTGACCCAATATAGGATGCTTTGCATGCATTTTGGCATTTTGTTATCTCACATAGTGAAATACTCTTAAAATACACGGTTCTTGTGATGTTCTGTTTTCCTTCCTTTTTTATTTTTCTTATATATAAACTGCTTCTCATGCGTTTTCGTGTTTTAGTACCTAGGAAGATCAGAAACACTCATAATGCACGTTTTTATAATGTCTTTTTGTACATAACAAGCTGAAAAACACACAAAATACCTGTTTATTGTCTTACTCCATATAGAGTATTTTGCATGCGCTTTACCGGTTTGGTACGTGAGTAGTTCAAAACACTGAAAAATCACAATTTTTTTTTTCTTTTCCAAATAGGGTGCTTTAGATGCTATTTAGCGTTTTGGTGCCTTACACGCTCATAAACACTCAAAACACTAGTTTCTTGAAATCTAGTTTCCTTTCCACATAGAGGGTGCTTTGCATATATTTATTTTGCATTTTTCATACCTAACAACGTTAAATATACTGAAAATACACGTTTTGTGTTATGTGGTTCTGTTTCCCAGTATAGCATACTATTCATGCCTTTTAGCGTTTTGTTACTTAAGAAGCTCAAAAACTCTCATACGAGTAATCCTTGTTTCTCGTAATGTGTTTTTCGTTTTCCCATATAGGGTACTTCGCATGCATTTTAGCGATTTTGTACGTAATAAATGAAAACTCTAAAAATAATTCTTTTTGATAATGTTATTGTATTTTTCCATTAAGTGTGTTTTGTATGCCATTTAGCGTTTTGTTACATAAGAATTTAAAAAACAGTGAAAAAAACAAATTTTTTCGTAATATTGTTTTGGGTAAATTCTAGGGTAAATTCAATGCTTTTTAGCTTTTTGTGCTTAAGATTCTCAAAATCACTCAAAAGACAAATTTCTTACAAAGTCTCTTCGTTTTCCCAAAAAGTAGGATTTGCATGCATTTTGGCTTTTTTGCACCTAATAACGTGGAAACACATAAAATTCTTTTTTTTTTTTTTTTTTTGGTAATATTCTGTTCCTCCATATAGAGAGCTATTCATACGTTTTAGCGTTTTGATTTCTAAGAAGTTCAAAAATACTCATAATACATGTTTTTCGTAGTGTATTTTCGTTTCTCCATACATTCTGGCGTTTTCTTAAGCCAAAATGTATGGAAAGTACCTAAGAAGATCCGAAACACTCAAAATATTTCTTTTACGTAATGTCTTTCTGTTTCTTCATAAAAGGTGTTTTGCATGCGTTTTAGAGTTTTGGTACGTAAACAGTTCAAAAACTCTGAAAAGAGACGTTTTTGGTAATGTTTTGTTTTCTCACATAGAGTGTTTTTCATACTTTTCATTGTTTTGGTGCTTAGTACGCTCATAAACACAAAAAAAACACACGTTCTTGGAAATCTCGTTTCCCTTCAACATGTAGGGTTTGCTATCTATCATTGAGGAATTCACACAAAATACAAGTTTTTGGTAATGTTGATCTGTTTCTCCATATAGAGTTATGGGTTTTAGAATTTTGGTAATAAAGAAGCTAAAAAACAGTAATAATATACGTTTCTTGTTAAGTTTTTTTCGTTTACTTTCCAAGCATTGCTGCGTTTTCTACGTAACAAGCTCAAAACAATAAAAAAAAATTTTGGGGGTAATATCATCATGTTTCTGCATAAAGTGTACTTTCCAGGCGTTTTAGCGTTTTCGTACGTACTTAGCTAAAAAAGCTAAAAAGAAACCTTTTTGGTAATGTTATTTTTGCTCTCTCATATAGGATGCTTCTTCATGCTTTTTAACGTTTTTGTGTCTAGCACACTGATAAACATTCAAAAGACACATTTTTTAAAATCTCATTTTTTCTTTCCCAATATAGGAAGCTTTACGTATATTTTGACATTTTAGAACTTGACAATGTTAAATACACTCGAAATACATGTTTTTGGTAATGTTGTTCTATTTCATCATATAGATTTCCTTCATATAGATACTTTCTTTGCTTTTTGACGTTTTTGTACGTAAAATGTCAAAAACATTTAAAATATTTGTTTTTGTTAATGTTAATGTTTTTTTTTTTTCCAGAAACAGTGTTTTTCATCCGTTTTAATGTTTTGTTGCATAAGTAGATCACACTCAAGACTCATTTCTGGTCTTTTTTTATCTTTTCGTATATAAGGTGTTTTATGTTTTTATTTTTATTTATTTTTTTTTTTACTTTTTCTGCATAATACGTTTATAAAGACTCAAAATAGATGTTTGTGGATATGTCTTTTTTCCATATAGTGTGCTCTCATACATTTTGGCGTTATGGCACCCAACAATGTGAAATACACTCAAAATACTCGTTTTTGGTAATATTGTTCTGTTTCTCCATATAGAGTGCTAGTCAAGCGCTTTCAAGTTTTTGTACTTAAAATGTTTAAAAACACTGATAATACACATTTCTCGGATTTTCTTTTTATTTACTTATATAAGGTATTTTCCATGCTTTATGACGTTTTTTTGTAAGAAGCTAAAAAAACACTCAAATTGCTTCTTTTTTGATAATGTTTCAGTGTGCTGTTAAAACATTCAGTTTTAGCGTTTTGGTGCCTAACATGTCCATAATCACTCATCAATCACGTTACTTAAAATGTTTCCTTTCTCCATATAAGGTGATTTACATGCATTTTGGCTTCTTGGTACCTAACATTGTGAAATACACTTTAAATACAATTTTTTGGTACTGTTATTTATTTATTTATTTTTTTTCCAAATAGAGAATTATTCATGCGTTTTAGCGTTTCGGTACTTGAGAAGCTCAAAAACATTTTTAATATACGCTTCACGTAATGTTTTTTTTTTTTTTCTCTCTCTCTCTCTCTCTCTCCCCATATTGGTTTCTTTACATGCATTTTTTGTGTTTATGTAACTTGCTCAAAGAAAATGAAAAAAAAAAAAAAAAACTTGTTTTTGGTAATGTTACTCTGTCTCCATAAGGGGTGTTATGCGTGCGTTTTTGCATTTTGGCATGTATATAGCTCAAAATATGACTAAAGACTTGTTTTGTTTTCCAGTATAGTGCTTTCCAAGCTTTGTTGTCTAACATACACAAAATACTCAAAAGATATGTTTCTCTAAATGGTGTTTTTTTTTCCCCCATTTAGGGCACAATGCATGCATTTTGGCGTTTTCATACTTAACTGTATAAAAAACTCTCAAAATACACATTTTTGGTAATATTGTTGTTTCTTCATATGGAGTGCAATTCAAAGCTTTTTTTTGCTTTTTTGTATCTAAGAAACTAAAAAAATACTCCTAAAACATGATCGTAATGTCTTTTCATTTCCCAAATTTCCCCCCGTTTCATTTATTGTATTGCTATTCTTTTTCTCCATATAGAGTGTTATTCATGCGTTTTAGCTTTTTGGTACCTATGAAGCTTCAAAAACACTAAAAATATACGCCTCTCGTAATGTTCTTTCGTTTTCCGATGAAATATACTTTCAATACATATTTGCAGTTTTGTAACAAGATGAAAAACACAGAAAATGCACGTTTTTTTTTTTTTTAATATTGTTATAGTTTCTATAAAAAAAGTTGTTTTGCAAGTGTTTTAATGTTTCGATACGTAAGTAGTTAAAAAACACTCAAAACACACATTTTCGTATTTTTTCCCATATTAAGTTTTTCACATTCCTTGTAGTGTTCTTTTGCCTTTAAAGGACACGCAAAAGACATGTTTATGTTAATGAAATTTGAATTCATAATTGAGGGTGCTTTGCATGCATCTTGACGTTTTGATATTTAAGAATGTAAAAAACAGCTGATAATGTTGTTGTCTTTCTGAGATAGAGTATTATTCATGAGTTTATCGCTTTAGTAACTAAGACGATCCAAAGCACTCATAATACTTATCCTAGTAATGTTCTTTCATTACCTCAAATAGGGTTTTTCCATGCATTTTGTCGTTATTATATGAAATGTTCTCTTTTTTCATATGTAGTGCTATTCACTCGTTTTAGAGTTTTGGTACATAAAGAATCTCAAAAACACGTTTCTCGTAATGTTCTTTCCTTTTCCTATATAGAGTGCTTTGCAAGCATTTAGCTTTTTTTGGTACTTAGCAATGCAAAAGTCACTGAAAACAGTTCTTAGAAAAAAAAAAAGCTATTCTTTTTCTCTTTGATGCGATTCGGCGTTTTGCTACTTACGAAGCTCATGAACATATAAAACACGTTTTTTTTTTTTTATATATCTTTTTTTTTCTGAAATACACTACTTTCCATGGATTTTGGTATTTTTGTACGTAATTAGCTCAAAACATTGAAAATAAACGTTTTCTGGTAATATTATCTAGTTTCTCCATAAACTTTGTTTTGCAGCTATTTTTAGCGTTTTGGTACGTTAGCTAAAAAATACAAAACACTCAAAAGGAACATTTTTCGTAATATTATTTTGTATCCAATATAGGAGTGCCTTCTATTTATCTTAGCGTTTTGGGGGTCAAAACAACTTTTTGTTAATGTAGTTTCATTTCTCCATATTAAGTGCTTTGTATGCATTTTGGTGTTTTGGTATCGAACATTGTGAAAAATACTCAAAATAAACTTTTTGGTAATGTTTTTTTTTCTACATATATAGTTTTATTTATGCCTTATAGCGTCTTGTTACCTAAAAAGCTCAAAACACATACATACATTTTTTTTTCCGCTTTTGAAAAAGAAGCTGAAAAAAAACATACAACTTACTTTTGTTAATGGTATTATCTCTCTCCATTAAGTGCTTTGTTTCTCCATATACGGTACTTTTGGTGCGTTTTGTGCCTAACACGTTTATAAGCACTAAAAAGACATGTTTCTGGAAATGTCGTTTCTTTTCGACATATATGGTGCTTTGCAAGCATATTGGTGTTTTGATATCTAACCGTGTGAAATATACTGAAAATAAACGTTTTTAGTAATATTAATTTGTTTCTTCACACAGAGTGCTATTCATGCGTTTTAGCTTTTTTGGCACCTAAGAAACTAAAAAAAAAAAAAAAGGTCTTAATACACTTCTCTTGTAATGTTATTTAATTTTCCCATATAGGATAGATTTCCTGAATTTTGTATTTTTCTTCGTAAGAAGCTTAGCAAAAACATTAAAAACACTTTTTTTTCGTGAGGTTATTCAGCTTCTTTATAAAAGGCATGCATTTTAGCGTTTTGGTACATTATACGTTCAAAACACTGAAAAGACACGTTATTTTGAAGCTTTTTTTTTGTTCCCAAATAGAATGATTTTTTATGATTTTCATCGTTTTGGTGCCTCATACGCTAAAACACACACACACACACACACACACACACACACACACACACACATACAGACACACACACACACAGACACACACACACAGACACACACACACACACACACACACACACACACACACACACACACACACATGGGTTTTCTATGGGTTTTAGCGATTTAGTACGTAAGTAGCTCAAAATCACTGAAAACGCACGTTTTTGGTAATATTTTCTTTCTAATATATGATTCTTTTCATGCTTTTTGCCTATCACGCTTATAAAAAAATGTAAAGACTAGTTTCTGGATATGTCTTTTTTATCATCATATAGGTTGTTTTGCATGTATTTTGGGATTTTGGTACTTAATAATGAGAAATGCACTCAAAATATACTTTTTTTTGTAATGTTCTGTTTTTCTGTATAGAGTGCTGTTCATGCGCTTTACTGTTTAGGTACATAAAAAAAAGAAAACACTTTATACAAGTCTCTCATAGTGTCCTTTCCTCTCTTCATGCTTGCATGCATTTTTGGTGCTTTCCTACGTAAGATGGTGAAAAAAAAACATTGAAAATACTTATTTTTGGTAATGTTATTCTTTTTATCCATAAGGAGCGTTTTGCAGTCGTTTTAGCGTTTTCGTACATATGCAGCTGAAAATAATCATGACATATTTGGTGATGCTTTTTTTCTATTCCCAGATAAGATATTTTAAATGCTTTTTTTTTTTTTTTTGCATTTTGGTGCCGAGCACGTTCACAAATACTCAAGAGAGACGATTCTCGAAATTTCGTTTCCTTTTCCCATATAGGGTGCATAGCATGCATTTTGGCGTTTTGGTACCTTAATGTGAAATACTCTTAAAATACACGTTTTCGGTAATGTTATTTTGTTTCTCCATAGAGAGTGCTATTCATGTGTTTTAACGTTTTGGAAAATGAAAAGCTCAAAAACCCTCATAATACACGATTCTCGTAATGTGTGTTCTTTTCCGCATTAAGGGTACTTTGCATGCATTGTTGCATTTTCTACGCAACAAGCTGAAAACTATAAATTCTTATTTTTGGTAATATTATTCTGTTTCTACATAGCGTATTTTTTTCATGCGTTTTAACATTTTGGTACATAAGAAGTTCAAAAACATTCAATGCACGCGTTTTTGCTGTTTTGTATTCCCACAGAGGATGATTTCCATGCTTCTTAATGCTTTGGTGCCTAACACGTTCTAATACATTTAAAAAACATGTCTCTTGTAATGTCGTTTCGTTTCCTTGTATGAAAGGCTTTGCCGGCATTTTAGCGTTTTAGGTAAGAACTCTCAAAATGCACATTTTTGTTAATGTTGTTCTGTTTCCCCACATGCAGTGATATTAACACTTATTATGTTGTTTTTGGTAAATATGAACGTAAAAAAAAAAATAAAAAAAATAAAAAAATAATACAAGTTTCTCGTAATGTCTTTCCGTTTTCCCTCAAAGAGTACGTTTTAGCGCTTTGCTACGTAAGAAGTTTAAAACGCTCAGATGATTTTTTGCATTATTATATTTTTTTTTTCCATAAAGATTGATTTACAGACTATTTAGCGTTTTAGTGCCTAAGAGGCAAAGAATAAAACAAATAAATAAAAGACACGTTTCTGGTAATTTCGTTTCATTTCCCCTTTTAGAGGCTTTTCAGGCATTTTCAAGTTATAGTACCTATGTATTAGACATTAAAAATACACCTTTTTTGTTAATGTTGTTCTGTTTCTCCGTATAAAATGCTATTCATAAGTTTTAGCGTATTTGTACCTAAGAAGCTCAAAAAACACTCCTATTACATATTTCTTGTAAAGTCATTTTGTTTAGAAATATACTCTCAATGCATTTTGGTGTTTTTGGACACTCAAATTACTTGATTTTGATAATGTTATTGTGTTTCTAATGGAAGAGGGTTTTTATTTATTTATTTATTTATTTTTCTGTTTGGAGTTATTTTTCAAGTTTAAGTACTACCAAAGTAAAATACACTCAAATTACACGTTTTATGTAATGTTTTCTTATATATAGAATTCTTTTTCATGCATTTTAGTGATATGATACCCAAAAAGCTCAAGAACACTCATAATATACGCTTTCGAAATGTCTTTTTGTGTCCTCATATAGGGGACTTTGCATACATTATGACGTAATTATGGGGTAATTTTTTATGTATTTTGGAGTTTTCTAAAACAATCTCAGAATTACTCGAAAATATTTCTTTTTACTAATGTTATTATGTTTTTATATAAAGTGTGTTTTACATGCGTTTTAGTGTTTTTGTTATGTATGAAGTTCAAAACACTCAAAAGTTAATCCTTTAATCTTGTTTTCTATTCCCATATATGGTGAACTTAATGTTTTATAGCTTTTAGATGCCTAACACGCTCATAAACAATCAAAAGACACATCTGGTAATGTCGTTTTTTTTCCTCATATAGTAGGCGTTGCATGCATTTTGCCATTTTGGTATCTAATAATGTGAAAAACACTCAAAGTACACGTTTTTGTTCATGTTCTGTTTCTTCTTATAGAGTGTTATTCATGCGTTTTAGCATTTTTGATACCTAAGAAGTTCTAAAACACTCTTAATACACGTTTCTTATATGTGTTCGTTGCCCCATCTAGTGTACTTTTTATGCATTAATAATATTCAGCATTTTGGTATGTAATGCGATCAAAAAAAACAATTAAAAGACATTTCTTTACATTTATTGAGTGTTTTCTATGTTTTTCAGCATTTTGGTGCCCAACACGCTCATTAACACTCAAAAGATACATTTTTTTTTATATCTCTTTTTCTGACCCAATATAGGATGCTTTGCATGCATTTTGGCATTTTGTTATCTCACATAGTGAAATACTCTTAAAATACACGGTTCTTGTGATGTTCTGTTTTCCTTCCTTTTTTATTTTTCTTATATATAAACTGCTTCTCATGCGTTTTCGTGTTTTAGTACCTAGGAAGATCAGAAACACTCATAATGCACGTTTTTATAATGTCTTTTTGTACATAACAAGCTGAAAAACACACAAAATACCTGTTTATTGTCTTACTCCATATAGAGTATTTTGCATGCGCTTTACCGGTTTGGTACGTGAGTAATTCAAAACACTGAAAAATCACAATTTTTTTTTATTTTCCAAATAGGGTGCTTTAGATGCTATTTAGCGTTTTGGTGCCTTACACGCTCATAAACTCTCAAAACACTAGTTTCTTGAAATCTAGTTTCCTTTCCACATAGAGGGTGCTTTGCATATATTTATTTTGCATTTTTTATACCTAACAACGTTAAATATACTGAAAATACATGTTTTGTGTTATGTTGTTCTGTTTCTAAGTATAGCATACTATTCATGTCTTTTAGCGTTTTGTTACCTAAGAAGCTCAAAAACTCTCATACGAGTAATCCTTGTTTCTCGTAATGTCTTTTTCGTTTTCCCATATAGGGTACTTCGCATGCATTTTAGCGATTTTGTACGTAATAAGTGAAAACTCTAAAAATAATTGTTTTTGATAATGTTATTGTATTTTTCCATTAAGTGTGTTTTGTATGCCATTTAGCGTTTTGTTACATAAGAATTTAAAAAACAGTGAAAAAAACAAATTTTTTCGTAATATTGTTTTGGGTAAATTCTAGGGTAAATTCAATGCTTTTTAGCTTTTTGTGCTTAAGATTCTCAAAAACACTCAAAAGAGAAATTTCTTACAAAGTCTCTTCGTTTTCCCATAAAGTAGGATTTGCATGCATTTTGGCCTTTTTGCACCTAATAACGTTGAAACACTTAAAATTCTTTTTTTTTTTTTTAGTAATATTCTGTTCCTCCATATAGAGAGCTATTCATACGTTTTAGCGTTTTGATTCCTAAGAAGTTCAAAAATACTCATAATACATGTTTCTCGTAGTGTATTTTCGTTTATCCATACATTCTGGCGTTTTCTTAAGCCAAAATGTATGGAAAGTACCTAAGAAGATCCGAAACACTCAAAATATTTCTTTTACATAAGGTCTTTCTGTTTCTTCATAAAAGGTGTTTTGCATGCGTTTTAGAGTTTTGGTACGTAAACAGTTCAAAAACTCTGAAAAGAGACGTTTTTGGTAATGTTTTGTTTTCTCACATAGGGTGTTTTTCATACTTTTCATTGTTTTGGTGCTTAGTACGCTCATAAACACAAAAAACACACGTTCCTGGAAATCTCGTTTCCCTTCAACATGTAGGGTTTGCTATGTATCATTGAGGAATTCACACAAAATACAAGTTTTTGGTAATGTTGATCTGTTTCTCCATATAGAGTTATGGGTTTTAGAATTTTGGTAATAAAGAAGCTAAAAAACAGTAATAATATACGTTTCTTGTTAAGTTTTTTCGTTTACTTTCCAAGCATTGCTGCGTTTTCTACGTAACAAGCTCAAAACAATAAAAAAAATTTTGGGGGTAATATCATCATGTTTCTGCATAAAGTGTACTTTCCAGGTGTTTTAGCGTTTTCGTACGTACTTAGCTAAAAAAGCTAAAAAGAAACCTTTTTGGTAATGTTATTTTTGCTCTCTCATATAGGGTGCTTCTTCATGCTTTTTAATGTTTTTGTGTCTAGCACACTGATAAACATTGAAAAGACACATTTTTTAAAATCTCATTTTTTCTTTCCCAATATAGGAAGCTTTACGTACATTTTGACATTTTAGAACTTGACAATGTTAAATACACTCGAAATACATGTTTTTGGTAATGTTGTTCTATTTCATCATATAGATTTCCTTCATATAGATACTTTCTTTGTTTTTGACGTTTTTGTACGTAAAATGTCAAAAACATTTAAAATATTTGTTTTTGGTAATGTTAATGTTTTTTTTTTTTTTTCCAGAAACAGTGTTTTTCATCCGTTTTAATGTTTTGTTGCATAAGTAGATCACACTCAAGACACGTTTCTGGTCTTTTTTTTTTCTTTTCGTATATAAGGTGTTTTATGTTTTTATTTTTATTTATTTATTTTTTTTTACTTTTTCTGCATAATACGTTTATAAAGACTCAAAATAGATGTTTGTGGATATGTCTTTTTTCCATATAGTGTGCTCTCATACATTTTGGCGTTATGGCACCCAACAATGTGAAATACACTCAAAATTCTCGTTTTTGGTAATATTGTTCTGTTTCTCCATATAGAGTGCTAGTCAAGCGCTTTCAAGTTTTTGTACTTAAAATGTTTAAAAACACTGATAATACACATTTCTCGGATTTTTTTTTATTTACTTATATAAGGTATTTTCCATGCTTTATGACGTTTTTTTGTAAGAAGCTCAAAAAACACTCAAATTGCTTCTTTTTTGATAATGTTTCAGTGTGCTGTTAAAACATTCAGTTTTAGCGTTTTGGTGCCTAACATGTCCATAATCACTCATCAATCACGTTACTTAAAATGTTTCCTTTCTCCATATAAGGTGATTTACATGCATTTTGGCTTCTTGGTACCTAACATTGTGAAATACACTTTAAATACAATTTTTTGGTACTGTTATTTATTTATTTATTTTTTTTCCAAATAGAGAATTATTCATGCGTTTTAGCGTTTCGGTACTTGAGAAGCTCAAAAACATTTTTAATATACGCTTCACGTAATGTTTTTTTTTTTTTTTCTCTCTCTCTCTCTCTCTCCCCATATTGGTTTCTTTACATGCATTTTTTGTGTTTATGTAACTTGCTCAAAGAAAATGAAAAAAAAAAAAAAAACTTGTTTTTGGTAATGTTACTCTGTCTCCATAAGGGGTGTTATGCGTGCGTTTTTGCATTTTGGCATGTATATAGCTCAAAATATGACTAAAGACTTGTTTTGTTTTCCAGTATAGTGTTTTCCAAGCTTTGTTGTCTAACATACACAAAATACTCAAAAGATATGTTTCTCTAAATGGTGTTTTATTTTCCCCCATTTAGAGCACAATGCATGCATTTTGGCGTTTTCATACTTAACTGTATAAAAAACTCTCAAAATACACATTTTTGGTAATATTGTTGTTTATTCATATGGAGTGCAATTCAAAGCTTTTTTGCTTTTTTGTATCTAAGAAACTAAAAAAATACTCCTAAAACATGATCGTAATGTCTTTTCATTTCCGAAATTTCCCCCCGTTTCATTTATTGTATTGCTATTCTTTTTCTCCATATAGAGTGTTATTCATGCGTTTTAGCTTTTCGGTACCTATGAAGCTTCAAAAACACTAAAAATATACGCCTCTCGTAATGTTCTTTCGTTTTCCGATGAAATATACTTTCAATACATATTTGCAGTTTTGTAACAAGATGAAAAACACAGAAAATTCACGTCTTTTTTTTTTTTTAATATTGTTATAGTTTCTATACAAAAAGTTGTTTTGCAAGTGTTTTAATGTTTCGATACGTAAGTTGTTAAAAAACACTCAAAACACACATTTTCGTATTTTTTCCCATATTAAGTTTTTTACATTCCTTTTAGTGTTCTTGTGCCTTTAAAGGACACGCAAAAGACCTGTTTATGTTAATGAAATTTGAATTCATAATTGAGGGTGCTTTGCATGCATCTTGACGTTTTGATATTTAAGAATGTAAAAAACAGCTGATAATGTTGTTGTCTTTCTGAGATAGAGTATTATTCATGAGTTTTATCGCTTTAGTAACCAAGACGATCCAAAGCACTCATAATACTTATCCTAGTAATATTCTTTCATTACCTCAAATAGGGTTTTTCAATGCATTTTGTCGTTATTATATGAAATGTTCTCTTTTTTCATATGTAGTGCTATTCACTCGTTTTAGAGTTTTGGTACATAAAGAATCTCAAAAACACGTTTCTCGTAATGTTCTTTCCTTTTGCTATATAGAGTGCTTTGCAAGCATTTAGCTTTTTTTGGTACTTAGCAAAGCAAAAGTCACTGAAAACAGTTCTTAGAAAAAAAAAAAAAGCTATTCTTTTTCTCTTTAATGCGATTCGGCGTTTTGCTACTTACGAAGCTCATGAACATATAAAACATGTTTTCTTTTTTTTTTTATATATCTTTTTTTTTCTGAAATACACTACTTTCCATGGATTTTGGTATTTTTGTACGTAATTAGCTCAAAACATTGAAAATAAACGTTTTCTGGTAATATTATCTCGTTTCTCCATAAACTTTGTTTTGCAGCTATTTTTAGCGTTTTGGTACGTTGGCTAAAAAATACAAAACACTCAAAAGGAACATTTTTCGTAATATTATTTTGTATCCAATATAGGGGTGCCTTCTATTTATCTTAGCGTTTTGGGGGTCAAAACAACTTTTTGTTAATGTAGTTTCATTTCTCCATATTAAGTGCTTTGTATGCATTTTGGTGTTTTGGTATCGAACATTGTGAAAAATACTCAAAATAAACTTTTTGGTAATGTTTTTTTTTTCTACATATATAGTTTTATTTATGCCTTATAGCGTCTTGTTACCTAAAAAGCTCAAAACACATACATACATTTTTTTTTTCCGCTTTTGAAAAAGAAGCTGAAAAAAAAACATACAACTTATTTTTGTTAATGGTATTATCTCTCTCCATTAAGTGCTTTGTTTCTCCATGTAGGGTACTTTTGGTGCGTTTTGTGCCTAACACGTTTATAAACACTAAAAAGACATATTTCTGGAAATGTCGTTTCTTTTCGACATATATGGTGCTTTGCAAGCATATTGGTGTTTTGATATCTAACCGTGTGAAATATACTGAAAATAAACGTTTTTAGTAATATTAATTTGTTTCTTCACACGGAGTGCTATTCATGCGTTTTAGCTTTTTTGGCACCTAAGAAACTAAAAAAAAAAAAAAGGTCTTAATACACTTCTCTTGTAATGTTATTTCATTTTCCCATATAGGATAGATTTCCTGAATTTTGTATTTTTCTTCGTAAGAAGCTTAGCAAAAACATTAAAAACACTTTTTTTTTCGTGAGGTTATTCTGCTTCTTTATAAAAGGCATGCATTTTAGCGTTTTGGTACATTATACGTTCAAAACACTGAAAAGACACGTTTTTTGGAAGCTTTTTTTTTGTTCCCAAATAGAATGATTTTTTATGATTTTTATCGTTTTGGTGCCTCATACGCTAAAACACACACACACACACACACACACACACACACACACACACACACACACACACACACACACACACACATGGGTTTTCTATGGGTTTTAGCGATTTAGTACGTAAGTAGCTCAAAATCACTGAAAACGCACGTTTTTGGTAATATTTTCTTTCTAATATATGATTCTTTTCATGCTTTTTGCCTTTCACGCTCATAAAAAAATGTAAAGACTAGTTTCTGGATATGTCTTTTTTATCATCATATAGGTTTTTTTGCATGTATTTTGGGATTTTGGTACTTAATATTGAGAAATGCACTCAAAATATACTTTTTTTTGTAATGTTCTGTTTTTCTGTATGGAGTGCTGTTCATGCGCTTTACTGTTTAGGTACATAAAAAAAAAAGAAAACACTTTATACAAGTCTCTCATAGTGTCCTTTCCTCTCTTCATGCTTGCATGCATTTTTGGTGCTTTCCTACGTAAGATGGTGAAAAAAAAAACATTGAAAATACTTATTTTTGGTAATGTTATTCTTTTTATCCATAAGGAGCGTTTTGCAGTCGTTTTAGCGTTTTCGTACATATGCAGCTGAAAATAATCATGACATATTTGGTAATGCTTTTTTCTATTCCCAGATAAGATATTTTAAATGCTTTTTTTTTTTTTTCTTGTGATGTTCTGTTTTCCTCCCTTTTTTATTTTTCTTATATATAAACTGCTTCTCATGCGTTTTCGTGTTTTAGTACCTAGGAAGATCAGAAACACTCATAATGCACGTTTTTATAATGTCTTTTTGTACATAACAAACTGAAAAACACACAAAATACCTGTTTATTGTCTTACTCCATATAGAGTATTTTGCATGCGCTTTACCGGTTTGGTACGTGAGTAGTTCAAAACACTGAAAAATCACAATTTTTTTTTCTTTTCCAAATAGGGTGCTTTAGATGCTATTTAGCGTTTTGGTGCCTTACGCGCTCATAAACACTCAAAACACTAGTTTCTTGAAATCTAGTTTCCTTTCCACATAGAGGGTGCTTTGCATATATCTATTTTGCATTTTTTTATACCTAACAACGTTAAATATACTGAAAATACACGTTTTGTGTTATGTGGTTCTGTTTCCCAGTATAGCATACTATTCATGTCTTTTAGCGTTTTGTTACCTAAGAAGCTCAAAAACTCTCATACGAGTAATCCTTGTTTCTCGTAATGTCTTTTTCGTTTTCCCATATAGGGTACTTCGCATGCATTTTAGCGATTTTGTACGTAATAAGTGAAAACTCTAAAAATAATTGTTTTTGATAATGTTATTGTATTTTTCCATTAAGTGTGTTTTGTATGCCATTTAGCGTTTTGTTACATAAGAATTTAAAAAAAACAGTGAAAAAAACAAATTTTTTCGTAATATTGTTTTGGGTAAATTCTAGGGTAAATTCAATGCTTTTTAGCTTTTTGTGCTTAAGATTCTCAAAAACACTCAAAAGACAAATTTCTTACAAAGTCTCTTCTTTTTCCCATAAAGTAGGATTTGCATGCATTTTGGCCTTTTTGCACCTAATAACGTGGAAACACTTAAAATTCTTTTTTTTTTTTTTTTTTTGGTAATATTCTGTTCCTCCATATAGAAAGCTATTCATACGTTTTAGCGTTTTGATTCCTAAGAAGTTCAAAAATACTCATAATACATGTTTCTCGTAGTGTATTTTCGTTTCTCCATACATTCTGGCGTTTTCTTAAGCCAAAATGTATGGAAAGTACCTAAGAAGATCCGAAACACTCAAAATATTTTTTTTTACGTAATGTCTTTCTGTTTCTTCATAAAAGGTGTTTTGCATGCGTTTTAGAGTTTTGGTACGTAAACAGTTCAAAAACTCTGAAAAGAGACGTTTTTGGTAATGTTTTGTTTTCTCACATAGGGTGTTTTTCATACTTTTTATTGTTTTGGTGCTTAGTACGCTCATAAACACAAAAAACACACGTTCCTGGAAATCTCGTTTCCCTTCAACATGTAGGGTTTGCTATCTATCATTGAGGAATTCACACAAAATACAAGTTTTTGGTAATGTTGATCTGTTTCTCCATATAGAGTTATGGGTTTTAGAATTTTGGTAATAAAGAAGCTAAAAAACAGTAATAATATACATTTCTTGTTAATTTTTTTCGTTTACTTTCCAAGCATTGCTGCGTTTTCTACGTAACAAGCTCAAAACAATAAAAAAAAAATTTTGGGGGTAATATCATCATGTTTCTGCATAAAGTGTACTTTCCAGGCGTTTTAGCGTTTTCGTACGTACTTAGCTAAAAAAGCTAAAAAGAAACCTTTTTGGTAATGTTATTTTTGTTCTCTGATATAGGGTGCTTCTTCATGCTTTTTAACGTTTTTGTGTCTAGCACACTGATAAACATTCAAAAGACACATTTTTTTAAATTAAATTTTTTTTTTCCCAATATAGGAAGCTTTACGTACATTTTGAGATTTTAGAACTTGACAATGTTAAATACACTCGAAATACATGTTTTTGGTAATGTTGTTCTATTTCTTCATATAGATTTCCTTCATATAGATACTTTCTTTGCTTTTTGACGTTTTTGTACGTAAAATGTCAAAAACATTTAAAATATTTGTTTTTGGTAATGTTAATGTTTTTTTTTTTTTTCCAGAAACAGTGTTTTTTTTGCGTTTTACTGTTTTGTTGCATAAGTAGATCACACTCAAGACACATTTCTGGTCTTTTTTTTTTTTTCGTATATAAGGTGTTTTATGTTTTTATTTTTATTTATTTATTTTTTTTCTTTTTCTGCATAATACGTTTATAAAGACTCAAAATAGATGTTTGTGGATATGTCTTTTTTCCATATAGTGTGCTCTCATACATTTTGGCGTTATGGCACCCAGCAATGTGAAATACACTCAAAATTCTCGTTTTTGGTAATATTGTTCTGTTTCTCCATATAGAGTGCTAGTCAAGCGCTTTCAAGTTTTTGTACTTAAAATGTTTAAAAACACTGATAATACACATATCTCGGATTTTTTTTTTTATTTACTTATATAAGGTATTTTCCATGCTTTATGACGTTTTTTTGTAAGAAGCTAAAAAAACACTCAAATTGCTTCTTTTTTGATAATGTTTCAGTGTGCTGTTAAAACATTCAGTTTTAGCGTTTTGGTGCCTAACATGTCCATAATCACTCATCAATCACGTTACTTAAAATGTTTCCTTTCTCCATATAAGGTGATTTACATGCATTTTGGCTTCTTGGTACCTAACAGTGTGAAATACACTTTAAATACAATTTTTTGGTACTGTTATTTATTTATTTATTTTTTTTCCAAATAGAGAATTATTCATGCGTTTTAGCGTTTCGGTACTTGAGAAGCTCAAAAACATTTTTAATATACGCTTCACGTAATGTTTTTTTTTTTCTCTCTCTCTCTCTCTCTTTCCCCATATTGGTTTCCTTACATGCATTTTTTGTGTTTATGTAACTTGCTCAAAGAAAATGAAAAAAAAAAAAAAAACTTGTTTTTGGTAATGTTACTCTGTCTCCATAAGGGGTGTTATGCGTGCGTTTTTGCATTTTGGCATGTATATAGCTCAAAATATGACTAAAGACTTGTTTTGTTTTCCAGTATAGTGTTTTCCAAGCTTTGTTGTCTAACATACACAAAATACTCAAAAGATATGTTTCTCTAAATGGTGTTTTATTTTCCCCCATTTAGGGCACAATGCATGCATTTTGGCGTTTTCATACTTAACTGTATAAAAAACTCTCAAAATACACATTTTTGGTAATATTGTTGTTTCTTCATATGGAGTGCAATTCAAAGCTTTTTTGCTTTTTTGTATCTAAGAAACTAAAAAAATACTCCTAAAACATGATCGTAATGTCTTTTCATTTCCGAAATTTCCCCCCGTTTCATTTATTGTATTGCTATTCTTTTTCTCCATATAGAGTGTTATTCATGCGTTTTAGCTTTTCGGTACCTATGAAGCTTCAAAAACACTAAAAATATACGCCTCTCGTAATGTTCTTTCGTTTTCCGATGAAATATACTTTCAATACATATTTGCAGTTTTGTAACAAGATGAAAAACACAGAAAATTCACGTCTTTTTTTTTTTTTTTTTAATATTGTTATAGTTTCTATACAAAAAGTTGTTTTGCAAGTGTTTTAATGTTTCGATACGTAAGTTGTTAAAAAACACTCAAAACACACATTTTCGTATTTTTTCCCATATTAAGTTTTTTACATTCCTTTTAGTGTTCTTGTGCCTTTAAAGGACACGCAAAAGACATGTTTATGTTAATGAAATTTGAATTCATAATTGAGGGTGCTTTGCATGCATCTTGACGTTTTGATATTTAAGAATGTAAAAAACAGCTGATAATGTTGTTGTCTTTCTGAGATAGAGTATTATTCATGAGTTTTATCGCTTTAGTAACCAAGACGATCCAAAGCACTCATAATACTTATCCTAGTAATGTTCTTTCATTATCTCAAATAGGGTTTTTCCATGCATTTTGTCGTTATTATATGAAATGTTCTCTTTTTTCATATGTAGTGCTATTCACTCGTTTTAGAGTTTTGGTACATAAAGAATCTCAAAAACACGTTTCTCGTAATGTTCTTTCCTTTTGCTATATAGAGTGCTTTGCAAGCATTTAGCTTTTTTTGGTACTTAGCAATGCAAAAGTCACTGGAAACAGTTCTTAGAAAAAAAAAAAAGCTATTCTTTTTCTCTTTAATGCGATTCGGCGTTTTGCTACTTACGAAGCTCATGAACATATAAAACACGTTTTCTTTTTTTTTTATATATCTTTTTTTTTCTGAAATACACTACTTTCCATGGATTTTGGTATTTTTGTACGTAATTAGCTCAAAACATTGAAAATAAACGTTTTCTGGTAATATTATCTCGTTTCTCCATAAACTTTGTTTTGCAGCTATTTTTAGCGTTTTGGTACGTTGGCTAAAAAATACAAAACACTCAAAAGGAACATTTTTCGTAATATTATTTTGTATCCAATATAGGGGTGCCTTCTATTTATCTTAGCGTTTTGGGGGTCAAAACAACTTTTTGTTAATGTAGTTTCATTTCTCCATATTAAGTGCTTTGTATGCATTTTGGTGTTTTGGTATCGAACATTGTGAAAAATACTCAAAATAAACTTTTTGGTAATGTTTTTTTTTTCTACATATATAGTTTTATTTATGCCTTATAGCGTCTTGTTACCTAAAAAGCTCAAAACACATACATACATTTTTTTTTTCCGTTTTTGAAAAAGAAGCTGAAAAAAAACATACAACTTATTTTTGTTAATGGTATTATCTCTCTCCATTAAGTGCTTTGTTTCTCCATGTAGGGTACTTCTGGTGCGTTTTGTGCCTAACACGTTTATAAACACTAAAAAGACATGTTTCTGGAAATGTCGTTTCTTTTCGACATATATGGTGCTTTGCAAGCATATTGGTGTTTTGATATCTAACCGTGTGAAATATACTGAAAATAAACGTTTTTAGTAATATTAATTTGTTTCTTCACACGGAGTGCTATTCATGCGTTTTAGCTTTTTTGGCACCTAAGAAACTAAAAAAAAAAAAAGGTCTTAATACACTTCTCTTGTAATGTTATTTCATTTTCCCATATAGGATAGATTTCCTGAATTTTGTATTTTTCTTCGTAAGAAGCTTAGCAAAAACATTAAAAACACTTTTTTTTTCGTGAGGTTATTCTGCTTCTTTATAAAAGGCATGCACTTTAGCGTTTTGGTACATTATACGTTCAAAACACTGAAAAGACACGTTTTTTGGAAGCTTTTTTTTTGTTCCCAAATAGAATGATTTTTTATGATTTTTATCGTTTTGGTGCCTCATACGCTAAAACACACACACACACACACACACACACACACACACACACACAGACACACACACACACACACACACACACACACACACACACACACACACACACACATGGGTTTTCTATGGGTTTTAGCGATTTAGTACGTAAGTAGCTCAAAATCACTGAAAACGCACGTTTTTGGTAATATTTTCTTTCTAATATATGATTCTTTTCATGCTTTTTGCCTATCACGCTCATAAAAAAATGTAAAGACTAGTTTATGGATATGTCATTTTTATCATCATATAGGTTTTTTTGCATGTATTTTGGGATTTTGGTACTTAATAATGAGAAATGCACTCAAAATATACTTTTTTTTGTAATGTTCTGTTTTTCTGTATGGAGTGCTGTTCATGCGCTTTACTGTTTAGGTACATAAAAAAAAAGAAAACACTTTATACAAGTCTCTCATAGTGTCCTTTCCTCTCTTCATGCTTGCATGCATTTTTGGTGCTTTCCTACGTAAGATGGTGAAAAAAAAAACATTGAAAATACTTATTTTTGGTAATGTTATTCTTTTTATCCATAAGGAGCGTTTTGCAGTCGTTTTAGCGTTTTCGTACATATGCAGCTGAAAATAATCATGACATATTTGGTAATGCTTTTTTCTATTCCCAGATAAGATACGATCGTATTTTAAATGCTTTTTTTTTTTTTTTTTTTTTGCATTTTGGTGCCGAGCACGTTCACAAATACTCAAGAGACACGATTCTCGAAATTTCGTTTCCTTTTCCCATATAGGGTGCATAGCATGCATTTTGTTGTTTTGGTACCTTACTGTGAAATACTCTTAAAATACACGTTTTTGGTAATGTTATTTTGTTTCTCCATATAGAGTGCTATTGTTGTGTTTTAACGTTTTGGAAAATGAAAAGCTCAAAAACCCTCATAATACACGATTCTCGTAATGTGTGTTCTTTTCCGCATTAAGGGTACTTTGCATGCATTGTTGCATTTTCTACGTAACAAGCTGAAAACTATAAATTCTTATTTTTGGTAATATTATTCTGTTTCTACATAGCGTATTTTTTTCATGCGTTTTAACATTTTGGTACATAAGAAGTTCCAAAACATTCAATGCACGCGTTTTTGCTGTTTTGTATTCCCATAGAGGATGATTTCCATGCTTCTTAATGCTTTGGTGCCTAACACGTTCTAATACATTTAAAAAACATGTCTCTTGTAATGTCGTTTCGTTTCCTTGTATGAAAGGCTTTGCCGGCATTTTAGCGTTTTAGGTAAGAACTCTCAAAATGCACATTTTTGTTAATGTTGTTCTGTTTCCCCACATGCAGTGATATTAACACTTGTTATGTTGTTTTTGGTAAATAAGAACGTAAAAAAAAAAATAAATAAAAAAAAAATAATACAAGTTTCTCGTAATGTCTTTCCGTTTTCCCTCATAGAGTACGTTTTAGCGCTTTGCTACGTAAGAAGTTTAAAACACTCAGATGATTTTTTGCATTATTATTTTTTTTTTTTCCATAAAGATTGATTTCCAGACTATTTAGCGTTTTAGTGCCTAAGAGGCAAATAATAAAACAAATAAATAAAAGACACGTTTCTGGTAATTTCGTTTCATTTCCCCTTTTAGAGGCTTTTCAGGCATTTTCAAGTTATAGTACCTATGTATTAGACATTAAAAATACACCTTTTTTGTTAATGTTGTTCTGTTTCTCCGTATAAAATGCTATTCATAAGTTTTAGCGTATTTGTACCTAAGAAGCTCAAAAAACACTCCTATTACATATTTCTTGTAAAGTCATTTTGTTTAGAAATATACTCTCAATGCATTTTGGTGTTTTTGGACACTCAAATTTCTTGATTTTGATAATGTTATTGTGTTTCTAATGGAAGAGGGTTTTTATTTATTTATCTATTTATTTTTCTGTTTGGAGTTATTTTTCAAGTTTAAGTACTACCAAAGTAAAATACACTCAAATTACACGTTTTATGTAATGTTTTCTTATATATAGAATTCTTTTTCATGCATTTTAGTGATATGATACCCAAAAAGCTCAAGAACACTCATAATATACGCTTTCGAAATGTCTTTTTGTGTCCTCATATAGGGGACTTTGCATACATTATGACGTAATTATGGGGTAATTTTTTATGTATTTTGGAGTTTTCTAAAACAATCTCAGAATCACTCGAAAATATTTCTTTTTACTAATGTTATTATGTTTTTATATAAAGTGTGTTTTACATGCGTTTTAGTGTTTTTGTTATGTATGAAGTTCAAAACACTCAAAAGTTAATCCTTTAATCTTGTTTTCTATTCCCATATAGGGTGAACTTAATGTTTTATAGCTTTTAGATGCCTAACACGCTCATAAACAATCAAAAGACACATCTGGTAATGTCGTTTTTTTTCCTCATATAGTAGGCGTTGCATGCATTTTGCCATTTTGGTATCTAATAATGTGAAAAACACTCAAAGTACACGTTTTTGTTCATGTTCTGTTTCTTCTTATAGAGTGTTATTCATGCGTTTTAGCATTTTTGATACCTAAGAAGTTCTAAAACACTCTTAATACACGTTTCTTATATATGTTCGTTGCCCCATCTAGTGTACTTTCTATGCATTAATAATATTCAGCATTTTGGTATGTAATGCGATCAAAAAAACAATTAAAAGACATTTCTTTACATTTATTGAGTGTTTTCTATGTTTTTCAGCATTTTGGTGCCCAACACGCTCATTAACACTCAAAAGATACATTTTTTTTATATCTCTTTTTCTGACCCAATATAGGATGCTTTGCATGCATTTTGGCATTTTGTTATCTCACATAGTGAAATATTCTTAAAATACACGGTTCTTGTGATGTTCTGTTTTCCTCTCTTTTTTATTTTTCTTATATATAAACTGCTTCTCATGCGTTTTCGTGTTTTAGTACCTAGGAAGATCAGAAACACTCATAATGCACGTTTTTATAATGTCTTTTTGTACATAACAAGCTGAAAAACACACAAAATACCTGTTTATTGTCTTACTCCATATAGAGTATTTTGCTTGCGTTTTAACGGTTTGGTACGTGAGTAGTTCAAAACACTGAAAAATCACAATTTTTTTTTCTTTTCCAAATAGGGTGCTTTAGATGCTATTTAGCGTTTTGGTGCCTTACGCGCTCATAAACACTCAAAACACTAGTTTCTTGAAATCTAGTTTCCTTTCCACATAGAGGGTGCTTTGCATATATCTATTTTGCATTTTTTATACCTAACAACGTTAAATATACTGAAAATACACGTTTTGTGTTATGTGGTTCTGTTTCCCAGTATAGCATACTATTCATGTCTTTTAGCGTTTTGTTACCTAAGAAGCTCAAAAACTCTCATACGAGTAATCCTTGTTTCTCGTAATGTCTTTTTCGTTTTCCCATATAGGGTACTTCGCATGCATTTTAGCGATTTTGTACGTAATAAGTGAAAACTCTAAAAATAATTGTTTTTGATAATGTTATTGTATTTTTCCATTAAGTGTGTTTTGTATGCCATTTAGCGTTTTGTTACATAAGAATTAAAAAAAACAGTGAAAAAAACAAATTTTTTCGTAATATTGTTTTGGGTAAATTCTAGGGTAAATTCAATGCTTTTTAGCTTTTTGTGCTTAAGATTCTCAAAAACACTCAAAAGACAAATTTCTTACAAAGTCTCTTCTTTTTCCCATAAAGTAGGATTTGCATGCATTTTGGCCTTTTTTCACCTAATAACGTGGAAACACTTAAAATTCTTTTTTTTTTTTTTTTGGTAATATTCTGTTCCTCCATATAGAAAGCTATTCATACGTTTTAGCGTTTTGATTCCTAAGAAGTTCAAAAATACTCATAATACATGTTTCTCGTAGTGTATTTTCGTTTCTCCATTCATTCTGGCGTTTTCTTAACCCAAAATGTATGGAAAGTACCTAAGAAGATCCGAAACACTCAAAATATTTTTTTTTACGTAATGTCTTTCTCTTTCTTCATAAAAGGTGTTTTGCATGCGTTTTAGAGTTTTGCTACGTAAACAGTTCAAAAACTCTGAAAAGAGACGTTTTTGGTAATGTTTTGTTTTCTCACATAGGGTGTTTTTCATACTTTTTATTGTTTTGGTGCTTAGTACGCTCATAAACACAAAAAACACACGTTCCTGGAAATCTCGTTTCCCTTCAACATGTAGGGTTTTCTATCTATCATTGAGGAATTCACACAAAATACAAGTTTTTGGTAATGTTGATCTGTTTCTCCATATAGAGTTATGGGTTTTAGAATTTTGGTAATAAAGAAGCTAAAAAACAGTAATAATAATCGTTTCTTGTTAAGTTTTTTCGTTTACTTTCCAAGCATTGCTGCGTTTTCTACGTAACAAGCTCAAAACAATAAAAAAAAAAATTTTGGGGGTAATATCATCATGTTTCTGCATAAAGTGTACTTTCCAGGCGTTTTAGCGTTTTCGTACGTACTTAGCTAAAAAAGCTAAAAAGAAACCTTTTTGGTAATGTTATTTTTGTTCTCTGATATAGGGTGCTTCTTCATGCTTTTTAACGTTTTTGTGTCTAGCACACTGATAAACATTCAAAAGACACATTTTTTTTAAATTTAATTTTTTTTTTCCCAATATAGGAAGCTTTACGTACATTTTGAGATTTTAGAACTTGACAATGTTAAATACACTCGAAATACATGTTTTTGGTAATGTTGTTCTATTTCTTCATATAGATTTCCTTCATATAGATACTTTCTTTGCTTTTTGACGTTTTTGTACGTAAAATGTCAAAAACATTTAAAATATTTGTTTTTGGTAATGTTAATGTTTTTTTTTCCGGAAACAGTGTTTTTTATGCGTTTTACTGTTTTGTTGCATAAGTAGATCACACTCAAGACACATTTCTGGTCTTTGTTTTTTCTTTTCGTATATAAGGTGTTTTATGTTTTTATTTTTATTTATTTATTTTTTTTCTTTTTCTGCATAATACGTTTATAAAGACTCAAAATAGATGTTTGTGGATATGTCTTTTTTCCATATAGTGTGCTCTCATACATTTTGGCGTTATGGCACCCAACAATGTGAAATACACTCAAAATACTCGTTTTTGGTAATATTGTTCTGTTTCTCCATATAGAGTGCTAGTCAAGCGCTTTCAAGTTTTTGTACTTAAAATGTTTAAAAACACTGATAATACACATTTCTCGGATTTTTTTTATTTACTTATATAAGGTATTTTCCATGCTTTATGACGTTTTTTTGTAATAAGCTCAAAAAACACTCAAATTGCTTCTTTTTTGATAATGTTTCAGTGTGCTTTGCATGCATTTTAGCGTTTTGGCACGTAAGAAGATTAAAGACACTCAACAGACACATTTTTCGTAATATTGCTTTGTATTACCAAACAGGGTGAATTCCATGCTTTTTGATGCGTTTTTTTGTGCCGAACGTTCTCCAAAACACTTAAAAGACACTTTTCTGGTAATGTATTTCACATTGTAAGGTACCAAAACGCCAAAAATGGATGCAATAAACCCAACATGAGAAAAGGAAACAAATTTTCCAGAAACGTGTCATTTGAGTGTTTTAGAGCGTGTTACGCACTATTAAACTAAAAAGCATGGAAATTATGGGGATGGGGAAAACCTTTCCCCTTATAAGAGGCTTCGAATGAATTTTTGCGTTTTGGTTGCTAACGATGGGAAAAACACTCAAAATATACATTTTCGGTAATGTTCTGGTTTTCCATATAGATAAAATGCATATTCATGTATTTTACAGTTTTGGCACCCAAGATGCTTAATAACATTCATAATACCCGTCTCTGGTAATTCTCTTTCGTTTCCCCATATAGGGTATTTTGCATGCATTTTTGGCGTTATTTTTTTAATTATAATCTCAAAAACACTCAAAATACTCTTTTTTTTGTAATATTCTAAACCTCTATGAAGGTTATTTTGTATGCGTTTTAGCGATTTAGTACGTATGAAGCTCAAAAACACTCGAGACTCTTTTTTCCATGTTTTTTTTTCTTTCCATGCGTATTTTTTATACGTTATGCACAACACGCTAAAAAAAAAAAAATCTAAGAAAAAGCAAGTTTCTGGAAAATTTGTTGCCTTTCCTCATGTAGGGTATATTCCATGCATTTTGGCGCTTTGGTAACTAACCATATGAAATACACTCAAAATAGACGTTTATCGCAAGGTTGCTCTGTTCCTCCATATAAAGTGCTATTCATGTGTTTTAACGTTTTGGTGACTAAGAAACTCAAAATACTTGTAATGCACGTCTCTGGTAATTTCATTTTGGATCTTTATGTAGAGTATTTTTCATGCTTTTTTTTCGTGTTTTTGTACGTAACATGTTCAAAAACACTTTAAATACATGTTTATTTTTAATAACTTGTATTTTCTTTCTTAACAAAGGGTGTTTTGTAATCGTCTTAACGTTTTGGTACGAAAGAAATTCAAAACACTCAAAAGACTTGTTTTCTGTAATAATGTTTTGTATTCCCTTATAGGGTGATTTTAGTGCATTTTAACTTTTTTGCTGTCTATAACGCTCATAAAAACTCAAAAGACAAGTTTCTGGAAATTTCGTTTTTTTTTTCTTTCTTCATATAAGGTGCTTTATATGTAATGTGACGTTATGATACCTTACAATGGAAAAAAAACACTCCAAATACACGTTTTTAAAATGTTTTATTTATCGATATAGAGTGCTTTTCATGTGTTTTTGCACTTTGATACTTAAAAAGTACAAAAACTCTCACAATAAACTTTTCTCATAATGTCTTTTCGTTTCATCATGCAAAAACATTTAAAAGATACGTTTCTGGAAATCTCGTTTTTACCCATATAGAGGATTTTCGATGCATTTTTGCGATTTGCTATTTATTAATGTGAAAACAAACAAAATACACGTTTTTTGGTCTCGATATCGAGTACTATTCCTGAGTTTCAGCATTTTGTTACCTATGATGTTCAAAAACACTTATAATAGATTTTCTTCGTAATGTCCTTTCGTTTCCCCATATAACGTTATTTTCATGCATTTTTGCATTTTTGTACGTAACACGCTAAAAACACTCGAAATAGTTATTTTTTTCTAATATTATTCTTTTTCTCCATAAAGTGTTTTATATTCGTTATAGGGTTTTGTACGTAGGGAGCTCTATAACATTCAAAAGACACGTTTTTTCGTAATGATGTTTTATATTGCCATATACGTTGCTTTGCATGCATTTTGGCGTTTTGTTAAATACACTCAAAATATAAGTTTTAGGTAATGTTTTTTTTTTTTTTTATTAAGTGCTGTCAATGCGTTTTAGCGTCTTTGTACCTAAAAAGGTAAAAAAAAAAGAAAAAGGATTATAATAGATCTTTCATAATGTCCTTTCGTTTCCCAAAATAGAGGACTTTGCATATATTTTGGCGTTTCTTTACGTAACAAGCTCAAAAAACTCAAAATACTTGTTTTTCGTAAGGTTATTCTCTCTCTCTCTCTTTTTTTTTTTTTTATAAAGTGTATTTTGCATGTTTTAGAGTTTTAGTGCTAAAGAAATTCAAAAACCCTGAAAAGACACTTGTTCGTAATGTTGTTTTACATGTATATTCCTATATAGGGTGATTCCTATGTTTTTTTTAGCGTTATGATGCCTAATACGAAAAAAAATATATAATAAATAAATAAATAAAAAACCCTCAAAAAACATTTTTCTAGTAATGTAGTTTTGTTTCCATATATAGGTGACTGTGAATACATTATGGCATTTTGGTACCTAATAATAAAAAAAAAAAAAACACATCCAAATACAAATTATTGTTAATGTTGTTCTGATTTGTTAATATAAAGTGCACTATAAAATTCATGCGTTTTAGTATTTTGCTACCTAAGAAGCTCTAAAACTCTCATAATACACCTTTTTCGTGAAGTCTTTTCGTTTAATATTACAGAGTCTTTTGCTTGCATTTTGGCATTTTTCCACGTACTAAGCTCAAAAACAAACAAAAACACGTTTTTGATACTTATACTTTTTCTTCATGTTTTTTTTTTTTTGCAAGCGTTTCAGCGTTTTTGGTACGTAAGTAGCTCAAAAACACTATAAAGAGACGTTTTGATAATGTCTTGTTCTCCCATATAGGGTACTTTCCCTCCTTTTTTATCGTTTGGGTGTCTTTTTTTTTTTTATGTAGGAAGGATACTGGCCAAGGGCAACAAAAATCTAATAAAAAAAAATGCCCACTGAAATGCCAGTCCCATAAAAGGGTCAAAGCAGTGGTCAAAAATTGGTGGCTAAGTGTCTTGAAACCTCCCTCTTGAAGGAATTCAAGTCATAGGAAGGTGGAAATACAGAAGCAGGCAGGGAGTTCCAGAGTTTACCAGAGAAAGGGATGAATGATTGAGAATACTGGTTAACTCTTGCATTAGAGAGGTGGACAGAATAGGGGTGAGAGAAAGAAGAAAGTCTTGTGCAGCGAGGCCGCGGAAGGAGGGGAGGCATGCAGTTAGCAAGATCAGAAGAGCAGTTAACATGAAAATAGCGGTAAAAGACAGCTAGATATGCAACATTGCGGCGGTGAGAGAGAGGCTGAAGACAGTCAGTTAGAGGAGAGGAGTTGATGAGACGAAAAGCTTTTGATTCCACCCTGTCTAGAAGAGCAGTATGAGTGGAACACCTCCAGACATGTGAAGCATACTCCATACATGGACGGATAAGGCCCTTGTACAGAGTTAGCAGCTGGGGGGTGAGAAAAACTGGCGGAGACGTCTCAGAACACCTAACTTCATAGAAGCTGTTTTAGCTAGAGATGAGATGTGAAGTTTCCAGTTCAGATTATAAGTAAAGGACAGACCGAGGATGTTCAGTGTAGAAGAGGGGGACAGTTGAGTGTCATTGAAGAAGAGGGGATAGTTGTCTGGAAGGTTGTGTCGAGTTGATAGATGGAGGAATTGAGTTTTTGAGGCATTGAACAATACCAAGTTTGCTCTGCCCCAATCAGAAATTTTAGAAAGATCAGAAGTCAGGCGTTCTGTGGCTTCCCTGCGTGATATGTTTACCTCCTGAAGGGTTGGACGTCTATGAAAAGACGTGGAAAAGTGCAGGGTGGTATCATCAGCGTAGGAGTGGATAGGACAAGAAGTTTGGTTTAGAAGATCATTAATGAATAATAAGAAGAGAGTGGCTGACAGGACAGAACCCTGAGGAACACCACTGTTAATAGATTTAGGAGAAGAACAGTGACCGTCTACCACAGCAGCAATAGAACGGTCAGAAAGGAAACTTGAGATGAAGTTACAGAGAGAAGGATAGAAACCGTAGGAGGGTAGTTTGGAAATCAAAGCTTTGTGCCAGACTCTATCAAAAGATTTTGATATGTCCAATTCAACAGCAAAAGTTTCACCAAAATCTCTAAAAGAGGATGACCAAGACTCAGTAAGGAAAGCCAGAAGATCACCAGTAGAGCGGCCTTGACGGAACCCATACTGGCGATCAGATAGAAGGTTGTGAAGTGATAGATGTTTAAGAATCTTCCTGTTGAGGATTGATTCAAAAACTTTAGATAGGCAGGAAATTAAAGCAATAGGACGGTAGTTTGAGGGATTAGAACGGTCACCCTTTTTAGGAACAGGTTGAATGTAGGCAAACTTCCAGCAAGAAGGAAAGGTAGATGTTGACAGACAGAGCTGAAAGAGTTTGACTAGGCAAGGTGCAAGCACGGAGGCACAGTTTCGGAGAACAATAGGAGGGACCCCATCAGGTCCATAAGCCTTCCGAGAGTTTAGGCCAGCGAGGGCATGGAAAACATCATTGCGAAGAATTTTAATAGATGGCATGAAGTAGTCAGAGGGTGGAGGAGAGGGAGGAACAAGCCCGGAATCGTCCAAGGTAGACTTTTTAGCAAAGGTTTGAGCAAAGAGTTCAGCTTTAGAAATAGATGTGATAGCAGTGGTGCCATCTGGTTGAAATAGAGGAGGGAAAGATGAAGAAGCAAAGTTATTGGAGATATTTTTGGCTAGATGCCAGAAATCACGAGGGGAGTTAGATTTTGAAAGGTTTTGACATTTTCTGTTAATGAAGGAGTTTTTGGCTAGTTGGAGAACAGACTTGGCATGGTTCCGGGCAGAAATATAAAGTGCATGAAATTCTGGTGATGGAAGGCTTAAGTACCTTTTGTGAGCCACCTCTCTATCATGTATAGCACGAGAACAAGCTGTGTTAAACCAAGGTTTAGAAGGTTTAGGACGAGAAAAAGAGTGAGGAATGTACGCCTCCATGCCAGACACTATCACCTCTGTTATGCGCTCAGCACACAAAGATGGGTCTCTGACACGGAAGCAGTAGTCATTCCAAGGAAAATCAGCAAAATACCTCCTCAGGTCCCCCCAACTAGCAGAGGCAAAACACCAGAGGCACCATCGCTTAGGGGGATCCTGAGGAGGGATTGGAGTGATTGGACAAGATAAAGATATGAGATTGTGATCGGAGGAGCCCAACGGAGAAGAAAGGGTGACAGTATAAGCAGAAGGATTAGAGGTCAGGAAAAGGTCAAGAATGTTGGGCGTATCTCCAAGACGGTCAGGAATACGAGTAGGGTGTTGCACCAATTGCTCTAGGTCATGAAGGATAGCAAAGTTGTAGGCTAGTTCACCAGGATGGTCTGTGAAGGGAGAGGAAAGCCAAAGCTGGTGGTGAACATTGTCTGCACGCACATAAATAAAAAAAAAAAAAAAAACACGTTTTTGGAAATCTCGTTTCCTTTCTCCATATAGGGTGCTTTCCACGGATTTAAAAACCTAACAATATGATATACACTCAAAATAACACGTAATGTAATTCTGTTTCTTTCTATAGAGTGTTATTCATACTCATTCATAGCGTTTTGGTACCTATGAAACTAATAAAATACTCATAATACACGTTTTTCGTAATGTTTATCCATTTCCCCATTTAGGGTACTGTGCTTACTTTTTGGCGTTTTTCTACGAAACAACTTGATAAAACACTCAAAATACTTATTTTCTTAATGTTATTAATAATATTTTGCATGCGTTTCAAAGTTTTGGTACATAAGTTGCTCAAAAACAGTGGAAAAAACGTTTCTGGTAATGTGTTGTTTTCCCATATAGGGTGTTTTTTTGTTTCTTTTTTTTCGTTTTGGTGTCTAACACGCTCATTAACAATCAAAAGACACTTTTCTTGAAATCTCGTTTTCTTTCACCATAGAGTGTGTTTTGTTTGCATTTTGGAGTTTTGTTACCTGACAATGTGAAATACACTCAAAATACATGTTTTTGGAAATATTGTTCTATTTTTTTTCTAGAGTGCTGATTATTGCATTTTAGCGGTTTGTTACCTAAGAGGTAAAAAAAAAAAACCCTTTCTCGTAATATTTTTTTTACCATTTAACCAAATAGGGCACTTGGAATGTATTTTGACGTTTTTCACGTAACAACCTCAAAAACAATAAAAAAAAACTTGTTTTTGGTAATGTTATTCTGTTTCTCCATCAAGGGTGTTTTGCATGCGTTTTACCGTTCTGATACCTAAGTTGCTCAAAAATAATAAAAGAGACATTTTTGTTAATGTTTTGTTTTCCATTACAGTGTGATTTCCATGCTTTTCATCGTTTTGGAGGTAGAACACTCATAAACACTCAAAAGACACCTTTCTGGAAAAGTCGTTTCCTTTCGCATGCTTTACATGTGTACCTAACAATGAGAAATACACTCCAATTACAAGTTTTTGGTAATGTTATTATGTTTCTCCATGAAGATTTTTATTTTTTTTTTTTTGCATGCGGCTTAGGTTTTTTGGTATGTAATAAGCTCAAAAACACTTAAAAGACACGTTTTCCTTAGTGTTCTTTTGTTGTTCAAATCAAGTGATTTCCAAGCTTTATATCGGTTTAGTGTCTAAACACTCAAAAAACACGTTTCTGGAAACATCGTTTCATTTCCTCATAAAGGTTACTTTGCATGCATTTTTGCGTTTTCTACGTAACAAGCTCATAAACACATAAAATACTTGTTTTGGGGAATTTTATTCTGTTTCTCCATAAAGAGTGTTTTGCAAACGTATTAGCGTTTTGGTACGTAAGAAACTCAAAAAGATTGAAAAGACATGTTTTTGATAATGTTTTTTATTCCCATATGGTGATCTTTCCATGCTTTTTAGCATTCTGGTACCTAGCAGATTCATAAACATTCAAAAGACACGTTTCATTAAATTTAGTTTTGTTTGTTAGTTAGTGGGCTTCCATACATTTTGGCGTTTTGGCAACTAACAATATGAAAAAAACACTCAAAATACACGTTTTTGGTAATGTTGTTATGTTTATCCATACAGAGTGCTATTCATGCGTTTTCACATTTTGCTACCTAAGAAGCTCAAATTTACTCATAATACACGTTTCTCGTAATGTCTTTTTCTTTCTTCATATAGAATACTTTGCATACATTATGGCGTTTTCTTCCTAACAAGCTCAAAAACTCTCAAATTATTTCTTTTTGGTGATATTATTCTGTTTTTCCATAAAGTGTGTTTTTCATGCATTTTACCTTCTTGGTACGTAAGAAGCTGAAAAAAAAAAGACTCAAAAGACACGTTTTTGTTAGAAACTGTTAGAAATAAAAACACTAGTAAAATACCTGACTTTAGGAGAACAGATTTTGAAGAATTAAAAAGGTACCTCCAAGGAGTGAACTGGCAAAGGATGCAGGATGAGGTCAGGTCAGGGACGGAGTTCAGAGAGATAAGGCAGGATGAGGGAGGTGAGGTGAGGCTCCAGAAGGGAGGAGGAAAGAGGAAGGGGGGAGATAGGTGTGAGTATGTTGGAATGTCAGGTCATGCTGAAATGAGAGAGGTAAGGTCGAGGCGAGTTGATGAGGGAGGGGAGAGGATGGTAGGGAACGAGATGAGGGGTTTAGGTGAAGTAAATGTAGATGAATTGTATAAATATTTCGTAGATAAAGTTCATACAGGTCAATTAGCAAATATCCCGTATAAAACAATAAGATCACAAAAAAATGACCCTAAATGGATGACTGCTAGGTTAAAGCATTATATAGGGCGTAAGAGAAGTATATATAAGAGATTAAGGGCAGGTGAGGAAGTTTTAAGGACACAGTATAATGAATTAGTTAGAACAGTCAGGAAGTTAACGAGGAAAGCTAAGGACAATTATGAATTAAAGGTAGCCAGCCAGGCGAAGACGGACCCCAAGGGATTTTATCAGGTATACAGGACGAAAAATAAGGATACTGTAGTTCCATTAAAGGCAGCTGATGGGGAGCTGGTTAGTTCTGGTGAGGAGATTAGTAAACTTCTGAATGATTATTTTTTAACTGTCTTCACTCAGGAAAACATGCAGGATATGCCAGATAGTGAACAGGTGTTTAGAGCAGATGAGTATGAGAAGCTGACGGATATTTCCATAACTAGGGAGATAGTGGAGCAGGAGATAGATAGGTTAAAAAAGTTCAAATCACCAGGACCTGATGAAATATATCCCAGAGTACTGAAGGAATGTAAAAAGATTATTAGTGAGCCGTTAGTTTCTGTCTTTAGGAAATCACTGGAGTCGGGTGAGGTACCAGAAATGTGGAGGCAGGCTAATGTAGTACCCATCTTTAAGAAAGGGGATAAAACTTTAGTGTCTAATTATAGACCTGTCAGCTTAACTTCAGTTGTAGGTAAAATGTTAGAGTCAATAATAGCCAGGAACATTAGGGAACATTTAGACAAACATAACTTGATAAATCAGTCACAGCATGGCTTCACGAAGGGGAAGTCTTGCCTGACAAACTTGTTAAGTTTTTACAGTAAGGTGTACGAGGCAGTAGATAATGGTGATAGTTATGATATCTTATATCTGGACTTTAGAAAAGCATTCGACAAGGTGCCCCATCAAAGGCTCCTGAGAAAGGTAAGGGCGCACGGGATAGATGGGAAGGTGTTAGGTTGGATAGGGTCATGGCTTGGTAACAGGCGACAGAGAGTGCTAATAAACGGCTCGAAATCCGAGTGGGGTCATGTCATTAGTGGGGTGCCACAGGGATCAGTATTAGGGCCATTATTATTTCTAATATATATCAATGACTTGGATAGTGGAATTAGTAGCGATGTTAGTAAATTTGCGAATGACACAAAGATAGGTAGATTAATTAGGTCAGAAGCGGATGCCATCGCCTTGCAGACAGACTTAGATAGAATGAATGAATGGAAGGATAGATGGCAAATGCAATTTAATATCAATAAATGCAAAGTGCTTAGCGTAGGTAGAGGAAACCCACACAATAGGTACACATTAAACACCCAAACTCTGGTAGGTACAGGGTACGAGAAAGATTTAGGAGTTATAGTTAGCTCTGAACTCCGTCTAGGGAAACAATGCATAGAAGCCAGAAACAAGGCAAATAGGGTACTAGGATTCATTTTTAGGAGTGTTAAAAGTAGAAGGCCGGAAGTAATATTAAAGTTATACTTGGCGCTGGTCAGACCTCATCTAGACTACGCTGTGCAGTTCTGGTCCCCCACATTACAGGAAAGATATAGGTCTATTAGAATCAGTACAGAGGAGAATGACTAAAAGGATACAGGGGATGAGGAGTATTCCTTACGAAGCGAGGTTGAAGCGGTTAAATTTACATTCTCTAGAGAGACGTAGGTTAAGAGGGGACCTGATAGAAGTCTTTAAGTGGTATAAGGGTTATAACAAGGGAGATGTAAGCAAAATTCTTAGGATCAGCAACCAGGGTAGAACAAGAAATAATGGGTTCAAGCTTGAAAAATTTAGGTTTAGGAAGGAGATAGGAAAAAATTGGTTCTCAAATAGAGTGGTAGATGAGTGGAACGGACTCAGTAATCATGTAGTTAGTGCTAGGACACTAGAGAGCTTTAAGAGAAGATTAGACAAGTTTATGGATGGGGATAACAGATGGAAATAGGTAGGAGTGTTTCATACAGGGACTGCCACGTGTAAGCCTGGTCGCTTCTTGCAGCTTCCCTTATTTCTTATGTTCTTATGTTCTTATGTTTTTGGCAAAGTAGTTTTTTTTTTTTTTATTTCCATGTATATGTGTATATAAACTTGTTAACTACAAAACAGTAAAAAGCATGAAAACTTCCCTATACTGGAAAAGCAAAAACAACATTCCCCCCAAAAAACGTATTTTTGGGGGTATTTTTCAGCTACTAACGCACAAAAACGCTAAAATGCTTGCAAAAATCCCTTCATGGAAAAAACAAATAACCTTACCAGAAACTAGTATTTCATTTTATTTCTTAAGCTTGTCACGTACAAAAGCGCCAAAATGCATGCAAAGTACACTATATATGGATACGAAAGTATATTACGAGAAACGTGCAGTATGAGTGTTTTCAAATTATTAGGTACCAAAACGATAAAGCGAATGAATAGCACTCTATATGGAGTAATAAAAACGCTAAAATACATGCAAAGCATCTTATATGAGGGAAAAAACGACACTTCTAGAAACGTGTCTTTTCAGTGTTTGTAAGCGTATTAGGTACCAAAACGCTAAAAAGCAAGGAAAGAACCATACATGGGAAAACAAAACATTACAAAAAAGTCTTTTCATTGTTTAGAGCTACTTACATACTAAAACGCAAAGTCGCGTGCAAAACACCTTTTATGGAGAAACGGGAAAACGTGTATTTTTAATGTTTTAAGCTAATTACGTAAAAAATTGTCAAAATTCATGTAAAGTTCCCAATATGGGGAAACGAAAAGACATTACGAGAAACGTATATTGTAAGTGTTTTAGACCTTATCAGGTTGAAAAATATGAAAATGCATGAATACCACTCTATATGGAGAAACAGAGCAACATTACTAAAAACGTGTATTTTGTTTGTTTTCACAATGTTATGTACCAAAACGTCGAAATTCATGCAAAGTGCAATCTATAGGAGAAACGAAACGAAATTTCCAGAAACGTGAATTTTGAGTGTTTATGAGCGTGTTAGGCACCAAACTCTAAAAAAATAAAAATGGAAAGCATCCTATATGGGAATACAAAACAAAATTATCAAAAAAATAGTATTTTTTTAGTGTTTTTGAGCTACTTTTATATCAAAACGCTTGAACAGACGCAAAACATGCTTTATGGAGAAACAAAATAACAATACAAAAAAAAACTATGTTTTCAGTTTTTTTGAGGTATGTAAGTAGAAAAACGCCGAAATGTATGCAAAGTTCCCTATGCCGGGAAACGAAGACATTTCGAGAAACGTGTATTATGAGAGCTTTTCAGCTTTTTAGGTACGAAACACAAAGGCACCTTAATATTACTCTATATGGAGAAACAAAACAACACGAATGAAAATATATATTTTGAGTGGTTTTCATATTATTAGGTACCAAAACGCAAAAATACATGCAAAGACTTCTAAAAGACGACACAAAACGACATTACAAGAAACCTATCTTTAGAGAGTGTTTCTACGTGTTTGGCACCAAAACACTAAGAAGTATGAAAAGAGCACTACGTTGGAAGGGAAAAAGAAATAAAGTGACTTTTCACGTGTTTGGAAGTTTTTAAATTCATAATGTACCAAAACGATAAAACATGGAAAACACCCTTCATGCAGAAACAAAAACATCACCAAAAACGAGCATTTTTAGCGATTTTTCAACTTGTTATGTACAAAAGCGTCAAAATGCATATAAAGTACCCTATATAAGAAAACGAAAAGACATTAAGAGAAACCAGCGAAAAACCTTGAAAAACGCCAAAATGAGATTACTGCACCATAAAATCATACTACCATCTGGCCATCATCTCCTACGGTTTGAAGGCGATATCAGCTTTCTAAGTCCCTTTAAAAATTTAAAGCGTGCAGGCAGCTTGTTTACATCTGGGCATTTAAATCTCAATGCGAGAAGAACAATGTTTTTTTCCGCATCTCTCTAGGTTTTTTCGTTATTTTTTTTTTTTATGATTTTTTAAAGTTTTGAACATTCTCGTACATCTGACAGCCTAGCTGCGGGACAGGGAGAGAGAGGAGGCAGAGCGGGGACCTCAGTGTGATTTATCGATCGGCACGGATCACGTGGTCGCTGTGACGCTTCCCCAAACACGTGTTTTGTATCTGCGAAAACACGCTGTGCTTTACTTTCTTTGTATTGATAACACCTCAGACATTATTCAAGATGCCAAAGCGTAAAGCACATGTACAAGCAAGGAGCCATAATTTAGCAAAGTGGAGGAAAAAGGAGGAAGAACCCCCCAGCCAGCCTCCCTCTCACCCCCCTGTCCCACCTCCGCCACCACCACCAAGTGCTGCTCATAAGAGGAAATCTCTTCTCTCTGACGAAGTGAAGAAAGAAGCAATTGTGAAGAACAGAATAATTATAGAAAAAGAGGATCTAGAAACATTAGTGGAAAAGTCAGCATGTGGTGAGTGCTTTAGCACCAATACTGAACTGAAGTTTACTCATCACATGCTTGACACATATTTTTCAGTGAAGTGCGAGTGTGGTGCAACAGTGATTGACACTAATGAGTCACGAAAACCAGAGATGAAAATGGGGGAGAAGTTTTATCCCATTACAGCACTATTTATTCATTGCATGATGGTGTTGGGAGCTGGGTACGATGGTACTAGTAGGCTAACTTCATTCCTCAGCTTACAACACTTTACTCAGAGGACATACATTCGCTATGCTAAACATATTACTGAAAAGGCCATACAACACACCCAGAACATTCTGAAAAAAAGTAGGAAGGCTGTGCTTGAACACTATTCAGCAAAAGAAGGTGGTGTAGCTGAAAATGGATATGTGAATGTTGACGTGACGTATGATGGTACATGGCACAAGAGAGGTTTCAAAAGTAACTATGGTGTGGGTGCAGCTATTGATGTCGATTGTGGAATGGTTTTGGACTATGATATACGTTCCAAATTGTGTGACATGTGTATAAGAAAAGAGAGAGAGTTGAAGGAAGGAAAAATAACAGACGCTGAGTATGTATGGTGGTGGGAAGAAGAACATTGGCAGCTGTGTGATGCAAACTATGAAGGTGCGTCTGGAGGGATGGAGAGTAATGTGGCAATGACATTGTGGAGTAGGTCATGTAATAATGATATGATGTATAGAACATTTGTGTCGGATGGTGACAGTTCTGCCTACAAGTCCGTGTGTGCCCTAAACAATAACCATGGACCTTATGGAGAAGGATATGCAGTGGACAAGGCAGAGTGCATAAATCATGTTGCCAAAAGACTCGGGACTGGGCTACGTGATATGAAAAAGAAAGTAGGTGGAATGAGTGTCAAGAACAAAATAACAGACATTGTGATTGAACACCTGTAGTTTTATTTTCAACTCAGCCTGAAGCGTAAGCTACACACAAGTACCAAGGAAATGAGGGAAGAAATATTTTCCACATTTTACCACTGTACATCCACAGATGCTAATCCACAGCATCATTTCTGTCAAAAAGGTAAAACATCGTGGTGCTTCTACCAGAAAGCTGTGGCTCAGAAAAAAGTACCTCAGTCCCATAAGAAAATGCTAGTGTATTTTCACCTTGAACCAAAGGAGCTGAGTCACGTCAAGGCATTGTACGATCGACTAACAACCGATGAAATGATGAAGAAGTGTATGAAAGGAATGACCCAAAATAAAAATGAACACCTTCACTCAAGAATCTGGAGAATAACACCCAAGCACATAAATGCATCACCTACAATGATAAAGTTCGCTGCTGCCACTGCAGTTGCAATATACAATGCTGGGTATGAAGGTGGCTTCTTCAGTTCGCTTCTGAACACTGAATTTACTTCATCTATGCAAGTATATCTGCAAGGAAAGGACAAGGCTATGGACACACCAATAAGAAGAAAGATGAAGCAGAAGTTTGTGCGCAAGAGCCTGGTAGACTACGCAGCTGGGTCATTCTGAGGTCTGCCCAACAAAAAACGCTGTTTCTCAAAATGTAAGTTATTGGTCTTTAATTTGTATCTGTAGATGCAATTTTCAACCGATTTACCTAATTTTTGTGGCATTTCATTCATAAATAAATTTTCTATAAAATGTTGTTTCCAGAATTTGCATTTTTTAGTTAATTATATTTTTAATTTATTGCAATATTGCAAAAAAAACTTTTCATGGAACGCCATTTTCAATTTTTTTTCTGCTTTAGCTATTCAATATTTAAAAAAAAATTAAGAACAACAAATTAATAAGCACCTTTTCATCTATTCACACAAAGAAATTCACGGTGATAAAGTGATTGCAAGTCAAGTTATACGACATTAAAGTACGTCTGTTTTTAGTCATATTTTATGCGACATTTAATTTTTATCTCTCTTGTTTTTTCATGTATCGTCCTACAACTTTCTACACACGTAAGTAGGTACAAAACCATGATCTCAGTAAAATTTCATAAGATTTAGACCATTTTTTCACTTTTCACCCAAAAATGAGCCTTAATACTTGTGTTTTAAGGCTTTTTTGACGTTATTAGGTACCGCAACGCGAAAATGCATGCAAAGCATACTATATGGGGAGAGGAAACATTTCCAGAAACATGTCCTTTCAGTGTTTATGAGCGAGTTAGGTACAAAGAAGCTAAAAACCAAGGAAAGCACCCTATAGGAGAAAACAAAAGATTACAAAAACTTTTCTTTTCAGTGCTTATGAGCAACTTATATACAAAAACACTTAAACGCATCCAAAACGCCTTTTTTTTTGGAAAAACTGAATAACATTACCAAAAAAGCGTGTATTTTCAATGTTTTGAGCTTGTTACGCAAAAAAAAAAGTAACCAAAGACATTATGAGAAACTTATATTAAGAGCGTTTTTGAGCTTCTCAGGTACCAAAACGAGAAAATGCATGAATAATACTCTCTTTGGAGAAACACAACAATATTAGATACCAAAACGCTAAAAAGCAACAAAAGCTCCCTATTTGGAAAAGCAAAACATTAGCAAAAGCGTGTCTTTTGAGAGTTTTTACAGCTACTTACGTACCAAAACGCTAAAATGCATGCAAAGCACATTTTATGGAGAAACAGAATAACATTACCAGAAACGTGTATTTTGATTTTTTTTTTTTAGCTTCTTACGTATAAAGAAAGGCAAAAATGCATGCAAAGTATCCTAAATGGCGATAGGAAAAGAAATAAAAAGACACTTCATTTATAAGTGTTTTGAGATTCTTAGGAAGCAAAATGCATAAACGCATGTATAACATTATATATGAAGAAACAGAAGAACATTACCGAAAACGTATATTTTGAGTGTTTTTTTTTCACATTGTTACGCAACAAAATGCCAAAATGCATGGAAATCACCCAATATGGATAAAATAAAGGACATTACGAGAAAGATGTATTATTAGTGTTTTTGAGCGTCTTAGGTACCAAACGCAAAAACTATTTAGTACCACTGTATATGGAGAAACAGAACATTACCAAAAACGTTTATTTTGAGTGTTGTTCACAATTTTATGTACCAAAACGTCAAAATGCCTCCAGAGCACCATCTATGGGAAAATGAAACGACATTTCCAGAAACACGTCTTTTGAGTGTTGATGAACGTGGTAGGTACCAAAGTTATAAAAAGCATGGAAAGCTACCTATATGAAAGAACAACACAACCAAAAATTTATCTTTTGGGTATTTTCACCTACTTACGTACCATAACCCTGAGATGTATGCAAAACACCCTTCATTACCATAAACAATTTTTTTTTCCAATATAAAAAGAAACATAAATGCATGCAAAATACATTGCAAGGGGAAACGAAAAGACATTGGAAGAAACTTTTATTATGTTTTTTTTTTTTTTTATTTCTAAGGTACCAAGACCTATTTGACACATTGAAGAGCACTCTATATGGAGAAAAGAACAAGATTACAAAAATGTGCTTTTTGAGTGTTTTTCACATTGTTAGGTAAGAAAACACTCTATAAAGAGTGTTATTTGCGGGTTTTAGCTTTTTCATACATAACGAACTTAAAAAAAAAACTCATAATACACGTTTCTCGTAACATCCTTTCATTTTCCAAACATAGTGTTCTTTGCATGTATTTAGGCGTTTTTATAGGTAACATGATCAAAAACACTCAAAATACATGTTTCTGGTAATGTTATTCTCTTTCTCCATAAAGGGTGTTTTCCATGCGTTTTAGCGTTTTGGTATGTAAGAAGCTCAAAAACACGTAAAGGCAAGTTCTTGGTAAAAGTTGGTTTTATTCCCATATAATGTGATTGCCCTCCTTTTTAGTACTTTATTGCCTATCACGCTCAAAAACACTCAAAAGACACTTTTCTGGTAATGTCATTTTTTTCCCACATAAAGCTAGTTTTGCATGTAATTTTTGGTTTTGGTAACTAAGAATGTGAAAAGCACTCAAAATACATGCATTTGGTAAGGTTGTTCTGTATTCTCAATTAAGAGTGTTATTTCTGAGTTTCAGCATTTTGGTATCTAAGAAACTTCTCCATATACACCGAGTTTTTGCGATTTTTGCCTTGTGGCTGTTGTGAAACTATAAAACACTCATTATACACGTTTCTCGTAATGTCCTTTTGTATCCCAATATAGAGTGCTTTCCATTTTCGCGTTTATTGAAGGTAAGAAGCTCAAAAACACTCAAAATATACCTTTTTGGTAATGTTATTCTATTTCTCCATATTCGTTGGTTTGCATCCGTTTTAGCGTTTTTCTACGTAAAACACTGAAAAGACACTTTTTCGGTAATTTTGTGATGGATTCCCACATTGAGTGACTTCCATATTATTTATCGTTTTGGTGCCTAACATGCTGAAAAAAGCCACAAAAGACAGGTTTCTGGTTAGGTCGTTTAATTTCCCCATATAGGAGGCTTTGCATGCACTTTAGGGTTTGGTACATAACAGTCCGAAAAAAATGCTAAAACTAACTTTTTTTCATAATGTTCTTTTTTCACATAATGTCCCTGAATTTTGGCAGAATTTTGGCATCTCGGTACCTATGAAGATGGATAAAAAAAAAAATCCTATTTTCTTTATTTTATTTTTATTTTTTTTCTCTATAAAGAGTGTTATTTGTGGGTTTTAGCTTTTTGGTACTTAAAGAACTTAAAAACACTCATAATACACGTTTCTCGAAATGTCCTTTCGTTTCCCAAACATAAGATTCTTTGCATGTATTTAACCGTTTTTATAGGTAATATGATCAAAAACACTCAAAATACATGTTTTTGATAATGTTATTCTCTTTCTAAATAAAGGGTGTTTTGCATGCGTTTTAGCGTTTTGGTATATAAGGAGCTCAAAAACACTTAGAAAAAACACTTGATAAAAGTTGGTTTTATTCCCATGTAATGTGATTGCCCTGCTTTTTAGTGCTTTATTGCCTATCATGCTAAAAAAAAAAAAAAAAAACACTTAAAAGACACTTTTCTGGTAATGTCATTTTTTTTTCCCACATAAAGCTACTTTCACATTTAATTTGGGGTTTTGGTAACTAAGAATGTGAAAAACACTCAAAATACACGCATTTGGTAAGGTTGTTCTGTTTCTCAATTAAGAGTTTTATTCAGGAGTTTCACCATTTTGGTATCTAAGAAACTTCTCCATATATACGAGTTTTTGCGTTTTTTTGCCTTGTGCTTCTTGAAAATCTATAAAACACTCATTATACACGTTTCTCGTAATGTCCTTTTGTTAACCAATATAGAGAGCTTTCCATCCATTTTTGCGTTTTTTGTAAAAAGCTCAAAAATACTCAAAATATACCTTTTTGGTAATCTTATTCTATTTTTTCATGTTGGTTGGTCTGCATCCGTTTTAGCATTTTTCTACTTAAAACACGGAAAAGACACGTTTTCAGTAATTTGTTTTTGATTCCCATATAGAATGACTTCCATATTATTTATTGTTTTGGTGACTAACATGCTGAAAAACACTAGAAACACTGGTTTCTCGTAAAGTCTTTTAATTTCCCCATATAGTTGGCTTTGCATTCACTTTAGGGTTTTGTGCATAACAGTCCGAAAAAAAAGAAGATAAAATTAACTTTTTTGATAATGTTCTTTTTTCATATAATTTCCCTGAATTTTGCCAGAATTTTGGGATCTCGTTACCTATGAAGAAAAATAACAAAAAAAAAAAAAATCCTATTTATTTATTTACTTTTTTTCTCTCTATAAAGAGGTTTTAGCTTTTTGGTACTTATGGAACTTAAAAACACGCATAATACACGTTTCTCGTAATGTCCTTTCGTTTCCCAAACATAGGATTCTTTGCATGTATTTAAGCGCTTTTATAGGTAACATGATCAAAAACAGCTGTGACCTCACTGAACGTTTCCCTTTGTGTCTCACAACACAAGGGGGTAGTCACAGCCTGCCCTCTAAAGACAACTCTCTTCCTCCACACAAAACTACAAGCACCTAATAACACACACACCCTTTACTCAAAAAATTTTTTTAAATCATGGCGACTCCTACACCAGCCTCGGAGTCCCCATCTGGGGAGGGGACCATAAATGTCCCCAGGTCGGACTGCCTTTCCGTCGACGACCCTAAGTGTCTTGACACCCCCCTCAACTTTTTCTTCATTAACTTCTGCAACATTCGCGGTCTAAGATCTAATTTTCAATCTGTAGAACACCACCTCTCCTCTTCTAAACCTCATCTTCGTTTCCTCACTGAAACTCAGGTGTCTGAGGCAACTGACAGTAGCCCCTTTTCTGTTCCCTCCTACTTTCTCTATCCTCATTTTAGATCCAAAGCTGGATGCTGCGTTTATGTGCGCAATGACTTAACCTGCTCTCGTGCCCACGCTCTTGAATCTTCCGAGTTTTCCAGCATCTGGCTACGACTACAGAGTCATTCTCATACTAAATTTATCTGTGCTGTATACGTCTCTCCTAACTCCTCTGACTATAAGAAATTCTTTGACTACTTAACTTCTAAAGTGGAGCACATTCTGACCCTCTTCCCTTTTGCAGAGATCTCCATTCTTGGAGACTTCAATGTTCACCACCAGCTTTGGCTTTCCTCTCCCTTCACTGACCATCCTGGTGAACTAGCCTACAACTTTGCTATCCTCCATGACCTAGAGCAATTGGTGCAACACCCTACTCGTATTCCTGACCGTCTTGGAGATACGACCAACATTCATGACCTTTTCCTGACCTCTAATCCTTCTGCTTATGCTGTCACCCTTTCTTCTCCGTTGGGCTCCTCCGATCACAATCTCATATCTTTATCTTGTCCTATCACTCCAATCCCTCCTCAGGATCCCCCTAAGCGAAGGTGCCTCTGGCGTTTTGCCTCTGCTAGTTGGGGGGACCTGAGGAGGTATTTTGCTGATTTTCCTTGGAATGACTACTGCTTCCGTGTCAGAGACCCGTCTTTGTGTGCTGAACGCATAACAGAGGTGATAGGGTCTGGCATGGAGGCGTACATTCCTCACTCTTTTTCTCGTCCTAAACCTTCTAAACCTTGGTTTAACACAGCTTGTTCTCGTGCTATACATGATAGAGAGGTGGCCCACAAAAGGTACTTAAGCCTTCCTTCACCAGAATCTCATGCACTTTATATTTCTGCCCGGAACCATGCCAAGTCTGTTCTCCAACTACCCAAAAAATCCTTCATTAACAGAAAATGTCAAAACCTTTCAAGATCTAACTCCCCTCGTGATTTCTGGCATCTAGCCAAAAATATCTCCAATAACTTTGCTTCTTCTTCTTTCCCTCCTCTACTTCAACCAGATGGCACCACTGCTATCACATCTATTTCTAAAGCTGAACTCTTTGCTCAAACCTTTGCTAAAAAGTCTACCTTGGATGATTCTGGGCTTGTTCCTCCCTCTCCTCCACCCTCTGACTACTTCATGCCACATATTAAAATTCTTCGCAATGATGTTTTCCATGCCCTCGCTGGCCTAAACCCTCGGAAGGCTTATGGACCTGATGGGGTCCCTCCTATTGTTCTCCGAAACTGTGCCTCCGTGCTTGCACCTTGCCTAGTCAAACTCTTTCAGCTCTGTCTGTCAACATCTACCTTTCCTTCTTGCTGGAAGTTTGCCTACATTCAACCTGTTCCTAAAAAGGGTGACCGTTCTAATCCCTCAAACTACCGTCCTATTGCTTTAATTTCCTGCTTATCTAAAGTTTCTGAATCTATCCTCAACAGGAAGATTCTTAAACATCTATCACTTAACAACCTTCTATCTGATCGCCAGTATGGATTCCGTCAAGGCCGCTCTACTGGTGATCTTCTGGCTTTCCTTACTGAGTCTTAGTCATCCTCTCTTAAAGACTTTGGTGAACCTTTTGCTGTTGCCTTGGACATATCAAAAGCCTTTGATAGAGTCTGGCACAAAGCTTTGATTTCAAAACTACCCTCCTACGGTTTCTATCCTTCTCTCTGTAACTTCATCTCAAGTTTCCTTTTTGACCGTGCTATTGCTGCTGTGGTAGACGGTCACTGTTCTTCTCCTAAATCCTATCCACTCCTATGCTGATGATACCACCCTGCACTTTTCCACGTCTTTTCATAGACGTCCAACCCTTCAGGAGGTAAACATATCACGCAGGGAAGCCACAGAACGCCTGACTTCTGATCTTTCTAAAATTTCTGATTGGAGCAGAGCAAACTTGGTATTGTTCAATGCCCCAAAAACTCAATTCCTCCATCTATCAACTCGACACAGTCTTCCAGACAACTATCCCCTCTTCTTCAATGACACTCAACTGTCCCCCTCTTCTACACTGAACATCCTCGGTCTGTCCTTTACTTATAATCTGAACTGGAAACTTCACATCTCATCTCTAGCTAAAACAGCTTCTATGAAGTTAGATGTTCTGAGACGTCTCCGCCAGTTTTTCTCAGCCCCCCAGCTGCTAACTCTGTACAAGGGCCTTATCCGTCCATGTATGGAGTATGCTTCACATGTCTGGAGGTGTTCCACTCATACTGCTCTTCTAGACAGGGTGGAATCAAAAGCTTTTCGTCTCATCAACTCCTCTCCTCTAACTGACTGTCTTCAGCCCCTCTCTCACCGCCGCAATGTTGCATATCTATCTGTCTTCTACCGCTATTTTCATGCCAACTGCTCTTCTGATCTTGCTAACTGCATGCCTCCCCTCCTTCCGTGGCCTTGCTGCACAAGACTTTCTTCTTTCTCTCACCCCTATTCTGTCCACCTTTCTAACGCAAGAGTTAACCAGTATTCTCAATCATTCATCCCTTTCTCTGGTAAACTCTGGAACTCCTTGCCTGCTTCTGTATTTCCACCTTCCTATGACTTGAATTGCTTCAAGAGGGAGGTTTCAAGACACTTATCCACCAATTGTTGACCACTGCTTTGACCCTTTTAAGGGACTGGCATTTCAGCAGGCATTTTTTTTTATTAGATTTTTGTTGCCCTTGGCCAGTGTCCTTCCTACATAAAAAAAAAAAAAAATCAAAATACATGTTTTTTGTAATGTCATTGTGTTTCTCCATAAAGGATTTTTTGCATTCGTTTTAGCGTTTAGGTATGTAAGGAGCTCAAAAATATTTAACGACAAGTTCTTGGTTAATGTTTGTTTTATTCACATGTAATGTGATTGCTCTTCTTTTAAGTACTTTATTGCCTAACACGCTCATAAACACTCAAAAGACATTTTCTGGCAATATAATTTTTTCCCCACATAAACCTAGTTTCGCATGCAATTTCGTGTTTTGCTAACTAAGAATGGGAAAAACACTCAAAATACACGCATTTGATAAGGTTGTTCTGTATCTCAATCAAGAGTGTTATTCATGAGTTTCAGCATTCTGGTATCTAAGAAACTTTTGCCTTGTGGTTGTTGTGAATCTATAAAACACTCTTTATACAGGTTTCTCGTAATGTCCTTTTGTTTCCCAATATAGAGTGCTTTGCATCCATTTTCGCGTTTTTTGTAGGTAACAGGCTCAAAAACACTCAAAATATACCTTTTTGGCAATGTTATTCTATTTCTTCATATTGGTTTGTTTGCATCCGTTTTAGCGTGTTTCTACGTAAAACACTGAAAAGACAAGTGTTAAGTGATTTTGTTTTGGATTCCCATATAGAGTGACTTCCATACTATTTATTGTTTTGGTGCCTAACATGCTGAAAAACACTCAAAAGACAGGTTTCTGGTAAAGACGTTTAATTTCCCTATAGAGGACCCAGGCTTTTTGCATGCAAATTAGGTTATGGTACATAACTGTCCGAAAAAAAGCTAAAATTAACTTTGTTGATGTTTTTTCCACATAATTTCCCTGAATTTTGCCAGAATTTTGGCATCTTGGTATCTATGGAGAAGAATAACAAAAAAAAAAAAAAGAAAGAAAATTACTTTTTTTTTTTTTTGTTTCTCTATAGTGTTATTTGTGGGTTTTAGCTTTTTGGTGCTTAAGGAATTTAATATCATTCATAATACACGTTTCTCGTAATGTCCTTTCGTTTCCCAAACATAGGGTTCTTTGCATGTATTTAAGCGTTTTTATAGCTAACATGATGAAATACACTCAAAATACATGTTTTTGGTAATGTTATTCTGATTCTTCATAAAGGGTGTTTTGCATGCGTTTTACCGTTTTGGTATGTTAGGAGCTCAAAAACACTTAAAGGCAAGTTCTTGGTAAAAGTTGGTTTTATTCCCATGTAATGGGATTGCCCTGCTTTTTAGTGCTTTATTGCCTAACACGCTCAGAAACACTCAAAAGACACTTTTCTGAAAATGTCTTTTTTTTTCTTTCCACATAAAGCTAGTTTTGTATGCAATTTGGGGTTTTGGTAACCAAGAATGTGAAAAACACTGAAAATACACGCATTTGGGAAGGTTGTTCTGTTTCGTAATTAAGAGTGTTATTCATGAGTTTCAGCGTTTTGGTATCTAAGAATCTCAAAAACACTTATAATGCACGTTTCTCGTAATGTCCCTTTTTTTTCCTCATTTAGGGTGCTTTGCATGCATAGCTGAAAAACACTGAAAATACACGCTTTTGGTAATAAGAACATAAGAACATAAGAAATAAGTAAATAAGCAAGAAGGCATCAGGCCTACATGTGGCTGTACTTGTATGAAATATGCCTACGTATTTCCACCTATCATCCCCATTTATAAATGTGTAATTTTCTCTTACAGTTGCCAAATGCCTCAGCACTAACAGCTTCATTACTAATCCCGTTCCAATGATCTACTACTGTATTTGAAAACCAATTCCTTCCTGTTTCCTTTTTGAACATCAAGTTTTCAGGCTTAATCCTGAAAACTTGATGTTCTATTTTTCTTGTTCTATCATGGTTACAGATTCTAAGAATTTTCCTTATGTTCCCCTTGTTATAACCCATATACCACTTAAAGACTTCTCTCAGGTCCACTCTTAACCTACGTCTTTCTAAAGAATGTAAATTTAACAGCTTGAATCTCGCCTCGTAAGGAATACTCCTCATCCCCTGTATCCTTTTAGTCATTCACCTTTGAAGTGATTCTAATAGACCTTTATCCTTCCTGTGATGTGGTGACCAGAATAGGACAGCGTAGTCTAGATGAAGTCTGACCAGCGCTAAATGTAACTTTAATATTACTTCGGGAGTTTTACTTTTAGCACTCCTGAAAATGAATCATAATACACTATTTGCTTTGTTTCTGGCCTCTTTGCATTGCTTTCTTAGACGGAGTTCAGAGCTAACTTTAAATCTCAAATCTTTTTCTTACCCTGAACCTACCAGAACTTTGTTGTTCATTGTGTAACTACTGTGTGGGTTTCTTCTATTTACGCAAAGTGCTTTGCATTTGTTGATATTAAACTGCATTTGCCATCTCTCTGTCCATTCGTTCATCCTATCCAAATCTGCCTGCAAGGCGATGGTATGCGATTCTGACCTAATTAATCTACATACTCTCGTGTCATCCGCAAATTTACTAACAACACTACTAATTCCACTATCCAAGTCATTGACATATATTACAAACAACATCGGCCCTAATACTAATAATCCCTTTGTCACCCCACTAATTACTTGACCCCACTCGGATTTAGAGCCGTTTATTACAACACTCTGTCGCCTGCCGCTTGGCCATGACCTTATCCAGATTACTTATAACCTATTTTCAATTCTTAAATACTCTGGAATATATTTCATCTGGTCCTGGTGACTTGAACTTTTCAGCTTATCTATCTCCTGTTCCCCTCTCTCTTTAGTTATGGTAATATCTGTCAGCTTCTCATTCTCTTCTACTCTAAATATCTTCTCACTATTCGGCAAATTCTGCATGTTTTCCTGGGCAAAGACAGTTGAAAAATAGTCGTTCACAATTTTACTAATCTCCTCCCAACAACTAAGCAGGTCCCATTCTGCTGTCTTTAAGGAACTATTGTTTCTCTATTTTTCGTCTTATATGCCTGATAAAATCCTTTGGGGTCCATCTTCGCTTAGCTGGCTACCTTTAATTCATAACTATTTTTAGCTTCCCTTGTTAAACTCCTGACTTTTCTAATTCATTATATTATGGTCTTAAAACCACTTCCCCTGTCTTTAATCTCATATATACTTCTCTTTCGCCCTATGTAGTGTTTTAACCTTAGTCATCCATTTAGGACCATTTTTCTGTGATCTTATTCTTCTATAAGGGATGTTCCCTAACTGTCCTGAATGTAATTTATCAACGAAATATTTATTTCGCTTCTCCATAAAGGGTGTTTTGCATGGGTTTTAGCGTTTCTGTACATAAGAATCTATAAAACACGTTTCTAGTAATGTTGTTTTGTATTCCATTATAGAGCGCTTTCCATGCTTTTTTAGCGTTTTGGTGTCTAACACGTTCAAAAACACTGAAAAGACACGTTGATGATAATGTCGTTTCGTTTTCCGAAAAAAGGGGGCTTCCAATGCATTTTGTCTTTTGGTACTTAACAATATGAAAAAAAGTTTAAGTAAAAGTTTTCGGTAGAGCTGTTTTTCCATATAAAGTGCTAATCACGTGTTTTTGAGTTTTGGTACCTAAAAAGCTCAAAATCTCTCATAATACACTTTTCTTGTAATGTCCTTTCTTTTCTCCATGTAGGATGCTTTGCGTGTAATTTGGCATTTTTATACTTAAGAAGCACAAAAACAATCAAAATACAAGTTTTTGGTAATGTTATTCTGTTTCTCCATAAAGGTTGTTTTGCATGCGTTTCAGCGATTTCGGAAGTAAGAAGGTCAAAAACACTCTAAAGATACTTTCTTGGTAATGTTATTTTATATTGCCAAATAGGGTGCTTTCAATGCTTTTTAGCATTTTGATTCCTAACACTCAAGTAAACACTCAAAAGACACGTTTCCTGTAATATAGTTTTGGTTCTTCATATAGGGATCTACATGCATTATGATGTTTTGCTACATAATATGAGAAACGCTCAAAATAAAGGTTTCAGGTAATGTTGTTCTTTTTCTATATACAGGGTGCTATTCATGCGTTTTAGCGTTTTGGTACTTAGGAAGCTCAAAAACAGTAATAAAACTTTTTTCTCCTAATGTCTTTCTATTTCCCCATATAGGATGCTTCGTATGTATTTTGACCTTTTGGTACATAACAAGGTAAAAAAAATAAATAAAAATAAAAACACGTTTTTGGTGATGTTCTCTTTCTCTATTAAGAAATATAGGATATATTCAATTTTCATTCAAGCGGTTTAGTATTTGGTACCTAAGCGACTCAAAACACTGACAATGCACGTTTCTCGTAATGTTCTATCGTTTCCCCATACATCTGCATGCATCTGCATGCGTTTCCCCATGGATCTGCATGCATTATGATGTTTTGCTACATAATATGAGAAACGCTCAAAATAAAGGTTTCAGGTAATGTTGTTCTTTTTCTCTATACAGGGTGCTATTCATGCGTTTTACCGTTTTGGTACTTAGGACGCTCAAAAACAGTAATAAAACTTTTTTCTCCTAATGTCTTTCTATTTCCCCATATAGGATGCTTCGTATGTATTTTGACCTTTTGGTACATAACAAGGTAAAAAAAATAAATAAAAATAAAAACACGTTTTTGGTGATGTTCTGTTTCTCTATTAAGAAATATAGGATATATTCAATTATCATTCAAGCGGTTTAGTGTTTGGTACCTAAGCGACTCAAAACACTGACAATGCACGTTTCTCGTAATGTTCTATCGTTTCCCTATACAGGGTGCTTTACATGCATTTTTAATATGATGTACATAACAGACTCAAAAAGACTCAAAATACACGTTTTTGGTATTTTTTTTTCTATTTGGTAAGGTTATTCGTGTTTGTTGCACGTGTTTTAGCATTTTGGTACGTAAAAAGTTTAAAACACTTAAAAGACATGCTTATTATTTTGCATTTCTATATAAGGTGCTTTCCATGCTATTTAGCATTTATGTGAAAAACACATAAAAACACATTTTTTACATTATTGTTAAATTTTCTCGTATAGCGAGCAAGCATTATGGTGTTTTGCTACCTGACAATGTGAAAAACATTCAAATTACACGATTTTGGTAATTTGTTTCTCTTTCTCCATACAGTGTGCTACTCATTTATTTTAGCGTTTTGGTACCTAAGAAGCTAGACAAAAAAAAAAAAACTCATAATACACGTTTTTTATGTCCTTTCATTTCCTCATATAGGGTCTTTTTGGTGCTTTGGTACCTAACAGGGTGTTTGCATGTATTTTGACATTTTAGTTCGTAAGAACCTAAAAAAAAAAAACACTCTAAAGACACGTTTTAGTAAAGTTGTTTTGTATTCCCCTATAGGGTGATTTCGTTGCTTCTTACTAATTTGGTGCCTAACACGCTAAAAAAATAACAAAAGACAAGTTTCTAGTGATTTCGTTTCTAGTGATTTTCATTTCTTCATATAGGTTGCTTTACATGCATGTTGGCGTTTTGTTAATTATCAATGTAAAAAAATACACGTTTTTGGTAAGGTTGTTCTTTTTCTTCAGATGACTATTGAAGCTTTTTACTGATTTGGTACTTAAGAAAGTAATAAAAAAAAAAACAACAAACGTTTCTCGTAATGTCCTTTCATTTCCATATGCAGGGTGTTTTGTTTAATGATAGGCGATTTTGTACATAATACGCTCAAAGACACTCAAAATGCACGTTTTTGGTAAATGTATTCTGTTTCTCTATATAGGTATTTTCATGCGTTTTTAATGTCGTTTCATATATCTATTTCTCCATATAGGGTGTTATTCATGCGTTTTACCCTTTTGATACTAAGAAGGTCAAAAACACTCATAATACACGTTTCTCGTAATGACTTCATTTTTCCCATATAGGGTATTTTCGATTCATTTAGGCGTTTTTTACGTAACAATCTTACAAAACACTCAAAATACTTGTTTTTGGTAATGTTATTCTGTTTCTCCATAAAGGATGTTTTCTATGTTTTTTTTTTTTATCGTTTTGATACATAGGACACTCAAAAGAAACGTTTTCTTAATGTTGTTTTGTATTCCCATATCAGGTGAATTGTATGCTTTTTAGCATTTTTGTGCCTAACACGCTGAAGAACACATTTTAGATACGTTTCTGAAATCTCGTTTCCTTTCCCCAAATAGGGGCTTTACATGCATTATGGCGTTTTGATTCATAACAATGTGAAAACACTGAAAATTTACGTTTTTGGTAATGTTATTTCATATAGAGTGTTATTCATGCATCTTAGCGAATTCGTACCTAATAAGTTAAAAAAAAAAAAAAAACACCCATAGTACACATTTTAGTAACGTCTTTTCATTTTCCCATTTAAGATATTATATATGCATTTTGGCGTTTTTCTACTTAACTAACTCAGAAACACTCGAAATATTTGTTTTTGATATTATTTCTCCATGTTTTTTTTTCATGCGATTTAGCGTTTCGGTACGTAAGAAAGTCAAAAATAATGAAAACACACGTTTATGGTAAAGTTGTTTTGTTTTCCTTTATAGGGTGTTTTCCATGCTTTTTAGCGTTTTGGTGCCTAGCACGCCAATAAACATTCAAAAGGCACTTTTCTGGAAATCGCGTTTCCTTTCCTCATATAGGGTACAAAAACATGTATTAGTAGTGTTTTCGAAAACGCCAAAGTGCATGCAAAGTAACCTATATGGGAGAAACAAACAAAAACATGTCTTTTGAATGTTTTCAGCTGTTTACGTACCAAAACACTAAAATGCATGGAAAAGAAACTTCATGGAGAAAGAAAATAATATTGCCAAAAACATGTATTTTGAATGTTTTTAAGCTTATTACGTACCAATACGCAAAAATTCATCCATTTCATTTTATTTCGGTGCTTTTCAACGTTAGCACCAAAACTCTAAAGAGCATGGAAGACACTCTATATAGAAATCAAAACAACATTATCAAAATGGTGTCTTTTGAGTGTTTTTTGAGCTTCTTACGTTCCAAAATGCTAAAACGATAAATAGCCTTTATCGGGAGACATTACCAAAAACGTATGATTTAAGCGTTTTCCAGCTTTTTAGAAACTAAAACGCCTAAATATATGTACTAATCACGTGTTTCAGTATTTTATTACCTAAGAAGCTCAAAAACACTTATATTATACGTTTTTGGTAATGTTTTTCTGTGTTTCATATATGGTATTATGTATAGATTGTCGTACCTAACATGAGGAAAACACCCATTTTTTTGGTGAATGCTTTTTTCTCCATATAGAGTGATATTCACGTGTTTTAGTGTTTTCGTACATAAGAAGTTAAAAAACACTCATAATATTTTTCTTAATAACTTTTAGTTTGTCAATGTCCGTTAATTTGTGTGCATTTTGGCGTTTTCGTACCCAACAAGCTCAAAAAGACTCAAAACACACATTTTTGGTAATGTTCTATTTCACCATAAAGGATGTTTTGCACGCTTTTTAGAAATTTGATACGTAAGAAGCTCAAAAACATTCAAAAGACACGTTTTCGATGTTATATATATATATATATATATATATATATATATATATATATATATATATATATATATATATATATATATATATATATATATATATATATATATATATATATATATATATATATATATATATATATATTTTTTTTTTATTTATTTATTTATTTATTTTTTTGTTTTTTGGGGGGGTTGGTTTCTAATATGCTCAAAATACTGAAATGACACGTTTCCGGTAATATAATTTCTTTACATCAAATAGTGTGCTGTCTGCATTTTGGCGTTTTGGTAGCTAATGATCGGGAAAACTCTCAAAAAACGCGTTTATAGTAATGTTGTCCTCTTTCTCCATAAAGGGTGTTTTTCATGCGTTTTAGAGTTTTAGTACGTAAGAAACTGAAAAACACTCAAAAGACAAGTTTTTGTTAATATTGATTGCTTTTCCTATACAGGTTGTCTTGCATGAACTTTGGTGTTTTCGTATCTAACAAGCTCAAAAACACTCAGCATACAAGTTTTTCGTAATGTTGGTCTGTTTCTTTATGTATGGTGTTCACTATGCTTTTAGGCGTTTTGGTACCTATCATGGGGAAAAAGCTGATAAAGTACGCTTTTGGTAATGTTGTTTTGTTTCTGCAAATATAGTATTATTTACGTGTTTTAGACTTTTGGTATCTATGAAGCTGAAAAAGACATAATACACCTTTATGTTAATATCGTTTCATTTACCTATATAGGGTAATTTGCATACCTTTTTTGGCGTTTTGTTACCTAACAAGCTAAAAAAATCTCAGAACATACGTTTTTGCTAATATTGTTTCGGACATCTTTTATCGTTTTGGTACGTAAGAAGCTCAAAAGCACTCGATTTTGTTAAGGTTATCTCGTTTTCCCATATAGGGTGTTTTCCTTGCTTTTTAAGCGTTTTGCTGCCTATTATGCTCAAAACACCTAAATGACAAGTTTCTGGTGATGTTTTGCTACTGGTTTTGTTAATGTTTTTTTTTTCCCCTCATTTAGAGTAATATTCACGTGTTTTAGTGTTTTGGTACATAAAAAAAAATAAAAAACAAACACTCATAATACACGTTTCTGTTAATATCGTTTCGTTTCCTGAAATAGGGTCCTTTGCATGCAATATGGGGTTTATGGGGCAATATGGGTACCTAACAAGTTAAAAGACTGAGATAAGAATTTTATGCTAAAGTTTCCCATAAATGTTTCTTTGCTCACATTTTAGTGTTTTGTACTCTCAAAAACACTAAAAAGAAACGTTTTTGACAATGTTGTTTTCTTTTCTCATAAAGAGCGATTTCCATGCTTTTTAGATTATTGTTGCCTAATTTACTCGAAAATTTCCAAATGGCACGTTGCAGGTACTATCTTTTAGTTACTCCAGACAAGGTATTCTACATGCATTCTGTCGTTTTGGTACCTAACTTAAAAACACTTAAAACACGTTTTTTTTAATGTTCTATTTCTCAGTAAAGTGCGTTTTCAATTCCTTTTAGAGTTTCGGTATGTATGAAGCTAAAAAAACACTCAAAAGATATGTTTTTGGTAATATATATTTTTTCTTCTTTTATAGGGTGCTTTGCATGTACTTTGGCGTTTTGATAACTAACAAACTCAAAAATATTCATAATACTCGTACATGTTTGTGATCATGTCGTTCTGTTTCTTCATATAGGGTGCTTTATATGTATTTTGGCATTTTGGTCCCTAACATGGGGAAAAGCACCCATAATACACGCTTTTCGTAATGAGGTTCTGTTTCTTCATATAGAATGCTATTTACGTGTTTTAGCGTTTCGTTACATAAGAAGCTGAAAAACAGCGTTAATATCTTTTCTTTTCCCCATATCTGAAACTTTGCATGCATTTTGGCGATTAGTTATCTAACAAGCTCTAAAAACACTCAAACACAAGTTTTTGTTTAGTTTAGTTATCGTTTTGTTACGTAAGAAGCTCAAAAGCACACAAAGGACACGATTTTGTTGAAGTTGCTTAATTTTCCTATATAGGGTATTTTCCATGTTTTTTTTTTTTTTTTAGCGTTTTGGTGCATAATACCCTAAAAAAAAAAAAAACATTTCGTTTTTTTCGTAACGTTTCGTTACTTCATATAGACGCTCTGCATGCATTTTGGCGTTTTACTACTTATTACGCTGATAACTCAAAATACACATTACTGGTATTTTTTTTCTCCACAAACAATGTTTTCCATGCGTTTTACCGTTTTAGTACGTAAGCTGAAAAACACTCGACACATTTTTATTAATATATATATATTAATTATATATTAATTAATTATTATATTAATTATATATATATATATATATATATATATATATATATATATATATATATATATATATATATATATATATATATATATATATATATATATATATATATATATATATATATATATATATATATATATATATATATATATATATATATATATATATATATATATATATATATGCACTTTGGTGATTTAGCACCTAAGAAGGTGAAAAACATATAAAAGACGTTTTTGGTAATGTTCTTCTGTTTCTAGATATAATGTGTTATTGACGTTTTTTTTAGCGCTTTTTTTTTTAACCTAAGAAGCTGAAAATACTCATAATACTTTTTAAATATCCTTTATTATCCAATACCGTGATATTTCCATTGAATTCCACGTCTTGGTTTCTAACAAGCTGGAAAACGCTCAAATCACACTTTTTTTTTGTAATGTATCCCCATAAAACGTGTTTTCCACGCAGTTTAGCGTTTTGGTACATAAGAAGTTAAAAAACACTCAAAAAATATCTTTCTGGTAATGTCGCTCCGTACTTTGCATGCATTTTGGAGTTTTGGTAGATAAGAAGCTCAAAAACACTCAATAAACACGTTTTATAGAATGTTTTTCTGTTTCTCTATAAAGGAAGAAGCTGAAAAACACTAAAAATACATGTTTTTGGTTATATTGTTTGCTTTTCCAATATAGAGCGTTTTTGTACATAAGATTTTCAAAAACACTCAAAAAGAGTTGTTTTTTGGTAATCTCGTTCGGCTACTAAAATGGTGATTTCATTCATTTTGCAGTTTTGATACCTAAGAAGCTCAACAACACTCAATAAGGTCTTTTTTTTTCATTTTTTTTCTTTCTCCATGAACGATTTTTTGTATGCACTTTTAGCGTTTTGGTAAATAGCAAGTTCAAAACACTTATATTACACGTTTTAGATAATGTTCTGATTTCTCTATGTAGGGTGTTTTGTATGCATTTTGGCGTTTTGGCACTTAACATAGTTATAATGTTGTTTTGTTTCTCCATATAGATTCCTATTCATGTGTTTTAGCGTTTTGGTACATAAGAAGCTAAAAAAAAAACGCTCATAATACACGTTTCTGTTAATATTGTTTCCTTTAGACATATCAAATCATTCATTTTGGCGTTTTAATACCTAAACCTAACAATCTGGAAAACACACAAACAATACGTTTTTGGTAATATTGTTCATATTCTCTCTAAAGGGTATTTAACACGTGTTTTAGCGTTTTGGTACGTAAGAAGCTTAAAAAAACACACAAAATACACAGTTTTGATATTTTATAGTGAATGTTTTCCTTTCTTTTTATCGTTTGGTACCTAATATACTCAAAAAACACCCTTTTGACAAGTTTCTGGGAATGTCGTGTTCTAACCCCGGATAGGGTGATTTGTATATATTTTGGAGGGTTGTTACATAATAAGCTGGAACTACTGAAAAGATGCTTTTGGTATTGTTGTTTGCTATTCACATATAGGGAAATTTGCGTGCATTTTGGCGTTTTGGTACCTAACAATCTTAATAACACTCATAATACACCATTTTAGTAATCTTTTTTTTTTTTTTTTTGTCATATAGGGTGCTTGTCTGCATTTGACGTTGTAGTACGTAAATGGCGAAAACACTCATAATACACGTTTTTGGTAATGTTGTTCTATTTTTTCCATATAGAGAGCGATTCACGTAATTTAGTGTTTTGGTATCAATAATGTTGAAAAACACTTATAACACACGTTTCTGTTAATATCGTTTCGTTTCCCAGTAACGGATACTTTGGATGCATTTTGGCGTTTGTTACCTTAATAGCTCAAAAAACACTCAAAACACACGTTTTTCTTAATATACTTTTGTTTCACCTTAAAGGGTGTTTTACATATGTTTTAGCGTTTTGGTACGTAAGAAGCTTAAGATTTCTTAAAAGACACGTTGTTGATAATGTTGCTTTGTTTCCCTCTGCTTTCTAGCGTTTTCGTGCCTAATATGCTCAAATCACACAAATTACACGTTTCTGGTGATGTCGATTCGCTACCCAAATAGGGTACTTTGCATGCATTTTCACGTTTTGGTACCCAACAAGTTGGAAAACAATGAAAAGACAAATTCTCGGTTATGTACTTGTTTCTCCATGAACAACGTTTTGTATGCGTTTCCGCGTTTTGGTACTAAGAAGCTGAAAAACGTTCAAAAGACACGTTTTTGTTATTGTTATTTGTTTTTGGCGTATTGGGAGTTTGCATGCACTTTAGCGTTTTGGTAAAAACACTTATAATACAGGTTTTTGTAATATCATTCTGTTTCTTCTTATAGGGTGCTTTATATGCTTTTTAGCATTTTGGTACCTATCATTGAGAAAAGCACTCATAATACAAGTTTTTAATGATGCTGTTCTGTTTCTCAATATAGTGATATTCACGTGTTTTTAGCGTTTTGGTACAGAAGAAGTTAAAAAAAACAATTATAACACACGTTTCTGTTAATATCGCTTCGTTTCCCCATATCGGGTGATTATCATGGATTTTGGTGTTTTGTTACCTTACAAGCTCAAAAACAATGAAGAAACACATTTTTTGGTAATGTTCTGTTTCTCTATAAACAGTGTTACACTGTTTTATACTTTTGGTACGGAAGAAGCTCAAAAACACTCAAAAGACGTGTTTTTGATAATGTTTTATTTTCCCATATAGAGTGTTTTCTATGTTTTTATAGTTTTTTTTGTGGCTAATATGCTAAAAAAATAGAAATGACACATCTCTGGGAATGCCGTTTCATTATCTCAAATAGGATGCTTTGCATGTGTTTTGTTATTTTGGTACCCAGCATGCTGAAAAAAAAAAAAAAACACGTTTTTGGCAACGTTGCTCTGTTTCTCCATAAAGAGCGTTTCGCATGTTTGAACTTTTTGGTATGTTACGAGCTTAAAAAAAAAAAAAAACAACGCACGTTTTTGTATCCAATATGCATATAAAGCAATCTGTATGAGTGCTTTGTATGCATTTTGGAGTTTTGGTACCTAAACACAAAGAAAAACACTCACAGTAGGTTTTTGGTAAAATTATTCTGTTTCTCCATATATACAAATATTCGCGCGTTTTAGCGTTTTGGTACATAAGAAGATAAACCCTCAAAATACACACGATGATAATGTTATTTTGTCTTCCCATGTAAAGTATTTTTCATGTGTTTTAGAGTTTTGGTGCTTAATATGCTCAAAAACATCCAAATGTCACGTTTTCTGTTAATGTCGTTCTAGTATCTAACCAGCTGGAAAATATTAAACACACACGTTTTCAGTAATGTTGTTAGGTTTCTCAATAAGAGGTGTTTTGCACGCGTTGTTAAAAGACAAGTTTTTTTTTTGCAATGTTGTTTGCTTTTCTCAAATAGAGTTCTTTGCATGCACATTATCGTTTTGGTAAATAACAAGCTCAAAAAAAACACTCTTAATAGACTTTTCTGTTAATATCGTTTTATTTCAAAATATCGGGTAATTTGCATGCATTTTGGCGTTTTGGTACCTTTCAAGCTCAAAAACACTCAAAACACCCGTTTTTGGTAATGTTCTGTTCCTCCATAAAGATTGTTTTGGAGCGTTTTAGCGATTTGGTACGTAATAAGCTCAAAAAGACGCAAAAGACACGTTTTTGATAATGTTTTATTTTCTCATGTATAGTGTTTTCCATTCTTATCAGCGTTTTGATGTAAAAAAAAAAAAAAAAAACACCCAAATGACACGTTTCTGTTAAAATCGTTTTATTACCCCAAATAGGATATTTTGCATGCATTTTGTCGTCTTTGTACCTAACAAGATGGAAAACACTTAAAACACACGAGTTCGTAATGTTGTTGTACTTGCCCATGAATGGCGTTTTGCATGCATTTTAACGTTTTAGTGCGTAAGCAGAAAAAAAAAAAAAACAATCAAAAGAATGTTCTTTATTTTTCCCATACAGCGTGCTTTGCATGCACTTAAGCGTTTTCGTACCTAACAAGCACAAAAACACTCATTACATTTTTTTTCTAACAAATTTGTTCTGTTTCTTCATATTGGCTACTTTGCATTTTGGCGTTTTAGTACCTAACACAGGGAAAAACACTCCTAATATACGTGTTTGGTAATGTTCTGTTTCTTCGATAGGATGATTTGTATGCATTTTGGAGTTTTATTATCTAACATTGCGAAAAAAAAACTTGTAATACACGTTTTTCGTAACATTGTTCTGTTTCTTTATATAGAGTGTTATTCATATATCTTTGAGTTTTGGACAAAATCTTATAATGCACTTCTCTGTTAATATCGTTTCGTTTCCTAATATCGGGTAATATGCATGCATTTTGGTGTTTTGCGATCTAAAAAAGCTGAAAAACACTCAATACAAATGTTGTTTCTCCATAAAAAGTAATTTTCCACGCGTTTGAGTGTTTTGGTACGCAAGAAACTAAAAAAAAAAAAATTTTTTTTTTCAGCGATATGGTGCTTAATATACCCCAAAACAACCCATATGACAATTATCTGGTAATATCGTTCCGTTACTGCAACGACGGTTCTTTGCATGTATTTTGGCATTTTGGTACTTATGAAGCTCAAAAACACTCAAAATACACGTTTTTGGCAATGTTGTCCTGTTTCTTCCTTACACGTTATTTTGTATGTGTTTTAACGTGTTTGTACATAAGAAATAGAAAAAAAAAATTTTAATTTAATTTTTTTTTTCCATATATGGTGCTTTGCTTGCACTTTCTCGTTTTAGTACCTAACAAGCTCCAAAATTTTCATATCACAAGATATTGGTAATGTTGTTCTGTTTCTTCATTTAGGGTTCTTTGTATGCATTTTCTCGTTTTGGTACCTGACATAGGGAATATTGTTAATATCGTTTTGTTTCCCTATATAAGGTATTTTGCATGAATTTTGGCGTTTTATTACCTAATAAGCTCAAGAAAAAAATCAAAACACACCTTTTTGCTAACGTTCTTCTGTTTCTTTAATAATGGGTGGTTTCGACGCATTTTAGAGTTTTGGTACGTAATAAGCTCAAAACACACAAAAATGTTTTTTTTCATGAAGTTGTTTTGTTTTTCTATATAGAGTATTTTCCATATTTTTTTTTTCTAGCGTTAGGTGCTTACTATGCTTAAAAGTAATAAAACAACATGTTTCCAGGAATGTCGTTTCGTTACCCGAAATAGGGTCCTTTACATATATTTTGAAAATTTTAAATATAACAAGCTGGAAAACACTCAAAGCACACATTTTTGGTAATGTTTTTCTGTTTCGCAATAAAGGGCGTTTTGTATGCGTTTTAGCGTTTTGCTATGTGAGGAGCTTTAAAACACTTAAAGGCAAGTTCTCGGTAAAAGTTGGTTTTATTCCCATGTAATGTGATTGCCCAGCTTTTTAGTGCTTTATTACCTATCACGATCAAAAACACTCAAAAGACACTTTTCTGGTAATGTGATTTTTTTTCCCACATAAAGCTAGTTTTGCATGCAATTTGGGGTTTTGGTAACTAAGAATATGAAAAGCACTCAATATACACGCATTTCGTAAGGTTGTTTTGTTTCTCAATCAAGAGTGTTATTCATGAGTTTCAGCATTTTGGTATCTAGGAAACTTCTCCATATACTCGAGTTTTTGCGTTTTTTGCCTTGTGATTCTTTTGAACTATAAAATATTCATTATACACTTTTCTCGCAATATCCCTTTTTTCCAATATAGAGTGCTTTGTATCAATTTTCGCGTTTTTTTGTAGGTAGCAAGCTCAAAAACACTCAAAATATACCTTTTTGGTAATGTTTTACTACTTCTTGATATTGGTTGGTTTGCTTCCGTTTTAGCGTTTTTCTACGTAAAACACTGAGAAGACACGTTTTCAGTAATTTTGTTTTGCCATATAGAGTGAGTTCATTATTATTTATCGTTTTGGTGCCTAATATGCTGAAAAACACTCAAAACACAGATTTCTGGTGAGGTCGTTTAATTTCCTCATATGGGAGGCTTTGGATGTACTTTAGTGTTTGATACATAAGAGTCCGAAAAAAAGCTAAAATCAACTTTTTTAATAATATTCTCTTATCATATAACTGCCCTAATTTTTCCCTGAATTTTGGCATCTCGGTACCTATAAAGGTGAATAACAAAAAAAAAAAAAAAAAAATCCTTTTATTGATGTATTTTTTTATATTTTATTTATTTTTTTTCTAAATAACGAGTGTTATTTGTGGGTTTTAGCTTTTTGGTAGTTAAGGAACTTCAAAACACTCATAATACACGTTTCTCGTAATGTCCTTACGTTTCCCAAACATAAGGTTCTTTGCATGTATTTAAGCGTTTTTATAGATAACATTATCAAAAACACTCAAAATACATGTTTTTGGTAATGTTATTCTGTTTCTCCATAAAGTTTGTTTTCCATGCGTTTCAGCGGTTTGGTAAGTAAGGAGCTCAAAAACATATATTGGCAAGTTCTTGGTAAAAGTTGGTTTTATTCCCATGTAATGTCATTGCCCTGCTTTTTAGTATTTCATTGCCTAACACGCTTAAAAAAAATTGAAAGACACTTCTGGTAATGTCATTTTTTTTCCCTCATAAAGCTAGTTTCGCATGCTATTTTGGGTATTCCTAACTAGGAATATGAAAAACATTCAAAATACACGCATTTGCTAGGATTGTTCTGTTTCTCAATTAAGACTTTTATTCATGAGTTTCAGCATTTTGGTATCTAAGAAAATTCTTTATATACACGAGTTTTTGCGTTTTTCTACGTAAAACACTGAGAAGATACATTTTCAGTAATTTTCTTTTGGATTCCCATATAGAGTGAGTTCCTTATTATTTATCGTTTTGGTGCCTAACATGCTGAAAAACACTCAAAAGACAGATTTCTGTTAAGATCGTTTAATTTCCTCATAGAGGAGGCTTTGCATGCACTTTAGGGTTTGGTACATAACAGTCCGAAAAAAAAAAGCTAAAATTAACTTTTTTGATAATATTCTTTTGTTCATATAAATTTTCTGAATTTTCCCAGAATTTTGGCATCTCGGTACCTATGAAGATGAAAAAAAAAAAAAAATTCAAAAATTTTTTTTTTTCCAAATAAAGAGTGTTATTTGTGGGTTTTAGCTTTTTGGTACTTAAAGAACTTAAAAAAAAACACTCATAATACACGTTTCTCGTAATGTCCTTTTGTTTCCCAAACATAATGTTCTTTGCATGTATTTAAGCGTTTTTATAGATAAGATGATAAAAAACACCCAAATTACATGTTTTTGGTAATGTTATTCTGTTTCTCCATAAAGTTTGTTTTGCATGTGTTTTAGCGGTTTGGTATATAAGGAGCTCAAAGCATTTAAAGGCAAGTTCTTGGTTAATTTGGTTTTATTCCAATGAAAAGTGATTGCCCTGCTTTTTAGTGCTTTATTGCCTATCACGCTCAAAAACACTCAAAAGACATTTTTCTGGAAATATTATGTTTTCCCACATAAATCTGGCTTCGCATGAAATTTGGGATTTTGGTAACTAAGAATATGAAAAACACTCAAAATACACGAATTTGGTAAGGTTGTTCTGTTTCTCAATTATCAGTGTTATTCATGAGTTTCAGCATTTTGGTATCTAGGAAAATTCTCCATATACACGAGTTTTTGCGTTTTTTTGCCTTGTTGTTCTTTTTAACAATAATAAACTCATTATACACTATTCTCACAATGTCCCTTTGTTTCCCAATATAGAGTACTTTGCATCAATTTTAGCGTTTTTTCTAGGTAACAAGCTCAAAAACACTCAAAATACTCGTATACTTTTTTGGTAATGTTTTTTCTATTTCTTGATATTGGTTGGTTTGCATCCATTTTAGCGTTTTTCTACGTAAAACACTGGGAAGACACGTTTTCAGTAATTTTCTTTTGGATTCCCATATAAAGTGAGTTCCTTATTTATTTATCATTTTGGTGACTAACATACTGAAAAACACTCAAAAGACAGATTTCTGGGATGGTCGTTTAATTTCCTTATATAGGAGGCTTTACATGCAGTTTAGGGTTTGGTACATAACAGTCCGAAGAAAAAGCTAAAATCAAGTTTTTTGATAATATTCTCTTATCATATAATTGCCTTGAATTTTCCCAGAATTTTGGCATTTCGGTACCTATGAAAATGAATAACAAAAAAAAAAAAAAAAAAAAAAAAATCCTATTTTTTTTATTTTTTATTTATTTATTTTTTCTAAATAAAGAGTGGGTTTCAGGTTTTTGGTAGTTAACAAACTTAATAAAACTCATAATATACGTTTCTCGTAATGCCCTTTTATTTCCTAAACATAAGGTTCTTTGCATGTATTTATGCGTTTCTATAGATAACATGATCAAAAACACTCAAAATACATGTTTTTGGTAATTTTATTCTGTTTATCCATAAAGTTTGTTTTGCATGCGCTTTAGCGGTTTAGTATATAAGGAGCTCAAAAACACTTAAAGGCAAGTTCTTGATAAAAATTGGTTTTATTCAAATATAATGTGATTGCCGTGCTTTTTTGTGCTTTATTGCCTATCAGGCTCAAAAACACTCAAAAGACATTTTTCTGGTAATGTCATTTCTTCTCACATAAAGCTGGTTTCGCATGCAATTTGGGTAACTTTTGGTAACTTTGTGGTACTTTTTGGTAATTTGGGTAAAATTTGGCAATTTTGGTAACTAAGAATGTAAAAAAGCTCTCAAAATACACGCATTTAGTAAGGTTGTTCTGTTTCTCAATTAGGAATGTTATTCATGAGTTTCAGCATTTTTGTATCTAGGAATCTTCTCCATATACATATATAAGTTTTTGCATTTTTTGTTTTTTGGTTCTTTTGAACTATAAAACACTCATTATGCACTTTTCTTGCAATGTCCTTTTATTTCCTAATATGGAGTGCTTTACATCAAATTTTCGCGTTTTTTGTAGGTAACAAGCTCAAAAACACTCAAAATATACCTTTTTGGTAATATTTTTTCTATTTTTTTATATTGGTTGGTTTGCATCCGTTTTAGTGTTTTTCTACGTAAAACACTGAGAAGACACGTTTTCAGTAATTTTGTTTTGGATTCCCATATAGAGTGAGTTCCTTATTTATTTATCGTTTTGGCGCCTAACCTTCTGAAAAACACTCAAAAGACAGATTTCTTTTAAGGTCGTTTAATTTCCTCATATAGGAGGCTTTGCATGCACTTTAGAGTTTGATATATAACAGTCCGAAAAAAAAAGCTAAAATTAATTTTTTTGATAATTTTACTTTTATCATATAATGGCCCAGAATTTACCTAGAATTTTGGCATCTCGGTACCTATGAAGATGAATAAGAAAAAAAAAAATAATCATATTTTTTATTTTTTATTTATTTATTTTTCTAAATAAAGAGTGTTATTTGTGGGTTTTAGCTTTTTGGTACTTAAGGAACTAAAAAACACTCATAATACATATTTCTCGTAATGTCCTCTCGTTTCCCAAACATAAGGTTCTTCGCATGTATTTAAGCGTTTTTATAGATAACATGATAAAAAAAAAAACTCAAAATACATGTTTTTGGTAATGTTATTCTGTTTGTCCAAAAAAAGGTGTTTTGCATGCGTTTTAGCGATTAGGTACGTAATGAGCTCAAAAAAACCTAAAGGCAAGTTCTTGCTAAAAGTTGGTTTTATTCCCATTGCCCTGCTTTTTAGTGGTTTATTGCCTAACACGCTCAAAAACACTCGAAATACATTTTCTGGTAATATTTTTCTCCCACATAAAGCTAGTTTCGCATGGAAATTAGGGTTTTGGTAACTAAGAATGTGAAAAGCACTCAAAATACAGGAATTTAGTAAGGTTCTGTTTCTTAATTAAAAGTGTTATTCATGAGTTTCAGCATTTTGTTATGTAAGAAACTTCTCTAATACACACATTTGGTAAGGTAGTTCTGTTTCTCAATTAAAAGTATTATTCATGAGTTTCAGCATTTTGGTATATAATAAACTTCTTTATGTACACGAGTTTTTGAGTTTTTTGCCTTGTGGTTCTTGTGAAACTATAAAACACTCATTATACACGTTTTTCGTAATGTCCTTTTCTTCCCTAATATAGAGTGCGTTTCATCCATTTTTGCATTTTTTTGTAGGTAACAAGCTCAAAAACACATCAAAATATATCTTTTTGGTAATGTTATTCTATTTCTTCATATTGGTTGGTTTGCATCCGTTTTAGCGTTTATCTACGTAAATCACTGAAAAGTCACGTTTTCAGTAATATTATTGAAATTCCTGAAAAAAACACTCAAAAGACAGGTTTCTGGTAAAGTCGAGTAATTTCTCCATATAGGTGGCTTTGCATGCACTTCAGGGTTTGGTACATAACTCCGGAAAAAAAAGCTAAAATTATTTTTTTATAATAATTTTTTTTTTTTTTACAAAATTTCCCTGAATTTTTCCAGAACTTTGGTATCTCGGTACCTATGAAGATGAATAAAAAAAAATAAAAATATTTTCTCTATAAAGTGTTATTTGTGAGTTTTAGGTTTTTGGTACTTAAGGAACTTAAAAACACTCATAATACGCGATTTTCGTAATGTCCTTTTCTTTTACAAACATAGGGCTCTTTACATGTATTTAAGTATTTTATTTTATAGGTAACATGATCAAAAACACTCAAAATACATATTTTTGGTAATGTTATTCTGTTTCTCCATAAAGGGTGTTTTACATGCGTTTTAGCGTTTTGGTATGTAAGGAGTTAAAAAACACTTAAAGGCAAGTTCTTCGTAAAAGTTGGTTTTATTCCCAAGTAATGTGATTGTTCTGCTTTTTAGTGCTTTGTTGCATATTACGCTCAAAAACACTCAAAAGACATTTTTCTGGTAATGTCATTTTTTTTCCCACATAAAGCTAGTTTCGCATGTAATTTGGCAATTTCGTAACTAAGAATGTGAAAAACACTCAAAATACACAATTTGGTAGGGTAGTTCTGTTTCTCGATTAAAAGTGTTATTTATGCATTTCATCATTTTGGTATGTAAGAAACTTCTCTATATACACGAGTTTTTGCGTTTATTGCCTTGTGGTTCTTGTGAAACTATAAAACACTCATTATTTCTCATTTCTCGTAATGTTCTTTTGTTTCCTAATATAGAGTGCTTTCCATCCATTTTTGCATTTTTTGTAGGTAACAAGCTTAAAAACACTCAAAATATATCTTTTTGGTAATGTTATTCTATTTCTTCATATTGGTTTCTTTGCATCCGTTTTAGCGTTTTTCTTCGTAAATCTCTGAAAAGACTCGTGTTCAGTAATATTGTTGAAATTGCTTCTGGTACAGGTTTCTGGTAAAGTCGTGTAATTTTCCCATATAGGTGGCTTTGCATGCACTTAAGGGTTTGGTACATAACTCCGGAAAAAGCTAAAATTATTTTTTTGGTTAATTTTTTTCCTTACGTAATTTCCCTGAATTTTGCCCTGAATTTTAGCATCTCGGTACTTATGAAGATGAATAACAGAAAAAAAAAATGCATTTATTTGTATTTTTTTTCTCTATAAAGAGTGTTATTTGTGTGTTTTAGATTTTTGGTACTCAAGGAACCCAAAAACTCTCATAATACATAATTTTCGTAATAACCTTTCGTTTCACAAACATATGGTTCTTTGCATGTATTTAAGCGTTTTTATAGGTAACATCATCAAAAACACTTAAAATTCATTTTTTTAGTAATGTTATTATGTTTCTCCATAAAGGGTGTTTTGCATGCGTTTTAGCGTTTTCTTATGTAAGGAGTTAAAAACACTTAAAGGCATGTTTTTTGGTAAAAGTTGGTTTTATTCCCATGTAATGTGATTGTCCTGCTTTTTAGTGCTTTGTTGTATATCACGCTCTAAAACACTCAAAAGACACTTTTCTGGTAATGTCATTTTTTCCCACATAAAACTAGTTTCGCTTGTAATTTCGGATTTTCGTAACTAAGAATGTGAAAAACACTCAAAATACTCACATTTGGTAAGATAGTTTTGTTTCTCAATTAAAAATCTTATTCATGAATTTCAGCATTTTGGAATATAAGAAACTTCTTTATATACACGAGTTTTTGCGTTTTTTGCCTTGTGGTTCTTGTGAAACTATAAAACACTCATTATACTCGTTTCTCGTAATGTCCATTTACTTCCCAATATAGAGTGCTTTCCATCCATTTTCGCGTTTTTTGTAGGTAACAATTTCAAAAACACTCAAAATATACCTTTTTGGTAATGTTATTTTATTTCTTCATTTTGGTTGGTTTTAGCGTTTTCTACGTAAAACACCGAAAAGACACGTTCTCATTAATTTTGTTTGGGATTCCCATATAGATTGACTTCCTTGGGTTTTATCGTGTTGGTTCCTAACATGCTGAAAAACACTCATAAGACAGTTTTCTGGCAAAGACGTTTAATTTCCCCATATAGGTGGCTTTGCATGCACTTTAGCGGTTTGGTATATAACAGTCCGAAAAAAAATGGAAAATTTAACTTTTTTGATAATGTTCTTATTTCACATAATTTCCTGAGCTTTGCCCGAATTTTGGCACCTCATTACCTGTAAAGATGAATAAGAATGAAAAAAAAAATATCGTATTTTATTTATTTTTTTTTATCAATAAAGAGTGTAATTTGTGGCTTTTAGCTTTTTCGTACTTAATGAACTTAAAAACACTCATAATACACTAACATGCCTAACATGCTAAAAACACTTAAAACATAGATTTCTGGTAAGGTCGTTTCATTTCTTCATATTGGAGGCTTTGCATGCACTTTAGGGTTTGGTACATAACAGTCCGAAAATAAAAAGCTGAAATTAACTTTTTTGATAATATTCTTTTATCACGTAAATGCTTTGAATTTTCCCAGAATTTTGGCATCTCGGTACCTTTAAAGATGAATAACAACAAAAAAAAAAAAAATCCTATTTATTTTATTTATTTTATTTATTTATTTTTTTTTCATTTTCTAAATAAAGAGTGTTATTTGTGGGTTTTAGCTTTTTGGTACTTACGGAACATAAAAAAAAAAACACTAATAATACACGTTTATCGTAATGTTCTTTTGTTTCCCAAACATAATGTTCTTTGCATGTACTTAAGCGTGTTTATAGATAACAAGATCAAAAACACTCCAAATACATGTTTTTCGTAATGTTATTCTGTATCTCCATAAAGTTTGTTTTGCATGCTTTTTAGCGGTTTGGTATATCAGGGGTTAAAAAACACTTATACTTATACTTATACTTATACTTCTTCGTAAAAGTTGGTTTTATTCCCATGTAATGTGATCGTTCTGCTTTTTAGTGCTGTGTTACATATCACGCTGAAAAATACTCAAAAGACACTTTTCTGGTAATGTCATTTTTTTTTCTCACATGAAGCTAGTTTGGCATGTAATTTCGCATTTTTGTAACCAAGAATGTAAAAAAAACACTCAAAATACACAATTTGGTAAGGTAGTTCTGTTTATCGATTAAAAGTGTTATTCATGCATTTATTCATTTTGGTATGTAAGAAATTTATTTATATACACGAATTTTTGCGTTTATTGCCTTGTGGTTCTTTTAAAACTATAAAACACTCATTATACACGTTTCTCGTAATATCCTTTTGTTTCCTAATATAGAGTGCTTTACATTCATTTTTGCATTTTTTGTAGGTAACAAGCTCAAAAACACTCAAAATATATCTTTTTGGTAATGTTATTCTATTTCTTCATATAGGATGGTTTGCATCCGCTTTAGCGTTTTTCTACGTAAAACACTGAAAAGACACGTTTTCAGTCATTTTCTTTTGGATTCACATATTGACTGACTTCCATATTATTTATCGTTTTGGTGCCTAACATGCTGAAAAACACTGAAAAGACAGGTTTCTCGTAAAGTCGTTTAACTTCCCTATATAGGTGGCTTTGCATGCACTTTAGGGTTTGGTACATAACAATTTCGAAAAAAAGCTATAATTAACTTTTATGATAATGTTCTTTTTTCCACATAAATTCCCTGAATTTTGGCAGAATTTTGGCATCTCGGTACCTATGAAGATGAATAGCAAAAAAAAAAAAAATCCCATTTTTTTATTTTTTTTATTTATTATTATTATTATTATTATTATTATTATTATTATTATTATTATTATTATTATTATTTTTCTAAAGAGTGTTATTTGTGGGTTTTAGCTTTCTGGTACTGAAGCAACTTAAAAATCACTCATAATACACGTTTCTCGTAATGTTCTTTTGTTTCCCAAACATAAGGTTCTATTTTTGTATTTAAGCGTTTTTATAGATAACATGATAAAATACACTCAAAATACATGTATTTGGTAATGTTATTGTATTTCTCCATAAAATGTATTTTGCATGCGTTTTAGCATTTTGGTATGTAAGGAGCTCAAAAACACTTAAAGGCAAGTTCTTGGTAAAATTTGGTTATATTCCCATGTAATGTGATTGCCCCGGCTTTTAGTGTTTTATTGCGTAACACGCTCAAAAAATACTGAAAAGACATGCAAAGCCTCCCATATGAGGAAATTTAAGACCTTACCGGAAATCTGTCTTTTGAGTGTTTTTTTCAGCATGTTAGGCACCAAAACGATAAATAATAAGAAACCCACTTTATGTGAGAATCCAAAAGAAAATTACTGAAAACGTGTCTTCTCTGTGTTTTACGTAGAAAAACGCTAACTAAAACTGATACAAACCAACCAATATCAAGAAGCAGAAAAACATTACCAAAAATGTATATTTTGAGTTTTTTTGAGCTTGTTACCTACAAAAAAAAAAAAACGAAAATGGATACAAAGCACGCTATATTGGGAAACAAAGGGACATTGCGAGAAAAGTGTATAATGAATGTTTTATAGTAAAAAAAAAACACATGGCAAAAAACGCAAAAACTCGAGTATATGCTGAAACTCATGAATAGCACTCTTAATTGAGAAACAGAGCAACTTACTAAATGCGTGTCAAAAACACTAAAAGGCAAGTTCTTCGTAAAAGTTGGTTTTATTCTCATGTCATGTGATTGCCCTGCTTTTTAGTGCTTTATTGCCTAACACGCTCAAAAACACTCAAAGACACTTTTCTGGTAATGGCATTTTTTTCCCACATAAAGCTAGTTTCGCATGGAATTTGGGATTTTGATAACTAAGAATGTAAAAAAACACTCAAAATACACGAATTTAGTAAGGTTGTTCTGTTTCTTGATTAAGAATGTTATTCATGAGTTTCAGTATTTTGGTATCTTACAAACTTCTCCATACAGTCGAGTTTTTGCGTTTTTTGCTTTGTGATTCTGGTGAAACTATAAAACACTCATTATACACGTTTCTCGTTATGTCCTTTTTTTTTCCTTATATAGAGTGCTTTGCATCCATTTTCGCGTTTTTTTTTATGTAACAAGCTCAAAAACACACAAAATATACTTTTTTGGTAATGTTATTCTATTTCTCCATATTGGTTGGTTTGCATCCGTTTTAGCGTTTTTCTACGTAAATCTTTTAAAAGACACGTTTCCAGTAATTTTGTTTTGTATTTCCATATAGAGTGACTTTCATATTATTTATCGTTTTGGTGCCTCAGATGCTTTTTGGTGCCTTTTGCTTCCCAATATAAAGTGCTTTCCATCCTTTTTCGCGTTTTTTGTAGGTAACAATTTCAAAAACACTCCAAATATACCTTTTTGGGAATGTTATTCTATTTCTTCATTTTGGTTGCTTTGCATCCGTTTTAGCGTTTTCTACGTAAAACACCGAAAAGACACGTTTTCAGTAATTTTGTTTTGGATTCCCATATAGATTGACTTCCTTGGTTTTTATCGTGTTAGTTCCTAACATGCTGAAAAACACTCATAAGACAGTTTTCTGGCAAAGACGTTTAATTTCCCCATATAGGTGACTTTGCGTGCACTTTAGGGGTTTGGTACATAACAATCCGAAAAAAAAGCTAAATTTAACTTTTTTGATAATGTTCTTATTTCATATAATTTCCTGAACTTTGCCTGAATTTTGGCACCTTGTTACCTGTGAAGATGAAAGAATGAAAAAAAATATCGAATTTTTTTATTTATTTATTTATTTTTTCTCAATAAAGAGTGTAATTTGTGGCTTTTAGCTTTTTCGTACTTAATGAACTTAAAAACACTCATAATACACGTTTCTGGTAATGTCTTTTCATTTCCGCAAAATAGGGTTCTTTGCATGTATTTAAGCATTTTTATTGGTAACATGATCAAAAACACTCAAAATACATGTTTTTGGTAATGTTATTCTGTTTCATAATAAAGTGTATTTTGCATGCATTTTAGTGTTTTGGTATATAAGGAGCTCAAATACAATTAAAGGCAAGTTCTTGTTAAAAATTGGTTTTATTCCAATGTAATGTGATTGCCCTGCTTTTTAGTGCTTTATTGCCTAACACGCTCAAAAACACTCAAAAGACATTTTTCTGGTAATGTAATTTTTTTCTCACATAAAGCTGGTTTCGCATGCAATTTGGGGTTTTGGTAACAAAGAATGTGAAAAGCACTCAAAATACACGCATTTAGTAAGATTGTTCTGTTTCTCAATTAAGAGTGTTGTTCCAGAGTTTCAGCATTTTGGAATGTAAGAAACTTCTCTATATACACGAGTTTTTGCGTTTTTTTCCTTGTAGTTCTTGTGAAACTATAAAACACTTATTATTCACGTTTCCCGTAATATCATTTTGCTTCCCAATATAGAGTTCTTTCCATCCATTTTCGCGTTTTTTGTAGGTAACAATTTCAAAAACACTCAAAATATACCTTTTTGGTAATGTTATTTTATTTCTTCATATTGGTTTGTTTGCATCTGTTTTAGTGTTTTTCTAGGTAAAACACCGAAAAGACACGTTTTTAGTAATTTTGTTTTGCATTCCCATATAGATTGACTTCCATATTATTTATCGTGTTGGTTCCTAACATGCTGAAAAACACTCATAAGACCGTTTTCTGGCAAAGACGTTTAATTTCCCCATATAGGTGGCTTTCTATGCAATTTAGGGGTTTGGTACATAACAGTCCGAAAAAAAAGCTAAATTTAACTTTTTTGATAATGTTCTTATTTCACATAATTTCCTGAATTTTGCCCGAATTTTGGCATCTCGGTACCTGTGAAGATGAATAAGAAAGAAAAAAAAAATATCGTATTTTTTTATTTATTTTTTTTGTTTCTCAATAAAGAGTGTTATTTGTGGCTTTTAGCTTTTTTGTAATTAATGAACTTAAAAACACTCATAATACACGTTTCTTGTAATCTCCTTTTGTTTCCCAAAAATAGTGTTCTTTGCATGTATTTAAGCGTTTTTATTGGTAACATGATCAAAAACACTCAAAATACATGTTTTTGGTAATGTTATTCTGTTTCACCATAAAGAGTGTTTTGCATGCGTTTTAGTGTTTTGGTATATAAGGAGCTCAAAAACACTTAAAGGCAAGTTCTTGGTAAAAATTCGTTTTCCTCCAATGTAATGTGATTGCCCTCCTTTTTAGTGCTTTATTGCCTATCACGCTCAAAAACACTCAAAACACACTTTTCTGGTAAAGTCATTTTTTTCCCCACAAATCTATTTTCGCATGCAATTTGGGGTTTTGGTGACTAAGAATGTGAAAAGCACTCAAAATACACGCATTTATTAAGGTTGTTCTGTTTCTGAATTAGGAGTGTTATACATGAGTTTTAGCATTTTTGTATCTAGGAAACCTCTCCATATACACGAGATTTTGCGTTTTTTGCCTTGTGGTTTTTTTGAACTATAAAACACTCATTATACACTTTTCTTGCAATGTCCTTTTGTTTCTCAATATAGAGTGCTTTGCATCAATTTTCGCGTTTTTTGTAGGTAACAAGCTCAAAAACACTCAAAATATACCTTTTTAGTAATGTTTTTCTATTTTTTTATATTGGTTGTTTTGCATCCGTTTTAGCGCTTTTCTACGTAAAACACTGAGAAGACACGTTTTCAGTAACTTTGTTTTTAATTCCCATATAGAGTGAGTTCCTTATTATTTATCGTTTTGGTGCCTAACATGCTAAAAAAACACTCAAAACACAGATTTCTGGTAAGGTCATTTAATTTCCTCATATAGGAGGCTTTGCATGCACTTTAGGGTTTGGTACATAATAGTCCGAAAAAAAGCTGAAATTAACTTTTTTGACAATATTCTTTTATCATATGATTGCCCTGAATTTTCCCAGAATTTTGGCATCTTGGTACCCATGAATATGAATAAAAAAAAAATTTTTTTAATTTTTTTTTTTTTTTTTTTTTTATTTTCTACATAAAGAGTGTTATTTGTGGGTTTCAGCTTTTTGGTACTTAAGGAACTTAAAAAACATTCATAATACACGTTTCTCGTAATGTCCTTTTGTTTCTCAAACATAATGTTCTTTGCATGTATTTAAGCGTTTTTATAGATAACATGATCAAAAACACTCAAAATACATGTTTTTGGTAAAGTTATTCTGTTTCTCCATAAAGTTTGTTTTGCATGCGTTTTAGCGATTTGGTATATAAGGAGCTCAAAACACTTAAAGGCATGTTTTTGGTATAAATTGGTGTTATTCCAATGTAATATGATTGCCCTGCTTTTTAGTGCTTTATTGCCTATCACGCTCAAAAACACTTATAAGACACTTTTATGGTAATGTCATTTTTTTCTCACATAAAGGTTGTTTCGCATGCAATTTGGGGTTTTGGTAATTAAGAATGTGAAAAGCACTCAAAATACACGCATTTAGTAAGGTTATTCTGTTTCTCAATTAAGAGTGTTATTCATGAATTTCAGCATTTTGGTATCTAGGAACATTCTCCATATACACGAGTTTTTGTGTTTTTTGCCTTTTGTTTTTTTTGAACTATAAAAACCTCATTATACACTTTTCTTGCAAAGTCCTTTTGTTTTCTAATATAGAGTGCTTTGCATCAATTTTCGCGCTTTTTGTAGGTAACAAGCTCAAAAACACTAAAAATATACCTTTTTGGTAATGTTTTTCTGTTTGTTGATATTGGCTGGTCTGCATCCGTTTTAGCGTTTTTCTACGTAAAACACAGAAAAACACGTTTTCAGCAATTTTGTTTTGGATTCTCATATAGAGTGAGTTCCTTATTATTTATCGTTTTGGTGCCTAACATGCTGAAAAACACTCAAAAAACAGATTTATGGTACGGTCATTTAATTTCCTCATATAGGAGTCTTTGGATGCACTTTAGGGTTTGGTACATAACAGTCCGAAAAAAAAGCTAAAAATAACTTTTTTGATAATTTTCTTTTATCATGTAATAGCCCTGAATTTTCCCAGAATTTTGGCATCTCGGTACCTATGAAGATGAATAACAAAAAAAAAAAAAAAATCCTATTTTTTTATTGTCTTACTTTTTTTTTTTTTTTCTAAATAAAGAGTGTTATTTGTGGGTTTTAGCTTTTTGGTACTTAAGGAACTTAAAAACACCTATAATACACATTTCTCGTAGGGTCCTTTCGGTTCGCAAACATAAGGTTCTTTGCATGTATTTAAGCGTTTTTATAGATAACATGATCAAAAACACTCAAAATATATGTTTTTGGTAATTTTATTCTGTTTGTCCATAAAAGGTGTTTTGCATGCGTTTTAGCGTTTTGGTATGTAATGAGCTCAAAAACACTTAAAGGTAAGTTCTTGGTAAAAGTTGTTTTTATTCCCATGTAATGTGTTTGCCATGCTTTTTAGTGCTTTATTGCCTAACACGCTCAAAAACACTGAAAAGACACTTTTCTGCTAATATCATTTTTTTTCCCACATAAAGCTAGTTTTGCATGGAATTTGGGGTTTTGGTCATTAAGAATGTGAAAAAAACTCAAAACACAGGCATTTAGTAAGGTTGTTCTATATCTTAATTTAAAGTGTTATTCATGAGTTTCAGCTTTTTGGTATGTAAGAAACTTCTTTATGTACACGAGTTTTTGAATTTTTTACCTTGTGGTTCTTGTCAAACTATAAAACACTCATACACGTTTCTCGTAAAGTCCTTTTCTTTGCCAATATTAAGTGCTTTCCATCCATTTTTTCATTTTTAGTAGGTAACAAGCTGAAAAACACATCAAAATATATCTTTTTGGTAATGTTATTCTCTTTCATCATATTGGTTGGTTTACATCCGTTTTAGCGTTTTTCTACGTAATTCACAGAAAAGACACGTTTTCAGTAATATTGTTGAAATTGCTGAAAACACTCAAAAGACTGGTTTCTGGTAAAGTCGTGTAATTTCCCCATATAGGTGGATTTGACTGCACTTCAAGGAGTGTACATAACTCCGGAAAAAGCTAAAATTATTTTTTTATAATGATTTTTTTTTAATTCCCATGAATTTTGCCTGAATTTTGGCATCTCGGTACCTATGAAGATGAATAACAAAAAAAAAAAAAAAATTTCTCTCTATAAAGAGTGTTATTTTTGGGTGTTAGCTTTTTGGTACTTAAGGAACTTAAAAACACTAATAATACATGATTTTCGTAATGTCCTTTTGTTATACAAACATAGGGTTCTTTACATGTATTTAAGCGTTTTTATAGGTTACATGATCAAAAACAATCAAAATACATGTTTTTGGTAATGTTATTCTGTTTCTCCATAAAGGGTGTTTTGCATGCGTTTTAGCGATTTGGTATGTAAGGAGTTAAAAAACACTTAAAGGCAAGTTCTTCGTAAAAGTTGGTTTTATTCCCATGTAATGTGATTGTTCTGCTTTTTAGTGCTTTGTTGCATATCACGCTCAAAAACACTCAAACGACACTTTTTTTGGTAATGTCATTTTTTTTTCCCACATCAAGGTAGTTTCGCATGTAATTTGGCATTTTCGTAACTAAGAATGTGAAAAACACTCAAAATACACAATTTGGTAAGGTAGTTCTGTTTCTCGATTAAAAGTGTTATTCATGCATTTCATCATTTTGGTATGTAAGAAATTTCTCTATATACACGAGTTTTTGCGTTTATTGCCTTGTGGTTCTTTTAAAACTATAAAACACTCATTATACACGTTTCTCGTAATGTCCTTTTGTTTCCTAATATAGAGTGCTTTACATCCATTTTTACATATTTTTTGTAGGTAACAAGCTCAAAAACACTCAAAATATATCTTTTTGGTAATGTTATTCTATTTCTTCATATAGGTTGGTTTGCATCCGCTTTAGCGTTTTTCTACGTAAAACACTGAAAAGACACGTTTTCAGTCATTTTCTTTTGGATTCACATATTGACTGACTTCCATATTATTAATCATTTTGGTGCCTAACATGCTGCAAAACACTGAAAAGACAGGTTTCTGGTAAAGTCGTTTAACTTCCCTATATAGGTGGCTTTGCATGCACTTTAGGGTTTGGTACATAACAATCCGAAAAAAAAACTATAATTAAATTTTTGGGTAATGTTGTTTTTTCCACATAGATTCCCTAAATTTTGGCAGATTTTTGGCATCTCGGTACCTATAAGGATGAATAGCAAAAAAAAAAAAAAAAAAAAAAACATTTATTTTTTTTTTTATTATATTTTTTTCTAAATAAAGATTGTTATTTGTGGGATTTACCTTTTAGGTACTGAAGGAACTTAAAAAACAATCATAATACACGTTTCTTGTAATGTCTTTTCGTTTCCCAAACATAAGGTTCTTTGCATGTATTTAAGCGTTTTTATAGATAACATGATCAAAAACACTCAAAATACATGTATTTGGTAATATTATTCTGTTTCTCCATAAAATGTATTTTACATGCGTTTTAATGTTTTGGTATGTAAGGAGATCAAAACACTTAAAGGCAAGGTCTTCGTAAAATTTGGTTTTATTCCCATGCAATGTGATTGCCCTTCCTTTTAGTGCTTTAATGCGTAACACGCTCAAAAACACTCAAAAGACATGCAAGGCCTCGCATATGAGGAAAGTAAAGAATTTACCAGAAATCTGTCTTTTGAGTGTTTTTCAGCATCTTAGGCACGAAAACGATAAATAATAAGGAACTCACTCTATGTGGGAATCCAAAAGAAAATTCCTTAAAACGTGTCTTCTCAATGTTTTACGTAGAAAAACGCTAAAACTGATGCAAACCAACCAATATCAAGAAGCAGAAAAACATTACCAAAAATGTATGTTTTGAGTGTTTTTGAACTGTTACCTACAAAAAAAAAAAAAAAAAAAAACGCAAAAATTGATACAAACCAATCTATATTGGGAAACAAAGGGACATTGCGAGAAAAGTGTATAATGAATGTTTTATAGTTCAAAAAAACCACAAGGCAAAAAACGCAAAAACTCGTGTATATGGAGAAGTTTCCTAGATACCAAAATGCTGAAACTCATGAATAACACTCTTAATTGAGAAAGAGAACAACCTTACTAAATGCGTGTGAAAAACACTAAAAGCAAGTTCTTCGTAAAAGTTGATTTTATTCCCATGTAATGTGATTGCCCTGGTTTTTAGTGTTTTATTGCCTAACACGCTCAAAAACACTCAAAGACACTTTTCTGGTAATGTCATTTTTTTACCCCATAAAGCTAGTTTCGCATGGAATTTGGGGTTTTGGTAACTAAGAATGTAAAAAAACACCCCAAAAAAATACAAGCATTCAGTAAGGTTGCTCTGTTTCTTGATTAAGAGTGTTATTCAGGAGTTTCATCATTTTGGTATCTTAGAAACTTCTCCACACAGACGAGTTTTTTTCGTTTTTTGCCTTGTGATTCCGGTGAAACTATACAACACTCATTATACACGTTTCTCGTTATGTCCTTTTTTTTTCCTAATATACAGTGCTTTGCATCCATTTTTGCGTTATTTTATGTAACAAGCTCAAAAACACACAAAATATTCTTTTCTGGTAATGTTATTCTATTTTTTTTCATATTGGTTGGTTTGCATCCGTTTTAGCATTTTTCTACGTAAATCTTTTAAAAGACATGTTTTCAGTAATTTTGTTTTGGATTTCCATATAGAGTGACTTTTATATTATCTATCGTTTTGGTGCCTAACATGCGGAAAAACACTCACTAGACAGGTTTCTTGTAAAGTCGTTAAATTTTCCCAAATAGGTGGCTTTGCATACACTTTATGGTTTGGTACATAACTCCGAAAAAAAGTAAAAATTAACATTTTCGATAATGTTCTTTTTTCCACATAATTTCCCTGAATTTTGGCAGAATTTTGGGATCTTGGTACCTATGAACATCAATAACAAAAAAAATAAAAATGTTATTTTTTTATTTTTTTATTTATTTTTTCTCTATAAAGAGTGTTATTTGTAGGTTTTAACGTTTTGGTACTTAAGGAACTTAAAAACATTCATAATACACATTTCTCGTAATGTCCTTTCGTTTCCCAAATAAAGGGATCTTTGCATGTATTTAAGCGTTTTTATAGGTAACATGATAAAAAACACTCAAAAACACTTGTTTTTGGTAATGTTATTCTGTTTCTCCATAAAGGAGTGTTTTGCATGCGTTTTAGCGATTTGGTATGTAAGGAGCTTAAAAACACTTCAAGGCAAGTTCTTGGTAAAAGTTGGTTTTATTCCAATGTAATATGATTGCCCTGCTTTTTAGTGCTCAAAAACACTCAAAAGACACTTCTGGTAATGTCATTTTTTTCCCACATAAAGCTAGTTTCGCATGCTATTTTGGGTTTGGTAACTAAGAATGTGAAAAAAAAAAACATAAAAAATACACGCATTTGTTAATGTTGTTCTGTTTCTCAATTAAGATTGTTATTCATGAGTTTCAGCATTTTGGTATCTAAGAAACTTCTTTATATACACGAGTTTTTACGTTTTTTTGCCTTGTGGTTCTTGTGAACCACAAGTTCTTTTGACCGAAAATAATAAAACACTCATTATACACGTTTCTCGTAATGTCCTTTTCTTTCCCAATTGGGAGTGCTTTGCATTCATTTTCGCGTTTTTTGTAGGTAACAATCTCAAAAACACTCAAAATATACCTTTTTTGGTAATGTTATTCTATTTCTAAATATTGGTTGGTTTGCATCCGTTTTAGCGTTTTCCTACGTAAAACACCGAAAAGACACGTTTTCAGTAATTTTGTTTTTCATTCCCAAAGAATATTGCCAGAATTTTGGCATCTTAGTACCTATAAAGATGAATAACAAAATATATATATATATATATATATATATATATATATATATATATATATATATATATATATATATATATATATATATATATATATATATATATATATATATATATATATATATATATATATATATATATATATATATATATATATATATATATATATACATTTTTATTTTTTTTTTTCTCTATAAAGAGTGTTATTTGTGGGTTTTAGCTTTTTTGGTACTTAAGGAACTTAAAAACTCTCATAATACACGTTTCTCGTAATGTCCTTTCGTTTCCCAAACATAAGGTTCTTTGCATGTATTTAAGCGTTTTTATTAATAACATGATAAAAAACACTCAAAATACATGTTTTTGGTAATGTTACTCTGTTTCTCCATAATGGTTGTTTTGCATGCGTTTTAGCGTTTTGGTATGTAAGGAGTTAAAAAAAAACACTTAAAGGCAAGTTCTTTATTCCAAGTTGGTTTTATTCCCCTGTAATGTGATTTTTCTGCTTTTTAGTGCTTTGTCGCATATTACGCTCAAAAAACACTCAAAAGACACTTTTCTGGTAATATCATTTTTTTTTCCGCATAAAGCTATAAGGAACTTAAAAACAGTCATAATACTCGTTTCTCGTAATGTGCTTTCGTTTCCCAAAGATAGGGTTCTTTGTAAGTATTTAAGCGTTTTTTATAGGTAACATGATCAAAAACACTTAAAACACATGATTTTTTAATGTTTTTCTGCTTCTCCATAAAGGAGTGTTTTGTATGCGTTTTAGCGTTTTGGTATGTAAGGAGCTCAAAAACAGATAATGGTAAGTTCTTGGTCAAAGTTGGTTTTATTCCCATGTAATGTGATTGCCCTGCTTTTTAGTGCTTTATTGCCTAACACGCTCAAAAACACTCAAAAGACACTTCTGGTAATGTCATTTTTTTCTCACATAAAGCTAGTTTCGCATGCTATTTGGGATTTTGCTAACTAAGAATGTGAAAAAAAGAAACACTGAAAATACACGCTTTTGGTAAGGTTCTTCTGTTTTTGAATTAAGATTGTTATTCATGATTTTCAGCATTTTGGTATCTAAGAAACTTCTTTATGTACACGAGTTTTTGCGTTTTTTGCCTTGTGGTTCTTGTGAACAACAAGTTCTTTTGCTCGAAAATAATAAGACACTCATTATACACGTTTCTCGTAATGTCCTTTTGTTTCCCACTAGGGAGTGCTTTGCATCCATTTTCACTTTTTTTATAGGTAGCAAGCTGAAAAACACTCAAAATATACCTTTTTGGTAATGTTATTCTATTTTTTCTTTTTTCATATTGGTTGGTTTGCATCCGTTTTAGAGTTTTTCTACGTAAAACACCGAAAAGACACGTTTTCAGTAATTTTGTTTTGAATTCCGATATAGAGTGACTTCCATGTTATTTATCGTTTTGGTGCCTAACATGCTGAAAAACACTCTTAAGACAGTTTTCTTGCAAAGACGTTTGATTTCTTCATATAGGTGGTTTTGCATGCACTTTAGGGTTTGCTACATAACAGTCGAAAAAAAAAGAAGGTGAAATTAACTTTTTTGATAATGTTCTTATTTCACAAAATTTCATGAATTTTGCCCGAATTTTGGCATCTCGGTATCTGTGAAGATGAATAAGAAAGAAAAAAAATATCGTATTTTTTTTATTTATTTATTTATTTTTTTCCTTAATAGAGAGTTATTTGTGGCTTTTAGCTTTTTGGTACTTAATGAATTTAAAAACACTCATAATACACGTTTCTCGTAATGTCCTTTCGTTTCCCACAAATAGGGTTCTTAGCATGTATTTAAGCGTTTTAGTGGTAACATGATCAAAAACACTCAAAATACATGTTTTTAGTAACGTTATTTTTTTTCTCCATAAAGTGTGTTTTGCATGCATTTTAGCGTTTTGTTATATAAGGAGCTCAAAAACACTTAAAGACAAGTTCTTGGTAAATATTGGTTTTATTACCATGTAATGTGATTTCCCTTCTTTTTAGTGCTTCACTGCCTATCACGCTCAAAAACACTCAATAGACACTTTTCTGAAAATGTCATTTTTTTTTACAACATAAAGCTGGTTTCGCAATCAATTTTGGTTTTGGGTAACTAAGAATGTGAAAAGCACTCAAAATATATGCATTTAGTAAAGTTGTTCTGTTTCTCAATTAAGAGTGTTATTCATGAGTTTCAGCATTTTGGTATCTAGGAATCTTCTCCATATACACGAGTTTTTGCGTTTTTTTGCCTTGTGGTTCTTTTGAACTATAAAACACTCATTATACACTTTTCTCGCAATGTCCCTTTCTTTCCCAATATAGAGTGCTTTGCATCAATTTTCGTGTTTTTTTGAAGGTAACAAGCTCAAAAACACTCAAAATGTACCTTTTTGGTAATGTTTTTGTATTTCTTGATACTGGTTGGTTTGCATCCGTTTTAGCGTTTTTATACGTAAAATAATGAGAAGACACGTTTTAAGTAATTTTGTTTTGGATTCCCATATTGAGTGAGCTTATTATTATTTATCGTTTTGGTACCTAATATGCTGAAAAACACTCAAAAGACAGATTTCTGGTAAAGTCATTCAGTTTCCTCATATAGGAGGCTTTGCATGCTCTTTAGGGTTTGGTACATAACATTCCAAAAAAAAAAAAGCTAAAATCAACTTTTTTGATAATATTCTTTTATCATATAATTGCCCTGAATTTTCCCAGAATTATGTCATCACGATACCAATGAAGATGAATGACAAAAAAAAAAAAAAAAAAAAATTTTTTTTTTATTTCTTTTTTCCTAAATAAAGAGTGTTATTTGTGGGTTTTAGCTTTTTGGTACTTAAGGAACTTAAAAACACTCATAATACACGTTTCTCGTAATGTCCTTTTCGTTTCCCAAACATAAGCTTCTTTCTATGTATTTAAGCGTTTTTATAGATAGCATGATCAAAAACACTCAAAATACATGTTTTTGGTAATGTTATTCTGTTTCTCCATAAAGTGTGTTTTGCAGGCGTTTTAGCGTTTTGGTATATAAGGAGCTCAAAAACACTTAAAGGCAAGTTCTTGTTTTGGTTTTATTCGAATTTAATGTGATTCCCCTGCTTTTTAGTGCTTTATATCCTATCATGCTCAAAAAACACTCAAAAGACACTTTTTTGGTAATGTCATTTTTTTCCCACATAAATCTGGTTTTGCATGCAATTTTGGGTTTTGGTAACTAAGAATGTGAAAAACTCTCAAAATACACGCATTTAGTAAGGTTGTTCTGTTTCTCAATTAAGAGTGTTATTCATGAGTTTTAGTATTTTGGTATCTAAGAAACTTATCCATATATACGAGTTTTTGCGTTTTTTGCCTTGTGGTTCTTGTGAAACCATAAAACACTCATTATACACGTTTCTTGTAATGTCCTTTTGTACCCAATATAGAGTGCTTTGCATCCATTTTCGCGTTTTTTGTGGTTAACAGGCTCAAAAACACTCAAAATATACCTTTTTGGTAATGTTATTCTATTTCTTCATGTTGGTTGGTTTGCATCCGTTTTAGCGTTTTTCTACGTAAAACACTGAAAAGACACGTTTTCAGTAATTTTGTTTTGCATTCCCATATTGAGTGACTTCCATATTATTTATCCTTTTGATGCCTAACATGCTAAAAAAGAAAACACTCAAAAGAGAGGTTTCTGGTAAAGTCGTGTAATTTCCCATATAGGTGGCTTTGGATGCACTTTAGGGTTTGGTACATAACAGTCCGAAAAAAAAGCTAAAATTAATTTTTTTTGATAATGTTCTTTTTTCCACATAATTTCCCTGAATTTTGACAGACTTTCGGCATCTCAGGACTTATGAATATGAATAACAAAAAAAAAAAATGCTATTTTTTTTATTTATTTATTTATTTATTTTTTCTCTATAAAGAGTGTTATTTGTGGCTTTTAGATTTTTGGTACTTAAGAAACTTAAAAACACTCATAATACACGTTTCTCGTGATGTTTTTTTTCGTTTCCCAAACATGTATTTAGGTGTTTTTATAGATAACATGATCAAAAACACTCAAAATGCGTCTTTTTGATAATGTTATTCTGTTTCTCCGTAAAGGGTATTTTGTATGCGTTTTAGCGTTTTTGTATGTAAGGAGCTCAAAAAATCTTAAAGGGAAGTTCTTGGTAAAAATTGGTTTTATCCCTATGTAATGTGACTGCCCTGCTTTTTAGTGCTTTATTTCCTAACACGCTCAAAAACACACAAAAAAAACTTTTTTATGTTAATGTCATTTTTTTCCCACATTTTTATCCCACAATATTTCGCATGGAATTTGGGGTTTTGGTAACTAAGAATGTGAAAAACACCCAAAATACACTCATATGGTAAGCTTTTTCTTTTTTTTTTTTCTTTTTCGTAAAATTTGGTTTTATTCCAATGTAATGTGATTGTTCTGCTTTTTAGTGCTTTGTTGCATATAACGCTCAAAAACACTCAAAAGACACTTTTCTGGTAATGTCATTTATAAAGCTAGTTTCGAATGTAATTTGGGATTTTAGTAACTAAGAATGTAAAAAACACTCAAAATACACACATTTTGTAAGGTAATTCTGTTTCTCAATTAAGTGTTATTCATGAGTTTCATCATTTTGGTATCTAAGAAGCTTCTCTAGGTACACGAGTTTTTGTGTTTTTTGCCTTTTGGTTTTAGTGGAACTATAAAACACTCATTATACGCGTTTCTCAGAATATTTTGCATTTTTTTTTAGGTAACAAGCTCAAAAACATTCAAAATATACATTTTTGGTAATCTTATTCTATTTCTTCATATTGGTTGGTTTGCATCCTTTTTAGCGTTTTCCTACGTAAAACACTGAAAGGACACGTTTTTAGTAATTTTGTTTTGGATTCCCATATTGAGTGACTTCCATGTTATTATCGTTTTGGTGCCTAAGATACTGAAAAACACTCAAAAGTAAGGTTTCTCGTAAAGTCGTTTAATTTCCTCATGTAGGTGGCTTTGCATTCACTTTAGAGTTTGGTACATAACATTCCGAAAAAAAAAGCTAAAATTAACTTTTTTGATAATATTCTTTCATTACATAATTGCCCAGAATTTTCCCAGAATTTTGGCATCTCGGTACCTATGAAGATGAATAAAAAAACAAAACAAAACAAAAAATTGCCGTTTTTTTTATATATTTATTTATTTTTTTCTTTATAAATAATGTTATTTGTGGGTTTTAGTTTTTTGGTTCTTAAGGAACTTGAAAACACTCATAATACACGTTTCTCGTAATGTCCTTTCGTTTCCCAAACATAGGGTTCTTTGCATGTATTTTCGCGTTTTTATAGGTAGCATTATCAAAAAACACTCAAAATACATGTTTTTGTTAATGTTATTCTAATTTTCCATAAAGGGTGTTTTGCATTCGTTTTAGCGTTTTGGTATGTAAGGAGCTCAAAAAAACTTAAAGGCACGTTCTTGGTAAAAGTTGGTTTCATTCCCATGTAATGTTATTGCCCTGCTTTTTAGTGTTTTTTTTTTGCCTAACACGCTCAGAAAAACCCAAAGTCACTTTTCTGGTAATGTAATTTCTTACCAACATAAAGCTAGTTTTGCATGCAATTTGGGGTTTTGGTCAATAAGAATGTGAAAAACACTCAAAATACACGCATTTCGTAAGGTTGTTATGTTTCTCATTTAAGAGTGTTATTTATGAGTACCAGCGTTTTGGTAACTAAGAAACTTCTCCATATACACGAGTTTTTGCGTTTTTTGCCTTGTGGTTCTTGTGAAACTATAAAACACTGATTATTCACGTTTCTCGTAATGTCCTTTTGTTTCCCAATATAGAGTGCTTTGCATCCTTTTTCGCGTTTTTTATAGGTAACAAGATTAAAACACTCAAAATATACCTTTTTGGTAATATTCTATTTTTTCATATTTGTTGGTTTGCATCCGTTTTAGCGTTTTTCTACCTAAAACACAGAAAAGACACGTTTTCAGTATTTTGTTTTGGATTCTCATATAGAGTGACTTCCATATTATTTATCATTTTGATGCCTAACAAGCTGAAAATGACTCAAAAGACAGGTTTCTGGTAAAGTCGTTTAATTTCCTCATATAGGTGGCTTTGCATGCACTTTAGGGTTTGGTAAATAATAGTGCGAAAAAAAAGCTAAAATTAACCTTTATCACATAATTGCCCTGAATTTTGCCAGAATTTTGGCATCTCGGTACCTATGAAGATGAATAAAAAAATAAAAAAATTCCTATTTTTCAATTTATTTATTTATTTTTTTTTTTTTTTCTAAATAAAGAGTGTTACCTGTGGGTTTTATCTTTTTGGTTCTTAAGGAACTTAAAAACACTCATAATACACGTTTCTCGTAATATCCTTTCCTTTCCCAAACATAAGGTTCTTTGCATGTATTTAAGCGTTTTTATACATAACATACTTAAAAAACACTCAAAACACCTGTTGTTGGTAATGTTATTTTGTTTCTATATAAAGTGTTTTTTGTATGCGTTTTAACGCATATAAGGAGCTGAAAAAACACTTAAAGGCAAGTTCTTGGTAAACGTTGGTTTTATTCCATGTAATGTGATTGCCATGATTTTTAGTGCTTTATTGCCTAACACTCTCAAAAACACTCAAGACACTTTTCTGGTAATGTCATTTTTTTCCCACATAAAGCTATATTCGCATGAAATTTCGTTTTTTTTCAACTAAGAATGTGAAAAAAAACACTCAAAATACACGCATTTAGTAAGGTTGTTCTGTTTTTCAATTAAGAGTGTTATTCATGAGTTTCAGCATTTTGGTATCTAAGAAAATTCTCCATATATACGAGTTTTTGTGTTTTTTGCCTTGTGGATCTTGTGAAACTATAAAACACTCATTATACACGTTTCTCGTAATGTCCTTTTGTTTCCCAATATAGAGTGCTTTGCATGCATTTTCGCGTTTTTTGTAGGTAACAAGTTCAAAAACACTCATAATATACCTTTTTGGTGGTTTTTCTATTTCTTCGTATTGGTTGGTTTGCATCCGTTTTAGCGTTTTTCTACCTAAAACACAGAAAAGACACGTTTTCAGTATTTTGTTTTGGATTCTCATATAGAGTGACTTCCATATTATTTATCATTTTGATGCCTAACAAGCTGAAAATGACTCAAAAGACAGGTTTCTGGTAAAGTCGTTTAATTTCCTCATATAGGTGGCTTTGCATGCACTTTAGGGTTTGGTAAATAATAGTACGAAAAAAAAGCTAAAATTAACCTTTATCACATAATTGCCCTGAATTTTGCCAGAATTTTGGCATCTCGGTACCTATGAAGATGAATAAAAAAAAAAAAAAATTCCTATTTTTCAATTTATTTATTTATTTATTTATTTTTTTCTAAATAAAGAGTGTTACCTGTGGGTTTTATCTTTTTGGTTCTTAAGGAACTTAAAAACACTCATAATACACGTTTCTCGTAATATCCTTTCCTTTCCCAAACATAAGGTTCTTTGCATGTATTTAAGCGTTTTTATACATAACATACTTAAAAAACACTCAAAACACCTGTTGTTGGTAATGTTATTTTGTTTCTATATAAAGTGTTTTTTGTATGCGTTTTAACGCATATAAGGAGCTGAAAAAACACTTAAAGGCAAGTTCTTGGTAAACGTTGGTTTTATTCCATGTAATGTGATTGCCATGATTTTTAGTGCTTTATTGCCTAACACTCTCAAAAACACTCAAGACACTTTTCTGGTAATGTCATTTTTTTCCCACATAAAGCTATATTCGCATGAAATTTCGTTTTTTTTCAACTAAGAATGTGAAAAAAAACACTCAAAATACACGCATTTAGTAAGGTTGTTCTGTTTTTCAATTAAGAGTGTTATTCATGAGTTTCAGCATTTTGGTATCTAAGAAAATTCTCCATATATACGAGTTTTTGTGTTTTTTGCCTTGTGGATCTTGTGAAACTATAAAACACTCATTATACACGTTTCTCGTAATGTCCTTTTGTTTCCCAATATAGAGTGCTTTGCATGCATTTTCGCGTTTTTTGTAGGTAACAAGTTCAAAAACACTCATAATATACCTTTTTGGTGGTTTTTCTATTTCTTCGTATTGGTTGGTTTGCATCCGTTTTAGCGTTTTTCTACGTAAAACACTGAGAAGACATTTTTTCAGTAATTTTGTTTTGGATTCCCATATTGAGTAACTTCAATGGTATTTATCGTTTTGGTGCCTAACATGCTAAAAAATCACTCAAAAGACAGGTTTCTTGTAAAGTCGTTTAATTTCCATATAAAAGTGGCTTTGCATGCACTTTAGGGTTTGGTACATAACAGTACGAAAAAAAAGCTAATATTAACTTTTTTGATAATGTTCTTTTTTCCACATAATTTTCCCTGAATTGTGCCAAAATTTTGGCATCTTGGTACCTATAAAGATGAATAAAAAAAAAAAAAAAAAAAAATGCTATTTTTTTATTTATTTATTTATTCTCTATAATAGGGTGTTTTTGTGGGTTTTACCTTTTTGGTACTTAAGGAACTTAAAAACACTTATAATAAACGTTTCTCATAATGTCCTTTCGTTTCCCAAATATAGGGTTCTTTGCATGTATTTAAGCGTTTTTATAGGTAACATGATCAAAAACACTCAAAATATATGTTTTTGGTAGTTTTTCTGTTTCTCCATAAAGGGTGTTTTGCATGCGTTTTAGCGTTTCAATATGTAAGGAGCTCAAAAACACTTAAAGGCAATTTGTTGGTAAAATTTGGTTTTATTCCCATGTAATGTGATTGCCCTGCTTTTTAATGCTTTATTGCCTAACACGCTCAAAAACACTCAAAAGACAATCTTCTGGTAATGTCATTTTTTTTTTTTCCACATAAAGCTAGTTTCGCATGCAATTTGGAGTTTTGGGGACTAAGAATGTGAAAAACACTCAAAATTCACGCATTTGATAAGATTGTTCTGTATCTCAATTAAGAGTGTTATTCATGAGTTTCAGCGTTTTGGTACCTAAGAATCTCAAAAACACTCATAATGCACGTTTCTCATAATGTCGCTCTTTTTCTTCATATAGGGTGCTTTGCATGCATTTTGGCTTTTTTTTCACGTAATAGCTGAAAAACACTGAAAATACACGCTTTTGGTAATAAGAACATAAGAATATAAGAAATAAGTAAATTTGCAAGAAGGCATCAGGCCTACAAGTGGCAGTACTTGTATGAAAGATGCCTACCTATTTCCACCTATCATCCCCATCCATAAATGTGTAATTTTCTCTTACTGTTCCCAAATGCCTCAGCACTAACAGCTTGATTCATTCCTGTCTCCTTTTTGAACATCAAGTTTTCAGGCTTGAACCCGTTGTTCTTGTTCTATCATATTTACAGATTCTATGAATTTTCCTTATGTTCCCTTTATTATAACCCATATACCACTAAAAGACTTCTATTAGGTCCACTCTTAACCTACGTCTCTTTAAAGAATGTAAATTGAACAGCTTGAATATCGCTTCGTAATGAATACTCCTTATCCCCTGTATGCTTTTAGTCATTTTCCTTTGTACTGATTCTAATAGACCTTTATCCTTCCTGTGATGTGGTGACCAGAATTGGACAGCCTAGTCTAGATGAAGTGTGACCAGCGCCAAATGTAACTTTAATATTACTTTGGGAGTTCTACTTTTAGCACTCCTGAAAATGAATCATAATACACTATTTGCTTTGTTTCTGGCCTCTTTCCATTGCTTTCTTAGACGGAGTTCAGATACAACCTTAAATATCAAATCTTTTACTTACCCTGAACCTACCAGAACTTGGTTGTTCATTGTGTAACTACTGTGTGGGTTTCTTCTACTTACGCTAAGTGCTTTGCATTTGTTGACATTAAACTGCATTTGCCATCTGTCCGTCCATTCGTTCAACCTATTCAAATCTGCCTGCAAGGCGATGGTATGCGATTCTGACCTAATTAATCTACATATTCTCGTGTCATCCGCAAATTTACTAACAACACTACTAATTCCACTATCCAAGCCATTGACATATATTACAAACAACATCAGTCCTAATACTTATAATCCCTTTGTCACCCCACTAATTACTTAACCACACTCCGATTTAGAGCCGTTTACGAGTATTACAACATTCTGTCGCCTGACGCTTAGCCATGAGTTTATCCAATCTAAACACCTCATCTCTCTCGTGCGCCCTAACATTTCTCAGTAGCCTCTGATGGGGTACCTTGTCAAACGCTTTACTAAAGTCCTGGTATAGGATGCCATAACTATCACCATTATCTGCCGCCTTGTAAACCTTACTGTATAAACTTACCAAGTTTCTTAGGTAAGACTCCCCATTCCAGAAGCCGTGCTGTAACTGAGTTATCAAGTTATGTTTGTCTAAATGATCTTAAATGTTCTTCGCTATTACTGACTCCATTATTTTACATTCAACAGAAGTTAAGCTGACAGGTTAGACGTTAAAGTTTTATCTCCTTTCTTAAAGGTAGGTACTATATTCGCCTGCCTCCAAATTACCGATACCTCACATGACTAAAGTGATTTCCTAAGGACAGAAACTAACAGATTACTTGTAACCTTTTTCCTTTCCTTAAATACTGTGGAATATATTTCATCTGGTCCTGGTGACTTGACCTTTTCAACTTATCTATCTCCTGTTTCACTATCTCTTTTAGTTATGGTAATATCTGTCAGCTTCTCATCCTCTTCTACTCTAAATATCTTCTCACTATTCGGCAAATCCTGCATGTTTTCCTGGGCAAAGACAATTAAAAAATACTCGCTCACAATTTTACTAATCTCCTCTCAACAACTAATCAGGTCCCAATCTGCTGTCTTTAAGGAACTATTGTTTCTCTATTCTTCGTCTTATATGCCTGATAAAATCCCTTGAGGTCCATCTTCGCTTGGCTGGCTACCTTTAATTCATAACTATTTTTAGCTTTCCTTGTTAAACTCCTGACTTTTCTAATTCATTATATTATGGCCTTAAAACCACTTCCCCTGTCTTTAATCTCATATACGAGTATACTTCTCCTTCGCCCTATGTAGTGTTTTAACCTCAGTTAAAACATTACATAGGATCATTCTTCTGCGATCTTTTTCTTCTGTAAGGGATGTTCCCTAACTGTCCTGAATGTAATTTATCAACGAAATATTTATTTCGCTTCTCCATAAAGGGTGTTTTGCATGGGTTTTAGCGTTTCTGTACATAAGATCCTATAAAACACGTTTTTAGTAATGTTGTTTTGTATTCCTTTATAGAGTGTTTTCCATGCTTTTTAGCGTTGTGGTGTCTAACACGTTGAAAAACACTCAAAAGGCACGTTGATGATAATGTCGTTTCGTTTCCCGATAAAGGGGACTTCCAATGCATTTTGTCTTTTGGTATTTAACAATATGAAAAAGAGTTTAAGTAAAAGTTTTCGGTAGAGTATTTTTTTCCATATAAAGTGCTAATCATGTGTTTTTGAGTCTTGGTACCTAAAAAGCTCAAAATCTCTCATAATACACTTTTCTCGTAATGTCCTTTGTTTTCTCCATGTAGGATGCTTTGCGTGTAATTTGGGATTTTTGTACTTAACAATCACAAAAACAATCAAAATATAAGTTTTTGGTAATGTTATTCTGTTTCTCCATAAAGGTTGTTTTGCATGCGTTTTAGCGATTTTGGACGTAAGAAGGTCAAAAACACTCTAAAGATACTTTCTTGGTAATGTTATTTTATATTGCCAAATAGGGTGCTTTCAATGCTTTTTAGCATTTTGATTCCTAACACTCAAGTAAACACTCAAAAGACACGTTTCCTGTAATATAGTTTTGTTTCTTCATATAGGGATCTGCATGCATTATGTTTTGCTACATAATGTGAAAAACGCTCAAAATAAAGGTTTTAGCTAATGTTGTTCCTTTTCTCTATATAGGGTGCTATTCATGCGTTTTAGCGTTTTGGTATTTAGGAAGCTCAAAAACACTAACAAAACTTGTTTCTCCTAATATCTTTCTATTTCCCCATATAGGATGCTTCGTATCTTTTTGGACGTTTTGGTATATAACAAGGTAAAAAAAAAAAAACCACTAAAAAACACATTTTTGGTGATGTTCTGTTTCTCCATTAAGAGATATAGGATATATTCAATTTTCATTCAGGCGGTTTAGTGTTTGGTACCTTAGAGACTCAAAACACTGATAATGCATGTTTCTCGTAATGTCCTATCATTTCCACATACAGAGTGCTTTACATGCATTTTTAAGTTGATGTACGTAACAGACTGAAAAAGACTCAAAATACACGTTTTTGGTAAGGTTTTTCTATTTGGTAGGGTTATTCGTGTTTGTTGCACGTGTTTTAGCGTTTTGGAACGTAAAAAGTTTAAAACACTTAAAATACATGCTTTTAGTAATGTTATTTTGCATTTCTATATAAAGTGCTTTCCATGCTATTTAGCGTTTTCGTGCCTAACACGCTGAAAAACACAAAAAACACATTTCTTACATTGTTGTTTAAATTTCCTGTATAGCGAGCAAGCATTATGGTGTTTTGCTACCTGACAATGTGAATAAAACATTCAAATTACACGATTTTGGTAATGTTTTTCTCTTTCTCCATACAGTGTGCTTCTCATTTATTTTAGCGTTTTGGTACCTAAAAAGCTGAAAAAAAACTCATAATACACGTTTTTTGTCATGTCCTTTCATTTCCTCATATAGGCTCTTTTTGGTGCTTTGGTACCTAACAGGGTTTTTGCATGTATTTTGACATTTTAGTTCGTAAGAACCTAAAAAACACTCTAAAGAGACGTATTAGTAGTTTTGTATTCCCCTATAGGGTGATATCGTTGCTTCTTACTGATTTGGTGCCTAACACGCTCAAAAAAAAAAAATAACAAAAGACAAGTTTCTTGTGATTTCGTTTCATTTCTTCATATAGGTTTGCTTTACATGCATGTTGGCATTTTGGTAATTATCAATGTAAAAAAATACACGTTTTTGGTAAGTTTGTTCTTTTTCTTCAGAGCACTATTGAAGCTTTTTACTGATTTGGTAATTAAGAGAGTTATAAAAAAAAAAAAAAAAAAAAAAACGTTTCTCGTAATGTCCTTTCATTTCCATATGCAGGGTGTTTTGTTTGATGATAGGCGATTTTGTACATAATAAGCTCAAAGACACTCAAAATACACGTTTTTGGTAAATGGATTCTGTTTCTCCATATAGGGTATTTTCATGCGTTTTTAATGTCGTTTCATATATCTATATATGGGTCTTTGCATGCATTTTGGCTTTTTGGTAACTAACAATGTCATAACACTCAAAATGCACGTTTTTTTTTTTGGCAATATTGTTCTTTTTCTCCATATAGAGCGTTATTCATGCGTTTTACCCTTTTGATACTAAGAAGGTCAAAAACACTCATAATACACGTTTCTGGTAATGTCTTTTGATTTTTCCCACATAGGGTATTTTCGATTCATTTAGTCGTTTTTGGAGAAACAGAATAATATTGCCAAAAACGTGTATTTTGAATGTTTTTCAGCTTATTACGTACCAATACGCAAAAATTCATCCATTTCACCTTTAAAGAGACGACATTCCCAGAAAAAAAATGTTATTTCGGGGCTTTTCAGCGTTAGGCACCAAAACTCTAAAGAGCATGGAAGACACTATATAAAAATCAAAACAACATTATCAAAATGGTGTCTTTTGAGTGTTTTTGAGCATCTTACGTTCCAAAATGCTAAAACGCGTGCACAATAGCCTTTATCGGGAGACATTACCAAAAACGTATGATTTAAGCGTTTTCCAGCTTTTTAGAAACCAAAACGCCTAAATGGATGTGCTAATCACGTGTTTCAGTATTTTATTACCTGAGAAGCTCAAAAAACACTTATAATATACGTTTTTGGTAATGTTGTTCTGTTTTTTATATATGGTATTCTGTATAGATTGTCGTACCTAACATGAGGAAAAAACCCATTTGTTTGTTTAATGCTTTTTTCTCCATATAGAGTGATATTCACGTGTTTTAGTGTTTTCGTACATAAGATGTTGAAAAACACTCATAATAATATTTTTTCTTAATAACTTTTCGTTTCGCAATGTCCGTTAATTTGTGTGCATTTTGGCGTTTTCGTACCCAACAAACTCAAAAACACTCAAAACACACATTTTTGGTAATGTTCTATTTCACCATAAAGGATGTTTTTCACGCTTTTTAGAAATTCGGTACGTAAGAAGCTCAAAAATATTCAAAAGACACGTTTTCGATGTTATATATTTTTTTTTCCTATATAGAGTGTTTTCCGTTCTTTTTTTTTTTGTGGGGTTGGTTTCTAATATGGTCAAAACACTCAAATGACACGTTTCCGGTAATATAATTTCTTTACATCAAATAGTGTGCTGTCTGCATTTTGGAGTTTTGGTAGCTAATGATCGGGAAAACTCTCAAAACACGCGTTTATAGTAATGTTGTTCTCTTTCTCCATAAAGGGTGTTTTTCATGCGTTTTAGAGTTTTAGTACGTAAGAAACTGAAAAACACTCAAAAGACAAGTTTTTGTTAATATTGATTGCTTTTCCTATACAGGTTGTCTTGCATGCAATTTGGTGTTTTTGTATCTAAGAAGCTCAAAAACACTCAGCATACAAGTTTTTCGTAATGTTGGTCTGTTTTTTTTTTTTTTTTTATGTATGTTCACTATGCTTTTAGGCGTTTTGGTACCTATCATGGTGAAAAAAAAATTTCATAAAGTACGCTTTTGGTAATGTTGTTTTGTTTCTGCAAATATAGTATTATTCACGTGTTTTAGACTTTTGGTATCTATGAAGCTGAAAAAGACATAATACATTATACCTTTATGTTAATATCGTTTCTTTTACCTATATAGGGTAATTTCCATACATTTTGGAGTTTTGTTACCTAACAAGCTGAAAAAAAATCTCAGAACATACGTTTTTGCTAATATTGTTTTGGACGCCTTTTATCGTTTTGGTACGTAAGAAGCTCAAAAACACTCGATTTTGTTAATGTTATCTTGTTTTCCCATATAGGGTTTTTTCCTTGCTTTTTTTAGCGTTTTGCTGCCTAATACGCTCAAAACACCTAAATGACAAGTTTCTGGTGGTTTTGCTACTGGTTTTGTTAATGTTTTTTTTTCTCTCTCTCATATAGAGTAATATTCACGTGTTTTAGCGTTTTGGTACATAAAAAAAATAAAAATAAAAACACTCATAATACACATTTCTGTTAATATCGTTTCGTTTCCTTAAATAGGGTTCTTTGCATGCAATATGGGGTCTAGTACCTAACAAGTTAAAAGACACTGAAATAAGAATTTTTTGCTAAAGTTTCCCATAAATGTTTCTTTGCTCACATTTTAGCGTTTTGTACGCTCAAAAACACTAAAAAGAAACGTTTTTGACAATGTTGTTTTCTTTTCTCATATAGAGCTATTTCCATGCTTTTTAGCTTTTTGTTGCCTAATTTGCTCGAAAACTCCCAAATGGCACGTTGCAGGTACTATCTTTTAGTTACTCCAGACAAGGTATTCTGCATGCATTCTGTCGTTTTGGTACCTAACTAACTTAAAAAACACTTAAAACACACGTTTTTGTTAATGTTCTATTTCTCAGTAAAGTGCGTTTTGCATCACTTTTAGAGTTTCGGTGCGTACGAAGCTGAAAAACACTCAAAAGATATGTTTTTGGTAATGTTTTTTTTTTTCTCTCTCTCTCTTCTATAGGATGCTTTGCATGTACTTTGGCGTTGTGATAACTAACAAACTCAAAAATATTCATAATACATGTTTGTGATCATGTCGTTCTGTTTCTTCATATAGGGTGCTTTATATGTATTTTGGCGTTTTGGTCCCTAACATGGGGAAAAGCACCCATAATACACGTTTTTCGTAATGATGTTCTGTTTCTTCATAATATATAGAAAGCTATTTACGTGTTTTAGCGTTTCGTTACATAAGAAGCTGAAAAAACAGCGTTAATATCTTTTCTTTTCCCCATATCTGAAACTTTGCATGCATTTTGGCGATTAGTTATCTAACAAGCTCAAAAACACTCAAACACACGTTTTTTGCTAATATTGTTCTGTTTTTTTTTTCATAAATTGTTATCGTTTTGGTACGTAAGAAGCTCAAGAGCACACAAAGGACACGTTTTTGTTGAAGTTGTTTCGTTTTCCTATATAGGGTATTTTGCATGTTTTTTTTTTTGTTTTTTTTAGCGTTTTGGTGCCTAATACCCTAAAAAAAAAAAAAAGCACACCTAAATGACACGTTTTTTGGAAATGTCGTTTCGTTACTTCATATAGGGCGCTGTGCATGCATTTTGGCGTTTTGCTACTTATTACGCTGATAATATACATTGTTGGTATTTTTTTTTCTCCACAAACAGTGTTTTCCATGCGTTTTACCGTTTTAGTACGTAAGCTGAAAAACACTCGACACATTTTTTTAATATATATATATATATATATATATATATATATATATATATATATATATATATATATATATATATATATATATATATATATATATATATATATATATATATATATATATATATATATATATATATATATATATATATATATATATATATATATATATATATATATATTTTTTTTTTTTTTTTTTCCATACAGGGTGCTTTGCATGCACTTTGGTGATTTAGCACCTAAGAAGCTCAAAAACATATAAAAGACGTTTTTAGTAATGTTGTTCTGTTTCTAGATATAGTGTGCTATTGACGTTTTTTAGGGTTTTTTTTTCTTTTAACCTAAGAAGCTGAAAATACTCATAACACTCTTTTAATATCATTTTTTTTTTTATCCAATATCGTGATATTTTCATTGAATTTCACGTTTTTTTTTTTTTGTAATGTATCCTCATAAAACGTGTTTTCCACGCGCTTTAGCGTTTTGATACATAAGAAGCTCAAAAACACTCAAAAAATATCTTTCTGGTAATGTCGGTCCGTGCTTTGCATGCATTTTGCAGTTTTGGTAGATAAGAAGCTCAAAACACTCAATAAACACGCTTTATGCAATGTTTTTTTTTTTTCTGTTTCTCTATAAAGGGTACGTAAGAAGCTGAAAAACACTAAAAATACATGTTTTTGGTTATGTTGTTTTCTTTTCCAATATAGAGCGTTTTGGTACATAAGATTTTTAAAAACACTCAAAAAGAGCTGTTTTTTTGGTAATCTCGTTCGGCTACTAAAATAGTGATTTAATTAATTTTGCAGTTTTGATAGCTAAGAAGCTCAACAACACTCAATATGGTCTTTTTTTGCAATTTTTTTCTTTCTTCATGAAGGATTTTTTGTATGCAATTTTAGCGTTTTGGTAAATAACAAGCTCAAAACACTTATAATACACGTTTTAGATAATGTTCTGATTTCTTTATGTAGGGTGTTTTGTATGCATTTTGGCGTTTTAGCACTTAACATAGAGAAAATCACCCATAATAAATGTTTTTTTTTTATTTTATATAATGTTGTTCTGTTTCTCCATATAGATTCCTATTCATGTGGTTTAGCGTTTTGGTACATAAGAAGCTAAAAAAACGCTCATAATACACGTTTCTGTTAATATCGTTTCCTTTAGATATATCAAATCATTCATTTTGGCATTTTAATACCTAAACCTAACAATCTGGAAAACACACAAATCATACGTTTTTGGTAATGTTGTTCAGTTTCTCTGTAAAGGGTATTTAACACGTGTTTTAGCGTTTTGGTACGTAAGAAGCTTAAAGAAAAAAAAAACAAAATACACAGTTTTGATATTTTATAATGAATGTTTTTCTTCCTTTTTACCGTTTGTTGCCTAATATCCTCAAAAAACACCCTTTTGACACGTTTCTGGGAATGTCGTGTTCTAACCCTGGATAGGGTGATTTGTATATATTTTGGAGGGTTGGTATCTAATAAGCTGGAACTACTGAAAAGATGTTTTTGGTATTGTTGTTTGCTATTCACATATAGAGTAATTTGCGTGCATTTTGGCGTTTTGGTACCTAACAATCTTAATAACACTCATAATACACCATTTTAGTAATCTTTTTTTTTTTTTTTTTTTTTTTGTCATATAGGGTGCTTGTCTGCATTTGACGTTTTAGTACGTAACATGGCGAAAACACTCATAATACACGTTTTTGGAAATGTTCTATTTTTCCATATATAGAGCGATTCACGTAATTTAGTGTTTTGGTATCAATAATGTTGAAAAACACTTATAACACACGTTTCTGTTAATATCGTTTCGTTTCCCAGTAACGGATACTTTGGATGGATTTTGGCGTTTGTTACCTAAATAGCTCAAAAACACTCAAAACACATGTTTTTCTTAATATAGTTTTGTTTCACCTTAAAGGGTGTTTTACATATGTTTTAGAGTTTTGGTACGTAAGAAGCTTAAGATTTCTTAAAAGACACGTTGTTGATAATGTTGTTTCCCTCTGCTTTCTAGCGTTTTCGTGCCTAATATGCTCAAATCATATAAATTACACGTTTCTGGTGATGTCGATTCGCTACCCAAATAGCGTGCTTTGCATGCATTTTCACGTTTCGGTACCCAACAAGTTGGAAAACAATGAAAAGACAAATTCTCGGTTATGTACTTCTGTTTCTCCATACAACAATGTTTCTCCATAAACAATGTTTCTCCATAAACAAACGTTTCGCGTTTTGGTACGAAGAAGCTGAAAAACGTTGAAAAGACACGTTTTTGTTATTGTTATTTGTTTTTGCCTTATTGGGAGTTTGCATGCACTTTAGCGTTTTGGTAAAAACACTCATAATACACATTTTTGTAATATTATTCTGTTTCTTCTTATAGGGTGCTTTATATGCATTTTAGCATTTTGTTTGTACCTAACATTGAGAAAAGCACTCATAATACAAGTTTTGATGATGCTGTTCTGTTTCTCAATATAGTGAGTTTCTCAATATAGTTTGCATGTTTTTTGGTGTTTTTGTATGTAACAAGCTCAAAACACTCAAAATACACGTTTTTGGTGATGTTATTCTGTTCCTCCATAAAAGATGTTTTGGATGTATTTTAGCATTTTGGAACGTAAGAAGCAAACGCTTAAAACACACGTTTTTGGTGATGTTATGTTGTATTCTCATATAGGATACTTTCCATGCTAATTAGGATGTGTTGAAAAAATACAAAAGACATTTTTCTTGTCATGTCGTTTCATTTATCCCTGTAGAGAAATTTGCAAGCACTTTGGCATTTTATAACCTAACAATGTGAAAAACACTCAAATTACACGTTTTTTTTTTCTTATTTATGTACTGTTTCTCCAAACAGTGTGCTACTCATGCGTTTTAGCGTTTTCGAGCCTAAAAAGCGCAAAATCACTCATAATACACGTTTCTCGTAATATCTTTTCGTTTCCCCATATAGGATGCTTTTGCATGCATTTTGTCTTTTCGGTACCTGAGATGGTTAAAAATACAACACACACACACACACACACACACACACAAAAAAAAAAAAAAAAAAAAAAAAATCTCCATTAAGAGTGCTGTTCACGCTTTGTTTTGGTACCTAAGAAACTCAAAAACACTCATAATACGTGCTTTTGTAATGTCGTTTTGCTTCATCATACCTTCATAGCTTCATTTCCACCTTCCTATGACTTGAATTCCTTCAAGAGGGAGGTTTCAAGACACTTATCCACCAATTTTTGACCACTGCTTTGACCCTTTTATGGGACTGGCATCTCAGTGGGCATTTTTTTTTTATTAGATTTTTGTTGCCCTTGGCCAGTATCGTTCCTACATGAAAAAAAAAAGGTGCCTTAGATGCATTTTGGTCTTTTTGTACGTAAGAAGCTGAAAAAAACACTAGAAATAGCCGTTTTTTTATTTTTTATTTATGAAATACACGTTACTCTATGATGGTTGTTTTGCACGCATTTTAGCGTTTTGGTACATACAGAACATTACCAAAAACGTTTATTTTGAGTGTTTTTTTCACAATTTTATGTACCAAAACGTCAAAATGCCTCCAGAGCACCATCTATGGGAAAATGAAACGACATTTCCAGATACATGTCTTTTGAGTGTTGATGAACGTGGTAGGTACCAAAGTTATAAAAAGCATGGAAAGCTACCTATATGAAAGAACAAGACAGCCATAAATCTATCTTTTGGGTATACAAATATTCGCGCGTTTTAGCGTTTTGGTACATAAGAAGATAAACCCTCAAAATACACACGATGATAATGTTATTTTGTCTTCCCATGTAAAGTATTTTTCATGTGCTTTAGAGTTTTGGTGCTTAATATGCTCAAAAACATCCAAATGGCACGTTTTCTGTTAATGTCGTTCTAGTATCTAACCAGTTGGAAAATATTAAACACACACGTTTTCAGTAATGTTGTTAGGTTTCTCAATAAGAGGTGTTTTGCACGCGTTGTTAAAAGACGTTTTTTTTTGCAATGTTGTATGCTTTCCTCAAATAGAGTGCTTTGCATGCACATTATAGTTTTGGTAAGTAACAAGCTCAAAAAAAAAACACTCTTAATAAACTTTTCTGTTAATATCGTTTTATTTCAAAATATTGGGTAATTTGCATGCATTTTGGCGTTTTGGTACCTTTCAAGCTCAAAAACACTCAAAACACCCGTTTTTGGTAATGTTCTGTTCCTTCATAAAGATTGTTTTGGAGCGTTTTAACGATTTGGTACGTAATAACCTCAAAAACACGCAAAAGACACGTTTTTGATAATGTTTTATTTTCCCATGTATAGTGTTTTCCATTCTTATCACCGTTTTGATGTAAAAAAAAATAAAACATCCAAATGACACGTTTCTGGTAAAATCGTTTTATTACCCCAAATAGGATATTTTGCATGCATTTTGTCGTCTTTGTACTTAACAAGATGGAAAACACTTAAAACACACAAGTTCGTAATGTTGTTCTATTTGCCCATGAATGGCGTTTTGCATGCATTTTAACGTTTTAGTACGTAAGCAGAAAAAAAAAAACAATCAAAAGAATGTTCTTTATTTTTCCCATACAGCGTGCTTTGCATGCACTTAAGCGTTTTCGTACCTAACAAGCACAAAAACACTCATTATATTTTTTTTCTAATAAATTTGTTCTGTTTCTTCATATTGGCTACTTTGTATGCATTTTGGCGTTTTAGTACCTAACACAGGGAAAAACACTCATAATACACGTGTTTGGTAATGTTCTGTTTCTTCGATAGGGTGATTTGTATGCATTTTGGAGTTTTATTATCTAACATTGCGAAAAAAAAAAACTTGTAATACACGTTTTTCGTAACATTGTTCTGTTTCTTTATATAGAGTGTTATTCATATATTTTTGAGTTTTGGACAAAATCTCATAATGCACTTCTCTGTTAATATCGTTTCGTTTCCTAATATCGGGTAATATGCATGCATTTTGGTGTTTTGCGATCTAAAAAAGTTGAAAACATTCAATACAAATGTTGTTTCTCCATAAAAAGTTATTTTCTACGCGTTTGAGTGTTTTAGTACGCAAGAAACTAAAAAAAAAAAAATGTTTTTTTTTTCAGCGATATGGTGCTTAATATACCCCAAAACAACCCATATGACAATTTTCTGGTAATATCGTTCCGTTACTGCAACGAGGGTTCTTTGCATGTATTTTGGCATTTTGGTACTTATGAAGCTCAAAAACACTCAAAAAAAAAATTATTTATTTATTTTTTACCCATATAGGGTGCTTTGCTTGCACTTTCTCGTTTTAGTACCTAATAAGCTCCAAAATTTTCATATCACAAGATATTGGTAATGTTGTTCTGTTTCTTCATTTAGGGTTATTTCTATGCATTTTCTCGTTTTGTTACCTGACATGGGTAATATTGTTAATATCCTTTCCTTTCCCTATATAAGGTATTTTGCATGAAATTTGGCATTTTATTACCTAATAAGCTCAAGAAAAAATCAAAACACACCTTTTTGCTAACTTCCTTCTGTTTCTTTAATAATGGGTGGTTTTGACGCATTTTAGAGTTTCGGTACGTAATAAGCTCAAAACACAAAAAAAAATTTTTCATGTTATTTTGTTTTCCTATATAGAGTATTTTCCATATCTTTCTTTTTTTTTCTAGCGTTAGGTGCCTACTATGCTGAAAAGGAATAAAACAACATGTTTCCGGGAATGTCGTTTCGTTACCCGAAATAGGGTCCTTTACATATATTTTGAAAATTTTAAATATAACAAGCTGGAAAACACTCAAAGCACACGTTTTTGGTAATGTTTTTCTGTTTCTCAATAAAGGGCGTTTTGTATGCGTTTTAGCGTTTTGGTATGTGAGGAGCTTTAAGACACTTAAAGGCAAGTTCTCGGTAAAAGTTGACTTTATTCCCATGTAATGTGATTGCCCAGCTTTTTAGTGCTTTATTACCTATCACGATCAAAAACACTCAAAAGACTCTTTTCTTATAATGTCATTTTTTTTCCCGCATAAAGCTAGTTTCGCATGCAATTTGGGGTTTTGGTAACTAAGAATATGAAAAGCACTCAAAATACACGCATATAGTAAGGTTGTTCTGTTTCTCAATCAAGAGTGTTCATGAGTTTCAGCATTTTGGTATCTAAGAAACTTCTCCATATACACGAGTTTTTTGCGTGTTTTGCCTTGTGGTTCTTGTGAAACTATAAAACACTCGTTATACACGTTTCTCGTAATGTCCTTTTGTTTCCCAATATAGAGTGCTTTCCATGCATTTTCGCGTTTTTTGTAGGTAACAAGCTCAAAAACACTCAAAATATACCTTTTTGGTAATGTTATTCTATTTTTTCATATTGGTTGGTTTGCATCCGTTTTAGCGTTTTTCTACGTAAAACACTGAAAAAAAAACATGTTTTCAGTAATTTTGTTTTAGATTCCCATATAGAGATACTTCCATATTATTTATCGTTTTGGTGCCTAACATGTTGAAAAACACTCAAAAGACAGGTATCTAGGAAACTTCTCCATATACACGAGTTTTTGCGTTTTATGCCTTGTGGTTCTTTTGAACTATAAAACATTCATTATACACTTTTCTCGCAATGTCCCTTTGTTTCCCAATATAGAGTGCTTTGTATAAATTTTCGCGTTTTTTTTGTAGGTAACAAGCTCAAAAACACTGAAAATATACCTTTTTGGTAATGTTTTTCTACTTCTTGATATTAGTTGGTTTGCATCCGTTTTAGCGTTTTTCTGCGTAAAACACTGAGAAGACACGTCTTCAGTAATTTTGTTTTGGTTTGCCATATAGAGTGAGTTTCTTATCATTTATGGTTTTGTGCCTAACATGCTGAAAAACACTCAAAAGACAGATTTCTGGTAAGGTCGTTTAATTTCCTCATATGGGAGGCTTTGCATGCACTTTAGGGTTTGGTACATAACAGTCCGAAAAAAAAAAACTAGAATTAACTTTTTTGATAATATTCTTTTGTTCATATAATTTTCCTGAATTTTCCCAGAATTTTGGCATCTCGGTACCTATGAAGATGAAAAAAAAAATTCCTATTTTTTTTTCTAAATAAAGAGTTTTATTTGTGGGTTTTAGCTTTTTGGGACTAAAGGAACTTTGATAATACACGTTTCTCGTAATGTCCTTTTGTTTCCCAAACATAATGTTCTTTGCATGTATTTAAGCGTTTTTGTAGATAACATAATAAAAAACACCCAGATTTCATGTTTTTGGTAGTGTTATTCTATTTCTCCATAAAGTTTGTTTTCCATGCGTTTTAGCGGTTTGGTATATAAGGAGCTCAAAAACATTTAAAGGCAAGTTCTTGGTAAAAATTGGTTTTATTCCAATGAAAAGTGATTGCCCTGCTTTTTAGTGCTTTATTGCCTATCACGCTCAAAAACACTCGAAATACATTTTTCTTGAAATGGCATATTTTCCCACATAAATCTGGTTTCGCATGAAATTTGGGTTTTTAGTAACTAAGAATATGAAAACCACTCAAAATACAGGAATTTAGTAAGGTTGTTCTGTTTCTCAATTAAGAGTGTTATTCATGAGTTTCAGCATTTTGGTATCTAGGAAACTTCTCCATATACACGAGTTTTTGCGTTTTTTGCCTTGTTGTTCTTTTGAACTATAATACACTCATTATACACTTTTCTCGCAATGTCCCTTTGTTTTCCAATATAGAGTGCTTTGTATCAATTTTAGCGTTTTTTTTTTTTTTGTAGGTAACAAGCTCAAAAACACTCAAAATATAACTTTTTGGTAATGTTTTTTTCTATTTCTTGATATTGGTTGGTTTGCATCCGTTTTAGTGTTTTTCTTTGTAAAACACTGAGAAGACACGTTTTCAGTAATTTTGTTTTGGATTCACATTAACATTCTGAAAAACACTCAAAAGACAGATTTCTTTTAAGGTCGTTTAATTTCCTCATATAGGAGGCTTTGCATGCACTTTAGGGTTTGGTATATAACAGTCCGAAAAAAAAGCTAAAATAAACTTTTTTGATAATTTTCTTATATCATATAATAGGCCGGAATTTTCCCAGAATTTTGACACATCGGTACCTATGAAGATGAATAACAAAAAAAAAAAAAAAATCCTATTTTTTATTTCTTATTTGTTTATTTTTCTAAATAAAGAGTGTTATTTGTGGGTTTTAGCTTTTTGGTACTTAAGGAACTAAAAAACAGTCGTAATACATATATCTCGTAATGTCCTTTCGTTTCCCAAACATAAGGTTCTTTGTATGTATTTAAGCGTTTTTATAGATAACATGATCAAAAACACTCAAAATACATGTTTTTAGTAATGTTATTCTGTTTGTCCATAAAATGTGTTTTGCATGCATTTTAGCGTTTTGGTATGTAATGAGCTCAAAAACACCTACAGGCAAGTTCTTGGTAAAAGTTGATTTTATTCCCATGTAATGTGATTGCCCTGCTTTTTAGTGGTTTATTGCCTAATACGCTCAAAAACACTCGAAAGACATTTTCTGGTAATATTTTTTTTTTTCCCACAAAAAACTAGTTTCGCATGGAATTTGGGGTTTTGGTGAAAAAACACTCAAAATACAGTCATTTGGTAAGGTTGTTCTGTTTCTCAATTAAAAGTGTTATTCATGAGTTTCAGCATTTTGGTATGCAAGAAACTTCTTTATGTACACGAGTTTTTCGCCTTGTGGTTCTTGTGAAACTATAAAACACTCATTATACACGTTTCTCGTAATGTCCTTTTCTTTCCTAATATAGAGTGCTTTTCATCCATTTTCGCATTTTTTTGTAGGTAACAAGCTCAAAAACACATCAAATTATATCTTTTTGGTAATGTTATTTTATTTCTTCAAGTTGGTTGGTTTACATCCGTTTTAGCGTCTTTCTTCGTAAATCTCTGAAAAGACTCGTTTTCAGTAATATTGTTGAAATTGCTTCTGGCACAGGTTTCTGGTAAAGTCGTGTAATTTTCCCATATAGGTGGCTTTGCATGCACTTTTTCGATAATGTTCTTTAGTCCACATAATTTCCCTGAATTTTGGCAGAATTTTGGCATCTTGGTACTTATGAACATCAATAACAAAAAAATAAAAATGCTATTTTTTTATTTATTTATTTTTTTTTTCTCTATAAAGAGTGTTATTTGTAGGTTTTAACGTTTTGGTACTTAAGGAACTTAAAAACATTCATAATACACATTTCTCGTAATGTCCTTTCGTTTCCCAAATATTGGGATCTTTGCATGTATTTAAGCGTTTTTATAGGTAACATGATAAAAAACACTCAAAACACTTGTTTTTGGTAATATTATTCTGCTTCTCCAGAAAGGAGTGTTTTGCATGCGTTTTAGCGATTTGGTATGTAAGGAGCTTAAAAACACTTCAAGGCAAGTTCTTGGTAAAAGTTGGCTTTATTCCAATGTAATATAATTCCCCTGCTTTTTAGTGCTTTATTGCTTAACACGCTCAAAAACACTGAAAAGACACTTCTGGTAATGTCATTTTTTTTCCATATAAAGCTGGTTTCGCATGCTATTAGGGGTTTTGCTAAGAATGTGAAAAAAACACTCAAAATACACGCATTTGGTAATGTTATTCTGTTTCTCAATTAAGATTGTTATTCATGAGTTTAAGCATTTTGGTATCTAAGAAACTTCTTTATATACACGAGTTTTTGCGTTTTTTGCCTTGTGGTTCTTGTGAACCACAAGTTCCTTTGCCCGAAAATAATAAGACACTCATTATACATGTTTCTCGTAATGTCCTTTTCTTTCCCAATAAGGAGTCCTTTGCATCCATTTTCGCGTTTTTTGTAGGTAACAAGCTCAAAAACACTCAAAATATACCTTTTTGGTAATGTTATTCTATTTCTTCATATTGGTTGGTTTTCATCTGTTTTAGCGTTTTTCTACGTAAAACCAAAAAGACACGTTTTCAGTAATTTTGTTTTCGATTCTCAAAGAATATTGCCAGAATTTTGGCATCTTAGTACCTATGAAGATGAATAACAAAAAAGAAAAATTATATTTTATTTTATTTTATTTTTTCTCTCTATAAAGAGTTTTATTTGTGGGTTTTAGCTTTTTTGGTACTTAGGGAACTTATAAACACTCATAATACACGTTTCTCGTAATGTCCTTTCGTTTCCCAAAAATAGAGTTCCTTGCATGTATTTAAGCGTTTTTCTTGGTAACATGATAAAAAACACTCAAAATACATGTTTTTGGTAATGTTATTCTGTTTCACCATAAAGTTGTATTTTGCATGCATTTTAGTGTTTTGGTATATAAGGAGCTCAAATACACTTAAAGGCAAGTTCTTGTTAAAAATTGATTTTATTCCAATGTAATGTGATTGCCCTGCTTTTTAGTGCTTTATTGCCTAACACGCTCGAAAACACTCAAAACACATTTTTCTGGTAATGTCATTTTTTTCCTACATAAAGCTGGTTTCGCAAGCAATTTGGGGTTTTGGTAACTAAGAATGTGAAAAGCACTCAAAATACACGCATTTAGTAAGATTGTTCTGTTTCTCAATTAAGAGTGTTGTTCCAGAGTTTCAGCATTTTGGAATGTAAGAAATATCTCTATATATACACGAGTTTTTGCGTTTTTTGCTTTGTAGTTCTTGTGAAACTATAAAACACTCATTATACACGTTTCTCGTAATGTCCTTTTGCTTCCCAATATACAGTGCTTTCCATCCATTTTCGCGTTTTTTGTAGGTAACAATTTCAAAAACACTCAAAATATACCTTTTTGGTAATGTTATTTTATTTCTTCATATTGGTTGGTTTGCATCCGTTTTAGCGTTTTTCTACGTAAAACCCCGAAAAGACACGTTTTTAGTAATTTTGTTTTGGATTCCCATATAGATTGACTTTCATGTTATTTATGGTGTTGGTTCCTAACATGCTGAAAAACACTCATAAGACCGTTTTCTGGCAAAGACGTTTAATTTCCCCATATAGGTGGCTTTGCATGCACTTTATGGGTTTGGTACATAAGAGTCCGAAAAAAAAGCTAAATTTTAACTTTTTTGATAATGTTTTTATTTCACATAATTTCCTGAATTTTGCCCGAATTTTGGCATCTCGGTACCTGTGAAGATGAATAAGAAAAAAAAATATAGTATTTTTTTTATTTATTTATTGTTTCTCAATAAAAAATGTTATTTGTGGCTTTTAGCTTTTTCGTAATTAATGAACTTAAAAACACTCATAATACACGTTTCTCGTAATCTCCTTTTTGTTTCCCAAAAAAAGTGTTCTTTGCATGTATTTAAGCGTTTTTATTGGTAACATGATCAAAAACACTCAAAATACATGTTTTTGGTAATGTTATTTTTTTTTCACCATAAAGAGTGTTTTGCATGCGTTTTAGTGTTTTGGTATATAAGGAGCTCAAAAACACTTAAAGGCAAGTTCTTGGTAAAAATTCGTTTTCCTCCAATATAATGTGATTGCCCTCCTTTTTAGTCCTTTATTGCCTATCACGCTCAAAAACACTCAAAAGACACTTTTCTGGTAATTTTTTTTCTTTTTCCCACAAATCTATTTTTGCATGCAATTTGGGGTTTTGGTAACTAAGAATGTGAAAAGCACTCAAAATACACGCATTTATTAAGGTTGTTCTGTTTCTCAATTAGGAGTGTTATACATGAGTTTTAGCATTTTCGTATCTAGGAAACCTCTCCATATACACGAGATTTTGCGTTTTTTGCCTTGTGGTTCTTTTGAACTATAAAACACTCATTATACATTTTTCTTGCAATGTCCTTTTGTTTCCCAATATAGAGTGCTTTGCATCAATTTTCGCGTTTTTTGTAGATAACCAGCTCAAAAACTCTCAAAATATACCTTTTTAGCAACGTTTTTCTATTTTTTGATATTGGTTGCTTTGCATCCGTTTTAGCGTTTTTCTACCTAAAACACTGAGAAGACACGTTTTCAGTAACTTTGTTTTCGATTCCCATATAGAGTGAGTTCCTTATTATTTATCGTTTTGGTGCCTAACATGCTAAAAAAAAACACTCAAAAAATAGATTTCTGGTAAGGTCGTTTAATTTCCTCATATAGGAGGCTTTGCATGCACTTTAGGGTTTGGTACATAACAGTCCGGAAAAGGAAGCTGAAATTAACTTTTTTGATAATATTCTTTTATCATATGATTGCCCTGATTTTTCCCAGAATTTTAGCATTTTTGAAGATGAATAACAAAAAAAAAAAAAAAAAAAAAATCAATTTTTTAAAATTTTTAAATTTTTCATTTTCTAAATAAAGAGTGTTATTTGTGGGTTTTAGCTTTTTGGTACTTAAGGAACTTAAAAAAAAAACACTCATAATACACGTTTGCATCCGTTATAGCGTTTTTCTACCTAAAACACTGTAAAGACACGTTTTCAGCAATTTTGTTTTGGATTCTCATATAGAGTGAGTTCCTTATTATTTATCGTTTTTGTGCCTAACATGCTGAAAAACACTCAAAAAACAGATTTCTGGTAAGGTCGTTTAATTTCATCATATAGGAGTCTTTGGATGCACTTTACAGTTTGGTACATAAGAGTCCGAAATAAAAGCTAAAATTAACTTTTTTGATAATTTTCTTTTATCATATGATAGCCCTGAATTTTCCCAGAATTTTGGCATCTCGGTACCTATGAAGATGAATAACAAAAAGAAAAAAAATCCTATTTTTTTTATTTTCTTACTTTTTTTTTCTAAATAAAGAGAGTTATTTGTGGGTTTTAGCTTTTTGGTACTTAAGGAACTTAAAAACACTTATAATACACATTTCTTGTAATGTCCTTTCCTTTCGCAAACATAAGGTTCTTTGCATGTACGAGTATTTAAGCGTTTTTATAGATAACATGATCAAAAACACTCAAAATATATGTTTTTGGTAATTTTATTCTGTTTCTCCATAAAAGGTGTTTTACATACGTTTTAGTGTTATGGTATGTAATGAGCTCAAAAACACTTAAAGGCAAGTTCTTGGTAAAAATTGTTTTTATTCCCATGTAATGTGATTGCTCTGCTTTTTAGTGCTTTATTGCCTAACACGCTCAAAAATACTCAAAAGACACTTAACTTAAAAATTTAAAAACAGTCATAATACACGTTTCTCGTAATGTCCTTTCGTTTCCCAAATATACGGTTCTTTGCATGTATTTAAGCGTTTTTTATAGGTAACATGATCAAAAAACATTTAATACACATATTTTTTGTAATGTTTTTCTGCTTCTCCATAAAGGAGTGTTTTGCATGTGTTTTAGCGTTTTGGTATGTAAGGAGCTCAAAAACACATAATGGCAAGTTCTTGGTCAAAGTTGGTTTTATTCCCATGTAATGTGATTGCCCTGCTTTTTAGTGCTTTATTGCCTAACACGCTCAAAAACACTCAAAAGACACTTCTGGTAATGTCATTTTTTTCCCACATAAAGCTAGTTTCGCGTGCTATTTGGGATTTTGCTAACTAAGAATGTGAAAAACACTGAAAATACACGCTTTTGGTAAGGTTTTTGTGCTTCTCAATTAAGATTGTTATTCATGAGTTTCAGCATTTTGGTATCTAAGAAACTTCTTTATATACACGAGTTTTTGCGTTTTTTGCCTTGTGGTTCTTGTGAACCACAAGTTCTCTTGCTCGAAAATAATAAGACCCTCATTATACACGTTTCTCGTAATTTCCTTTTGTTTCCCAATAGGGAGGGCTTTGCATCCATTTTCACCTTTTTTGTAGGTAACAAGCTCAAAAACACTCAAATTATACCTTTTTGGTAATGTTATTCTATTTTTTTTTTTCATATTGGTTGGTTTGCATCCGTTTTACCGAAAAGACACGTTTTCAGTAATTTTGTTCTGGATTCCCACATAGAGTGACTTCCATGTTATTTATCGTTTTGGTGCCTAACATGCTGAAAACACTCAAAAGACAGTTTTCTGGCAAACACGTTTGCTTTCCCCATATAGGTGGTTTTGCATGCACTTTAGGGTTTGCTACATAACAGTCGAAAAAAAAGCTAAAATTAACTTTTTTGATAATATTCTTATTTCACAAAATTTCATGAATTTTTCCCGAATTTTGGCATCTCGGTGCCTGTGAAGATGAATAAGAAAGAAAAATTTTTTTTTTATTTATTTATTTATTTTTTCTCAATAGAGAGTTATGTCTGGCTTTTAGCTTTTTGGTACTTAATGAATTTAAAAACACTCATAATACACGTTTCTCGTAATGTCCTTTCGTTTCCCACAAATAGGGTTCTTAGCATGTATTTAAGCGTTTTATTGGTAACATGATCAAAAACACTCAAAATACATGTTTTTGGTAATGTTATTCTGTTTCTCCATAAAGTGTGTTTTCATGCGTTTTAGCGTTTTGGTATATAAGGAGCTCAAAAACACTTAAAGGCAAGTTCTTGGTAAACATTGGTTTTATTCCCATGTAATGTGATTGCCCTTCTTTTTAGTGCTTTAATGCCTATCACGCTCAAAAACACTCAATAGACACTTTTCTGAAAATGTCATTTTTTTTTACCACAAAGCTGGTTTTGCAGTCGATTTGGGTTTTGGGTAACTAAGAATGTGAAAAGCATTCAAAATACACGCATTTAGTAAGGTTGTTCTGTTTCTCAATTAAGAGTGTTATTGACTAGTTTCAGCATTTCGGTATCTAGGAAACTTCTCCATATACACGAGTTTTTGCGTTTTTTGAATTGTGGTTCTTTCGAACTATAAAACACTCATTATACAATTTTCTCGCAATGTCCCTTTCTTTCCCAATATAGAGTGCTTTGCATCAATTTTTTGCGTTTTTTTGTAGGTAACAAGCTCAAAAACACTCAAAATGTACCTATTTGGTAACGTTTTTCTATTTCTTGATATCGGTTGGTTTGCATCTGTTTTAACGTTCTTCTACGTAAAATACTGAGAAGACACGTTTTAAGTAATTTTGTTTTGGATTCCCATATTGAGTGAGTTCATTATTATTTAACGTTTTGGTGCCTAACATGCTGAAAAACACTCAAAAGACAGATTTCTGGTAAAGTCATTCAATTTCCTCATATAGGCTTTACATGCTCTTTAGGGTTTGGTACATAACAGTCCGAAAAAAAAAGAAGCTAAAATCAACTCTTTTTGATAATATTTTTTTATCATATAATTGCCCTGAATTTCGGTACCTATGAAGATGAATGAAAAAAAAAAAAAAAAAAAATGTTATATTTTTTTATTTATTTATTTTTTCTAAATAAAGAGTGTTATTTTTTCGGTTTTAGCTTAAACTTAAAACACTTAAAAAACACTTAACACATAAAACACTTAAAAACACTCATAATACACGTTTCTTGTAATGTCCTTAAACACTTAAAAACACTCATAATACACGTTTCTTGTAATGTCCTTTCATTTCCCAAACATAAGGTTCTTTCTATGTATTTAAGTGTTTTTATAGATAACATGATCAAAAACACTCAGAATACATGTTTTTGGTAATGTTATTCTGTTTCTCCATAAAGTGTGTTTTGCCGGCGTTTTAGTGTTTTGGTATATAAGGAGCTCAAAAACACTTAAAGGCAAGTTCTTGGTAAAAATTGGTTTTATTCGAATTTAATGTGATTTCCCTGCTTTTTAGTGCTTTATATCCTATCACGCTCAAAAACACTTAAAAGACATTTTTCTGGGAATGTCATTTTTTCCCACATAAATCTGGTTTTGCATGCAATTTGGGGTTTTGGTAACTAAGAATGTAAAAAGCTTTCAAAATACACGCATTTTGTAAGGTTGTTCTGTTTCTCAATTAAGAGTGTTATTCATGAGTTTCAGCATTTTGGTATCTAAGAAACTTATCCATATATGCGAGTTTTTTGCGTTTTTTGCCTTTTGGTTCTTGTGAAACCATAAAACACTCATTATACACATTTCTCGTAATGTCCTTTTGTTTTACAATATAGAGTGCTTTGCATCCATTTTCGCGTTTTTTGTGGTTAACAGGCTCAAAAACACTCAAAATATATCTTTTCGGTAACATTATTCTATTTCTTCATGTTGGTTGGTTTGCATCCGTTTTGGCGTTTTTCTACGTAAAACACGGAAAAGACACATTTTCAGTAATTTTGTTTTGCATTCCCATATTGAGTGACTTCCATATTATTTATCCTTTTGATGCCTAACATGCTAAAAAAAGAAAACAAAAGAGAGGGTCTGGTAAAGTCGTGTAATTTCCCGATATAGGTGGCTTTGGATGCACTTTAGGGTTTGGTACATAACAGTCCGAAAAAAAAGCTAAAATTAACTTTTTTGACAATGTTCTTTTTTCCACATAATTTCCCTGAATTTTGCCAGACTTTCGGCATCTCAGTACCTATGAATATGAATAACAAAAAAAAAAAAAAAGAAAATTGCTATTTTTTCATTTATTTATTTTTTTTTTTCTCTATAAAGAGTGTTATTTGTGGCTTTTAGCTTTTTAGTACTTAAGAAACTTAAAAACACTCATAATACACGTTTCTTGTAATGTTTTTTTTCGTTTTCCAAACATGTATTTAAGTGTTTCTATAGGTAACATGATCAAAAACACTGAAAAAAACGTTTTTTTGGTAATGTTATTTTGTTTCTCTATAAAGGGTGTTTTGCATGCGTTTTAGCGTTTTTTTATGTAAGGAGCTGAAAAAATCTTAAAGGAAAGTTCTTGGTAAAAATTGTTTTTATCCCTATGTAATGTGATTGCCTTGCTTTTTAGTGCTTTATTTCCTAACACGCTCAAAAACACTCAAAAAAAATTTTTTATGTTAATGTCATTTTTTTCCCACATTTTTTTCCCACAATATTTCGCATGCAATTTGGGGTTTTGGTAACTAAGAATATGAAAAACACCCAAAATACACTCATTTGGTAAGCTTGTTCTTTTTTTTTATTCTTCGTAAAATTTGGTTTTATTCCAATGTAATGTGATTGTTCTGCTTTTTAGCGCTTTGTTGCATATAACGCTCAAAAACACTCAAAAGACACTTTTCTGGTAATGTCATTTATTTCCCACATAAAGCTAGTTTCGCATGTAATTTGGGGTTTTCGTAACTAAGAATGTGAAAAACACTCAAAATACACACATTTTGTAAGGTAATTCTGTTTCTCAATGAAAAGTGTTATTCATGAGTTTCATCATTTTGGTATCTAAGAAACTTCTCTAGGTACACGAGTTTTTTGCGTTTTTTGCCTTTTGGTTCTTGTGGAACTATAAAACACTCATTATACACGTTTCTTAGAATGTCCTTTTGTTTTGCAATACTTTGCATCCATTTTTGCATTTTTTTTAGGTAACAAGCTCAAAAACATTCAAAATATATATTTTTGGTAATGTTATTCTATTTCTTCATATTGGTTGGTTTGCATTCTTTTTAGCGTTTTTCTACGTAAAACACTGAAAAGACACGTTTTCAGTAATTTTGTTTTGGATTCCCATATTGAGTGACTTCCATATTATTATCGTTTTGGTGCCTAACATACTGAAAAACACTCAAAAGTAAGGTTTCTCGTAAAGTCGTTTAATTTCCTCATGTAGGTGGCTTTGCATTCACTTTAGAGTTTGGTACATAACATTCCGAAAAAAAAGCTAAAATTAACTTTTTTGATAATATTCTTGTATCACATAATTATCCAGAAATTTCCCAGAATTTTGGCATCTCGGTACCTATGAAGATGAATAACAAAAAAAAAAAAAAAATTGCATTTTTTTTATATATTTATTTATTTTTTTCTTGATAAAGAGTGTTATTTGTGGGTTTTAGTTTTTTGGTTCTTAAGGAACTTAAAAACACTCATAATACACGTTTCTCGTAATGTCTTTTCGTTTCCCAAATATAGGGTTCTTTGCATGTATTTTCGCGTTTTTATAGGTAGCATGATCAAAAACACTCAAAATACATGTTTTTGGTAATGTTATTCTAATTCTCCATAAAGGGTGTTTTGCATTCGTTTTAGCGTTTTGGTATGTAAGGAGCTCAAAAAAACTTAAAGGCAAGTTCTTGGTAAAAGTTGGTTTCATTCCCATGTAATGTTATTGCCCTGCTTTTTAGTGCTTTGTTGCCTAACACGCTCAAAAACACCCAAAGTCACTTTTCTGGTAATGTCATTTCTTACCAACATAAAGCTAATTTTGCATGCAATTTGGGGTTTTGGTAAATAAGAATGTGAAAAACACTCAAAATAAACGCATTTCGTAAGGTTGTTATGTTTCTCATTTAAGAGTGTTATTCATGAGTACCAGCGTTTTGGTAACTAAGAAACTTCTCCATATAGAAGAGTTTTTTGCGTTTTTTGCCTTGTGGTTCTTGTGAAACTATAAAACACTCATTATTCACGTTTCTCGTAATATCCTTTCCTTTCCCAAACATAAGGTTCTTTGCATGTATTTAAGCGTTTTTATAGATAACATGATTAAAAAACACTCAAAATACCTGTTGTTGGTAATGTTACTTTGTTTCTATATAAAGAGTGTTTTGCATGCGTTTTAGCGCATATAAGGAGCTGAAAAACACTTAAAGGCAAGTTCTTGGTAAACGTTTGTTTTATTCCATGTAATGTGATTGCCCTGCTTTTTAGTGCTTTATATTCGCATGGAATTTCGTTTTTTTTTTTTAACTAAGAATGTGAAAAAAAAACACTCAAAATACACGCATTTATTAAGGTTGTTCTGTTTTTCAATTAAGAGTTTTATGAGTTTCAGGATTTTGGTATCTAAGAAACTTCTCTATATATACGAGTTTTTGTGTTTTTTGCCTTGTGGATCTTGTGAAACTATGAAACACTCATTATACACGTTTCTCGTAATGTCCTTTTGTTTCCCAATATAGAGTGCTTTGCATGCATTTTCGCGTTTTTTGTAGGTAACAAGTTCAAAAACATTCATAATATACATTTTTGGTAATGTTATTCTATTTCTTCATATTGGTTGGTTTGCATCCTTTTTAGCGTTTTTCTACGTAAAACACTGAAAAGACACGTTTTCAGTAATTTTGTTTAGGATTCCCATATTGAGTGACTTCCATGTTATTATCGGTTTGGTGCCTAACATACTGAAAAACACTTAAAAGTAAGGTTTCTCGTGAAGTCGTTTAATTTCCTCATGTAGGTGGCTTTGGATTCACTTTAGAGTTTGGTACATAACAGTCCGAGAAAAAAGCTAAAATTAACTTTTTTGATAATATTCTTTTATCACATAATTGCCCATAATTGCCCATAATTGCCCATAATTGCCCATAACTGCCCACAATTTTCCCAGAATTTTGGCATCTCGGTACCTATGAAGATAAAAAAAAAAAAGAAAAAAAAAACATCCGTTTTTTTATATATTTATTTATTTTTTCTTTATAAAGAGTGTTATTTGTGGGTTTTAGTTTTTTGGTTCTTAAGGAATTTAAAAACACTCATAGTACACGTTTCTCGTAATGCCCTTTCGTTTCCCAAACATAGGGTTCTTTGCATGTATTTTCGCGTTTTTATAGGTAGCATGATCAAAAACACTCAAAACACATGTTTTTGGTAAAGTTATTCTAAATCTCCATAAAGGGTGTTTTGCATTCGTTTTAGCGTTTTGGTATGTAAGGAGCTCAAAAAAAATTAAAAGGCAAGTTCTTGGTAAAAGTTAGTTTCATTCCCATGTAATGTTATTGCCCTGCTTTTTAGTGCTTTTTTGCCTAACACGCTTAGAAACACCCATAGTCACTTTTCTGGTAATGTCATTTCTTACCAACATAAAGCTAGTTTTGCATGCAATTTGGGGTTTTGGTAAATAAGAATGTCAAAAACACTCAAAATACACGCATTTCGTAAGGTTGTTAGTTTCTCATTTAAGAGTGTTATTTATGAGTACTAGCGTTTTGGTAACTAAGAAACTTCCCCATATACACGAGTTTTTGCGTTTTTTGCCTTGTGGTTCTTGTGAAACTATAAAACACTCATTATTCACGTTTTTCTTAATGTCCTTTTGTTTCCCAATATAGAGTGCTTTGCATCCTTTTTCGCGTTTTTTGTAGGTAATATACCTTTTTGATAATATTCTATTTCTTCATATTTGTTGGTTTGCATCTGTTTTAGCGTTTTTCTACCTAAAACACAGAAAAGACACGTTCAGTATTTTGTTTTGGATTCTCATATAGAGTGACTTCCATATTATTTATCGTTTTGATGCCTAACAAGCTGAAAATGACTCAAAAGACAGGTTTCTGGTAAAGTCGTTTAATTTCCTCATATAGGTGGCTTTGCATGCACTTTAGGGTTTGGTAAATAACAGTCTGAAAAAAAAGCTAAAATTAACTTTTATCATATAATTGCCCTGAATTTTGCCAGAATTTTTGCATCTCGGTACCTATGAAGATGAATAAAAAAATAAAAAATTGCATTGTACATTGCCTGCATATTGACCTAATATGCTGAAAAGACACTAGAATTTTATTATATTTATTTTTTTTGGGGTAATGGTAATCTGTTTCCACATTTTTTTTTCCATGTGTTTTATCGTTTTGTTACCTAAAAAGCTGAAAACAGACTCAAAATGTACAATATTAGTAATGTTGTTTCGTTTTCCCATATAAGGTGTATTCCATTCTTTTTAGCATTTTCGTGCCTAACATGCACAAAAACACAAAAAAAATACATTTCTTGTAATGTTGCTTCGTTCCTGAATATAAAGAGTTTTGCATCCATTTTGTCGTTTTGATATCTTACAGTACGAAAAACACTTAAAATACACGTTTTTAGTAATGTTGTTGTGTTTCTGAATAGGAAGTGTTATTCTTGCTTTTCCTCATTTTTGGTACCTAAAAATCTGAAAACATCCATTATACATGTTTTTCGTAATGCATTTTTCTTTCCCCATATAGAATACTTTGTATGCATTTCTGAGTTTTCCAAGTAACAAGCCGAAAACACTCAGAACACTTTTTTTTTTAATGTTATTCTGTTTCTCCATAAAAGGTGTTCTGCATGAGTTTTAGCGTAAAAAGTAAAAACAAAATTCTCAAAAGACTCGTTTTTCGTAACGTTTTGTATTCTGCTATAAGGTCATTTTCCATGCTTTTTAGCGTTTTGTTGCCTAACGTGCTGAAAGACACATAAATACACGTTTCTCGTTTCTTGTAATCACGTTTCATTTTCGTATATAAAGGCTTTTCAGGTATTTTGGTAATGTAAAAAGCACTCAAAATGCGTGTTTTTTAGTAATGTCGTTCTGTTTTTCCATATATAGTTGTATTATCGCCTTTTTCCGTTTTGGTACCTAAGAAGCTTGAAAAACTTTTCTCGTAATGTCTTTTCGTTTCATCATAGAGAGTACTTTGCACGGTTTTTTTCTTTTTTGTACGTAACAGACTCAGAAAACAATTGAAATACAAGTTTAAAGTTTCTGAATAAAGCATATTTATATGCGTTTTAGCTTTTGGAAACGTAAGTAGCTCACAAACACTGAAAAGAGACATTTTTTGTAATGTTGTTTTGTTTTCCCAGATATAGTGGACACACAAAGCGTTTTCGCTTTTATCGTTTTGGTGCCTAGCACGCTCATCAACATCTGGAAAGACACTTCTGGAAAACTCGTTTCGCCATTTAGGGTACATTACATAGACAATGGCGTTTTGGTACCTAACAATGTGAAATATACTTAAAATATACGTTTTTGGTAATGTTGTTTTGTTTCCCCAAAGAGATCGCTAGTCATGCGATTTCTCGTTTTTGTACCTAAGAAGCCCCCCAAAAAACACTAAAAAAAAGAAATGGTTCTCGCAATCCCCTTTCGTCTAAACATATAAGGAACTTTGGATGCATTTTGCCGGTTTTGTACGTAAAACTGAAAACAGTCAAAATACTTGTTTTTGGTAAAATTATTCTGTTTCACCATGAACTGTGTTTTATATGGGTTTTATCGTTTCAGTACGTAAGAAGATTAAAAACACTCAAAAGACATTTACGTAACGTTGTTTTGTATTCTTATATAAGGTGATTTCCATGCTTTTAAGCGTGTTGGTAACTAACACGCTCAAAAACACTGAAAAGACAAGTTTCTGGTAATGCTGTTTCGTTTCCCCATATATGAACCTTCATTGCCTCGTGCTGTTTTGCTACCTAATAATGTGAGAAAACACTCAAAATACACGTTTTTGGTAATGTTGTTAGTTTTTCGATATAGAGTACTATTCATTCGTTTTAGGATTTTGGTACCTAAGAAGATAAAAAAAAAAACTCATAATACACGCTTCTCGTAATTTCTCCTTTCCCCGTATAGAGTAATTTGCATTCATTTTTACTTTTCAACATAACAAGCTCAAAACATTTAAAACACATATTTTTTTTTATAAAGTTATTGTGTTTATGAAGGGTGTTTTTGCATGTAATTTAGAGTTTTGGTACGTAAGAAGCTGAAAAACACTCATAAGATACGTTTTTTCGTAATGTTTTGAATTTTCATACATGCGTACATGCTCAGAAACCCTAAAAGCACTATTTTTTTTTTCTGAAAAATGTCGTTTCCTTTCCTATTATAAGGGGCTTTGCATGGATTTTGGCGTTTTGGCGGGTAACAATGTGAAACACACTCAAAATAAATGATTTCTCTATTTCAAAAAACAAAACAACATTACATTAATCGTCCCTTTTGAGTCTTTTTCATTTATTTACGTACCAAAATGCTAAAACGCATGCAAAAAAACTTTAATGTAGAAACAGAATAATATTATCAAAATCATACATTTTTTTTATTTATTTTTTTTTATAGCTTGTTACGTAGAAAAAGCGAAAATGCATGCAAAGTACCCTATATAGGGAAACAAAAAGACTTCATGAGAAACTTGTATTATGAGTATTTAGGTATTTAGTATTATGAGTATTCTTAGGTACCAAAATCTTAAAGTGCATGAATAACACTCTATATGGAGAAACAGAAAAGCATTATCGAAAACATGTATCTAGACTGTATTTCATATTGTTAGGCAACAAATCACCAAAAGCATGCAAAGCGATATTTCCAGAAACGTGTCTTTTTGAGTGTTTATGAGCGTGCTAAGCACCAAAACCCAAAATGTATGGAAACCATCCTGTATGAGTAAACAAAATAATATAACTACATGGAGGAGGCAGTAGACACCTGCCGAAACGATAATTACTCCCAGTGAGGTCTAAAGCACTGTTCAGGGGGTGCTGTGAACTTATCATTAAACCCAGCTGTGACCTCACTGAGCGTTTCCCTTTGTGTCTCACAACACAAGGGGGCAGTCACAGCCTGCCCTCTAAAGACAACTCTCTTCCTCCACACAAAACTACAAGCACTTAATAACACACACACCCTTCACTCAAAAATTTTAAAATCATGGCGACTCCTACACCAGCCTCGGAGTCCCCACCTGGGGAGGGGACCATAAATGTCCCCAGGTCGGACTGCCTTTCTGTCGACGACCCTAAGTGTCTTAACACCCCCTTCAACTTTTTCTTCATTAACTTCTGCAACATTCGCGGTCTAAGATCTAATTTTCAATCTGTAGAACACCACCTCTCCTCTTCTAAAACTCATCTTCTTTTCCTCACTGAGACTCGGGTGTCTGAGGCAACTGACAGTAGCCCCTTTTCTGTTCCCTCCTACTTTCTCTATCCTCAATTTCGATCCAAAGCTGGATGCTGCGTTTATGTGCACAATGACTTAACCTGCTCTCGTGCCCACGCTCTTGAATCTTCCGAGTTTTCCTCCATCTGGCTACGACTACAGAGTCATTCTCATGCTAAATTTATCTGTGCTGTATAGCTCTCTCCTAACTCCTCTGACTATAAGAAATTCTTTGACTACTTAACTTCCAAAGTGGAGCACATTCTGACCCTCTTCCCTTTTGCAAAGATCTCCATTCTTGGAGACTTCAATCTTCACCACCAGCTTTGGCTTTCCTCTCCCTTCACTGACCATCCTGGTGAACTAGCCTACAACTTTGCTATCCTCCATGACCTAGAGCAATTGGTGCAACACCCTACTCGTATTCCTGACCGTCTTGGAGATACGCCCAACATTCTTGACCTTTTCCTGACCTCTAATCCTTCTACTTATGCTGTCACCCTTTCTTCTCCGTTGGGCTCCTCCGATCACAATCTCATATCTTTATCTTGTCCTATCACTCCAATCCCTCCTCAGGATCCCCCTACGCGAAGGTGCCTCTGGCGTTTTGCCTCTGCTAGTTGGGAGGACCTGAGGAGGTATTTTGCTGATTTTCCTTGGAATGACTACTGCTTCCGTGTCAGAGACCCGTCTTTGTGTGCTGAGCGCATAACAGAGGTGATAGTGTCTGGCATGGAGGCGTACATTCCTCACTCTTTTTCTCGTCCTAAACCTTCTAAACCTTGGTTTAACACAGCTTGTTCTCGTGCTATACATGATAGAGAGGTGGCCCACAAAAGGTACTTAAGCCTTCCATCACCAGAATCTCATGCACTTTATATTTCTGCCCGGAACCATGCCAAGTCTGTTGTCCAACTAGCCAAAAACTCCTTCATTAACCGAAAATGTCAAAACCTTTCAAGATCTAACTCCCCTCGTGATTTCTGGCATCTAGCCAAAAATATCTCCCATAACTTTGTTTCTTCTTCTTTTCCTCCTCTACTTCAACCAGATGGCACCACTGCTATCACATCTATTTCTAAAGCTGAACTCTTTGCACAAACCTTTGCTAAAAACTCTACCTTGGACGATTCTGGGCTTGTTCCTCCCTCTCCTCCACCCTCTGACTACTTCATGCCACGTATTAAAATTCTTCACAATGATGTTTTCCATGCCCTCGCTGGCCTAAACCCTCGGAAGGCTTATGGACCTGATGGGGTCCCTCCTATTGTTCTCCGAAACTGTGCCTACGTGCTTGCACCTTGCCTAGTCAAACTCTTTCAGCTCTGTCTGTCAACATCTACCTTTCCTTCTTGCTGGAAGTTTGCCTACATTCAACCTGTTCCTAAAAAGGGTGACCGCTCTAATCCCTCACACTACCGTCCTATTGCTTTAATTTCCTGCTTATCTAAAGTTTTTGAATCTATCCTCAACAGGAAGATTCTTAAACATCTATCACTTCACAACCTTCTATCTGATCGCCAGTATGGGTTCCGTCAAGGCCGCTCTACTGGTGATCTTCTGGCTTTCCTTACTGAGTCTTGGTCATCCTCTTTTAGAGATTTTGGTGAAACTTTTGCTGTTGCCTTGGACATATCAAAAGCTTTTGATAGAGTCTGGCACAAAGCTTTGATTTCCAAACTACCCTCCTACGGTTTCTATCCTTCTCTCTGTAGCTTCATCTCAAGTTTCCTTTCTGACCGTTCTATTGCTGCTGTGGTAGACGGTCACTGTTCTTCTCCTAAATCTATTAACAGTGGTGTTCCTCAGGGTTCTGTCCTGTCACCCACTCTCTTCTTATTATTCATTAATGATCTTCTAAACCAAACTTCTTGTCCTATCCATTCCTACGCTGATGATACCACCCTGCACTTTTCCACGTCTTTTCATAGACGTCCAACCCTTCAGGAGGTAAACATATCACGCAGGGAAGCCACAGAACGCCTGACTTCTGATCTTTCTAAAATTTCTGATTGGGGCAGAGCAAACTTGGTATTGTTCAATGCCTCAAAAACTCAATTCCTCCATCTATCAACTCGACACAACCTTCCAGACAACTATCCCCTCTTCTTCAATGACACTCAACTGTCCCCCTCTTCTACACTGAACATCCTCGGTCTGTCCTTTACTTATAATCTGAACTGGAAAGTTCACATCTCATCTCTAGCTAAAACAGCTTCTATGAAGTTAGGTGTTCTGAGACGTCTCCGCCAGTTTTTCTCACCCCTCCAGCTGCTAACTCTGTACAAGGGCCTTATCCGTCCATGCATGAAGTATGTTTCACATGTCTGGGGGGGTTCCACTCATACTGCTCTTCTAGACAGGGTGGAATTAAAAGCTTTTCGTCTCATCAGCTCCTCTCCTCTAACTGACTGTCTTTATCCTCTCTCTCACCGCCGCGATGTTGCATATCTAGCTGTCTTCTACCGCTATTTTCATGCTAACTGCTCTTCTGATCTTGCTAACTGCATGCCTCCCTTCCTTCCGCGGCCTCGCTGCACAAGACTTTCTTCTTTCTCTCACCCTTATTCTGTCCACCTCTCTAACGCAAGAGTTAACCAGTATTCTCAGTCATTCATTCCTTTCTCTGGTAAACTTTGGAACTCCCTGCCTGCTTCTGTATTTCCACCTTCCTATGACTTGAATTCCTTCAAGAGGGAGGTTTCAAGACACTTATCCACAAATTTTTGAACACTGGTTTGACCCTTTTATGGGACTGGCATTTCATTGGGCATTTTTGTTATTAGATTTTTGTTGCCCTTGGCCAGTATCCTTCCTACATAAAAAAAAAAAAAAAACATACATCTCTTTTCAGTGTTTTTTGAGGTAAGTACCAAAAACCCAAAATGCATGCAAAAAACAAAAACAAAAAAAAAGTATGGAAGAATAGTAAAAAAATTACAAAAGAAACGTGTTTTTAGTGCTTTTCAACTCAATACGTTGAAAACGCCAAAATGTATGTAAATTACCCTATATCTCGTAACGAAAACATATAACAAGAAACGTGTATTTTTTTGTGTTTTTGAGCTTCTTTGGTACCAAAACGAGAAAAAGTATGCATAGCACCCTATATATAGAAACATAATAAGATAACCAAAAACTGGTATTTAGAGTGATTTTTCACATTGTTAGATACCAAAACGCCAAAATGTATGGAAAGTACCTTATATCGGGATAGGAAACGAGATTCAAGAAACGGGTCTTTTGTGTGTTTGTGAGCGTGCTACGCACAAAAATGCTAAAAAAAAAGAAAAAAACGTAAAAAAAACATTAATAAAACATCTTCTGAGAGTTTTTGAGCTACTTACGTCGTAAAATGATAAAATGCATGCAAATGCTTTATGGAAAAACAAAATAACTTTAGCAAAAAACGTGTATTTTTTTCAGCTTTTTACGTACAAAAACGCTGAATTACATGGAAAATAGTTTATAAGGGGAAACGAAAGAACTTTACGAGAAACGTGTATTATGATTGTTTTTGAGCATTTTAGGTACCAAACCAGAAAAAAAATATGTATGAATATCACACTATATAAAAGAAACAAATTATTATCAAAAAAACTTGTATTTTGAATGTTTTTAACATTGTTAGGTATCAAAACGGCGAAGTGCATGGAAATATCCCTATAAGGGGAAACAGAACTACATTTCCAGAATCATATATTTTCATTTTTTTCTGAAAAATGTCGTTTCCTTTCCTATTATAAGGGGCTTTGCATGCATTTTGTCGTTTTGGCGGGTAGCAATGTGAAACACGCTCAAAATAAATGATTTCTCTATTTCGAAAAACAAAACAACATTACATTAATCGTGCCTTTTGAGTCTTTTCATTTATTTACGTACCAAAACGCTAAAACGCATACAAAAAAACTTTAATGTAGAATCAGAATAATATTATCAAAATCATACATTTTTTATTTTTTTTTTATAGCTTGTTACGTAGAAAAAGCGAAAATGCATGGAAAGTACCCTATATAGGGAAACAAAAAGACTTCATGAGAAACTTGTATTATGAGTATTTTGAGGTTCTTAGGTACCAAAATGTTAAAGTGCATGAATAACACTCTATATGGAGAAACAGAAAAGCATTATCGAAAACATGTATCTCGACTGTATTTCATATTGTTAGGCAACAAATCACCAAAAGCATGCAAAGCGATATTTCCAGAAACGTGTCTTTTTGAGTGTTTATGAGCGTGCTAAGCACCAAAACCCAAAATGTATGGAAACCATCCTGTATGAGTAAACAAAATAATATAACTACATACACCTCTTTTCAGTGTTTTTTGAGGTATGTACCAAAACGCCAAAATGCATGCAAAAAAACAAAAAAAAAGTATGGAGGAATAGTAAAAAATTACAAAAGAAACGTGTTTTTTAGTGCTTTTCAACTCAATACGTTGAAAACGCCAAAATGTATGTAAATTACCCTATACTCGTATCTCATAACGAAAACATATAACAAGAAACGTGTATTTTTTTGTGTTTTTGAGCTTCTTTGGTACCAAAACGAGAAAAAGTATGCATAGCACCCTATATATAGAAACATAATTAGATAACCAAAAATTGGTATTTAGAGTGATTTTTCACATTGTTAGATACCAAAACGCCAAAATGTATGGAAAGTACCTTGTATCGGGATAGGAAACGAGATTTCAAGAAACGGGTCTTTTGTGTGTTTGTGAGCGTGTTACGCACAAAAATGCTAAAAAAAAAAAAAACGTAAAACAGGCATTAATAAAACATCTTCTGAGAGTTTTTGAGCTACTTACGTCGTAAAATGATAAAATGCATGGAAATGCTTTATAGAAAAACAAAATAACTAGCAAAAAACGTGTATTTTTTTCAGCTTTTTACGTACAAAAACGCTGAATTACATGGAAAATAGTTTATAAGGAGAAACGAATGAACTTTACGAGAAACGTGCATTATGATTGTTTTTGAGCTTTTTAGGTACTAAACGAGAAAAAAAATATGTATGAATATCACACTATATAAAAGAAACAAATTATTATCAAAAAAACTTGAATGTTTTTAACATTGTTAGGTATCAAAACGGCGAAGTGCATGGAAATATCCCTATAAGGGGAAACAGAACTACATTTTCAGAATCATATATTTTCAGTGTTTTTAACGTATTAGCAAGGAAAACGGTTAAAAAAAGAAAAAAACATGAATTATATCCTTATGAAAAATAAATAACGAGTGTTTTTTAGTTTTTTTTTTTTTACGTCGAAAACACCAAAATGCATACAAACTATCCTATATGGGGAACCAAAACGACATTACAAAAAACTTTTATTATTATTTTTTTTTTTTAGCTTCTTAGGAACCAAAACGTTAAAACGCATGAATAGCACTTTATTTGGAGAAAAAGAAGATTAATACCAAAAACGTGTATTGCAAATGTATCTCACATTATTAGGAGATATAACAGCGAAATGCATGCAAAGCACTCGATATTGAGAAACGAAAAGTCTTTACGAGAAATCTGTTTTTTGAGCTTCTTAAGTATCAAAACTCTAAAACGCATGAATAGCATTCTATATGAAAAAAAAAAAAAAACAGAACAATAGTACCAAAAAACGTGTCTTTTGAGTGTTTTTTTTCAGTATCTTACGTACCAAAAACGCAAAAAAATGCATGCAAAACACAATTTATGGAGAAAAAGAATAATATTACCAAAAACAAGTTTTTTGAGTGTTTTGTGAGCTTAGGTGGAAAAACGCCAAAATACATCCTTCTTAGGTACGAAAATTTTATATGGAGAAACGAAAAGGCATTACATGAAACGTGTGTTATGAATGTTTTTGAGCTTCTTAGGTACCAAAATGCAATAAACCATAAACCATTCTATATGAAGATACAAAACATTACCAAATACGTGTGTTTTGAGTGTTTTTTTTCACATTCATAGATACCAAAACACCGAAATGCATCCAACGATCCCTATAAAGGGAAAAAAAAATTAAATTTCTGGTAACGTGTCTTTTATGAGTTTATTAGCGTGTTAAGTACCAAAACGAAAAAAAAAAAAATAAACAAATAAAAAATAAAAAAAAACACCCTATATGGATAACAAAACGTCACCGAAACCGTCTCTTTTCAGTGTTTTCAGGTAATTACGTATCATAATGGTAAAATGCATGCAAAAAAAAAAAAACATTTATGGCAAAACATTATATATTTGCGAAAAAAAATAATAATTTTGAGTTTGTTACAAAAACGACAATATGCACACCAAGTACACTATGGGAAACGAAAGGGCATTACCTGAAACGTGTATTATTAGTGCTTTTGAGCTTCTTAGGTACCAAAATGTTAAAAGGCATTAATAACACTCTCTATGGAAAAAAAAAAAAAAACATTACCAAAAACTTTTGTTTTACTCGTATGTGTATTACACATTATTAGGTGCCAAAAAGCCAAAAAAAACAGGAAAAATAGGCTATATTTGGAAAAGAAGATGATATATCGTGAAACGTGTCTGTTGAGTGTTTATGATCGTGTTAGGCACCAAAATGTTTTTGAGCTACTTACGTACCAAAACGCTAAAACGCACGTGAAACATGATTTATGGAGAAACACAATAAAATTACGGAAAAGAAGTATGTTAAGGGTTTTCAGTTTGTTACCTACGAAAACGACAAAATGTATGGAAAGTACCTAATATTAGGAAACGAAGAGACATTACAAGAAAAGTGTATTATCAGTTTTTAAGTTTTTGGTACCAAAACGTTAAAAGACATAAATAGTATTACTCTATATGGAAAAAATAAATAAATAAATAAAAGAAAATTACCAAAAAACGTGATTTTTGAATTTTTTTTTCACATTGTAAGATAGCAAAAACGCCAAAATGCATGCAAAGTGCCCTCTCTAGGGAAATGAAACATTTCCAGAAACATGTATTTTTTTTTTTAAGTGTTTATAAGCATGTTAGGCACAAAAACGCTAAAAGGCATGGAAAAGTTCCTCTATGGGGAAAGCAAAACAACATTTCTAAAAACGTGTGTTTGGTGTGTTTTTGAGCTATTTATGTACAAAAACCATAAAACGAATGGAAAACACCCTTTTAAATAGAAAGAGAATAACCTTAACAAAAACAAGTATTTAAATGCTTTTGAGTTTGTTACGTACAAAATCGCCAAAATGCATGCAAAGAATGAGGAAATGAAAAGACATTGCGAGAAACGTGTGTTATGAGTGTTTTTGAGTTTCCTGTCTACGAAAACGCGAAAACCCTGTAATAAAATTCTAAATGGAGAAACAGAACAACATCAAAAGAAAAAACAAACGTGTTTTGTGTATTCTTTTACACTGTTAAGTAATTAAATGCATAAATACATGTAAGGTACCCTATATTAGGAAAAAAAAAAAAAAGACATTTGCAGGAACATGTTTTTTGAGTGATTATGATCTTGTTAGGTACCAAAACGCAAAAATGTATGCAAACACTCTTCATGTAGAAAACATGATAATATTAATGAAACCAAGTATTTCGAGAGTTTTTGAGCTTATTACGTAGAAAATGCCAAAATGCTTGATTATGCGATCTGAGGAAACAAAAACACGTTACGGGAAACTTGTGTTATGAGTGTTTTTTTTCAGTTTCTTAGGTACTAAAACGCTAAAACGCCTTAATATATGGAGACAATTAACATTATAAAAAACTTGCATTTTGAGTGTATTTCACATGGTTAGGTACCAAAACGCCAAAATGTACGCAAAGCACACTTTATAGGAAAAGGAAACGATATTTCCAGAAATGTTTTTTTTTAGTGTTTATGAGCGTGTTAGGCACCAAAACGGTTAAAAAAGCATGAAAAGTACCCAATATGGAAAAAAAGAAACATCATTACCAAAAACGTTTCTCTTTGGTCTTTTGAACGTCTTACGAAAACGCTAAGAAGCATGCAAAACAACTTTTATGGAGAAACAGTATATATATAATAAAATCGTGTGTTTTGAGTGCTTTTTCAACTTGTTTCGTAGAAAAATGCCAAAATTCATGCAAGAACGAAAAGACATCACGAAAACGCTAAAACGGGTGTAAATAATCTTTATATAGGAACACAACATTAACAAAAGCGAGTATTTTTATTGCTTTTCACATGGTTAGGTAACAAAAAAGCCTAACAATTTGAAATAGACTCAAAATATATGTTATTAATAATGTTATGTGTCTTCATATAAAGTGCTATTCATGCGTTTTAGCGTTTTTGTACCTAAGAACCAAAAACATTCATAATAAACTTTTCTCGTAAAGTCTTTTCGTTTCGAAAGATGCTTTCTTGTAACAATTTAATTTCCCCATATCAAGGGCTTTCCATGCATTTTGACGTTTCGGTACCTAATAATGTGAAATATGCTCAAAACACACGTTTTTGTTAATGTAGTTCTGTTTCTTCATAGAGTGCTGTTTATAGGTTTAGCGTTTTAATACCTAAAATGTAAAAAAAAATCATTATAATACATGTTTTTCGTAATGTCATTACGTCTACCTATTAAGAGTATTTTGCATCCATTTTAATGTTTTTGTATGCAAGAAACTCAAAAAACTCTCAAAATACTTGTTTTTGGTAATGATATTCTTCTACATAAAAGGTGTTTTGCATGTTTTTTTAGGGTTTCGGTACGTAAGAGGCTGAAAAACACTCAAAAGACACGTTTTTTGGTAAAGTTGTTTTCTATTCCCATTTATGGTGTTTACCATTGCATTTTAGCGTTTTGGTGACAAACATACAAAGAAACACTAAAAAAACACACATTTTATCGTTTCCAAATATATTGGTACTTATCAATGTGAAAAAAAATAAAACACAAATTACTCGATTTTTGGTAATGTTGTTCTGTTTCTTCGTATAAGGTGGTATTAATGCGTTTTCGTATTTCGGTACCTGGGAAGCTCAAAAACACTTATAATACACTTTTCTTCTAATGTCTTTTTTGTTTCCCCACATAGTAAACTTTTCCTATATTTTGGTGTTATTCTATGTAACAAGCTCAAAAACACTCAAAATACTTGTTTTTGGTAATGTTATTCTGTTTCTGCATAAAGAGTGTTTTTGCATGCATTTTACCTTTTTGGTACATAAGAAGTTCAAAAACACTCAAAAGTCATGCTTTTCGTTAAGTCGTTTTGTATTCCCAAATAAAGTGATTTCCATGCTTTTTAGCGTATTGGTGCTTAAGACGCTCAAAAACATTTAAAAGATACGTTTCTGGAAATCTCGTTTTTACCCATATAGAGTATTTTCAATGCATTTTGGTGATTTGCTATTTATTAATGTGAAAACACTCAAAATACACGTTTTTTTTTGGTCTCGATATCGAGTACTATTCTTGAGTTTCAGCGTTTTGTTACCTAAGATGTTCAAAAACACTTATAATAGATTTTCTTCGTGATGTCCTTTCGTTTCCCCATATAACGTTATTTTCATGCATTTTTGCATTTTTGTACGCAACACGCTAAAAACACTCGAAATAGTTATTTTTTGTAATATTATTCTTTTTCTCCATAAAGTGTTTTGTATTCGTTATAGCGTTTTGTACGTAGGAAGCTCTATAACATTCAAAAGACACGTTTTTTCGTAATGATGTTTTATATTGCCATATACGTTGCTTTGCATGCATTTTGGCGTTTTGTTAAATACACTCAAAATATATGTTTTAGGTAATGTTTTTTTTTTTTTCATATTAAGTGCTGTCAATGCGTTTTAGCGTCTTTGTACCTAAAAAGGTAAAAAAAAAGCGATTATAATAGATCTCTCATAATGTCCTTTCGTTTCCCAAAATAGAGGATTTTGCATATATTTTGGCGTTTCTTTACGTAACAAGCTCAAAAACACTCAAAATACTTGTTTTTCTCTTTTATATATATATATATATATATATATATATATATATATATATATATATATATATATATATATATATATATATATATATATATATATATATATATATATATATATATATATATAAAGTGTGTTTTGCATGTTTTAGAGTTTTGGTGCTAAAGAAATTTTAAAACCCTGAAAAGACACGTTCGTAATGTTGTTTTACATGTATATTCCCATATAGGGTGATTTCCATGTTTTTTAGCGTTATGATGCCTAATACGAAAAAAAAAAAAAATAAATAAATAAAATAAAAACCCTCAAAAGATATTTTTCTAGTAATGTAGTTTTATTTCCCTATATAGGTGACTGTGAATGCATTATGGCATTTTGGTACCTAATAAAAAAAAAAACACTCAAAATACAAATTATTGGTAATGTTGTTCTGATTTGTCGATATAAAGTGCACTATAAAATTCATGCCTTTTAGTATTTTGCTACCTAAAAAGCTCTAAAACTCTCATAATACACGTTTTTCCTAATGTCTTTTCGTTTAACATTACAGAGTCTTTTGCTTGCATTTTGGCATTTTTCCACGTACTAAGCTCAAAAACAAACAAAAATACGTTTTTGATACTTATACTGTTTCTTAATTTTTTTTTTTTTTTTTTGCAAGCGTTTCAGCGTTTTTGGTACGTAAGTAGCCCAAAAACACTATAAAAAGACGTTTTGGTAATGTCTTGTTCTCCCATATAGGGTACTTTCCCTCCTTTTTTTTTTTTATCATTTCGGTGTTTGCACGCACATAAATATTAAAAAAAAAACACGTTTCTGGAAATCTCGCTTCCTTTCTCCATATAGGGTGCTTTCCACGGATTTAAAAACTTAACAATATGATATACATTCAAAATAACACGTAATGTAATTCTGTTTCTCTCTATAGAGTGTTATTCATACTCATTCATAGCGTTTTGGTACCTATGAAACTAATAAAATACTCATAATACACGTTTTTCGTAATGTTTATCCATATCCCCATTTAGTGTACTTTGCTTACTTTTTGGCGTTTTTCTACGAAACAAGTTGAAAAAACACTCAAAACACTTATTTTCTTAATGTTATTAATAATATTTTGCATGTGTTTCAAAGTTTTGGTACATAAGTTGCTCAAAAACAGTGGAAAAAAACGTTTATGGTAATGTGTTGTTTTCCCATATAGGGTGCTTTTTTTTTTTTTCGTTTTGGTATCTAACACACTCATTAACAATCAAAAGACACTTTTCTTGAAATCTCGTTTTCTTTCACCATATAAGGTGTTTTGTTTTCATTTTGGAGTTTTGGTACCTGGCAATGTGAAATACACTCAAAATACATGTTTTTGGAATTTTTTTTTCTATAGAGTGCTAATTATTGCCCCTTAGCGGTTTGTTACCTAAGACCTAAGACCTAAGACCTTCTTACCTAAGAAGTAAAAAAAAACACCTTTCTCGTAATATTTTTTTTTTCCATTTAACCAAATAGGGTACTTGGAATGTATTTTGACGTTTTTCACGTAACAGCCTCAAAAACAATAAAAAAAAAACTTGTTTTTGGTAATGTTATTCTGTTTCTCCATCAAGGTTTTTTTTGCATGCGTTTTAGCGTTCTGATACATAAGTTGATAGAAAATACTGAAAAGAGACATTTTTGTTAATGTTTTGTTATCCATTACAATGTGATTTCCATGCTTTTCATCGTTTTGGAGCTAGAACACTCATAAACACTCAAAAGACACCTTTCTGGAAAAGTCGTTTCCTTTCGCATGCTTTGCATGCGTACCTTACAATGAGAAATACACTCCAATTACAAGTTTTTGGTAATGTTATTATGTTTCCATGAAGATTTTTTTTTTTTTTTGCATCCGGCTTAGGTTTTTGGTATGTAATAAGCTCAAAAACACTTAAAAGACCCGTTTTCCTTAGTGTTGTTTTGTTGTTCAAATCAAGTAATTTCCAAGCTTTATATCGGTTTAGTATCTAAACACTCAAAAGACAAGTTTCTGGAAACATCGTTTCATTTCCTCATAAAGGTTACTTTGCATGCATTTTGCGTTTTCTACGTAACAAGCTCATAAACACATAAAATACTTGTTTTTGGCAATTTTATTCTGTTTCTCCATAAGGAGTGTTTTGCAAGCGTATTAGCGTTTTGGTACGTAAGAAGCTCAAAAGATTGAAAAGACATGTTTTTGATAATGTTTTTTATTCCCATATGGTGATCTTTCCATGCTTTTTAGCATTCTGATACCTAGCAGTTTCATAAACATTCAAAAGACACGTTTCATTAAATTTAGTTTTGTTTGTTAGTTAGTGGGCTTCCATACATTTTGGCTTTTTGGCACCTAACAATATGAAAAAAAACACTCAAAATACACGTTTTTGGTAATGTTGTTATGTTTATCCATACAGAGTGCTATTCATGCGTTTTCACATTTTGCTACCTAAGAAGCTCAAATTTACTCATAATACACGTTTCTCGTAATGTCTTTTTCTTTCTTCATATAGAATACTTTCCATACATTATGGCGTTTTTCTATCTAACGAGCTCAAAAACTCTCAAACGATTTCTTTTTGGTGATATTATTCTGTTTTTCCATAAAGGGTATTTTTCATGCTTTTTACCTTCTTGGTACGTAAGAAGCTGAAAAAAAAAAAAAAAACTCAAAAGACACGTTGTTGGCAAAGTAGTCTTTGTTTTTTTTTTTTATTTCCATGTATATGTGTATATGAACTTGTTAATAACAAAACAGTAAAAAGCATGAAAACTTCCCTATACTGGAAAAGCAAAAACAACATTCCCCAAAAAAACGTATTTTGGGGGGTATTTTTCAGCTACTAACGTACAAAAAAGCTAAAATGCTTGCAAAAATCCCTTCATGGAAAAAACACATAACCTTACCAGAAACTAGTATTTAATTTTATTTCTTAAGCTTGTCACGTACAAAAGCGCCAAAATGCATGCAAAGTACATTAGATACGAAAGTACATTACAAGAAACGTGCAGTATGAGTGTTTTCAACTTATTAGGTACCAAAACGATAAAGCGAATGAATAGCACTCTATATGGAGAAACAAAAACGCTAAAATGCATGCAAAGCATCATATATGAGGGAAAATACGACACTTCTAGAAACGTGTCTTTTCAGTGTTTGTAAGCGTATTAGGTACCAGAACGCTAAAAAGCAAGGAAAGAACCATACATGGGAAAACAAAACATTACAAAAAAGTCTTTTCATTGTTTAGAGCTACTTACATACTAAAACGCAAAGGCGCATGCAAAACACCTTTTATGGAGAAACGGGAAAACGTGTATTTTTAATGTTTTAAGCTAATTACGTAAAAAATTGTCAAAATTCATGTAAAGTTCCCAATATGGGGAAACGAAAAGACATTACGAGAAACGTATATTGTAAGTGTTTTAGACCTTATTAGGTTGAAAAATACGAAAATGCATGAATACCACTCTATATGGAGAAACAGAGCAACATTACTAAAAACGTGTATTTTGTTTGTTTTCACAATGTTATGTACCAAAACGTCGAAATTCATGCAAAGTGCAATGTATGGGAGAAACGAAACTAAATTTCCAGAAACGTGAATTTTGAGTATTTATGAGCGTGTTAGGCACCAAACTCTAAAAAATAAAAATGGAAAGCATCCTATATGGGAATACAAAGCAAAATTACCAAAAGATAGTATTTTTTGTGTGTTTTTGAGCTACTTTTATATCAAAACGCTTGAACAGACGCAAAACATGCTTTATGGAGAAACAAAATAACAATACAAAAAAAAACTATATTTTCAGTGTTTTTGAGGTATGTAAGTAGAAAAACGCCGAAATGTATGCAAAGTTCCCTATGCCGGGAAACGAAGACATTTCGAGAAACGTGTATTATGAGAGCTTTTCAGCTTTTTAGGTACCAAACACAAAGCCACCTTAATAGTACTCTATATGGAGAAACAAAACAACACGAATGAAAATATATATTTTGAGTGGTTTTCATATTATTAGGTACCAAAACGCAAAAATACATGCAAAGACTTCTAAAAGACGACACAAAACGACATTACAAGAAACTTATCTTTAGAGAGTGTTTCTACGTGTTTGGCACCAAAACACTAAGAAGTATAAAAGGAGCACTACGTTGGAAGGGAAAAAGAAATAAAGTGAGATTTCACGTGTTTGGAAGTTTTTAAATTCATAATTTACCAAAACGATAAAACATGCAAAACACCCTTCATGCAGAAACATTCATGCAGAAACGAGCATTTTTACCAATTTTTCAGCTTGTTATGTACAAAAGCGTCAAAATGCATATATAGTACCCTATATAAGAAAACGAAAAGACTTTAAGAGAAACTAGTATTATGAGTTTTTTTTTTTTTTAGCTTATTAGGTACCAAAACGATAAAACGTATGATTTGCATTCTGTATGAAGAAAACGTGTATTTGTTAGGTATCAAAATGCCAAAAATCCATGCAAAAAATGCAATGAAAGCACCCGATATGGGGAAAATAAACGACATTTCCAGAAACATGTCTTTTGAGAGTTTATGAGTGTGTTAGGCACAACAAGCTCTTAAGAAGCATGGAAAGTACCATAAATGGGAAAACATTAAGTGTTTTAAGCTACTTACGTACCAAACCGCTACAACGGTTGCAAAACACACTTTATGGAGAAATTCAGCAGCTTTACCAAAAACATGCATTTTGAGAGATTTTGAGCCTGTTACATACAAAAACGATAAAATACGTGCAAATAATCCTAAAAGGGGAAAAGAAAACATTAAAAGAAACGTATATTTTGAGTGGTATTGAGCTTCATAGGTACCAGAACACTAAAACGTATTAACAATACTCTATATGGAGAAACAGAACAAGATTAACCAAAACTTGTGTTTTAAGGCTTTTTTCACGTTATTAGGTACCGCAACGTGAAAATGCATGCAAAGCATACTATATGGGGAGAGGAAACATTTCCAGAAACATGTCCTCTCAGTGTTTATGAGCGAGTTAGGTACCAAGAAGCTAAAAACCAAGGAAAGCACCCTATAGGAGAAAACAAAAGATTACAAAAACTTTTCTTTTCAGTGCTTATGAACTACTTATATACAAAAACACTTAAACGCATCCAAAACGCTTTTTTTTTTTTTGAAAAACTGAATAACATTACCAAAAAAGCGTGTATTTTCAATGTTTTGAGCTTGTTACGCAAAAAAAAAAGTAACCAAAGACATTATGAGAAACTTATATTAAGAGCGTTTTTGAGCTTCTCAGGTATCAAAACGCGAAAATGCATGAATAATACTCTCTTTGGAGAAACACAACAATATTAGATACCAAAACGCTAAAAAGCAACAAAAGCTCCCTATTTGGAAAAGCAAAACATTACCAAAAGCGTGTCTTTTGAGAGTTTTTACAGCTACTTACGTACCAAAACGCTAAAATGCATGCAAAGCACATTTTATGGAGAAACAGAATAACATTACCAGAAACGTGTATTTTGATTTTTTTTTTTAGCTTCTTACGTATAAAAAAAAGCAAAAATGCATGCAAAGTATCCTAAATGGTGATAGGAAAAGAAATAAAAAGACACTTCATTTATAAGTGTTTTAATATTCTTTGGTAGCAAAATGCATAAGCGCATGTATAACATTATATATGAAGAAACAGAAGAACATTACCGAAAACGTATATTTTGAGTGTTTTTTTTCACATTGTTACGCAACAAAATGCCAAAATGCATGGAAATCACCCAATATGGATAAAATAAAGGACATTACGAGAAAGATGTATTATTAGTGTTTTTGAGCGTCTTAGGTACGAAACGCGAAAACTATTTAGTACCACTGTATATGGAGAAACAGAACATTACCAAAAACGTTTATTTTGAGTGTTTTTCACAATTTTATGTACCAAAACGTCAAAATGCCTCCAGAGCACCATCTATGGGAAAATGAAACGACATTTCCAGAAACACGTCTTTTGAGTGTTGATGAACGTGGTAGGTACCAAAGTTATAAAAAGCATGGAAAGCTACCTATATGAAAGAACAACACAACCAAAAATTTATCTTTTGGGTATTTTCAGCTACTTACGTACCATAACGCTGAGATGTATGCAAAACACCCTTTATTACCATAAACAATTTTTTTTTCTTTTTACATATAAAAAGAAACATAAATGGATGTAAAATACTTTGCAAGGGAAAACGAAAAGACATTAGAAGAAACTTTTATTATGAGTGCTTTTTTTTTTTTATTTCTAAGGTACCAAGACCTATTTGACACATTGAAGAGCACTCTATATGGAGAAAAGAACAAAATTACCAAAAATGTGATTTTTGAGTGTTTTTCACATTGTTAGGTAAGAAAACACTCTATAAAGAGTGTTATTTGCGGGTTTTAGCTTTTTCATACATAACGAACTTAAAAAAAACTCATAATACACTTTCTCGTAACATCCTTTCATTTTCCAAACATAGGGTTCTTTGCATGTATTTAGGCGTTTAGGCTTTGCATGTATTTAGGTAATGTTATTCTGTTTCTCCATAAAGGGTGTTTTCCATGCGTTTTAGCGTTTTGGTATGTAAGAAGCTCAAAAACACGTAAAGGCAGGTTCTTGGTAAAAGTTGGTTTTATTCCCATATAATGTGATTACCCTCCTTTTTGGTGCTTTATTGCCTATCACGCTCAAAAACACTCAAAAGACACTTTTCTCGTAATGTCATTTTTTTCCCACATACAGCTAGTTTCGCATGTAATTTTTGGTTTTGGTAACTAAGAATGTGAAAAGCACTCAAAATACATGCATTTGGTAAGGTTGTTCTGTATTCTCAATTAAGAGTGTTATTTCTGAGTTTCAGCATTTTGGTATCTAAGAAACTTCTCCATATACACCGAGTTTTTGCGATTTTTGCCTTATGGCTCTTGTGAAACTATAGAACACTCATTATACACGTTTCTCGTAATGTCCTTTTGTATCCCAATATAGAGTGCTTTCCATCTATTTTCGCGTTTTTTGAAGGTAAGAAGCTCAAAAACACTCAAAATATACCTTTTCGGTAATGTTATTCTATTTCTCCATATTCGCTGGTTTGCATCCGTTTTAGCGTTTTTCTACGTAAAACACTGAAAAGACACTTTTTCAGTAATTTTCTGATGGATTCCCACATTGAGTGACTTCCATATTATTTATCGTTTTGGTGCCTAACATGCTGAAACAAACCACAAAAGACAGGTTTCTGGTAAGGTCGTTTAATTTCCCCATATAGGAGGCTTTGCATGCACTTTAGGGTTTGGTACATATCAGTCCGAAAAAAAAGCTAAAATAAACTTTTTTCATAATGTTCTTTTTTCACATAATTTCCCTGAATTTTGGCAGAATTTTGGCATCTCGGTACCTATGAAGATGAAAAAAAAAAAAAATCCTATTTTTTTTTATTTATTTATTTTTATTTTTTTCTCTATAAAGAGTGTTATTTGTGGGTTTTAGCTTTTTGGTACTTAAAGAACTTAAAAACACTCATAATACACGTTTCTCGAAATGTCCTTTCGTTTCCCAAACATAAGATTCTTTGCATGTATTTAAGCGTTTTTATAGGTAACATGATCAAAAACACTCAAAATACATGTTTTTGGTAATATTATTCTGTTTCTAAATAAAGGGTGTTTTGCATGCGTTTTAGGGTTTTGGTATATAAGGAGCTCAAAAACACTTAGAAAAAACACTTGATAAAAGTTGGTTTTATTCCCATGTAATGTGATTGCCCTGCTTTTTAGTGTTTTATTGCCTATCATGCTAAAAAAAAAAAACACACTTAAAAGACACTTTTCTGGTAATGTCATTTTTTTTTTCCCACATAAAGCTACTTTCACATGCAATTTGGGGTTTTGGTAACTAAGAATGTGAAAATCACTCAAAATACACGCATTTGGTAAGGTTGTTCTTTTTCTCAATTAAGAGTTTTATTCAGGAGTTTCACCATTTTGGTATCTAAGAAACTTCTCCATATATACGAGTTTTTTTGTGTTTTTTGCCTTGTGCTTCTTGAGAATCTATAAAACACTCATTATACACGTTTCTCGCGTTTTTTTTTTTTTGTAAAAAGCTCAAAAATACTTAAAATATACCGTTTTGGTAATCTTATTCTATTTTTTCATGTTGGTTGGTCTGCATCCGTTTTAGCATTTTTCTCCTTAAAACACGGAAAAGACACGGTTTCAGTAATTTGTTTTTGATTCCCAAATAGAATGACTTCCATATTATTTATTGTTTTGGTGACTAACATGCTGAAAAACACTAGAAACACAGGTTTCTCGTGCATGCTTTGCATGCACTTTAGGGTTTTGTGCATAACAGTCCGAAAAAAAAGATAAAATTAACTTTTTTGATAATGTTCTTTTTTCATATAATTTCCCTGAATTTTGCCAGAATTTTGGGATCTCGGTACTTATGAAGAAGAATAACAAAAAAAAAAAAAAATCCTATTTATTTATTTACTTTTTTCTCTCTATAAAGAGGTTTTAGCTTTTTGGTACTTATGGAACTTAAAAACACTCATAATACACGTTTCTCGTAATGTCCTTTCGTTTCCCAAACATACGGTTGTTTGCATGTATTTAAGCGTTTTTAGAGGTAACATGATCAAAAACATTCAAAATACATGTTTTTGGTAATGTTAATCTGTTTCTCCATAAAGGGTGTTTTGCATGCGTTTTAGCGTTTTGGTATATAAGGAGCTCAAAAACACTTAAAGGCAAGTTCTTGGTAAAAGGTTTTATTCCCATGTAATGTGATTGCCCTCCTTTTTAGTGCTTTATTCTCTAACACGCTCAAAAACACTCAAAAGACACTTTTCTAATAATGTCATTTTTTTACCACATAAAGCTAGTTTTGCATGCAATATGGGGTTTTGGTAACTAAGAATGTGAAAAACTGTTAAAATACACGCATATCGTAAGGTTGTTCTGTATTCTCAATTAAGAGTGTTATTTCTGAGTTTCAGCATTTTGGTATCTAAGAAACTTATCCATATACACGAGTTTTTGCGTTTTTTTGCCTTGTGGTTCTTGTGAAACTATAAAACACTCATTATAAAAGTTTCTTGTAATGTCCTTTTTTATATCAATATAGAGTGCTTTCTATCCATTTTCGCGTTTTTTGTAGATAAGAAGCTCAAAAACACTGAAAATATACCTTTTTTGGTAATGTTATTCTATTTCTTCATATTCGTTGGTTTGCATCCGTTTTAGAGTTTTTCTACGTAAAACACTGAAAAGACACTTTTTCAGTAATTTTGTGATGGATTCCCATATTGAATGACTTCCATATTATATATCGTTTTGGTGCCTAACATGCTGAAAAACACTCAAAAGACAGGTTTCTGGTAAAGTCGTTTAATTTCCCCATATAGGTGGCTTTGCATGCACTTTAGGGTTTGGTACATAACAGTCCGAGAAAAAAGCTAGAATTAATTTTTTTTTTCATAATTTTCTTTTTTCACATAATTTTCCTGAATTTTGTCAGAATTTTGGCATCTTGGGACCTATGAAGATGAATAACAAAAAAAAAAAAAATTCTTATCTTTTTATTTTCTTTCTATAAACAGTGTTATTTATGGGTTTTAGCTAAATGGTACTTAAAGAACTTAAAAACATTCGTAATACATGTTTCTCGAAATGTCCTTTAATCTCCCAAACATAAGGTTCTTTGCATGTATTTAAGAGTTTTTATAGGTAACATGATCAAAAACACTCAAAATACATGTTTTTGATAATGTTATTCTGTTTCTCCATAAAGGGTGTTTTGCATTCGTTTTAGCGTTTTGGTATATAAGGAGCTCAAAAACACTTAAAGGCAAGTTCTTAGTAAAAGTTAGTTTTATTCCCATGTAATGTGATTGCCCTGCTTTTTAGTGCTTTATTGCCTATCATGCTAAAAAAATTAAAAAAAAAAACACTTTAAAGACACTTTTCTGGTAATGTCATTTTTTTCCCCACATAAAGCTACTTTCACATAAAATTTGGGGTTTTGGTAACAAAGAATGTGAAAAACACTCAAAATACACGCATTTGGTAAGGTTGTTCTGTTTCTCAATTAAGAGTGTTTTTCAGGAGTTTCAGCATTTTGGTATCTAAGAAACTTCTCCATATATATGAGTTTTTGCGTTTTTTGCCTTGTGATTCTTGAGAATCTATAAAACACTCATTATACACGTTTCTCGTAATGTCCTTTTGTTAACCAATAGAGAGAGCTTTGCATCCATTTTCGCATTTTTTGTAAGTAAAAAGCTCAAAAAAACACTCAAATTATACCTTTTTGGTAATCTTATTCTATATCTTCATATTGGTTGGTTTGCATCCATTTTAGCGTTTTCCTACGTAAAACACGAAAAAGACACGTATAAAGTAATTTTGTTTTGGATTCCCACATAGAATGACTTCAATATTATTTATTGTTTTGGTGACTAACATGCTGTAAAACACTAGAAACACAGGTTTCTCGTAAAGTCGTTTAATTTCCCCATATAGTTGGCTTTGCATGCACTTTATGGTTTGGTACATAAAAGTCCGAAAAAAAGCTAAAATTAACTTTTTTGATAATGTTCTTTTTACACATAATTTCCATGAATTTTGCCAGAATTTTGGTATCTCAGTACCTATCAAGAAGAATAACAAAAAAAAAATCCTATTTTTTAATTATCTTTTCATTTATTTTTTTTCTCTATAAAGAGGTTTTAGCTTTTTTGGTACTTACGGAACTTAAAAACACGCATAATACACGTTTCTCGTAATGTCCTTTCGTTTCCCAGACATAGGGTTCTTTGCATGTATTTAAGCGTTTTTAGAGGTAACATGATCAAAAACACCCAAAATACATGTTTTTGGTAATGTTAATCTTAAAAGGCGATCAATTTTTAGGCGCCTCAAGTGTCCTTATACATACTTCTTGCACACATAAGGAGTTAAAAAACACCTGAAGGCAAGTTCTTGGTAAAAGTTGGTTTTATTCCCATGTAATGTGATTGCCCTCCTTTTTAGTGCTTTATTGCCTAACTCTGTCAAAAACCCTCAAAAGACACTTTTCTGGTAATGTCATTTTTTTCCCACATAAAGCTAGTTTCGCATGCAATTTGGGGTTCTAGTAACTAAGAATGTGAAAAACACTCAAAATACACGCATTTAGTAATGTTATTCTGTTTCTTAATTAAGAGTGTTATTCAGGAGTTTCAGCATTTTGGTATCTAAGAAACTTCTCCATATACACTAGTTTTTGCGTTTCTTTGCTTCGTGGTTCTTGTGAAACTATAAAATACTCATTATACACGTTTCTCGTAATGTCTTTTTGTTTCCCAATATAGAGTGCTTTGCATCCATTTTCGCGTTTTTTTTTGTTGGTTACAAGCTCAAAAACACTTAGAATATACCTTTTTAGTAATGTTATTCTATTTTTTCATATTGGTCTGTTTGCATCCGTTTTAGCGTTTTTTTACGTAAAACACTGAAAAGACACGTTTTTAGTAATTTTGTTTTGGATTCCCATATAGAGTGACTTCCATATTATGGTGCCTAACCTGCAGAAAAACACTGAAAAGACAGTTTTCTTGTAAGGTCGTTTAATTTCCCATTATATATGGCTTTGCATGAACTTTAAGGTTTAGTACATAACAGTCCGAAAAAAAAGCTAAAATTAATTTTTTTTCGATAATGTTCTTTTATGCACATAATTTCCCTGAATTTTAACAGAATTTTGGCATCTCGGTACCTATGAAGATGAATAACAAAAAAAAAAAAAAAAAATTTCATTTATTTCATCTATTTATTTTATTTATTTTATTTTTTTTGGTTTCTTTCTAAAAAGTGTTATTTGTGAGTTTTAGCTTTTTGGTATTTAAGTAACTTAAAAACACTTATAATACACGTTTCTCGTAATGTTCTTTCGTTTCCCAAACACAGGATTCTTTGCATGTATTTAAGTGTTTTTATAGGTAACATGATCAAAAACAATCAAAATACATGTTTTTTTGTAATGTTATTGTGTTTTTCCATAAAAGATTTTTTGCATTCGTTTTAGCGTTTTGGTATGTAAGGAGCTCAAAAATATTTAACGGCAAGTTCTTCGTAAAAGTTTGTTTTATTCACATATAATGTGATTGCCCTTCTTTTAAGTACTTTATTGCTCAAAAAGACATTTTCTGGCAATATAATTTTTTCCCCACATAAACCTAGTTTCGCGTGCAATTTCGTGTTTTGGTAACTAAGAATGTGAAAAAACACTCAAAATACACGCATTTGGTAAGGTTGTTCTGTATCTTAATCAAGAGTGTTATTCATGAGTTTCAGCATTTTGGTATCTAAGAAACTTTTGCCTTGTGGTTGTTGTGAAACTATAAAACACTCTTTATACAGGTTTCTCGTAATATCATTTTGTTTCTCAATATAGAGTGCTTTGCATCCATTTTCGCGTTTTTTTGTAGGTAACAGGCTCAAAAATACTCAAAATATATCTTTTTGGCAATGTTATTCTATTTCTTCATATTGGTTTGTTTGCATCCGTTTTAGCGTGTTTCTACGTAAAACACTGAAAAGACATGTGTTAAGTGATTTTGTTTTGGATTCCCATATAGAGTGACTTCCATATTATTTATTGTTTTGGTGACTAACATGTTGAAAAACACTGAAAAGACAGGTTTCTGGTAAAGTCGTTTAATTTCCCTATAGAGGTGGCTTTGCATGCAATTTAAGTTATGGTACATAACTGTCCGAAAAAAAGCTAAAATTAACTTTTTTGATAATGTTTTTTCCACATAATTCCCCTGAATTTTGCCAGAATTTTGGCATCTCAGTACCTATGAAGAAGAATAAAAAAAAAACCTTTTTTTTTTATGTTTCTCTATAGTGTTATTTGTGGGTTTTAGGTTTTTGGTGCTTAAGGAATTTAATAACATTCATAATACACGTTTCTCGTAAAGTCCTTTCGTTTCCCAAACATAGGGTTCTTTGCATGTATTTAAGCGTTTTTATAGGTAACATGATCAAAAACACTCAAAATACATGTTTTTGGTAATGTTATTCTGATTCTTCATAAAGGGTGTTTTGCATGCGTTTTACCGTTTTGGTATGTTAGGAGCTCAAAAACACTTAAAGGCAAGTTCTTGGTAAAAGTTGGTTTTATTCCCATGTAATGTGATTGCTCTGCTTTTTAGTGCTTTATTGCTTAACACGCTCAAAAACACTCAAAAGACACTTTTTTTGGAAATGTCTTTTTTTTTTTTTCTTTCCACATAAAGCTAGTTTCGTATGCAATTTGGGGTTTTGGTAACCAAGAATGTGAAAAACACTGAAAATACACGCATTTGGTAAGGTTGTTCTGTTTCTTAATTAAGAGTGTTATTCATGAGTTTCAGCGTTTTGGTATCTAAGAATCTCGAAAACACTTACAATGCACGTTTCTCGTAATGTCCCTTTTTTTCCTCATTTAGGGTGCTTTGCATGCATAGCTGAAAAACACTGAAAATACACGCTTTTGGTAATAAGAACATAAGAACATAAGAAATAAGTAAATATGCAAGAAGGCATCAGGCCTACACGTGGCAGTACTTGTATGAAATATGCCTACGTATTTCCACCTATCACCCCCATCTATAAATGTGTAATTTTCTCTTACAGTTGCCAAATGCCTCAGCACTAACAGCTTGATTACTAATTCCGTTCCAATCATCTACTACTGTATTTGAAAACCAATTCCTTCCTGTTTCCTTTATGAACATCAAGTTTTCAGGCTCAAGCCTGAAAACTTGATGTTCTATTTTTCTTGTTCTATCATGGTTACAGATTCAAAGAATTTTCCTTATGTTCCCCTTGTTATAACCCATATACCACTTAAAGATTTCTCTGAGGTCCACTCTTAACCTACGTCTCTCTAAAAAATGTAAATTTAACAGCTTGAATCTCGCTTCGTAAGAAATACTCCTCATCCACTGTATCCTTTTAGTCATTCACCTTTGAAGTGATTCTAATAGACCTTTATCCTTCGTGTGATGTGGTGACCAGAATAGGACAGCGTAGTCTAGATGAAGTCTGACCAGCGTTAAATGTAACTTTAATATTACTTCGGGAGTTTTACTTTTAGCACTCCTGAAAATGAATCATAATACACTATTTGCTTTGTTTCTGGCCTCTTTGCATTGCTTTCTTAGACGGAGTTCAGAGCTAACTTTAAATCTCAAATCTTTTTCTTACCCTGAACCTAGCAGAACTTGGTTGTTCATTGTGTAACTACTGTATGGGTTTCTTCTACTTACGCAAAGTGCTTTGCATTTGTTGATATTAAACTGTATTTGCCATCTGTCTGTCCATTCGTTCATCCTATCCAAATCTGCCTGCAAGGCGATGGTATGCGATTCTGACCTAATTAATCTACATACTCTCGTGTCATCCGCAAATTTACTAACAACACTACTAATTCCACTATCCAAGTCATTGACATATATTGCAAACAACATCGGCCCTAATACTAATAATCCCTTTGTCACCCCACTAATTACTTGACCCCACTCGGATTTAGAGCCGTTTATTACAACACTCTGTCGCCTGCCGCTTGGCCATGACCTTATCCAGATTACTTATAACCTTTTTCCAATTCTTAAATACTATGGAATATATTTCATCTGGTCCTGGTGACTTGAACTTTTCAGCTTATCTATCTCCTGTTCCACTATCTCTTTAGTTATGGTAATATCTGTCATTTTCTCATTCTCTTCTATTCTAAATATCTTCTCACTATTCGGCAAATCCTGCATGTTTTCCTGGGCAAAGACAGTTAAAAAAATACTCGTTCACAATTTTACTAATCTCCTCCCAACAACTAAGCAGGTCCCATTCTGCTGTCTTTAAGGAACTATTATTTCTCTATTCTTCGTCTTATATGCCTGATAAAATCCCTTGGGGTCCATCTTTGCTTGGCTGGCTACCTTTAATTCATAACTATTTTTAGCTTTCCTTGTTAAACTCCTGACTTTTTTAATTCATTATATTATGGTCTTAAAGCCACTTCCCCTGTCTTTAATCTCGTATATACTTCTCTTTCGCCCTATGTAGTCATCCATTTAGGACCATTTTTCTGTGATCTTATTCTTCTGTAAGGGATGTTCCCTAACTGTCCTGAATGTAATTTATCAACGAAATATTTATTTCGCTTCTCCATAAAGGATGTTTTGCATGGGTTTTAGCGTTTCTGTACATAAGAACCTATAAAACACGTTTTTAGTACTGTTGTTTTGTATTCCTTTATAGAGCGCTTTCCATGCTTTTTTTAGCGTTTTGGTGTCTAACACGTTCAAAAACACTGAAAAGACACGTTGATGATAATGTCGTTTCGTTTTCCGATAAAGGGGGCTTCCAATGCATTTTGTCTTGTGGTACTTAACAATATGAAAAAAAGTTTAAGTAAAAGTTTTCGGTAGAGCTGTTTTTCCATATAAAGTGCTAATCACGTGTTTTTGAGTTTTGGTACCTAAAAAGCTCAAAATCTCTCATAATACACTTTTCTCGTAATGTCCTTTCTTTTCTCCATGTAGGATGCTTTGCGTGTAATTTGGCATTTTTATACTTAACAAGCACAAAAACAATCAAAATACAAGTTTTTGGTAATGTTATTCTGTTTCTCCGTAAAGGTTGTTTTGCATGCGTTTCAGCGATTTCGGACGTAAGAAGGTCAAAAACACTCTAAAGATACTTTCTAGGTAATGTTATTTTATATTGCCAAATAGGGTGCTTTCAATGCTTTTTAGCATTTTGTTTCCTAACACTCAAGTAAACACTCAAAAGACACGTTTCCTGTAATATAGTTTTGCTTCTTCATATAGGGATCTGCATGCATTATGATGTTTTGCTACATAATATGAGAAACGCTCAAAATAATGGTTTCAGGTAATGTTGTTCTTTTTCTCTATACAGGGTGCTATTCATGCGTTTTAGCGTTTTGGTACTTAGGAAGCTCAAAAACACTAATAAAACATTTTTCTCCTAATGTCTTTTTATTTCCCCATATAGGATGCTTCGTATGTATTTTGACGTTTTGGTATATAACAAGGTAAGAAAAAATAAAATAAAAACACGTTTTTGGTGATGTTCTGTTTCTCTATTAAGAAATATAGGATATATTCAATTTTCATTCAAGCGGTTTAGTGTTTGGTACCTAAGAGACTCAAAACACTGACAATGCACGTTTCTCGTAATGTTCTATCGTTTTCCCATACAGAGTGCTTTACATGTATTTTTGATATGATGTACGTAACAGACTCAAAAAGACTCAAAATACACGTTTTTGGTAAGGTTTTTCTATTTGGTAAGGTTATTCGTGTTTGTTGCACGTGTTGTAGCGTTTTGGTACGTAAAAAGTTTAAAACACTTAAAAGACATGCTTACTATTTTGCATTTCTTTATAAGGTGCTTTTCATGCTATTTAGCATTTATGTGAAAAACACATAAAAACACATTTCTTACATTATTGTTAAATTTTCTCGTATAGCGAGCAAGCATTATGGTGTTTTGCTTTCATTTCCTCATATAGGGTCTTTTTGGTGCTTTGGTACCTAACAGGGTGTTTGCATGTATTTTGACATTTTAGTTCGTAAGAACCTAAAAAAAAACACTCTAAAGACATGTTTTAGTAAAGTTGTTTTGTATTCCTCTATAGGGTGATTTCGTTGCTTCTTACTGATTTGGTGCCTAACACGCTCAAAAAATAACAAAAGACAAGTTTCTAGTGATTTCGTTTCGTTTCTTCATATAGGTTGCTTTACATGCATGTTGGCGTTTTGGTAATTATCAATGTAAAAAAATACACGTTTTTGGTAAGGTTGTTCTTTTTCTTCAGAGGACTATTGAAGCTTTTTACTGATTTGGTACTTAAGAAAATAATAAAAAAAAATAACAACAAACGTTTCTCGTAATGTCCTTTCATTTCCATATGCAGGGTGTTTTGTTTGATGATAGGCGATTTTGTACATAATACGCTCAAAGACACTCAAAATGCACGTTTTTGGTAAATGTATTCTGTTTCTCTATATAGGGTATTTTCATGCGTTTTTAATGTCGTTTCATATATCTATTTCTCCATATAGGGTGTTATTCATGCGTTTTACCCTTTTGATACTAAGAAGGTCAAAAACACTCATAATACAGGTTTCTCGTAATGACTTCATTTTTCCCATATAGGGTATTTTCGATTCATTTAGGCGTTTTTTACGTAACAATCTTACAAAACACTCAAAATACTTGTTTTTGGTAATGTTATTCTGTTTCTCCATAAAGGATGTTTTCTATATTTTTTTTTTTTATTGTTTTGGTACGTAGGACACTCAAAAGAAACGTTTTCTTAATGTTGTTTTGTATTCCCATATCAGGTGAATTGTATGCTTTTTAGCATTTTTGTGCCTAACACGCTGAAGAACACATTTTAGATACGTTTCTGAAATCTCGTTTCCTTTCCCCAAATAGGGGCTTTACATGCATTATGGCGTTTTGATTCATAACAATGTGAAAACACTGAAAATTTACGTTTTTTGGTAATGTTATTTCATATAGAGTGTTATTCATGCATTTTAGCGAATTCGTACCTAATAAGTTAAAAAAAAAAACACCAATAGTACACATTTTATTAACGTCTTTTCATTTTCCCATTTAAGATATTATATATGCATTTTGGTGTTTTTCTACTTAACTAACTCAGAAACACTCGAAATATTTGTTTTTGATATTATTTCTCCATGTTTTTTTTTTTTCATGCGATTTAGCGTTTCGGTACGTAAGAAAGTAAAAAATAATGAAAACACACGTTTATGGTAAAGTTGTTTTGTTTTCCTTTATAGGGTGCTTTCCATGTTTTTTAGCGTTTTGGTGCCTAGCACGCCAATAAACATTCAAAAGGCACTTTTCTGGAAATCGCGTTTCCTTTCCTCATATAGGGTACAAAAACATGTATTAGTAGTGTTTTCGAAAACGCCAAAGTGCATGCAAAGTAAGCTATACGGGAGAAACAAACAAAAAACGTGTCTTTTGAATGTTTTCGGCTGTTTACGTACCAAAACACTAAAATGCATGGAAAAGAATGTTTTTAAGCTTATTACGTACCAATACGCAAAAATTCATTCATTTCATTTTATTTCGGTGCTTTTCAACGTTAGCACCAAAACTCTAAAGAGCATGGAAGACACTCTATATAGAAATAAAAACAACATTATCAAAATGGTGTCTTTTGAGTGTTTTTGAGCTTCTTACGTTCCAAAATGCTAAAACGATAAATAGCCTTTATCGGGAGACAATACCAAAAATGTATGATTTAAGCGTTTTCCAGCTTCTTAGAAACCAAAACGCCTAAATATATGTATTAATCACGTGTTTCAGTATTTTATTACCTAAGAAGCTCAAAAACACTTATAATATACGTTTTTGGTAGTGTTTTTCTGTTTTTCATATATGGTATTCTGTATAGATTGTCGTACCTAACATGAGGAAAACACCCATTTTTTTGGTTAATGCTTTTTTCTCCATATAGAGTGATATTCACGTGTTTTAGTGTTTTCGTACATAAGAAGTTAAAAAACACTCATAATAACATTTTTCCTTAATAACTTTTAGTTTGTCAATGTCCGTTAATTTGTGTGCATTTTGGCGTTTTCGTACCCAACAAAAAAAAGACTCAAAACACACATTTTTGGTAATGTTCTATTTCACCATAAAGGATGTTTTGCACGCTTTTTAGAAATTTGATACGTAAGAAGCTCAAAAACATTCAAAAGACACGTTTTCGATGTTATATATATATATATATATATATATATATATATATATATATATATATATATATATATATATATATATATATATATATATATATATATATATATATATATATATATATATATATATATATATATATATATATATATATATTTTTTTTTTGTTGTTGTTGGGGTTGGTGTCTAATATGCTCAAAACACTGAAATGACACGTTTCCGGTAATACAATTTCTTTACATCAAATAGTGTGCTGTCTGCATTTTGGCGTTTTGGTAGCTAATGATCGGGAAAACTCTCAAAAAACGCGTTTATAGTAATGTCCGCTTTCTCCATAAAGGGTGTTTTTCATGCGTTTTAGAGTTTTAGTACGTAAGAAACTGAAAAGCACTCAAAAGACAAGTTTTTGTTAATATTGATTGCTTTTCCTATACAGGTTGTCTTGCATGAACTTTGGTGTTTTTGTATCTAACAAGCTCAAAAACACTCAGTATACAAGTTTTTCGTAATGTTGGTCTGTTTCTTTATGTATGGTGTTGACTATGCTTTTAGGCGTTTTGGTACCTATCATGGGGAAAAAACTCATAAAGTACGCTTTTGGTAATGTTGTTTTGTTTCTGCAAATAGAGTATTATTTACGTGTTTTAGACTTTTGGTATCTATGAAGCTGAAAAAGACATAATACACCTTTATGTTAATATCGTTTCATTTACCTATATAGGGTAATTTGCATACATTTTGGCGTTTTGTTACCTAACAAGCTAAAAAAAATCTCAGAACATACGTTTTTGCTAATATTATTTCGGACATCTTTTATCGTTTTGGTACGTAAGAAGCTCAAAAACACTCGATTTTGTTAAGGTTATCTCGTTTTCCCATATAGGGTGTTTTCCTTGCTTTTTAAGCGTTTTGCTGCCTAATATGCTCAAAACACCTAAATGACAAGTTTCTGGTGATGTTTTGCTACTGGTTTTGTTAATGTTTTTTTTTTTTTTTCTTCATATAGATTAATATTCACGTGTTTTAGTGTTTTGGTACATAAAAAAAAAATAAAAACACTCATAATGCACGTTTCTGTTAATATCGTTTCGTTTCCTCAAATAGGGTCCTTTGCATGCAATATGGCGTTTATGGGGCAATATTGGTACCTAACAAGTTAAAAGACTGAGATAAGAATTTTTTGCTAAAGTTTCCCATAAATGTTTCTTTGCTCACATTTTAGTGTTTTGTACTCTCAAAAACACTAAAAAGAAACGTTTTTAACAATGTTGTTTTCTTTTCTCATATAGAACTATTTCCATGCTTTTTAGCTTTTTGTTGCCTAATTTGCTCGAAAATTTCCAAATGGCACGTTGCAGGTACTATCTTTTAGTTACTCCAGACAAAGTATTCTACATGCATTCTGTCGTTTTGGTACCTAACTTAAAAACACTTAAAACACACGTTTTTTTTAATGTTCTATTTCTCAGTAAAGTGCGTTTTCAATCCCTTTTAGAGTTTCGGTACGTACGAAGCTGAAAAAACACTCAAAAGATATGTTTTTGGTATTTTTTTTTTTATTCTTCTTCTTCTTCTGTAGGGTGCTTTGCATGTACTTTGGCGTTTTGATAACTAACAAACTCAAAAATATTCATAATACATGTTTGTGATCATGTCGTTCTGTTTATTCATATAGGGTGCTTTATATGTATTTTGGCGTTTTAGTCCCTAACATGGGGAAAAGCACCCATAATACACGTTTTTCCTAATGATGTTCTGTTTCTTCATATAGAATGCTATTTACGTGTTTTAGCGTTTCGTTACATAAGAGGCTGAAAAACAGCGTTAATATCTTTTCTTTTCCCAATATCTGAAACTTTGCATGCATTTTGGCGATTAGTTATCTAACAAGCTCAAAAACACTCAAACACAAGTTTTTGTTTAGTTTAGTTATCGTTTTGTTACGTAAGAAGCTCAAAAGAACACAAAGGACACGATTTTGTTGAAGTTGTTTCATTTTCCTGTATAGGGTATTTTCCATGTTTTTTTTGTTTTTTTTTTAGCGTTTTGGTGCCTAATACCCTAAAAAAAAAAAAACACCTAAATGACACGTTTTTGGAAATGTCGTTTCGTTACTTCATATAGGAGCTCTGCATGCATTTTGTAGTTTTACTACTTATTACGCTGATAACTCAAAAAACACATTATTGGTATTTTTTTTTCTCCACAAACAGTGTTTTCCATGCGTTTTCCCGTTTTAGTACGTAAGGTGAAAAACACTCGACACATTTTTTTTAATATATATATATATATATATATATATATATATATATATATATATATATATATATATATATATATATATATATATATATATATATATATATATATATATATATATATATATATATATATATATATATATATATATATATATATATATATATATATATATATATATATATATATATATATATATATATATATATATATATATATATATATATATATATATATATATATATATATATATATATATATATATATATATATATATATATATATATATATATATATATATATATATATATATATCACGGTATTGGATAATAAAGGATATTTAAAAAGTATTATGAGTATTTTCAGCTTCTTAGGTTAAAAAAAAAAGCGCTAAAAAAAACGTCAATAACACATTATATCTAGAAACAGAAGAACATTACCAAAAACGTCTTTTATATGTTTTTCACCTTCTTAGGTGCTAAATCACCAAAGTGCATATATATATATATATATATATATATATATATATATATATATATATATATATATATATATATATATATATATATATATATATATATATATATATATATATATATATATATATATATATATATATATATATATATATATATATATATATATATATATATATATATATATATATATATATATATATATATATATATATATATATATATATATATATATATATATATATATATATATATATATATATATATATATATATATATATATATATATATATATATATATATATATATATATATATATATATATATATTTTTTTTTTTTTCTTTTTTACATACAGGGTGCTTTGCATGCACTTTGGTGATTTAGCACCTAAGAAGGTCAAAAACATATAAAAGACGTTTTTGGTAATGTTGTTCTGTTTCTAGATATAGTGTGTTATTGATGTTTTTTTTTAGCGCTTTTTTTTTAACCTAAGAAGCTGAAAATACTCATAATACTCTTTAAATATCCTTTATTATCCAATGCCGTGATATTTCCATTGAATTTCACGTTTTGGTTTCTAACAAGCTGGAAAACGCTCAAATCACATTTTTTTTTTTTTGTAATGTATCCCCATAAAACGTGTTTTCCACGCAGTTTAGCGTTTTGGTACATAAGAAGTTAAAAAACACTAAAAAAATATCTTTCTGGTAATGTCGCTCCGTGCTTTGCATGCATTTTCCAGTTTTGGTAGATAAGAAGCTCAAAAACACTCAATAAATACGTTTTATAGGATGTTTTTCTGTTTATCTATAAAGGAAGAAGCTGAAAACACTAAAAATACATGTGTTTGGTTATATTGTGTGCTTTCCAATATAGAGCGTTTTTGTACATAAGATTTTAAAAAACACTCAAAAAGAGTTGTTTTTTTGGTAATCTTGTTCGGCTACTAAAATGGTGATTTCATTCATTTTGCAGTTTTGATAGCTAAGAAGCTCAACAACACTCAATATGATCTTTTTTTTGCATTTTTTTTCTTTCTCCATGAACGATTTTTTATACGCACTTTTAGCGTTTTGATAAATAACAAGCTCAAAACACTTATAATACACGTTTTAGATAATGTTCTGATTTCTCTATGTAGGGTGTTTTGTTTTGTTTTGCATTTTGGCGTTTTGGCACTTAACATAGTTATAATGTTGTTTTGTTTCTCCATATAGATTCCTATTCATGTGTTTTAGCGTTTTGGTACATAGGAAGCTAAAAAAAACGCTCATAATACACGTTTCTGTTAATATTGTTTCCTTTAGACATATCAAATAATTCATTTTGGCGTTTTAATACCTAAACCTAACAATCTGGAAAACACACAAACAATACGTTTTTGTTAATGTTGTTCATTTCCTCTCTAAATGGTATTTAACACGTGTTTTAGCGTTTTGGTACGTAAGAAGCTTAAAAAAAGCACACACACACAAAATACAGTTTTGATATTTTATAGTGAATGTTTTTCTTCCTTTTTACCGTTTGGTGCCTAATATCCTCGTTATGAGCTACAAACGTACAAAAACTCTAAAATACATGCAAAACACCCTTTATGAATAAAACACTATAACATAGAAAACAAATATTTTGAGTGTTTTTGAGCTTCGTACGATATATATATATATATATATATATATATATATATATATATATATATATATATATATATATATATATATATATATATATATATATATATATATATATATATATATATATATATATATATATATATATATATATATATATATATATATATATATATATATATATAAATCCATGCAATGTACCATATATCGGGAAATGAGAAGACAACGAGTAACGTTTATTATGAGTTTGTTTGAACTTCTTAGGTACCAAATGCTAAAACGCAAGAATAGCTCTTGATAGGGAGAAACAGATCAACATTACAAAAAAAAAAAAGTGTATTTTCAGTGTATTTTACGTTCTTATGTACGATATCTCCAAAACGCCAGTAAAGCACCCTATATGACGAAAAGAAACGAGATTTTCAGAAATGTGTCATTTGAATTGTGTCATGAGCGTGCTAGACACCAAAACAAAAAGAACATTAAGAGAAATGTTTTTATTTTTTTCTGTGTTTTTAACTTTTTACGTACCAAAACATTGAAACGCAGGCAAAATACTCTTTATGAAGAAACAGCATATCTTTACTAAAAACGTGTATTTTGATATTTTGAGCTTTTTAGGTTGAAAATGACAAAATGCATGCAAATTCCTTTATATGAGGAAACGAAAAGAAATTACGAGAAACGTGTTTTATGACTTTTTGAGCCTCTTAGGTACCAAAATGCTGAGATGCATGAATAGCACTCTATGTCGAGAAACAGAATAACATTACCAAAAACGCGTATAACGTGAAAAAAAAAAAAAAATGCGTGTTTCAAATTATTAAATATCAAATCGTTAAAATCCATTCAAAACACATTATATTAGGAAACGAAACATTACCAGAAACAAGTCTTCTGCGTGTTTTTTTAGTGTGTTAATCACCAAAACGATAAAAAGTATGAAAATCACCGTATCTAAGACTAAAAACAACATTACGAATGACGTGTCATTTAATTTGAAAAGAAATTACACTATCAAGTGGTTTTGAATGTATTAGGCATCAAAACGTTAAAAAAGAATAGAACTCACCTTGTATGGGAATATAAATCAGCATTACGAAAAACGATTCTTTTTAGTATATATATAAATAAATAAATATATATATATATATATATATATATATATATATATATATATATATATATATATATATATATATATATATATATATATATATATATATATATATATATATATATATGATAAAAAAGAAAACCCTTACGGAAAACCAGTATTTTGAGTGTTTTTAAGCTTGTTACGTAGAAATACTGAAAAATATTTTGAAATGACTTTATATGGGGAAACGAAAAGACATTAACAGACACGTGTATTATGAGTTTTTTTTTTACCTTCTTAGGTACGAAAACACACATGAACAGCATTCTTTAAGAAGAAAAAGAAAATCACGAAAAAACGTATCTTTTGATTGCATTTATCATTATTAGGTACCAAACCCCACAAAAATGCATGCAAAACAACTATATGGGGGAAAAGAAACGACATTTTCAAAAACGTTTCGTTTGAGTGTTTGTAAGCGTGTTAGGTACAAAATGCTAAATGTCATGGAAATAAACTTATATGAGAATACAAAACATCATTACGAAAAACGTATCGTTTTTGAGCTAAAACGCACATTTAATGGAGGAAAACACATTTTACGGAGAAAAAAATATTAAAAATAACTATTTAGAGTGTTTTTGAGCTTGTTACGAACAAAAACGCCAGAATGCATGGTAATTACCCTATATGGGGAATGTAAAGGAAATTAAAGGGAACGTGTATTATAAGTGTTTTGAGCTTATTACGTGCCAAAATTTTTAAACAAATACATCGACAATACATCGACAAGCACATTAACATTATCTATAAAATGTATTTTGAGTGTTTTTTTTTTTTTTAACATTATTAGGTATCAAAACGCCGAAACGCATGCAAAGCATCGTATAGAGTGAAATGGGGCGAAATAACAAGAAACGTTTTTTTTTTTTCTTTTTAATGTTTTCGTGTATGTTAGGCACCAAAACACTATTAAAGCATTAAATGCACCCTGTATGGGAACAAAAAATAACTTCACCAAAAACGTGACTTTTAAGTGTTTTCGACTTACGTAACAAAACGTAAAAAGGCAGGCAAATCATCCTTTATGTGAAAAAAAAAAATAACATTACCAAAAAAACACCAAAATGCATGTAAAATACCCTATACGGGGAAACAAAAAGAGATGATGAGAAACGTGTATTTTCAGTTTATTTGTTACATATAAAAACTATAAAACGCATGCAAAACACCCTTTATTGACAAACAACATAACATTACCAAAAACAAGCTTCTTAGTGACCATAACGCTAAAACGCATGAATAGCTGTATATATGGAAAAAAAAGAACAGTAATACCAAAAACGGGTATATTTAGTATTATTCACATTGTTAGGAACTAAAAGACAAAAAGTATGCAAAGCACCATATATGAGGAAACGAAAAGACATTATCATAAACGTACCTTTTGAGTGTTTTTGAACGTGTTAGGCACCAAAAATGCTAAAAAGTATGGATAGCACTCTAAATGGGAAAACAAATCAACACAACAACAAACGTTTATTTTAGGTGTTTCTTGAGCTATTTCCCTATCATACCGCTAAAGCGTATGCAGAACACCTTTTATAGTGAAAGACAACAACTTTACCACGTGTACTCGTATTTTGAGGGGGTTTGGAGCTTGTTACGTACAAAAACGAGAAAAAAAAAATGCAAAGTACCCCATATGGGGAACCAAAAACATATTACGAGAAACGTGTATTATGAGTTTTTTGAGCCTCTTAGGTACCAAAACGCTAAAACGTTTGAATAGCACTCTATTTGGAGAAACAAAACAAGATTACCAAAAACGTGTGTTTTGAGTGCTTTTCACCATGATGTGTACCACAACGCTAAAATGCATGCAAAGCATACTATATTGGGAAATAAACGAAATTTTCAGAACCGTGTCTTTTGAGTGTTTATTTGCGTGAGAGGTACCAAAACGTAAAAAAAAAAAAAAAAAAAAAAAACGCTTTTTAGTACTAAATAAGCTCAAAAACACTGAAAACACATATTTCTCTTAATGTGTTTTTCTTTCACCATATTGTTTATTTTTTGCATGCATTTTTTTTTTCTGTGTAACAAGCTAAAATTAAAATGAAATTATAGGTTTTTGGTAACGTTATGGAAAAACAGAACGTTACCAAAAACCTATAATTTCAAGCGTTTTTTTTTTTTTTTAGCTTGTTACGCAGAAAAAAAAATGCATGCAAAATAAACAATATGGTGAAAGAAAACTCATTAAGAGAAATGTGTATTTTCAGTGTTTTGAGCTTATTTGGTACTAAAACGCGAAAAAGCATGAATATTTGGAGAAACAGAACATTACCAAAACTGTTTATTTTCAGTGTTTTCACATTGTTATGTAGAAAAACAGCAAAATGAATGTAACACTCCATCTGTCGGGAAACGAAACAGTATTTCCAGAAACATGTATTTTGGGTGTTTATAAGCGTGTAAGGCACCAAAACCAAAGTTTCCAATTTGGGAAAAAGAACATTACCAAAAATGTGTCTTTTGGGTGTTTTTGAGCTACTAACGAACTAAAACCTTAAAATGCATACCAAAGACCCTTTAAGTAGAAAAAGAATAATAATATTACCAGAAACATTTTTTTTTTATTTCCTATAAGACAAAAAAAAAATCATCCCTATATGGGGTTTCGAAACGAAATTACGAAGAACGTCTGTTATATGTGTTTTTGAGCTTCTTTGGTACCAAGCTCTAAAACACTGTATATGAAGAAACAGAACATCACAAAAACGTGTATTTTGAGTGTTTTTCACATTATTACCTAGCTAAACGCCTAAATGCATGCAAATCACCCGATATAGGGAAAGAGAAGGACATTACGAGAAACGTTTATTATCAGGATTTTCGGGCTTTTTAGATAACAAAACCCGGAAACACGTTAATAGCACTCCGTCTTTTCACTGTTTTTGAACAACTTACTAAAAGAACGCTAAAATGCATGCACAAAACACTTTATGGAGAAAATGAATGACATCACTATTACCGTGTTTTTTTTGTTTTTTTTTGTTTTTGTTTTACGTATAAAAACACCAAAATGCTTGCAATATACTCTAGATGTGGAAAGGAAAAGACATTACGAAAAACATGTATAATGGATGTTTTTGAGATTCTTAGGTAACAAAACGCAAAAAATCATGAAAAAGCGCTCTATATAAAGAAACAGAACAATTCTACCCAAAAAAAAAACGAGTGTTTTGAGTATTTTTCACATTTTTAGGTACGAAAACGGTAAACTACATATAAAAGACACCATATGGGATAAAGACAACGTTATTTCTGAAAGGGTGTCTTTTGAGAGTTTATGAGTGTGTTTTGGCACCAGTACGGAAAAAAAGAAAAAAAGAAGCATCAAAAACGTCTTTTTTTTTTTTAGCTATTTACGCAACAAAACACAAGCGCATGCACAAATCCCTATAGGGAGAAACAAAAAAAACATGACAAAAAACTTATATTTCAGTGTTTTTGAGCTTGTTACGTAGAAACGCAGCAAAATTCACTTAAAGTACCCTATATGAGGAAGAAAAAAAAAAAGACAATACAAGAAATGTGTATTATGAGTGTTTTAGGACTTCTTAGCTTGAAAAACGCGAATGCTCATGATTAGCGATTTATATAGAGAAACAGAAAAACTTTACCAAATACGTGTATTTTGAGTATTTTTCATTTTTTTATTTTACTTTTTTACTTATGTACCAAAAAGGCGTAATTACATGCAAAACACCATCTAAGGAAAACGAAACGACATTTCCAGAAATTTGTCTTTTGAGTATTTATAAGGTTATGAGGCACCAAAACGCTAAAAAGAATAGAAGCCTACATATATGGGAAAACAAAAGAGCTTTACAGAAAGCCGTGTATTATGAGTGTTTATTACTTACTTACCAAAACGCTAAAAATCAACGAAAACACTGGTATTGAAGAATTAGAATACTATTAGGAGAAACATGTACTTTTTTTTCACATTGTTAGGCACCAAAACGCCAGAATGCATGCAAAGCACCCTATATGAATGAAAAAAAAAAAATCAATATATATATATATATATATATATATATATATATATATATATATATATATATATATATATATATATATATATATATATATATATATATATATATATATATATATATATATATATATATATATATATATATATTATAATGATTCACTTCCCGTATGGGAGGTTTTTGCAACCATGTTGGCGTTTTAGTACCTAACAGTATGAAAACACTGAAATTACACGTATTTTTTCGTGTCGTTGTTTTCTCCATACAGTATGCTACTCATGCATTTCAGCGTTTTGGTACCTATGAAGCTCAAAAACAAAAAAAAATTTAACTTTTTCTTAATAACCTTTCATTTCCCCCTATAGCACGCTCTGCATGCATTTTGGCGTTTCGGTACCTGACTTAGTTAAAAAAAATACTCAAAAAAGATGTTTTTAGTAATATTCTTTTTTTTTATTTTTTTTTATCAAGTCACATATCTTATTTTCCATGCTTTTTATCGTTTTAGTGCGTAACACACTGAAAACACTCAAAGTACACCTTTCTGACAATAACGTTTCTTTTTTCTCTATAGAGGCATGCATTTTATTTTTTTAGTACTTAATGTGAAAAAAAGCACTCAAAATATACGTTTTTGGTAAGGTTATTATTTTTCTATATAAAGAATGTTATTCATTCGTTCAAGCATTTTGGTAATAAAGAAGCCCAAAAACAGTCCTCATACACATTTCTCGTAATGTTCTTTCCTTTCTAAAAATGGGGTACTTTGCACGCATTTTGGCCTTTTGGTTCCTAAGAATGTGAAAAACATTCAATATACACGATTTTGGTAAAGTTTATTCTTTTTCTTTATATAAAGTTTTATTGATTCGTTTTGTCGTTTCGGTACCTTAGAAGTTGAGCAATACTTAAAATACACCTTTCTCGTAATGCTTCTTCGTTTCACCGTATAGAGTGTTTTAATTTAATTTTGGTATTTTTATACATAACAAGGTTAAAAACACAAAAATACACTTGTTTTTAGTAAGATTACTTTGTTTCTCAATAACGCGTGTTTTGCATGCGTTTTAGAAGAAAAACACTCAAAAAAGACATGTTTTTGGTAATGTTTTGTATTTTCTTATAGAGTGCTTTCCATTTTATTTAGCGTTTTGGTGCTTAGCACGCAGAAAAAAAAAACACATAAAAGACACGATTCTGGTTTTGTTATTTTGTTTCTACAAAAAGGGTGTTTTTAAAGCGTTTTAGCGTTTTTGGTACATAAGCACAAAAACAGTCAAAAGACAAATTTTTGGTAATGTTGTTTTTATTCCCATATAGGATGACTTCCCTATTATTTAGCGCTTGGGTACCTAACACGTTCAAAAACACTCAAAAGACACGTTTCTAATTTTGTCGTTTCGCTTCCTCGTTACCAAAAACAAGTATTTTGAGAGTTTTTGAGCTTCTTACGTAGAAAACGCGAAATTTATGCAAAATATCCTACACGGGGAAACGAAAAGACTGGTAGAAACATGTATTATCAATATTTTTGATCTTAGGTACCAAAACGCGAAAACGCGTTAGAACAACACTATATGGGAAAACAGAACAACATTACCAAAAAAACGTATGATTTGAGTGTTTTTAACATTGTTAGGTACCAAAACGCCAAAATGCATGGAAAGCCCGTCATATGTGGAAACGAAACGACATTACATAACACGTATCTTTTGAGTGTTTTTATGAATGTTAGGAAACAAAATTATAAAAAGCATGGAAAACACCCTATATGGAAATAGAAAACAACATTACCAAAAACGTGTCTTTTGAGTGTTTGTTAGCGTGATAGGCACCAAAACGATAAGAAGCATTGAAGACACCCTATATGGGATAACAAAACAATATTACCAAAAAACGTCTCTTATTAGCATTCTTTCTTTTTTTTTAACTACTCACGTACCAAAATGATTAAACGAATAGTGGAGAAACAGTATATCTTTACCAAAAACGTGTATTTTGGGCATTTTTCACCTTCTTAGAAAAATACCAAAATGCATACAAAACACTCTATATGAGGAAACGAAAGGACATTACGAGATACGTGTATTATAACAGTTTTTGAGCTTCTTAGATATCAAAACGCTAAAACGCATCAATATTACTGTTTTTTTTTTTTTTTTAAGAAAGAACAACATTACCAAAAACTTCTTTTTTTTTTTCATCTTGTCTGGTACGAAAATGCCAAAATGCCTGCAAAACCCTTTACATGGGGAAAACGAAACAAAATGACCAGACAGGTGTCTTTTCATTATTTTTTTTAGCGTGTTAGGCACCAAAGCTCTAAAAAAAAAGCATGGAAAACACCCTGTATAAGAATACAAAACATAATTGAAAACGTGTCTTTTAAGTGTTTTTCATCTTCTTACGTGCCAAAACGCTAAAATGCATGCAAAACAATAACATTAACAAAAACAAAACTTTTCTTTTTTTTCTTTTTTTTTGAGGGTTTTACGCAGAAAAACGCCAAAATGCAAGTAGACTACCCTATATATGGAAATGAAAAGACATTATGATAAACATGTATTATAGGTGTTTTGATCTTAGTTATATATACTCTAAAATACATAAATAGCACTCTATATGTGTGTTATAAGCGTTTTTGAGCTTCTTATATACCAAAATGCTAAAACGTATTTCTATGTGAAGAAATAGATCATTATTACCAAAAATTGTATTTTTAATGTATTTCACATTCTTAGGTACTAAAACGCAAAAATGCATGTAACGCACCGTGTAAGGCGATGAGAAAAACGTGTTTTTTGAATGTTTATGATCGTGCTATATACCAAAACGACAAAATCATGGAAACTACTTCATATTGAAAACCAAACATTACTAAACCATGTCTTTTCAACGTTTTTGAACCACCTACGTTCCATAACGCTGAAACGCATGCAAAAAAAAAAAAAAAACTCTATCGAGAAGAAGTATACCAAAACGTGTATTTTGAGTTTTTAAACTTGTTGTAAAAAAAAGCCAAAATATATGCAAAATACTCTATATGGGGAAAGGAAAAGACATACGAGAATCGTGTATTATGAATGTTTTTGAGCTTCTTACTTACCAAAACACGAAAACGCAAGAATACCACTCTAAAAGGATGAAAGTAAACAATATTACTAAAAATGTGTATTTTGAGTGTATTTCACATTGATAGATACCAAAATACCAAAATGCATGCAAAGCACCGTATTTGGGAAAAAAAAAATTAATGATATTTATAGAAGTGTGAATTTTGTGTATTTTTTAAAAGTGTTAGGCAGAAAACTCCAAAAAGCGCGGAAATCACATTATATAGGAAAACAACATTAAGAAAAACGTGTCTTTTTAAGTGTTTATGAAATTCTCATGTACCAAAACGATAAAACGCAACCAAAACACCCTTTATGGAGAAACAGAACAACATTACCAAAAACAAGCTTCTTAGGTACCAAAACGTTAAAACTCATGAATAGCACATTACATCAAGAAACAAATCAACATTACGAAAACGTGTATTTAAATTTTTTTTTTCAAATTCTTAGGTACCAAAATGCTAAACTTCATGCAAATACTATTAATTGGAAAAATTAAATGGCATTACTACAATGTCTTTTATGAGTGTTTTTTTTTTCAGCGTGTTAAACTCACAAAAACACTAAATACCATGGAAAGCACCCTATATGTTATTATAAATCATTACCAAAAACGTAACTTTTAAGTCTTTTCAAGGTTCTTACATATCAAAACGCTGAAATGCATTCAAAGCGCACCTGTATAGAGAAACAGAATAACATTACCAAAAACGTGTATTTTCAGTGTTTTTGACCTTATTACATACAAAAATGCCAAACATCATACAAAGCATCACAATAAGGAAATAAAAGGACAATTCAAGAAATGTGTCTTATGAGCGTTTTTTGAAAAGCACTCTGGAAAAAGAACAGCCTTACCCCCAAAAAATGTGCATTTTGTGTGTGGTTTTTTTTTTTATATTATTAGTTATAAAAGCAAAGCAACCAGTATAGGGAAATGAAACAACATTACTAGAAACGTATCTTTTGATTGTTTTGAGAGTGTTAGCCACCAAATCGGTAAAAAGAAGGGAATACAAAATAACTTTACTAAAAACGTGTCATTATAGTGTTTTTTTTTTTTAGCTTCTTACTAACACGCCAAAATGCATTCAATGCACCCTATATAGGAAAAAGAAAGAACATACGAAAATCATGTATTATGAGTGTTTTTTTTTTCTTTTTTTTTAACTTCTTCGTTATCAACACGCTAAAAACGCATTAAAAGTACTGTATATGGAGAAAAGGAGCATCCTTACCAAAAATGTGTATTTTGAGTGCTTTTCACCTTGTTACGTACCGAAACGCTAAAATGCATACAAAGCATCATATATGTGGAAACAAAAAGACATTACGAGAAACATGTATTAAATGGGGTTTTCAGCATCCTAGGTACCAAAATGAACCAAATGGTGTAAGGCACAAAAACACTATATAGCATCCTCTTTGGGAATACAAAAGAGCATTACCAAAAAATGTGTCATCTTAGTGTTTTTATGCGCCTTACGAACCAAAACGCTAGAACGCTTACAAAGCTCCCTTTACGGAGAAACAAAATAACATTACAAAAAATCATGTACTTTGTGTTTTTGAGGTTGTTACGTTAAAAATGGGGAAGTGTATGGAAACCGCACTATATGTGAAAATGGAATGACTTTACAATAAACGTGTATTATAATTGTTTTTTTTTTTTTTTTGAGGTTTTTAGGTACCGAAACGCTAAAACACGTGAAATAGTTCCCTTTATGGAGAAAGAGAACAATATTGCCAAAAAATGTTTTTTTTCTTATTTTCACCTTGTTAGATACCAAAACGCCAAAATGCATACAAAACATCCTGTATGCGGAAACGAATAGACATTAAGAGTGTTTTTGATCTTTATTACCAAACGCTAAAGCGCAGGAATAGCTCTCTATATGGAGAAAAGAAACAACATTAACAAAAACGTGTATTTCAAGTGTTTTACACATTGGCAGATATTAAAAATCCCCTCCCACAAAAAAAATAAATAAATAAATAAAAAAAAAAAAAAAAATATATATATATATATATATATATATATATATATATATATATATATATATATATATATATATATATATATATATATATATATATATATATATATATATATATATGAAAAAAACCTTTATATGAGGAAACGAAACAACATTATCAGAAACATGTCTTTTGGGTGTTTTTAAAAGTGTTCAACACGGAAACATTAAAAAAGCATATAAAGCACTATAAAAGGAAATAAAAAAAAAAGTACTAAAAATGTGTATTTAGAGTTGTTGTTTTTTTACCTTCTTTTGAACTAAAATGCTGAAACGCTTACAAAACATTCTTTATGAAAAAAAAAAACAAATAATATAAAAAAAAAAAAATTGTGTTTGTGTGTCTTTGAGCTTAATACATATAAAAAAAAACGTCAAAATGCCTGCAAAACATCCTATATAGGAAACGAAAGGATATCACGAAAAATGTTCATTATTAGTGTGTTTCAGCTTCTTAGGCTGCGAAACCCTAAAACACTCTATAAGCACCTATGAGGAGAAACATAACAACTTTATTTAAATGTGTATTTTGAGAATTAAATGCATGTATGCAAAACCCATTACATGAGTATATGAAAAGACATTAAAAGAAACGTGTCTATTTTGTGTGTGTGTGTTTTTTTTTTTTTTTTTTTGTGTGTGTGTGTTTGGCACCAAAACGCTAAATAGTATGGAAAGCACCTTATATGGGAATATAAAACAGCAAGTGTCCTTTGAGTGTTTTAAGCTACTTCCGTACGAAAAAAAAAATAAATAAATAAAAAAATGAAACACCTGCAAAACATCGTTTATGGAGAAAATGTGTATTTTTGAGTGCTTTTGAGCTTCTTACGTAAATAAACGACAAAATGCATGCATAGCACCTTATATAAGAAAAAAGGACATCATGAAAAATAATATTATGAGTTTTTAGGTAGAAAACGCTAAAGCACTTAACCAACACTCTTTATGGAGAAAAATAACATTGCAAAAAACGTGTTTTAATTTTTTTTTTTTTACCTTGTTAAGTATCTAAACGCCTAAAAGCATACAAAGCATCCTATATAAGGAAATGAAATGACATTAAGAGATAATTTTTTTATGAGTGTTTTTCAGCCTTATAGGTATTAACACGCTAAAACGCATGGATAGCATTCCATATGGAGAAAAAGAATAACATTACCTAAAACGTGTTTTTTTGAGTGACAACAAAACTTACTAACAACGTCTTGTCTGAATGTTTTTTAACTTATTAAGTACATTATAAGAAACGTGTATTATGAGTGTTTTTGAGTTTCTAAGGTACCAAAACGCTAAAGCGCATGAAAAAGTTCTCTTTATGTACAAACAGAACAACATTACTAGAAACGGGTTTTAATGTTTTTTCACCTTGTTAGGCAAAGAATCGCCAAAAGAATCATACATGTTAAATGAAAGGTCATTATGAGAAATGTGTGTTTTGAGTGTTTTTGAGCGTTGTAGGCACAAAAACTCTAAAAAGTAAAGAAATAACCCTACATGGGAATAAAAACAATATTACCAAAAAACATGTCTTTTGAGTGTTTTTTAGCTTCATTCATACCAAAAACGGTAAAACGCATGAAAAACAACCTTCATGGAGTAACGCAATAACACTACCAAAAACGTGAGTGTTTTTCAGCCTATTATATAGAAAACCTCTAAAATATATGCAAGGCATTCTATTTGGGGAAAAGAAAGTACATTACGAGAAACGTTCATTATAAGTGTTTTTGAGTTTCTTAGGTACCAAAACGCTAACACGTGTGAAATCACTCTTCATGGAGAAACGCCACATTAACAAAATCGTGTTTTTTTTTTTCTAGTTTTTCACATTGTTAAATATCGAAACGCCAAAATGCATACAAAACCTCCTATATGGGGGGGAAAAAACAAATAAAAAAAAATTAAAAAATTACGAGAAACGTGTTTTGAGCTTAAATACCAAAACAATAAAACGTACGAAGAGCACTTTATATGACGAAACAGAACATTATTTTTACTGTTTCACATTTTTAGGCCTCAAAAAAAAAAAAAAAAACGCCAAAATGCACGAAAAGCAAATTGTATATTTAAACGAAACGACATTACCAGAAACGTGTTTTTTTTAGTGTTTTTCAACGTGTGAGGCACTAAAACGCTTAAAAGGATGGAAAAAACACTATATGGGAATACAAAATAACATTACTAAAAATATGTCTTCAGATTTTTTTTTTTTTTTACCTTACGTATAAAAACGCTAGAACGCATTTAAAACACCCTCAATGGAGAAACATAATAGCATTATCATAAACGTGTATTTGAGTGTTTTATTTTAGCTTATCACGTAGAAAAGATACTAAAATACATGTAAAGCACCGTATATGAGAAAAGGAAAGAATATTACGAAAAATGTGTATTATGAGCCTTTTTGAGTTTTTTTTTAGGTATCAAAACACTGAAAAGCGTTAATATTACTCTATATGAAAAAAAAACTGCCTAAAATGTGTAATTTAAGTTTTTTTTTTTTTTTTCACATTGCTAGGTACCAAAACACCAAAATGCATATCCATACATGGTGAAGTGAAACAACATTAAACAGAAATGTGCCTTTTAGGTGTTTTTCAGCAAGTTACCCACCAAAACGCTTAAAACAAGGAAAGCACTCTATATGGGAATAAAAAACATTACCAGAAACGTGCCTTTTCAGTGTTTTTATCTTTCTTATGTACACACACGCCAAAATCCACGCAAAAAACAGCCTTAATGGAGAAAAAATAGCATTACCGAAAACTTGTATTATGAGTGTTTTTTTTCTCCTTCTAAGGTACCGAAATGCAAAAATGTCTGCAAACTATCTTATATAGGGAAGCTAAAGGAAATTACGAGAAATGTATATTATGGGTATTTTTTTGCTTACGTATCAAAACGTCAAAACGCATGAATAGTAATGTATATGGAGAAAGAATAAAATTACCTAAAATGTGTAGTTTTAGTGTTTTTCACATTTTTAAGTACCAAAATGCTACAATGCATGCAAAGCCCTTTATGAAGGGAAAGGAAACGACACTATCAGAAACGTAGGGTTTGACAGTTTTTTTGGGCGTGGTAGCCATCAAAACGCTAAAAAAAAATGCATTGAAAACACCTTATTTGGCAAAAAAAAATAAAATAAATATTTCTACTGTTTTTTTTTTCTTACTTTTTTACGTACCTAAACGCTAAACCACGTGCAAAACACCCTTTAAAGAGGATTGGAATAACATTACAAAAAGCGTGTTTTTAAGTGTTTTTGAACTTCTTAAGTACATAAATGCCAAAATCCATGCAGATCACTTTATATGATAAAGGAAAGGAATCGTCTAAACCTAAAAACCTAAAACGTGTATTTTTTTTTCTTAACATTGTTAGGTACCAAAACACTAATATGCATGCAAAGACTGCCATATGGTTAAAAAAAAAAAAACGACAAAAGAAAGCTGTGTCCTTTAAATTTATTTTTGTTAAAAAAGAAAAAAAAAAACACTAAAAAGCATGGAAAGCACATATATGGAAATATATATGTTAAAATTACCAAAGATTTGTGTTTAGAGTGTTTTTGACCTCCTTATGTAACAAAACGCTAAAACGCATGGAAAAAAAATTTAAGGGAAAAACAAAATAACATTACTATAAACGTGCATTCTAAGTGTCTAAGATTATTACGTCGAAAAACTCCAAAATGCATTCACTTTATATAAGAAAATAAAGGTACATTACAAGAAACGTATATTACGAGTTTTTTTTTTATGTTTTATATGTACCAAAACGTTAAAACGTGTGAAAAGATCTCTTTATGTACAAACAGAACAACATTACCAGAATTTATTTTTTGGGTGTTTTTCACCTTGTTAGGTAACGAATTGCCAAAATCCATATATTGCATCCTATATTGGGAAACAAACGTGTATTATGAGTGTTTCTTCTTCTTAGGTAACAAAACGATAAAATGCATGAAAAAGAGAACCATTACCAAAAACGAGGATTTTGAGTGTATTTCATGCAATAGTACCCACTATGGGGAAAATAAACTATTTATCCAGAATCACATTTTTGTAGTGTTTATGAGCGTGTTAGGTACCAAAACGCTAAAAAACATAAATAAAAAGTATGGAAACCGCCATAAATGGGAAAAGAAAACAACACAACCAAAATTGTGCATTTTGAATGTTTTTTATCTACTTATGTACCAAACTGCTAAAAGGCATGCAAAACACACTTTATGGATAAACTCAATAACTTTACCAAAAACGTGTATTTTGAGAATTTTTGAGCTTGTTACTTACAAAAACGACAAAATGCATGCAAAGTACACTATATAGGGAAAGGAAAACACATTACGAGAAACGTGTACCAAAACGATGAAACGTATGAATAGCACTCTATATGGAGAAACAAAAGAAGATTAGAAAAAAAAAAAACGTGGATTTTCAGTGACTTCACGTTGTTAGGGACCACAACGCGAAAAAAAAGCACACAAAGCATGCTATATGGGAAAGGAAACGACATTTCTAGAAACGTGTCTTTTTAGTGTTTAAGAGCGTGTTAATCACCAAGACGATGCTGAGAATCATGGAAAGCACCCTATAAGAGAAAACAAAAAGAACATTGCAAAAAACTTTTCTTTTGAGTATTTTTGAACCAAATACATAGCAAAACGATAAAAGGCGTGCAAAACACCCTTTATGGGGAACGAGAATAACATTACCCCAAAAAAAAAAAAAAAGTACTTTCAGTGTTTTTTTAGGTTGTTACGGAGAAAACGCCAAAATGAATGGAAAATTAACTATATGGGGAAAGGAAAAAAAAAAAACAAAAAAAAAACGAAAAAAATCTTTTGTCAGTTTTTTTGAGCTTATTACGAACCAAAACACGAAAATGCATGATAGCACTCTATTTGAAAAAAAAAAAACATTACCGAAAACTTTTATTTTGAGTGTTTTTTTGCATTGTTATGTAGAAAAATATCAAAATGCTCACAAAGCTCCATCAATAGAGAAACGTCATTTCCACAAACATGTGTTCTGAGTCTTTATGAGCGTTTTCGGTATCAAAACGCTAAAAAACAACAAAAGCTTACTATTTGGGAAGAAAATACCACAAACGCCTTTGATGTGTTTTTTTTTTTAGGTAAAAAACGCTAAAACATGAATAGCCCTATATATGAAGAAACAGAACAATATTACAAAAAAATGGGTAATTTGTGTGTTTTCACATTGTTATGTGCCAAAATGTAAAAGTGCATCGAAATAAATCCATTTGGGGAAACGAAAGAACATTACGAGAAATGTGTATTATTAGTGCTTTTTTACCTTCTTAGGTACCAAAACGCGAGAATGTGTTAATAGCTCTCCATATGGAGAAACAGAATAACGTTGCCAAAAACGTGTTATTTTTATTGTTTTTCACAGTTATGTACCAAAACGTCAAGATGCATGCAAAACACCATAAATGGGAAAACGAAACGACATATTCAGAAACATATCTTTTGAGTGTTTATGAGAGTGCTAAAAAAGCATGTATGTTACCTATATTAAAAAACAAAACATTATTACGAAAAAAAAAAACGCGTCTTTTGAGTGTTTATCAGAGTGCTATTGAAAAACAGAACAATATTACCAAAAGTGTTTTTTTAGAGTTTTTCATCTATTTACGCACCAAAATTCAAAAATCCATGCAAAACACTTTTTATTGAGAAACATAATAACAATACCAGAAACGGGTATTTAAAGTTTTTGATCTTTTTACGTGTAAAAACACCAAAATGTATGAAAAATACTTTGTCAGGAAAAGAAAAGACATTTCGAGAAACGTTTATGATGTATGTATTTGAGCTTTTTAGGTACTAAAACACTTAAAAGCATGAAGAACACTCTATATGGAGAAAGAGAACAATATTACCAAAATAATATTCTTTCTTTTTTCCCATGTAGAGTACTTACCATGCATATTGGCGTTTTTTTTACGTAACAAGATAAACAAAAAAAAAAAACTCAAAATGCATGTTTTTGATAAAGTTATTATGTTTCTGCATTAAGGTTGTTTTGTATGCATTTTATCGTTTTATTATGTTAGTAGCTGAAAACGTTCAAAACACATTTTTAGTAAAGTTGTTTTGTTTCACTGTAAAGGAAGTTTTCCATGATTTTCAACGTTTTGGTGCCTAACACGCTTATGAACACTGAAATCACATGTTTCTGGAAAAGACATTTCTTTTCCCCATATAAAATGTTTTGCATGTATTTTTCCGTTTTGGTACATAACAATATGAAATACACTGAAAATACTACTTTTTGATAATGTTCTGTTTCTCCATATAGAATGATATTCATGCTTTTCAGGGTTTGGTACCTAAGAAGCTCAAAAACACTCATAATACTCATTTCTCGTAATTTTTTTTTCGTCTCCCCATATATGCTACTAAGCGTTTTGGCGTTTTTTTTTTACATAATAAGTTCACAAACATTGAAAACAAACAAAAAATTTTGGCAATGTTATTCTGCTTCTTCATAATGGGTGTTATACATGCGTTTTATGGTTTTGGTACGTAACTAGCTCAAAAAGAGTAAAAAAATACGTTTCTGGTAATGCTGTTTTGTTTCCCCTTGCTTTTTAACGTACTGGTGCCTAACACGCTCATAAACACGAAAAAGTCACGCTTCAACAAATGTTGCTTTCTTTCACCATGTGCTTTTCATGCATTTTGACGTTTTGATACCCAAGAATATGAAAAATACTCAAAATACACGTTCTTCTTGTAATCTTGTTCTATTTCTCCATACATGACATACATTCTTGTCTCTCAGCGTTTTGGTACCTAAGAAACTCAAAAAACACTCATAAATCACGTTTCTCATAATGTCATTTCATTTCCTCATAGAGAGTACTTTGCATGGATTTTTTGCTGTTTTTCTGCGTAACAAATAAAAAAAAAATGCTTAAAATGTACGTATTTTTTTTTTTTTTAATGTTTTGTTCCTTTATCCATGAGTTTTATCGTTTTGGTACTTAAGTAGATGGAAAACATTCAAAAAACATGTTTTTGTTATTTTATTTACCCAAATACGGCTCTTTCAATATTATTATTACGCTCATAAACACTCAAAAGACACGTTTCTGGATATGTTGTCTGTTTTTATCATGTAGGATACTTTACATGGAGTTTGGCGTTTTAGTACCAAACAATATAAAATACACTCAGACCACAAGTTTTGGGTAATGATTTATTTCTTTTTTTTTCTTTCCATATTGAAGGCCATTTATGCATTTAAACGTTTTGGTACCTAACAAGCTCAAAAACACTCATAATAAACACTTTTCCTAATATACTTTTCGTTTCCACATACAGTGTACATTGCATGAAGTTTGACGTTTTTACATAAGCTCAAAAACACTTTTTTTTTCAGTAATGTTTTTTGCTTGCAGTTTAGCGTTTTGGTATGAGAGAACACTGAAAAGACACGTTTTTCATGTTTTTTAGTGTTTTGGTGCCTAAAATGCACACTCAAAATATACGTTAAATGTAATCTCATTTCGTTTCCCAGTATGTGCATGAATTTTGGCGTTTTGGTACTGAACAATGTGAAAATAACTTGAAATACACGTTTTTTAATGTTCTGTTTTCCCAAATTGAGTGCTATTAACACATTTTGGTGGTACTTGAGAAGCTCAAAAAAATGTATAATACTCGTTTCTCGTAATGTTTTTCCGTTTCGCTATATAAGATAAACGTTTTTTGGGGAGGTTTTCCTTTAACGAGATCTTTCCATATTTTTTTTTTCCGTTTTGGTGCCTAACACGTTTATAAACACTTCCACGTTTCTGGAAATGTCGTTTTTTTTTTTTTTTTCTATATAAAGTGTTTTTGTGAAATACACTAAAAATACTACTTTTTGGAAATTTTTTTTTTTCTCTCTCTCTCTCTCTCTCTCTCTCTCTCTCTCTCTCTCTCTCTCTATGTAAAGTGCTATTAACGCGTTTTAGCGTTTTAGTATCTAAGAAAGTCAAAAATATTCATAATATACGTTTCTCGTTGTCTTTTTTTTCACATAATGGGTACTTTGTATGCAATTTGGTGTTTTTCTTCCTAAAAGGCTCAAAAACACTCAAAATATATTTTTGGGAAGTAAAATTATCCTATTTCTCTATAAAGGGTGTTTTCCAACGTTTTAGCGTTTTGGTACGTAAGTAGCTCTAAAACAGTCAAAACACACTCATTTGGTTACGTTGCTTTGTTTTCCTATATATGGTGCTTACCATGTTTTTTTAGCGATTTTGGTGCCTAACACGCTCATAAACATTCAAAAGACACGCTTCTAGCAATGATTTTTTTTTTTTTTCATTCATATAGGGTGCTTTGCATGCATTCTGGCGTTTTGGTGCCTAACAATGTGAAAAAAAAGTACATGTTTCTCCTAATAGTATTCTAATTCTTCAATACCAGTGTTTTCGTTGATTTTTAGCGTTTTGGTAAGTAAGTAATAAACACTCATAATACACGGCTTTCTGTAAAGCTCTTTTGTTTTCCCATATATGTAGGCTTCTATTCTTTTTAGCGTTTTGGTGCCTCATAACCTTATAAATACTCAAAAGACAAATTTCTGGAAATGTCGTTTCGTTTTCCTTAGATGGTGTTTTGCATGTAATTATGCCTTTTTGGTACATAAGTAAAAAAGTAAAATAAAAAAATGAAAAATACTCAAAATACACGTATTTGGTAAAGTTTTTCTGTTTCTCTATATAAATCGCTAATCATGAGCATTCGCGTTTTTCAAGCTAAGAAGTCCTAAAACACTCATAATACACATTTCTTGTATTGTCTTTTTTTTTTTCTTCCTCATATAGGGTACTTTAGGTGAATTTTGGTGCGTTTCTACGTAACAAGCTCAAAAACACTGAAATATAAGTTTTTTGTCATGTTTTTTTTGTTTCTCCCTATAGGGATTTGTGCATGCGCTTGTGTTTTGTTGCGTAAATAGCTAAAAAAAAAAAAGACGTTTTTGATGCTTCTTTTTTTCTTTTTTTCCGTACTGGTGCCAAAACACACTCATAAACTCTCAAAAGACACCCTTTCAGAAATAACGTTGTCTTTATCCCATATGGTGTCTTTTATATGTAGTTTACCGTTTTCGTACCTAAAAATGTGAAAAATACTCAAAACACTCGTTTTTTTTTTTTGGTAGAATTGTTCTGTTTCTTTATATAGAGCGCTTTTTCATGATTTTTTGCGTTTTGTTACCTAAGAATCTCAAAAACATCCATTATACATGTTTTTCGTAATGTCTTTTCCTTTCCACATCTAGAGTATATTGCAAGCATTTTGGTGTTTTTTATACGTAAAACAAAAACAAAAAAAACAAAAAAAACACGGTAATGGTGATGTCATTCATTTTCTCCATAAAGTGTTTTGTGCATGCATTTTAGCGTTCTTTTAGTAAGTTGTTCAAAAACAGTGAAAAGACGGAGTGCTATTAACATGTTTCCGGGTTTTGTTATCTAAAAAGGCCGAAAATCCTGATAATAAACGTTTCTCGTAATGTCTTTCTCTTTCCCTATATCGGGTGATTTGCATGCATTTAGGCGTTTAGCTAGGTAATAATGTGAAAAACACTCAAAATACACGTTTTTGTGATGTTCTGTTTCTTCATATACAGTGTTTTAGAGCTTGGTACCAAAGAAGCTCAAAAACACATATAACAGACGTTCTTCGTAATTTCGTTTCGAAACCCCATATAGGGATGATTTTTTTTTTGTCTTATAGGAAATAAAAAAAAATGTTTCTGGTAATATTATTATTCTTTTTCTACTTAAAGGGTCTTTGGTATGCATTTTAAGGTTTTAGTTCGTAAGTAGCTCAAAAACACCCAAAAGACACATTTTTGGTAATGTTCTTTTTCCCAAATTGGAAACTTTGGTTTTGGTGCCTTACACGCTTATAAACACCCAAAATACATGTTTCTGGAAATACTGTTTCGTTTCCCGACAGATGGAGTGTTACATTCATTTTGCTGTTTTTCTACATAACAATGTGAAAACACTGAAAATAAACAGTTTTGGTAATGTTCTGTTTCTCCAAATATTCATGCTTTTTCGCGTTTTAGTACCAAATAAGCTCAAAACACTGAAAATACACATTTCTCTTAATGAGTTTTCTTTCACCATATTGTTTATTTTGCATGCATTTTTTTTTCTGCGTAACAAGCTAAAAAAAAAAAAAACGCTTGAAATTATAGGTTTTTGGTAACGTTCTGTTTTTCCATAACGTTACCAAAAACCTATAATTTCATTTTAATTTTAGCTTGTTACACAGAAAAAAAAATGCATGCAAAAAATAAACAATATGGTGAAAGAAAAACACATTAAGAGAAATATGTATTTTCAGTGTTTTTGAGCTTATTTAGTACTAAAAAGCGTTTTTTTTTTTTTTTTTTTTTTTTTTTTTTTACGTTTTGGTACTTCTCACGCAAATAAACACTCAAAAGACACGGTTCTGAAAATTTCGTTTATTTCCCAATGCTAAAATGCATGCTTTGCATGCATTTTAGCGTTGTGGTACACATCATGGTGAAAAGCACTCAAAACACACGTTTTTGGTAATCTTGTTTTGTTTCTCCAAATAGAGTGCTATTCAAACGTTTTAGCGTTTTGGTACCTAAGAGGCTCAAAAAACTCATAATACACGTTTCTCGTAATATGTTTTTGGTTCCCCATATGGGGTACTTTGCATTTTTTTTTCTCGTTTTTGTACGTAACAAGCTCCAAACCCCCTCAAAATACACGTGGTAAAGTTGTTGTCTTTCACTATAAAAGGTGTTCTGCATACGCTTTAGCGGTATGATAGGGAAATAGCTCAAGAAACACCTAAAATAAACGTTTGTTGTTGTGTTGATTTGTTTTCCCATTTAGAGTGCTATCCATACTTTTTAGCATTTTTGGTGCCTAACACGTTCAAAAACACTCAAAAGGTACGTTTATGATAATGTCTTTTCGTTTCCTCATATATGGTGCTTTGCATACTTTTTGTCTTTTAGTTCCTAACAATGTGAATAATACTAAATATACCCGTTTTTGGTATTACTGTTCTTTTTTTTCCATATATACAGCTATTCATGCGTTTTAGCGTTATGGTCACTAAGAAGCTTGTTTTTGGTAATGTTATGTTGTTTGTCAATAAAGGGTGTTTTGCATGCGTTTTATAGTTTTTATATGTAACAAATAAACTGAAAATACACGTTTCTCATCATCTCTTTTTGTTTCCCCGTATAGGGTATTTTACATGCATTTTGGTGTTTTTTTGGTAATGTTATTTTTTTTTTTTTCACATAAAGGATGATTTGCTTGCCTTTTTACGTTTTGTTACGTAAGTCGAAAACACTTAAAAGTCACGTTTTTGGTGAAGTTATTTTTTGTTCCCATACAGGGTGCATTTAATGCTTTAATAGTGTTTTGGTGCCTAACATACACGAAAACATTAAAAAGAAAAAAAAAAAACGTTTCTTGTTATTTCGCCCCATTTCACTCTATACGATGCTTTGCATGCGTTTCGGCGTTTTGATACCTAATAATGTTAAAAAAAAAAAAAAAAAACACTCAAAATACATTTTATAGATAATGTTAATGTCCTTGTCGATGTATTGTCGATGTATTTGTTTAAAAATTTTGGCACGTAATAAACTCAAAACACTTATAATACACGTTCCCTTTAATGTCCTTTACATTCCCCATATAGGGTAATTACCATGCATTCTGGCGTTTTTGTTCGTAACAAGCTCAAAAACACTCTAAATAGTTATTTTTAATATTTTTTTCTCCGTAAAATGTGTTTTCCTCCATTAAATGTGCGTTTTAGCTCAAAAACGATACGTTTTTCGTAATGATGTTTTGTATTCTCATATAAGTTTATTTCCATGACATTTAGCATTTTGTACCTAACACGCTTACAAACACTCAAACGAAACGTTTTTGAAAATGTCGTTTCTTTTCCCCCATATAGTTGTTTTGCATGCATTTTTGTGGGGATTGGTACCTAATAATGATAAATGCAATCAAAAGATACGTTTTTTTGTGATTTTCTTTTTCTTCTTAAAGAATGCTGTTCATGTGTGTTTTCGTACCTAAGAAGGTAAAAAAAAAACTCATAATACACGTGTCTGTTAATGTCTTTTCGTTTCCCCATATAAAGTCATTTCAAAATATTTTTCAGTATTTCTACGTAACAAGCTTAAAAACACTCAAAATACTGGTTTTCCGTAAGGGTTTTCTTTTTTATCATATATATATATATATATATATATATATATATATATATATATATATATATATATATATATATATATATATATATATATATATATATATATATTCGTTTTTCGTAATGCTGATTTATATTCCCATACAAGGTGAGTTCTATTCTTTTTAACGTTTTGATGCCTAATACGTTCAAAACCACTTGATAGTGTAATTTCTTTTCAAATTAAATGACACGTCTTTCGTAATGTTGTTTTTAGTCTTAGATACGGTGATTTTCATACTTTTTATCGTTTTGGTGATTAACACACTAAAAAAACACGCAGAAGACTTGTTTCTGGTAATGTTTCGTTTCCTAATATAATGTGTTTTGAATGGATTTTAACGATTTGATATTTAATAATTTGAAACACGCATTTTTTTTTTCACGTTATACGCGTTTTTGGTAATGTTATTCTGTTTCTCGACAGGGTATTAGGCACCTAAACGCTAAAAAAAAACAAAAAAAATATGGAAAATACCCTATACAGGAAAATGAAACAACTTCAACAAAATCGTGTCCTTTGTGTTCTTTTGAGCTTCTTACGTAACAAAACGATAACTAAACTAAACAAAAACTTGTGTTTGAGTGTTTTTGAGCTTGTTAGATAACTAATCGCCAAAATGCATGCAAAGTTTCAGATATTGGGAAAAGAAAAGATATTAACGCTGTTTTTCAGCCTCTTATGTAACGAAACGCTAAAACACGTAAATAGCATTCTATATGAAGAAACAGAACATCATTACGAAAAACGTGTATTATGGGTGCTTTTCCCCATGTTAGGGACTAAAACGCCAAAATACATATAAAGCACCCTATATGAATAAACAGAACGACATGATCACAAACATGTATTATGAATATTTTTGAGTTTGTTAGTTATCAAAACGCCAAAGTACATGCAAAGCACCCTACAGAAGAAGAAAAATAAAAAAAAAAATTACCAAAAACATATCTTTTGAGTGTTTTTCAGCTTCGTACGTACCAAAACTCTAAAAGAGATTGAAAACGCACTTTACTGAGAAATAGAACATTAAAAAAAACGTGTGTTTTAAGTGTTTTTAAGTTAGGTACCAAAACGACAGAATGCATGTAGAATACTTTGTCTGGAGTAACTAAAAGATAGTACCTGCAACGTGCCATTTGGAAATTTTCGAGCAAATTAGGCAACAAAAAGCTAAAAAGCATGGAAATAGTTCTATATGAGAAAAGAAAACCGTAAAACACTCTATAAGCACCTATGCGGAGAAACATAACAACTTTATTTAAATGTGTATTTTGAGAATTAAATGCATGTATGCAAAACCCATTACATGACTATATGAAAAGACATTAAAAGAAACGTGTCTATTTTGTGTTTTTTTTTTTTTTTTTTTTTTTTTTTTTTTTGTGTGTGTGTGTGTGTGTGTGTGTGTGTGTGTTTGGCACCAAAAAGCTAAATAGTATGGAAAGCACCTTATATGGGAATATAAAACAGGAAGTGTCCTTTAAGTGTTTTAAGCTACTTCCGTACGAAAAAATAAAAAATAAAAAAAATAAAATGAAACACCTGCAAAACATCGTTTATGGAGAAAATGTGTATTTTTGAGTGCTTTTGAGCTTTTTACGTAAATAAACGACAAAATGCATGCATAGCACCCTATAATTGTGAAAAATAATATTATGAGTTTTTAGGTAGAAAAACTCTAAAGCACTTAACCAACACTCTTTATGGAGAAAAATAACATTGCAAAAAACGTGTTTCAATTTTTTTTTTACCTTGTTAAGTATCTAAACGCCTAAAAGCATACAAAGCATCCTATATAAGGAAATGATATGACATTAAAAGATAATTTTTTTATGAGTGTTTTTGAGCCTTATAGGTATTAAAACGCTAAAACGCATGAATAGCATTCGGTATGGAGAAAAAGAATAACATTACCTAAAACGTGTTTTTTTGAGTGATTTCATATTGTCAGCAAAGCACAAAAGTGCATGCAAAGGCATCTATATGGGGAAAAGAAATTACTTTACCAGAAACATGTCTTTTGAGCGTTTTTGAACGTGTTACGTACCAAAACGGTAAAATGAATGTAAAACACCAAAATAGAAAAAAACAATAACATCATAAAAATTGTATATTTTGAGTGTTTTTTTTTTCACATTCTTAGGTACCAAAACGCCAAAATTCATACAAAACCCTATATATTGGGAAACTGAACGACATTAGGAGAAAAGTGCCTCTTCTTTTTTAGTTTTTCTGCGTGTCAGGTACCAAAACGCTAAATAGCATGGAATGCACCCTATATAAAAAAAAAAAAGAAAAAAAATACTACCAAAAACGTGTCTTTTTGGGTATTTTCAAGGTTCTAACGTACCATAACGCTAAAACGTATACAAAACATCGTTTATGAAGAAACAGAAAAACGTTACGAGAAATAATTATTTTCAGTGTTTTTGAGCTTGTTATGTTATGCAAAGCATTCTCAATGAGGAAAGGAAAGGACATTATGAGAAACATGTACTATTAGTGTTTTCTAGTTTCTTAGGTGCCAAAACGATGAAATTCGTGTTTAGAACTCTTCATAAAGAAACCAAACATTACCAAAAACGATTTTTTTTTCTTTTTTTTCACCTTTGTACCGAAACGCGAAAATGAGTGTAATCCATCCTATATGGGAAAATGAAATGACATTACAAGAAACGTGTATTGAGTTTTTTTTTTTTGCGCTTCTTAGGTACCAAAACGCTGAGACGCAAGAACAGCACTCCATATTGAGGAACAGAACAACATTACCAAAACTTGTATTTTAAATGTTATTTCACATTGTTAGGTAACAAAACGCCAAAATGCATGCAAAGCCCCCTATTTGAGGAAATGAAAGGATATTACCAGAAACGTGTCTTTTGTGCATTTTTCTGCGTGTTAAGTACTAAAACGCTAAATAGCATGGAAAGCACACTATAAGGACATTCAAAACAACATTAGCAAAATCATGTCTTTTGAGTGTTTTTAAGCTTCTTACGTACCATAACCCCAAGACGCAGGCAAAACACCCGTTAAGGAAAAACAGATTAACAGTACCAAGAAGGTGTATTTTAAGTGTTTTTTAGCTTGTTATGTAAAAAAATACCACGTTTCTCGTAATGCTCTTGCTTTACTTGAGTAAAGCAAGAGCATTACGAGAAACGTGTATCATAAGTGTTTTGAGCTTCTAAGGTAACAAAAAGTTAAAAAGCGTAAATAGAACTCTATATGGAGGAACAGGAGAAACTTTCAAAATCATGTATTTTGAGTGGTTTTCACATTGTTAGGAACCAGAATGCCAAAATGTGTGCAACGACCCCTAGATTGAGAAAGAAAAAAAAACATTTCGATAAACGAGTATTATGAGTGTTTTTGAGCTTCTTGGCTACAAAAATGCTAGAACGTATGAATAACACTCTACATAAAGTAAAATTAACGATATTATGGAAAAAAATGTATTTTGACTATTTTCATACTGTTAGGTAAAAAAAAATCTAAAATGCATGTAAAGCCTTTTAAAAAGGGAAACGAAACGTTGTTGTCACAAACTAGTCCTTTGAGTGTTTTTGAGAGTGTTGGGCATCAAAACGCTAAAAAAAAAAAGCATGAAAAGTACCCTTTATGTGAATAAAAAGAATTATACATGTCTTAAGAGTATTTTTTTATAGCTTTATACGTACCAAAACGCTCAAACACTTGGAAAACATCCTTTATGAAGAAAAAGAATAATATTACCAAAAACGAGTATTTTGAGTGTTTTCAGCTTATTACCTACAAAAAAAGCGAAAATGCATGCAGAGCATGCTATATGAGGAAACGAAAGGATATTCAAAGAAAAGTGCAATGTATTTCTTTTCGAGCTTTAAGTACCAAAACACTAAAACGCTTCAAGAGCAGTCTTTATCGAAAAAAAAAAAAAACAGAATCCATTACCAAAAACGTTTTTTTTTTTTTTTTTTTCACTTTGTTAGGTACCGAAACGCGAAAATGAATACAAAATATCCTATATGGTTAAACGAAAGTACATTATAAGAAACGTGTATTTTGAGCTTCTTAATTACCAAAATACCAAAACGCATGAATACCATCTTATATGTGGAAATAAAGAACAACCTTCAGAAAAGGGTGTATTTTTATTTATTTATTTTTTCTTCACAGTTAGTTACCAAAACTCCAAAATGCATACAAAGCCACCTATATGGGGAAACGAAAGAACGTTACAAGAAACTTGAATTTTGAGTGTTTTGAGCGTGTTAGGCATCAAAACGATTAAAAACAAGGAAAGCAACTTATATTGGAGTACAAAATAACATTATAGTTCTTTAGTGTTTTGACTTTCTTAAGAACAAAAACGCTGAAACGCATGCAAAACATTCTTTATGGAGACAATAATATCGTCAAAAAGATTTATTTTCAATGTTTTTCACTTATTTACCTTCAAAAACGCCATAATGCATTTAAAGAAACCTATGAGGAAAGGAAAGGACATTACGATAAACGAATAATGTGAGTGCTTTTGAATTTCTTAGATTCCAAAAGGCTAAAAAACACGAGTAGCGCTCTATATAGAGATATAGAATATTACCAAAAACGTGATTTTTGGGTGTTTTCATCTTGTTAGGCAATGGAACGGTAAAATGCACCCAAATGACCTTATATAATTAAACGAAAGTAAATTACAAAAAAAACGTGTATTATGATTCTTAGGTACCCAAAAAACTAAAATACATTAGCGTTATATGGAAAAAAGAGAAAAAAACTACCAAAAACGTGTATTTTGAATGTTTTTCACATTATTACTTACCAAAACGCCAAAATAAATGCAAATCCACTTATATGGGAAACCGAAACGATATTACCAGAAACATGTCTTTTGAGCGTTTTTTTTTTTTTTTTTTTTTTGTGTGTGTGTGTGTGTGTGTGTGTGTTTTAGACACTAAATCAAAAGAAAAAAAAAAGCATGTAAAGCGCTCTATAGAAACAATATAGACAATAGAAATATTGTAAAAAAACGTGTCTTGAAGAGTGATTTTGAGATTCTTACGTAACAAAAAGCTAAAACACATGCAAAATACCTTTTATGGAGATAGAGAATAACATTACCAAAAAACGTGCATTTTTTCTTTTTGGAGAAATAAAACAACATTACCAAAACCGAAAACGTACACTTTGAGCCTTTTTCACATTGTTAATAACGAAAATGCCAGAATGAGTGCAAAACCTGTCTTATGGGGAAATAACCGACATTACCTGAAACGTTTATTTTGTAGGTTTCCAGCGTGTTACGCACCTTAAAACTAAATATCATAGATTGCACACTATACGAGAAACTAAAGCAACATTACCAAAAACGTGTCTTTTGAGTGTTTTTAAGCTTCTTACGTACGAAAACGCTAAAAGGCATACGAAACACCTTTTATGGATTAACAAAAATAACATTACCAAAAAGGTGTATTTTGACTGTTTTTGAGCTTATGAGGATCAGAAGTGCATGCAGAGCACCCTATAACTGGAAACAAAAGGACATTACGAGAAAAGTGTATTATATATGATTTTGTGCTTCTTAGGTACCAAAACACTAAAACGCATGAATACCACTCTTTTTCGAGAAACAACAACAATAACAAAAACGCATATTTTGAGTCTTTTTTCACATTTTTATATACTGAAACGCCAAAAAAAGTATACAAAGCTAGAACTGTATTAAATGACATTACCAGAAAAGTGTCTTTAGAGTGTTTTTGAGCGTAATAGTCACTAAAGCGCTTAAAAGCAAGGTAATCTCTCTATATGAGGAAAAAAAAAACATTACAAAAACCTTCTTCTAGAAATTTTTTTATATTTTTTTTGTTTAAAAATATGGTGAAACAGAATAAAATGACCAAAAAACATGTATTTTCAGTGTTTTTTAACTCACTAAATAACATTGAAGATGCATACAAAGCACCCTAAATGAGGAGTCAAATGGACAATACGAGAATGAGTGTTTTTCGAGTTTCTTAGGTACCAAAACGCTAAAACGCGTCTTTATGGAGAAACAGAAGAACATTAGCAAAAACGTGTTTTAGGAGGGTTTTTCAGTTCGTAAGTACCGAAACGCCAAAAATCATACAAGTCAACCTATAAACAAAAGGACATTTCGAGTATTTTTTCAACTTCTTAGGTGCCAAAACGCTAAAACGCCTGAATAACAGTCTATATGGAGAAACAGAACAACATTACATAAAAAAGTGTATTTTGAGTGTTTTTCACAGTTAGATACCAAAACGCCAAAATGCCTGGAAAGCCCCCGTAATGGAGAAACAAATAGTGTCTTTTGTGTGTTTTTGATCGTCTGAGGCACCAAAACGGTAAAAAGCTTGCCATATTTGGGAATAAAAAAAAACGACCAAAAACGTGTCTTTTAAATGTTTTTAAGTCTACGTTCCAAAACGCTAAATCGCATGTAAAACACCTTTTATTGAGAAACAGAATAACATTACTAAAAATTGGTATTTTGAGTGTTTTGGAACCTCTACAAAATAAACTGTACAAAAACCCGTACAAAATGGCCAAAATATGCAAAGTATTCTATTTGAGGAAAGGAACGAAAGGACATTACGAGAAACGTGTATTATGAGTGTTTTTGAGTTTCATAGGTACCAAAACATAAAACCGCCTGAACAGTAGTCTTAATGGAGAAACAATAACATTACCAAAACATTTCCTTTTTCTTTTTTATTGGGGGGTTTTTCACCGAGTTATGTACAGAAACGCCAAAATGCATACTAAGCATCCTATATCAGGAAACGAAAGAACATTAAAAGAACGTGTTTTATGACTGTTTTTGAGCTTAAGTACCAAAATGATAAAACTCATAAATAACACTCTATATGGAAAAAAAAGAATAAAATTAGCTAAAACGTTTATTTTTTAATTTTTTTTTGTTTTCATATCGTTAAATAGCAAAATACCTAAAAGCATTCTAAGGCCACTATATAAAGAAACGAAACGACGTTGCGAGAATCGTGCCTTTTGAGTCTTTTTGAGCGTTTTAGATACCAAAACGATAAAAAGCATAGAAAACAGTTATTTGTTATACAAAATAACATTTCTTATAACATGTCTTTTCAGTGCTTTTTACTTTACGTCCGAAAACGCTGAAATGCATGAAAAAAACCCTTTATGGAAAAACAGAATAACAATACCAAAAAACGTGTATTTTGAGTGTTTCCCGCTTCCTAATTCCAAAAAAAAAATGACAAAATGTATGCAAAGTACCGTATATATATTGAACATGAACAGAAGCGTATATTATAAGTGTTTTTGAGTTTCTTAATTACCTAAAGGCTGAAACGCGTGAGTAGCACTTTTTGTGAAGAAAAAGAAAAACATTACCAAAAAACATGCTTTTTGAGTGTTTTTAACCTTGCTAGGAAACGAAACGACAAAGTAAATGCAAAGAATCCTATATATGGAAACGAAAGGCATTACGAGAAATGTGTATTATAAGAGTTTTTGAGCTTTTAAGGTACCAAAACTCTAAAGTGCATAAAAAGCACTCTCTATGGAAAAAAAAAAACAAGAAAACATTACCAAAAATGTGTTATTAATTTATTTTTTTCTGATTGTTAGGTACCAAAAACCAAAATCCACGCAAAAAAGAAGAAATTAAGAAATGTAAGAACATTTCCAGGAACGTCTCTATTGTGTAATTTTCAGCGTGTTAAACACCAAAACCCTAAATAGCATGGAAAGCATCCTATATGCGAATACAAAACAACATTACGAAAAACGCATGTAAAACGTTTTTTTTTTTTTCGCTTGATACTTACAAAAACGCCAAAATGCATACAAAGTAAATTATATGGGGAAGCGAAAAAACATTACGAGAAACGTGTATCATGTATGTGTTTTAGTTTAATTACCAAAACGCGGAAATAGCACTCTTTGTGTAGAAACAGAACAAACCTACCAAAAACGTGATTTTTTTATGTTTTTCACCTTGTTAAGTACCAAACATAAAATAAATGCAAAATATCATATAGTTGGAAAAGAAACACACGAAAAACGTGTCTTTTGAGTGTTTTTCAGTGTGGTAGGTATCAAAGGGCTAAAAAGCAAAGAACCCTATATAGGAATGAAAATGATATTACCAAAGACGTTTGTTTCGACTGTTTTGAGAATATTACGTAACAAAACGCTAAAACGCATGCAAAACATCATTTATGAAGAATCACATTTCCAAAAACGTGAATTTTGAATGTTTTCAGCTCATCTAAAAAACCGCCAAAATGCTTGCAAAACACTCTATATAAGGAAAAGAAAGTACATTATAAGCGTGCATTATTAGCATTTTTCTTTTTTTTAGATACCAAAACGTGAAAACATATGAATATGAAGAAACAGCAACATTACCAAAAACGGGTATTTTGAATTAATTTCACATTCTTATGTATCGAAACGCAAAAATGCAAGCAAAGCACCCTATATGGGGAAAGGAAATCAAAGGAGAATTTCAGAAACCTGTCTTTAGGGTGTTTATGAGCAAACTAGGCACCCAAACGCTAAAAAGCATGAAACCACCCTTTATTGGAAAACAAAACAGCACTACTAAAATCGTGTCTTTTCAATTATTTTTAGAATCATATATACCAAAACACTTAAACGCATGCAAAACATCCTTTATTGAGAAACATAATAATATAACAAAAAAACAATAATTTTGAGTGTTTTTTTTTATATTGTTATGTGGAAAATTGCCAATGATCCTTGCAAAGTACCCTATATGGGGAAAGGAAAAGACATTACGAGAATCGTCTATTATGAGTGTTTTGGAGCTTCTTAGATAACAAAACGCGAAAACTTAGGAAAAGTACTCTTTATGATGAAACACAGCAACATTACCAAAAAACGTGATTTTTGAGTCTATTTCACATTGTTAGCTATAAAAATGCAAAAATGCATGCAAAGCACCCTCCTTGGGGAAGGGAAACGAAATTTCCAGAAACCTGTGTTTTGAGTGTTTATGAGCGTTCCATGTACTCAAACGCTAAAAAAAAACCATGAAAAGCATCCTATAATGGAAAACATAACATCAAAAATGTCTCTTTTTAGTGTTATGAGCTACTTACGTACAAAAACTCTAAAACACATGCAAAACACCCTTTATGAATAAAACAGTATAACATAGAAAACAAATATTTTGAGTGTTTTTGAGCTTCGTACGTTATAAAAAAAAAAAAAAATCCATGCAGTGTACCATATATCGGGAAATGAGAAGACAACGAGTAACGTTTATTATGAGTTTGTTTGAACTTCTTACGTACCAAACGCTAAAACGCAAGAATAGCTCTTGATAGGGAGAAACAGATCAACATTAAAAAAAAAAAAGATATTTTCAGTGTATTTTACGTTCTTATGTAGTAGATCTCCAAAACGCCAGTAAAGCACCCTATATGACGAAAAGAAACGAGATTTTCAGAAATGTGTCATTTGAATTGTGTCATGAGAGTGCTAGACACCAAAACAAAAAGAACATTGAGAGAAATGTTTTTATTTTTTTCTGTGTTTTTAACTATTTACGTACCAAAACATTGAAACACATGCAAAATACTCTTTATGAAGAAACAGTATATCTTTACTAAAAACATGTATTTATATACTTTGAGCTTTTTAGGTTGAAAATGACAAAATGCATGCAAATTCCTTTATATGAGGAAACGAAAAGAAATTACGAGAAACGTGTTTTATAAGAGTTTTTGAGCCTCTTAGGTACCAAAATGCTGAGATGCATGAATAGCACTCTATGTCGAGAAACAGAATAACATTACCAAAAACGCGTATAACGTGAAAAAAAAAAAAAATGCGTGTTTCAAATTATTAAATATCAAATCGTTAAAATCCATTCAAAACCTATTATATTAATAAACGAAACATTAGCAGAAACAAGTCTTCTGAAAGTTGTTTGAGTGTATTAATCACCAATACGATAAAAAGTATGAAAATCACCGTATCTAAGACTAAAAACAACATTACGAAAGACGTGTCATTTGATTTGAAACGAAATTACACTACCAAGTGGTTTTGAACGTATTAGGCATCAAACGTTAAAAAGAATAGAACTCACCTTGTATGGGAATATAAATCAGCATTACGAAAAACGATTCTTTTTAGTATATATATGAATAAATAAATAAATAAATAAATAAATAAATAAATAAATAAATATATATATATATATATATATATATATATATATATATATATATATATATATATATATATATATATATATATATATATATATATATATATATATATATATATATATATATATATATATATATATATATATATATATATATATATATATATATATATATATATATATATATATATATATATATATATATATATATATATATATATATATATATATATATATATATATATATATATATATATATATATATATATATATATATATATATATATATATATATATATATATATATATATATATATATATATATATATATATATATATATATATATATATATATATATATATATATATATATATATATATATATATATATATATATATATATATATATATATATATATATATATATATATATATATATATATATATATATATATATATATATATATATATATATATATATATATATATATATATATATATATATATATATATATATATATATATATATATATATATATATATATATATATATATATATATATATATATATATATATATATATATATATATATATATATATATATATATATATATATATATATATATATATATATATATATATATATATATATATATATATATATATATATATATATATATATATATATATATATATATATATATATATATATATATATATATATATATATATATATATATATACATATTATAAGAAAACGCTAACACGCATGAAAAAAAATACTGTATGATAAAAAAGAAAACCCTTACGGAAAACCAGTATTTTGAGTGTTTTTAAGCTTGTTACGTAGAAATACTGAAAAATATTTTGAAATGACTTTATATGGGGAAACGAAAAGACATTAACAGACACGTGTATTATGAGTTTTTTTTTTTACCTTCTTAGGTACGAAAACACACATGAACAGCATTCTTTAAGAAGAAAAAGAAAATCACGAAAAAACGTATCTTTTGATTGCATTTATCATTATTAGGTACCAAACCCCACAAAAATGCATGCAAAACAATTATATGGGGGAAAAGAAACGACATTTTCAAAAACGTTTCGTTTGAGTGTTTGTAAGCGTGTTAGGTACAAAATGCTAAATGTCATGGAAATAAACTTATATGAGAATACAAAACATCATTACGAAAAACGTATCGTTTTTTGAGCTAAAACGCACATTTAATGGAGGAAAACACATTTTACGGAGAAAAAAATATTAAAAATAACTATTTAGAGTGTTTTTGAGCTTGTTACGAACAAAAACGCCAGAATGCATGGTAATTACGCTATATGGGGAATGTAAAGGACATTAAAGGGAACGTGTATTATAAGTGTTTTGAGCTTATTACGTGCCAAAATTTTAAAACAAATACATCGACAATACATCGACAAGCACATTAACATTATCTATAAAATGTATTTTGAGTGTTTTTTTCTATTTTTTTTTTAACATTATTAGGTATCAAAACGCCGAAACGCATGCAAAGCATCGTATAGAGTGAAATGGGGCGAAATAACAAGAAACGTTTTTTTTTCTTTTTAATGTTCTCGTGTATGTTAGGCACCAAAACACTATTAAAGCATTAAATGCACCCTGTATGGGAACAAAAAATAACTTCACCAAAAACGTGACTTTTAAGTGTTTTCGACTTACGTAACAAAACGTAAAAAGGCAGGCAAATCATCCTTTATGTGGAAAAAAAAAAAAAAAAATAACATTATCACAAAACACCAAAATGCATGTAAAATACCCTATACGGGGAAACAAAAAGAGATGATGAGAAACGTGTATTTTCAGTTTATTTGTTACATATAAAAACTATAAAACGCATGCAAAACACCCTTTATTGACAAACAACATAACATTACCAAAAACAAGCTTCTTAGTGACCATAACGCTAAAACGCATGAATAGCTGTATATATGGAAAAAAAGAACAGTAATACCAAAAACGGGTATATTTAGTATTATTCACATTGTTAGGAACTAAAAGACAAAAAGTATGCAAAGCACCATATATGAGGAAACGAAAAGACATTATCATAAACGTACCTTTTGAGTGTTTTTGAACGTGTTAGGCACCAAAAATGCTAAAAAGTATGGATAGCACTCTAAATGGGAAAACAAATCAACACAACAACAAACGTTTATTTTAGGTGTTTTTTGAGCTATTTCCCTATCATACCGCTAAAGCGTATGCAGAACACCTTTTATAGTGAAAGACAACAACTTTACCACGTGTATTTTGAGGGGGTTTGGAGCTTGTTACGTACAAAAACGAGAAAAAAAAATGCAAAGTACCCCATATGGGGAACCAAAAACATATTACGAGAAACGTATATTATGAGTTTTTTGAGCCTCTTAGGTACCAAAACGCTAAAACGTTTGAATAGCACTCTATTTGGAGAAACAAAACAAGATTACCAAAAACGTGTGTTTTGAGTGCTTTTCACCATGATGTGTACCACAACGCTAAAATGCATGCAAAGCATGCATTTTAGCATTGGGAAATAAACGAAATTTTCAGAACCGTGTCTTTTGAGTGTTTATTTGCGTGAGAGGTACCAAAACGTAAAAAAAAAAAAAAAAAAAAACCGCTTTTTAGTACTAAATAAGCTCAAAAACACTGAAAATACATATTTCTCTTAATGTGTTTTTCTTTCACCATATTGTTTATTTTTTGCATGCATTTTTTTTTCTGTGTAACAAGCTAAAATTAGAATGAAATTATAGGTTTTTGGTAACGTTATGGAAAAACAGAACGTTACCAAAAACCTATAATTTCAAGCGTTTTTTTTTTTTAGCTTGTTACGCAGAAAAAAAAAAATGCATGCAAAATAAACAATATGGTGAAAGAAAACTCATTAAGAGAAATGTGTATTTTCAGTGTTTTGAGCTTATTTGGTACTAAAACGCGAAAAAGCATGAATATTTGGAGAAACAGAACATTACCAAAACTGTTTATTTTCAGTGTTTTCACATTGTTATGTAGAAAAACAGCAAAATGAATGTAACACTCCATCTGTCGGGAAACGAAACAGTATTTCCAGAAACATATATTTTGGGTGTTTATAAGCGTGTAAGGCACCAAAACCAAAGTTTCCAATTTGGGAAAAAAGAACATTACCAAAAATGTGTCTTTTGGGTGTTTTTGAGCTACTTACGAACTAAAACCTTAAAATGCATACCAAAGACCCTTTAAGTAGAAAAAGAATAATAATATTACCAGAAACATTTTTTTTTATTTCCTATAAGACAAAAAAAAAATCATCCCTATATGGGGTTTCGAAACGAAATTACAAAGAACGTCTGTTATATGTGTTTTTGAGCTTCTTTGGTACCAAGCTCTAAAACACTGTATATGAAGAAACAGAACATCACAAAAACGTCTATTTTGAGTGTTTTTCACATTATTACCTAGCTAAACGCCTAAATGCATGCAAATCACCCGATATAGGGAAAGAGAAGGACATTACGAGAAACGTTTATTATCAGGATTTTCGGGCTTTTTAGATAACAAAACCCGGAAACACGTTAATAGCACTCCGTCTTTTCACTGTTTTTGAACAACTTACTAAAAGAACGCTAAAATGCATGCACAAAACACATTATGGAGAAAATGAATGACATCACCATTACCGTGTTTTTTTTGTTTTTTTTGTTTTTGTTTTACGTATAAAAACACCAAAATGCTTGCAATATACTCTAGATGTGGAAAGGAAAAGACATTACGAAAAACATGTATAATGGATGTTTTTGAGATTCTTAGGTAACAAAACGCAAAAAATCATGAAAAAGCGCTCTATATAAAGAAACAGAACAATTCTATCAAAAAAAAAAAAAAACGAGTGTTTTGAGTATTTTTCACATTTTTAGGTACGAAAACGGTAAACTACATATAAAAGACACCATATGGGATAAAGACAACGTTATTTCCGGAAGGGTGTCTTTTGAGAGTTTATGAGTGTGTTTTGGCACCAGTACGGAAAAAAAGAAAAAAAAGAAGCATCAAAAACGTCTTTTTTTTTTTTTTTTAGCTATTTACGCAACAAAACACAAGCGCATGCACAAATCCCTATAGGGAGAAACAAAAAAAACATGACAAAAAACTTATATTTCAGTGTTTTTGAGCTTGTTACGTAGAAACGCACCAAAATTCACCTAAAGTACCCTATATGAGGAAGAAAAAAAAGAAATGTGTATTATGAGTGTTTTAGGACTTCTTAGCTTGAAAAACGCGAATGCTCATGATTAGCGATTTATATAGAGAAACAGAAAAACTTTACCAAATACGTGTATTTTGAGTATTTTTCATTTTTTTATTTTACTTTTTTACTTATGTACCAAAAAGGCATAATTACATGCAAAACACCATCTAAGGAAAACGAAACGACATTTCCAGAAATTTGTCTTTTGAGTATTTATAAGGTTATGAGGCACCAAAACGCTAAAAAGAATAGAAGCCTACATATATGGAAAAACAAAAGAGCTTTACAGAAAGCCGTGTATTATGAGTGTTTATTACTTACTTACCAAAACGCTAAAAATCAACGAAAACACTGGTATTGAAGAATTAGAATACTATTAGGAGAAACATGTACTTTTTTTTTCACATTGTTAGGCACCAAAACGCCAGAATGCATGCAAAGCACCCTATATGAATGAAAAAAAAAAAAAATCATTGCTAGAAGCGTGTCTTTTGAATGTTTATGAGCGTGTTAGGCACCAAAATCGCTAAAAAAAACATGGTAAGCACCATATATAGGAAAACAAAGCAACGTAACCAAATGAGTGTGTTTTGACTGTTTTAGAGCTACTTACGTACCAAAACGCTAAAACGTTGGAAAACACCCTTTATAGAAAAATAGGATAATTTTACTTCCCAAAAATATATTTTGAGTGTTTTTGAGCCTTTTAGGAAGAAAAACACCAAATTGCATACAAAGTACCCATTATGTGAAAAAAAAAAAAAAGACAACGAGAAACGTATATTATGAATATTTTTGACATTCTTAGGTACTAAAACGCTAAAACGCGTTAATAGCACTTTACATAGAGAGAGAGAGAGAGAGAAAAAAAATTTCCAAAAAGTACTATTTTTAGTGTATTTCACAAAAACACTTTATATAGAAAAAAAATAAACGACATTTCCAGAAACGTGGAAGTGTTTATAAACGTGTTAGGCACCAAAACGGAAAAAAAATTATGGAAAGATCTCGTTAAAGGAAAACCTCCCCAAAAAACGTTTATCTTATATAGCGAAACGGAAAAACATTACGAGAAACGAGTATTATACATTTTTTTGAGCTTCTCAAGTACCACCAAAATGTGTTAATAGCACTCAATTTGGGAAAACAGAACATTAAAAAACGTGTATTTCAAGTTATTTTCACATTGTTCAGTACCAAAACGCCAAAATTCATGCACATACTGGGAAACGAAATGAGATTACATTTAACGTATATTTTGAGTGTGCATTTTAGGCACCAAAACACTAAAAAACATGAAAAACGTGTCTTTTCAGTGTTCTCTCATACCAAAACGCTAAACTGCAAGCAAAAAACATTACTGAAAAAAAAAGTGTTTTTGAGCTTATGTAAAAACGTCAAACTTCATGCAATGTACACTGTATGTGGAAACGAAAAGCATATTAGGAAAAGTGTTTATTATGAGTGTTTTTGAGCTTGTTAGGTACCAAAACGTTTAAATGCATAAATGGCCTTCAATATGGAAAGAAAAAAAAAGAAATAAATCATTACCCAAAACTTGTGGTCTGAGTGTATTTTATATTGTTTGGTACTAAAACGCCAAACTCCATGTAAAGTATCCTACATGATAAAAACAGACAACATATCCAGAAACGTGTCTTTTGAGTGTTTATGAGCGTAATAATAATATTGAAAGAGCCCTATTTGGGTAAATAAAATAACAAAAACATGTTTTTTGAGTGTTTTCCATCTACTTACGTACCAAAACGATAAAACTCATGGATAAAGGAACAAAACATAAAAAAAAAAAAAACGTACATTTTAAGCATTTTTTTTTTATTTGTTACGCAGAAAAACAGCAAAAAAATCCATGCAAAGTACTCTCTATGAGGAAATGAAATGACATTATGAGAAACGTGATTTATGAGTGTTTTTTGAGTTTCTTAGGTACCAAAACGCTGAGAGACAAGAATGTATGCCATGTATGGAGAAATGGAACAAGATTACAAGAAAAACGTGTATTTTGAGTATTTTTCATATTCTTGGGTATCAAAACGTCAAAATGCATGAAAAGCACATGGTGAAAGAAAGCAACATTTGTTGAAGCGTGAATTTTTCGTGTTTATGAGCGTGTTAGGCACCAATACGTTAAAAAGCAAGGGGAAACAAAACAGCATTACCAGAAACGTATTTTTTTACTCTTTTTGAGCTAGTTACGTACCAAAACCATAAAACGCATGTATAACACCCATTATGAAGAAGCAGAATAACATTGCCAAAATTTTTTGTTTGTTTTCAATGTTTGTGAACTTATTATGTAAAAAAAAAAAACGCCAAAACGCTTAGTAGCATATATGGGGAGACGAAAAAAAAATTACGAGAAATGAGTATTATGAGTGTTTTTGAGCTTCTTAGGTACCAAACCCTGAAAAGCATGAATATCATTCTATATGGAGAAACAGAACATTATCAAAAAGTAGTATTTTCAGTGTATTTCATATTGTTATGTACCAAAACGGAAAAATACATGCAAAACATTTTATATGGGGAAAAGAAATGTCATTTCCAGAAACATGTGATTTCAGTGTTCATAAGCGTGTTAGGCACCAAAACGTTGAAAATCATGGAAAACATCCTTTACAGTGAAACAAAACAACTTTATTAAAAATGTGTTTTGAACGTTCAGCTACTAACATAATAAAACGATAAAATGCATACAAAACAACCTTAATGCAGAAACATAATAACTTTATCAAAAACATGCATTTTGAGTTTTTTTTTGTTTATCTTGTTACGTAAAAAAAACGCCAATATGCATGGTAAGTACTCTACATGGGAAAAAAGAAAGAATATTATTTTGGTAATATTGTTCTCTTTCTCCATATAGAGTGTTCTTCATGCTTTTAAGTGTTTTAGTACCTAAAAAGCTCAAATACATATATGATAAACGTTTCTCGAAATGTCTTTTCTTTTCCTGACAAAGTATTTTTCATACATTTTGGTGTTTTTACACGTAAAAAGATAAAAAACTTTAAATACCCGTTTCTGGTATTGTTATTATGTTTCTCAATAAAAAGTGTTTTGCATGGATTTTTGAATTTTGGTGCGTAAATAGATGAAAAACTCTAAAAAAACACTTTTGGTAATATTGTTCTGTTTTTCAATAGCACTCTGATAAACACTCAAAAGACGCGTTTTTTTTTTTCGTAATAATGTTTTGTTTTTTAATATAGGTAACATACATGCTTTTTTAGCACTCTCATAAACACTCAAAAGATATGTTTCTGGAAATGTCGTTTCGTTTTCCCATTTATGGTGTTTTACATGCATCTTGACGTTTTGGTACATAACTGTGAAAAACAATAAAAATAACACGTTTTTGGCAACGTTATTCTGTTTCTCCATATGGAGAGCTATTAACACATTCTCGCGTTTTGGTACCTAAGAAGGTAAAAAAACACTAATAATACACGTTTCTCGTAATGTTCTTTCGTTTCCCCAAATGGATTTATTTCGATGCACTTTTACATTTTGGCACATAACAATGTGAAAACACACAAATTACCCATTTTTTTGTAATATTGTTCTGTTTCTTCATATATAGGGCTATTCATGTTTTAGCGTTTTTTACATAAAAAAAAACACATCAAAGGCGTTTTTGGTATTTTCTTCCCAAATAGTAAGCTTTTGTTGTTTTTTAGCGTTTTGATACCGAAAACGCTCATAAAGACTCAAAACACATGTTTGTGGAAATGACGTTTCTCTATTGATGGAGCTTTGTGAGCATTTTGATATTTTTCTACATAACAATGCAAAAAAACACTCAAAATAAAAGTTTTCGGTAATGTTTTTTTTTTTTTTTTTTCAAATAGAGTGCTATCATGCATTTTCGTGTTTTGGTTCGTAATAAGCTCAAAAAAACTGACAAAAGATTTTTTTCGTTTTTTTTTTTTTTTTTTCCTTTCCCCATATAGTTAATTTTCCATTCATTTTGGCGTTTTCTCCGTAACAACCTAAAAAAACACTGAAAGTACTTTTTTTTTTTTTTTGGTAATGTTATTCTCGTTCCCCATAAAGGGTGTTTTGCACGCCTTTTAACATTTTGCTATGTATTTGGTTCAAAAAGACTCAAAAGAAAAGTTTTTTGCAATGTTCTTTTTGTTTTCTCTTATAGGGTGCTTTCCATGATTCTCAGCATCGTCTTGGTGACTAACACGCTCTTAAACACTAAAAAGACACGTTTCTAGAAATGTCGTTTCCTTTCCCATATAGCATGCTTTGTGTGCTTTTTTTTTCGCGTTGTGGTCCCTAACAACGTGAAGTCACTGAAAATCCACGTTTTTTTTTTTTCTAATCTTGTTCTGTTTCTCCATATAGAGTGCTATTCATACGTTTCATCGTTTTGGTACACGTTTCTCGTAATGTGTTTTCCTTTCCCTATATAGTGTACTTTGCATGCATTTTGTCGTTTTTGTAAGTAACAAGCTCAAAAATTCTCAAAATACACGTTTTTGGTAAAGTTATTGAGTTTATCCATAAAGTGTGTTTTGCATGCCTTTTAGCAGTTTGGTACATAAGTAGATAAAAAACATTCAAAATGCACAATTTTGGTTGTGTTGTTTTCTTTTCCCATTTATGGCAGTTTCCATACTTTTTATTTATTTTTTTTTAGCGTTTTGGTACCTAACACGCTCATAAACACTACAAAAATGTGATTCTGGATAAATAGTTTATTTTCCCCATAGTGGGTACTATTGCATGAAATACACTCAAAATCCTCGTTTTTGGTAATGGTTCTCTTTTTCATGCATTTTATCGTTTTGTTACCTAAGAAGAAGAAACACTCATAATACACGTTTGTTTCCCAATATAGGATGCAATATATGGATTTTGGCAATTCGTTACCTAACAAGGTGAAAAACACCCAAAAAATAAATTCTGGTAATGTTGTTCTGTTTGTACATAAAGAGATCTTTTCACACGTTTTAACGTTTTGGTACATATAAAACATAAAAAAAAAACTCGTAATATACGTTTCTTGTAATGTACCTTTATTTTCTTATATAGAGTGAATGCATTTTGGAGTTTTTCGACGTAATAATCTTAGACACTTAGAATGCACGTTTATAGTAATGTTATTTTGTTTTTCCATTAAAATTTTTTTCCATGCGTTTTAGCGTTTTGTTACATAAGGAGGTCAAAAACACTCTAAACACAAATCTTTGGTAATTTTAACATATATATTTCCATATATGTGCTTTCCATGCTTTTTAGTGTTTTTTTTTCTTTTTTAACAAAAATAAATTTAAAGGACACAGCTTTCTTTTGTCGTTTTTTTTTTTTTAACCATATGGCAGTCTTTGCATGCATATTAGTGTTTTGGTACCTAACAATGTTAAGAAAAAAAAATACACGTTTTAGGTTTTTAGGTTTAGACGATTCCTTTCCTTTATCATATAAAGTGATTTGCATGGATTTTGGCATTTATGTACTTAAGAAGTTCAAAAACACTTAAAAACACGCTTTTTGTAATGTTATTCCAATCCTCTTTAAAGGGTGTTTAGCACGTGGTTTAGCGTTTAGGTACGTAAAAAAGTAAGAAAAAAAAACAGTAGAAATATTTTTTTTATTTTTTTTTGCCAAATAAGGTGTTTTCAATGCATTTTTTTTTAGCGTTTTGATGGCTACCACGCCCAAAAAACTGTCAAACCCTACGTTTCTGATAGTGTCGTTTCCTTTCCCTTCATAAGAGGCTTTGCATGCATTGTAGCATTTTGGTACTTAAAAATGTGAAAAACACTAAAACTACACATTTTAGGTAATTTTATTCTTTCTCCATATACATTACTATTCATGCGTTTTGACGTTTTGATACGTAAACAAAAAAATACCCATAATATACATTTCTCGTAATTTCCTTTAGCTTCCCTATATAAGATAGTTTGCAGACATTTTTGCATTTCGGTACCTTAGAAAAAGAAAAAAAAACACTCATAATACAAGTTTTCGGTAATGCTATTTTTTCTCCATTAAGGCTGTTTTTTGCGTGGATTTTGGCGTGTGTGTACATAAGAAAGATAAAAACACTGAAAAGGCACGTTTCTGGTTATGTTTTTTATTCCCATATAGAGTGCTTTCCTTGTTTTAAGCGTTTTGGTGGGTAACTTGCTGAAAAACACCTAAAAGGCACATTTCTGTTTAATGTTGTTTCACTTCACCATGTATGGATATGCATTTTGGTGTTTTGGTACCTAGCAATGTGAAAAAAAAAAAAAAAACACTTAAATTACACATTTTAGGCAGTTTTTTTTTTTCATATAGAGTAATATTAACGCTTTTCAGTGTTTTGATACCTAAAAAAAAAAACTCAAAAAGGCTCATAATACACATTTTTCGTAATATTCTTTCCTTTTCTCATATACGGTGCTTTACATGTATTTTAGTATCTTTTCTACGTGATAAGCTAAAATAAAACACTCAAATACACGTTTATGATAATGCTATTATGTTTCTCCATTGAGGGTGTTTTAAATGCGTTCTAGCGTTTTTATACGTAAGGTAAAAAAAAAAAAAATCTGAAGACATATTTTTAGAAATGTTATTTTGTATTCCCATATAGTGTTTTTTCCATCCTTTTCAGCGTTTTAGTGCCTCACACGTTGAAAAGCACTAAAAAAACACGTTTCTGGTAATGTCGTTTCGTTTAAATATACAATTTGCTTTTCGTGCATTTTGGCGTTTTTTTTTTTTTTTTTTTGAGGCCTAAAAATGTGAAACAGTAAAAATAATGTTCTGTTTCGTCATATAAAGTGCTCTTCGTGCGTTTTATTGTTTTGGTATTTAAGCTCAAAACACGTTTCTCGTAATTTTTTATTTTTTTTTTTATTTATTTTTTTCCCCCCATATAGGAGGTTTTGTATGCATTTTGGCGTTTCGGTATTTAACAATGTGAAAAACTAGAAAAAAAAAACACGATTTTGTTAATGTTGCGTTTCTCCATGAAGAGTGATTTCACACGTGTTAGCGTTTTGGTACCTAAGAAACTCAAAAACACTTATAATGAACGTTTCTCGTAATGTACTTTCTTTTCCCCGAATGCCTTGCATATATTTTAGAGGTTTTCTATATAATAGGCTGAAAAACACTCACGTTTTTGGTAGTGTTATTGTGTTACTCCATGAAGGTTGTTTTTCATGCGTTTTACCGTTTTTGGTATGAATGAAGCTAAAAGACACTCAAAAGACATGTTTTTGGTAATATTGTTTTTATTCCCATGTAGGGTTATTTCTTTACTTTTTAGAGTTTTTGTGCCTACAACGCTCAAAAACACTCAAAACACACATTTCTCATAATGACCTTTCATTTAACATGTATGATTCTTTTGGCGATTCTTTGCCTAACAAGGTGAAAAAACATTAAAACCCGTTTCTAGTAATGTTGTTCTGTTTGTACATAAAGAGAACTTTTTCATGCGCTTTAGCGTTTTGGTACCTTAGAAACTCAAAAACACTCATAATACACGTTTCTTATAATGTACTTAATAAGTTAAAAAACATTCAGACAAGACGTTGTTAGTAAGTTTTGTTGTGTTTCTACGCAAAGAGTGCAATTCACTTGTTTCAGCGTTTTGGTAATTAAGAAATAAAAAAAAAAACACACATATACAATACATGATTCTCGTAATATCCGTTCATTTCCTCATATAGCGTGCTTTGCATGCACTTTTTTTGTATATAATAAGCTTAAAAACATTCAAAATACACCTTTTTCGTAATAATTTTTGTCTCTCCCAAATGCTGTTTTACATGCGTTTTAAACTAGTGGTGTTCGTACATAACATACGTATATATATATATATATATATATATATATATATATATATATATATATATATATATATATATATATATATATATATATATATATATATATATATATATATATATATATATATGTAATGTATATATATATATATATATATATATATATATATATATATATATATATATATATATATATATATATATATATATATATATATATATATATATATATATATATATATATATATATATATATATATATATATATATATATATATATATATATATATATATATATATATATATATATATATATATATATATATATATATATATATATATATATATATATATATATATATATATATATATATATATATATATATATATATATACATTGCTATTTATGCGTTTCAGCGTTCTGGTACCATAGAAGCTTAAAAACGGTCATAATAAACATTTCTTGTAATGTCCTTTCCTTTCTCAATATAGGATGCTTTTCATTTATTTTAGCGTTTCGGTACTTAACTAGGTTTAAAACACTCAAAAAACACGTTTTTTGGTAATATTCTTTTTCTTCACAAAAAAGTGCTACTTACACGTTTTAGCGTTTTGATAATTAAGAAACTCAAAAACATTCTTAATACACGTTCCTTGTAGTACCCTTTCGTTTTCCTCTAATTGGTGGTTTGCAAACATTTTGTTGCTTTTTTTGTATTTAAGCTCACAAATACTTAAAATGCACGTTTTAATGTTATCATGTTGTAATGTTATCATGTTTCTCCAGAAATGGTGTTTTGCATTTGTTACAGCGTTTTTAGACGTAAAAATGTCAAAAACACTCTAAAAATACGTTTTCGGGAATTATATTTTGTTTGACCAGTTACGTTGCTTTCCGTGCTTTTTAGCGTTTTGGTACCTAACATGCTCAAAAAACAGTCAAAACACACGTTTCTGAATATGTCTTTTCATTTCCTTATATAGGAGACTGAATGGATTTCGGTGTTTTCTTAACAATGTGAAAAACACTCAAAATACACGTTTTAAATAAAATTGTTCTGTTTCTTCATATAAAGAACTATTCATAGTTTTTATCGTTTCGGAACCTGAGAACCTCAAAAACACTTGTAAAATACGTTTCTCGTAATGTACTTTCGTTTCCCAATATAGGATGTTTTGTATGCATATTAGGGTTTCGGTACATAACATGGTGTAAAACAGTAAAATATAAACTCGTTTTTGGTAATGTTGTTCTGTTTCTCCATTAAAAGTGCTATTCAGACGTTTTTTTGTGTTTTGGTGTCTAAGAAACTCGAAAACACTCATAATACACGTTTCTCTTAATGTCCTTCGTTTCCCCTCTCAGGGTCCTTTACATGCGTTTCGGCTTTTTTGTACGTTTTTGTAAGTTTTTTACAAAAAAAAAAAAAACACTCAAAATACACATTTTTGACAATGTTTCTCCATAAAAGTTCTTTCACATGCTTTTTAGTGTTTTGAAACCTTATAAAAACATATAAGCAATTATAAACACACACACACACACACAAAAAAAAAAACACGTCTTTGGTAATGTTATTTTGTATCCCCATATAGGGTGCTTTCCATGCTATTTACCGTTTTGGTGCCTAACACGCAGGAAAAAAAAATAAATAAATAAAAATAAAACAAGACGTTTTTATAATGACTCATTTCCCCGTATAGGATGATTTTTGCAACCATTTTGGCACATTAGTACCTAACAGTGTGATAACACTGGCATTACATGTTTTTCGTAATGTTGTTCTTTTCTCCATACAGTGTGCTACTCACACTATATGTATGTGTTTTACCGTTTTGGTACCTAGGAAGCTCAAAAACTCAAAATTTACGTTTTTCGTATTATCCTTTCATTTCCCCTATAGGACGCTCTGCATACAATTTGACGTTTCTGTACCTGATTTGGTTAAAAATACTCAAAAAAGACGTTTTTGGTAATATATATATATATATATATATATATATATATATATATATATATATATATATATATATATATATATATATATATATATATATATATATATATATATATATATATATATTGTATTAAGAATACTATTCACGTGTTTTAGAGTAATTTCGTTCCACCATATAGAGTGCTTCGCATGGATTTTCATATCTTTGTAAGTAATCATCTGAAAAACACTCAAACTTCAAGTTTTTATTAATGTTACTATTTTCTCCATTAAGGGAGTTTTCCAATCGTTTGAGGGTTTTGGTACGTAAGAAGCAAAAAAAAAAAAAAAAAAATCTAAAAACATGTTTTTAGTCATATTATTTTGTATTAACATATTATATTTTGCATGCTTTTTGTCATTTTAGTGCGTAACATGCTGACAACACTTAAAGTACACCTTTCTGACAATGATGTATCGTTTCTTTCTATAGAGGCGTGCAGTTTGGATTTTTGGTACCTAACAATGTGAAAAACACTCAAAATACACGTTTTTGTTAGTTACTATTTTTCTATATAGAGAATGTTATTCATTCGTTTAAGCATTTTGGTAATAAAGAAGCCCAAAAACAGTCCTCATACACATTTCTCGTAATGTTCTTTCCTTTTTAAAATATATGGTACTTTGCACTCATTTTGGCGTTTTGGTTCCTAAGAATGTGATAAACATTCAAAGTACACGATTTTGGTAAAGTTTGATTCGTTTTATCGTTTCGGTACCTTAGAAGTTGAATAACACTTATAATACACGTTTCTCGTAATGCCCTTTCGTTAAACCATATAGAGTGTTTTTATTTAATTTTGGTGTTTTCATACTTAACAAGGTCAAAAACACAAAAATATACCTTTTTTTTTTTGGTAAGGTTAGTTTGTTTCTCAATAACGCGTGTTTCGCATGCGTTTTAGCGTTTTGGTATGTAAGAAGCTTAAAAACACTAAAAGAAATACATGTTTTTGGTAATGTTGTTTTGTATTCTGTTATAGAATCCATTTAGCGTTTTGGTGCTTAACATGCAAAAAAAAAAAAAAAAAAAAAACATGAAAGGCACGTTTCTGGTAGTGTCCTTTTATTTCCTCAAATAGGAAGCTTTCCGTGCATTTTGGCGTTTTGATACCTAATAATGTGAAAAACGCTTTAAATGGACATCTTGTTAGTACTCTGTTTTTCTATATATATATATATATATATATATATATATATATATATATATATATATATATATATATATATATATATATATATATATATATATATATATATATATATATATATATATATATATATATATATATATATATATATATATATATATATATATATATATATATATATATTGCGTTTTAGTGTTTTGGTACCTAAGAAGCTGAAAACACACATATTATTTCGTTTCCCCATTTAACATGCAATACATGTATTTTCGTATTTAGGTACCTAACAAGGCTTCAGTTTTTCTATAATGTGTTTTACTCATGCATTTTTGCGTTTTGGTACCTAAAAAACAAATAAAAAAACATTCATAATAAACGTTTCTGTTAATTTCCTTTCTCTTCACCATCAAGGCTACTTTATTTGCATTTTTGCGTTTTTTATAGCCGACAAGCTCAAAAATACTCAAAATATACGTTTTTTTGTAATAGTATTTTGTTTCTACTAAAAGGGTGTTTTGAAAGCGTTTTAGTGTTTTGGTACATAAGAAGCACAAAAAGTCAAAAGACAAATTTTTGGTAATGTTTTTATTCCCATATAGGGTGAATTCCGTACTATTTAGCGCTTGGGTGCCTAACACGTTCAGAAACACTCAAAAAAACACGTTTCTAATGTTGTCGTTTCGTTTCCTCTTTATCAAAAACAAATATTTTGAGTGTTTTTAAGCTTCTTACGTAGAAAAACGCCAAGTTTATGCAAAATATCCTATATGGGGTAACGAAAAGACTTTGGTAGAAACGTGTATTATCAATATTTTTTTATCTTCTTAGATACCAAAACGCGAAGTCGCGTTAGAAGAACACTATATGGGGAAACAAAACAACATTACCAAAAACGTATGATTTGAGTGTTTTTAATATTGTCAGGTACCAAAACGCAACTGTGCATGGAAAGCCCGTTATATGTGGAAACGAAACGACATTACAAGAAACGTATCTATTGAGTGTTTTTATGAGTGTTAGAAAACAAAATTAAAAAAATCATGGAAAGCACCCTACATAGGAATGGAAAACTACATTACCAAAAACGTGTCTTTTGAGTGTTTGTGAGCTTGATAGGCACAAAAACGAAAAGAAGCATTAAAACCATCCTATATGGGATAACAAAACAACATTACCAAAAACGTTTTTTTTTTTTTAACTACTCACGTACCAAAATAATTAAAGGAATAGTGGAGAAACAGTATATCTTTACCAAAAACGTGTATTTTGAGTATTTTTCAATTTCTTACTTTGAAAAATGCCAAAATGCATACAAAACGCTCTATATGAGGAAACGAGAAGACATTACGAGATACGTGTATTATAAGATTTTTTTGAGCTTCTTAGGTATCAAAAAGCTAAAACGCATGAATATCACTTTTTTTTTTTTTTTTAAGAAACAGAACAACATTACCAAAAACGTGTCTTTTTAAGTGTTTTCACCTTGTTAAGTACGAAAATGCCAAAATGCTTGGGAAGCCCTTTACATGTGGAAAACGAAACGAAATTACCAGATAGGTGTCTTTCCAATGTTTTTTTTTTTTTTTTAGCGTGTTAGCAACAAAGGTCTAAAAAAAAAAAAACATGGAAAACACCCTGTATAAGAATAAAAAAACATAATTAAAAACGTGTCTTTTAAGTGTTTTTCATCTTCTTACGTACCAAAACGCTAAAACGCATACAAAACACCCTATATGGAGAAACAATAACATTACCAAAAACAAGAGTTTTGAGTGTTTTTCTTTTTTATGAGAATTTTACCCAGAAAACGCCAAAATGCCTCCACAGTACCCTATATATATGGAAATGAAAAGACATTACGATAAACATGTATTATGAGTGTTTTTTATCTTCTTAGTTATATATACTCTAAAATGCATGAATAGCACCCCATATGTGTGTTATAAGCGTTTTTGAGCTTCAAATGTACCAAAATGCTAAAACACTTTTCTATGTGAAGAAATAGAACATTATAACCAAAAACTGTATTTTTTAATGTATTTCACATTCTTAAGTACGAAAACGCCAAAATGCATGTAAAACACTGTAAGGCGAAGAAAAACGAAATTTTCAGAAACGTGTTTTTTGAGTGTTTATGAGCGTGATATGCACCAAAACGAAAAAAATCATGGAAACTACTTAATATTGAAAACAAAACATAACCAAACAGTGTTTTTTCAAAGCTTTTGAATCACCTACGTCTCATAACGCTGAAACGCATAAAAAGAAAAAAAAATTATGGAGATGTTTAACTTTAGCAAAACGTGTATTATTAGTTTTTAGCTTCTTAAGTAGAGAAATGCCAAAATATATGCAAAATACTCTATATGGGAAAAAAAAAAGACATACGAGAATCGTGTATTATGAATGTTTTTGAGCTTCTTACGTACCAAAACACGAAAACACATTTTAAAAGTAGGAAAGTAAACAATATTGCTAAAAATGTGTATTTTGAGTGTATTTCACATTAATTGGTACCAAAAGACCAAAATATACGCAAAGCACCACATTTGGGAAAAAGGAAACGAGATTTAGAGAATAGTGAATTTTGTGTGTTTTTGGACGTGTTAGTCTGAAAACTCCAAAAAGCGTGAAAATCACAGTATATAGGAAAACAACATTCCGAAAAACGTGTCTTTTGAGTGTTTTTTTAATTCTTATGTAAAAAAACGATGAAACGCTAGCAAAACACCCTTTATGGTGAAACAATAACATTACCAAAAAACAAGCATCTTAGGTACCAAAACGTTAAAACTCACGAATGTGAGTTTCTACATGAAGAAAGAAAACTACATTAACAAAACGTTTATTTGAAATTTATTTCAGATTAATAGGTACCAAAACACCAAAAGTCATGCAAATACTATTAATTGGGGGAATGAACTGACATTACTACAATCGTGTTTTCTTTTTTTTTTCAGCGTGTTAGGTACACAAAAACGGTAAATAGGATGGAAAGCACCCTATATGTTAATACAAATTATTACCAAAAACTTAACTTTTAAGTCTTTTTAAACTTCTTACGTATCAAAACGCTAAAATGCATTCAAAACAACCTGTATAGAAAAATAAAAATAACATTACCAAAAACGTATATTTTCAGTGAATTTGACCTTATTACATACAATAACACTAAACATCATACAAAGCATCACATAAAGGAATAAAAAGGATGATACAAGAAATTTGTCTTATGAGTGTTTTTTTTTTTTTAGGAACCAAAACGCTAAAACGTCTGAAAAGCACTCTGGAAAAAAAAAGCCCTACCAAAATCGTGTATTTTGAGTGTTTTTTTTTTTTACATTACTGGTTACAAAACAGTGAAAATGCATGCAAAGCATCCAATATAGGAAAAAGAAATGACATTACTAGAAACGCATCTTTTGATTGTTTTTGAGCGTGTTAGGCACGAAATCGCTTAAAAGAAGGGAAGTCACCTATAAGGGAATACAAAACAACTTTACTAAAAACGTTTAATTACAGTGTTTTTATTTTTTTACCTTCTTACTAAGACGCCAAAATGCATTTAATGTACCCTTTATAGGAAAAGGAAAGAACATTACGAGAAACATGTATTATGAGTGTTTTTTTTTTTTTTAGCTTCTTATTTTACCAAAACGCTAAAACGCATGAATAGCACTGTATATGGAGAAAAGGAGAATCCTTACCAAAAATATGTATTTTTAATTGTTTTTTTTTCTCTTGTTACGTACCGAAACTCTAAAATGCATGCAAAACATCATATATGAGGAAACAAAAGGACGTTACGAGAAAAATGTATTATGTGAGGTTTTGAGCATCTTAGGTACCAAAATGATAAAATGTGTGCATAACACTCTTTTTGGAGAAACATAACATTAACAAAAACGTATATTTTGATTTTTTTTTTTCACATTCTTTGGTGCCAAAACGCCAAAATGCATGTAAAGCCCCAAAAAAGGGAAAATGAAACATCATTACAAACAGTCAAAAGTCAAAAACAGTCAAAAGACAGATTTCTTGTAATGTCGTTTTATTTCTTTATATAGGAGACTTTGAATGGATTTTGGTGTTTTACTACCTAACAATGTGAAAAAATACGAAAAATGTCAAAATATACGTTTTAGATAAAGTTGTTCTCTTTCTCCATATAAAGAACTATTCATAGGTTTTATCGTTTTGGTACCTAAGAACCTCAAAAACACTTGTAAAATACGTTTCTCGTAATGTAATTTGTATGCATATTGGCGTTTCGGTACATAACATGATGTAAAACAATAAAAAAAAAACTCGTTTTTGGTAATGTTATTTTAATTCTCCATTAATAGTGCTATTCATACGGTTTTTGTGTTTTGGTACCTAAGAAACTCAAAAACACTTATGATATACGTTTCTCTTAATAACTTTTCGTTTTCCTTCTCAGGGTCCTTTGCATGAGTTTCGGCGTTTTTGTACGTAACAAACTCAAAAACACTCAAAATACACGTTTTTACCAATGTTATTCTGTTTCTCCATAAAAGTTGTTTCACATGCTTTTTAGTGTTTTGAAAGTTTATGAAAACATATAAGCACTCATAAACACTTAAAAACACGTCTTTGGTAATATTATTTTGTATTCTCATATAGGGTGCTTTCCATGCTATTTACCGTTTTGGTGCCTAACTCGCTGAAAAAAAAAAATAAATAAAAAAATAAAAAAAAAAAAAATATATATATATATATATATATATATATATATATATATATATATATATATATATATATATATATATATATATATATATATATATATATATATATATATATATATATATATATATATATTATAATGATTCACTTCCCGTATGGGAGGTTTTTGCAACCATGTTGGCGTTTTAGTACCAAACAGTATGAAAACACTGAAGTTACACGTATTTTTTCGTGTCGTTGTTTTCTCCATACAGTATGCTACTCATGCATTTCAGCGTTTTGGTACCTATGAAGCTCAAAAACAAAACAAATTTAACTTTTTCTTAATAACCTTTCATTTCCCCCTATAGCACGCTCTGCATGCATTTTGGCGTTTCGGTACCTGACTTAGTTAAAAAAAATACTCAAAAAAGATGTTTTTAGTAATATTCTTTTTTTTTATTTTTTTTTATCAAGTCACATATCTTATTTTCCATGCTTTTTATCGTTTTAGTGCGTAACACACTGAAAACACTCAAAGTACACCTTTCTGACAATAACGTTTCCTTTTTCTCTATAGAGGCATGCATTTTATTTTTTTAGTACTTAATGTGAAAAAAAGCACTCAAAATATACGTTTTTGGTAAGGTTATTATTTTTCTATATAAAGAATGTTATTCATTCGTTCAAGCATTTTGGTAATAAAGAAGCCCAAAAACAGTCCTCATACACATTTCTCGTAATGTTCTTTCCTTTCTAAAAATGGGGTACTTTGCACGCATTTTGGCCTTTTGGTTCCTAAGAATGTGAAAAACATTCAATATACACGATTTTGGTAAAGTTTATTCTTTTTCTTTATATAAAGTTTTATTGATTCGTTTTGTCGTTTCGGTACCTTAGAAGTTGAGCAATACTTAAAATACACGTTTCTCGTAATGCTTCTTCGTTTCACCGTATAGAGTGTTTTAATTTAATTTTGGTATTTTTATACATAACAAGGTTAAAAACACAAAAATACACTTGTTTTTAGTAAGATTACTTTGTTTCTCAATAACGCGTGTTTTGCATGCGTTTTAGAAGAAAAACACTCAAAAAAGACATGTTTTTGGTAATGTTTTGTATTTTCTTATAGAGTGCTTTCCATTTTATTTAGCGTTTTGGTGCTTAGCACGCAGAAAAAAAAAACACATAAAAGACACGATTCTGGTTGTGTTATTTTGTTTCTACAAAAAGGGTGTTTTTAAAGCGTTTTAGCGTTTTTGGTACATAAGCACAAAAACAGTCAAAAGACAAATTTTTGGTAATGTTGTTTTTATTCCCATATAGGATGACTTCCCTATTATTTAGCGCTTGGGTACCTAACACGTTCAAAAACACTCAAAAGACACGTTTCTAATTTTGTCGTTTCGCTTCCTCGTTACCAAAAACAAGTATTTTGAGAGTTTTTGAGCTTCCTACGTAGAAAACGCGAAATTTATGCAAAATATCCTATATGGGGAAACGAAAAGACTGGTAGAAACATGTATTATCAATATTTTTGATCTTAGGTACCAAAACGCGAAAACGCGTTAGAACAACACTATATGGGAAAACAGAACAACATTACCAAAAAAACGTATGATTTGAGTGTTTTTAACATTGTTAGGTACCAAAACGCCAAAATGCATGGAAAGCCCGTCATATGTGGAAACGAAACGACATTACATAACACGTATCTTTTGAGTGTTTTTATGAATGTTAGGAAACAAAATTATAAAAAGCATGGAAAACACCCTATATGGAAATAGAAAACAACATTACCAAAAACGTGTCTTTTGAGTGTTTGTTAGCGTGATAGGCACCAAAACGATAAGAAGCATTGAAGACACCCTATATGGGATAACAAAACAATATTACCAAAAAACGTCTCTTATTAGCATTCTTTCTTTTTTTTAACTACTCACGTACCAAAATGATTAAACGAATAGTGGAGAAACAGTATATCTTTACCAAAAACGTGTATTTTGAGCATTTTTCACCTTCTTAGAAAAATACCAAAATGCATACAAAACACTCTATATGAGGAAACGAAAGGACATTACGAGATACGTGTATTATAACAGTTTTTGAGCTTCTTAGATATCAAAACGCTAAAACGCATCAATATCACTGTTTTTTTTTTTTTTAAGAAACAACAACATTACCAAAAACTTTTTTTTTTTTCATCTTGTCTGGTACGAAAATGCCAAAATGCCTGCAAAACCCTTTACATGGGGAAAACGAAACAAAATGACCAGACAGGTGTCTTTTCATTATTTTTTTTAGCGTGTTAGGCACCAAAGCTCTAAAAAAAAAGCATGGAAAACACCCTGTATAAGAATACAAAACATAATTGAAAACGTGTCTTTTAAGTGTTTTTCATCTTCTTACGTGCCAAAACGCTAAAATGCATGCAAAACACCCTATATTGAGAAACAATAACATTAACAAAAACAAATCTTTTCTTTTTTTTCTTTTTTTTTTAGGGTTTTACGCAGAAAAACGCGAAAATGCAAGTAGACTACCCTATATATGGAAATGAAAAGACATTATGATAAATATGTATTATAGGTGTTTTGATCTTAGTTATATATACTCTAAAATACATAAATAGCACTCTATATGTGTGTTATAAGCGTTTTTGAGCTTCTTATATACCAAAATGCTAAAACGTATTTCTATGTGAAGAAATAGATCATTATTACCAAAAATTGTATTTTTAATGTATTTCACATTCTTAGGTACTAAAACGCAAAAATGCATGTAACGCACCGTGTAAGGCGATGAGAAAAACGTGTTTTTTGAATGTTTATGATCGTGATATATACCAAAACGACAAAATCATGGAAACTACTTCATATTGAAAACCAAACATTACTAAACCGTGTCTTTTCAACGTTTTTGAACCACCTACGTTCCATAACGCTGAAACGCATGCAAAAAAAAAAAAAAAAACATTATCGAGAAGAAGTATACCAAAACGTGTATTTTGAGTTTTTAAACTTGTTGTAAAAAAAAAGCCAAAATATATGCAAAATACTCTATATGGGGAAAAGAAAAGACATACGAGAATCGTGTATTATGAATGTTTTTGAGCTTCTTACTTACCAAAACACGAAAACGCAAGAATACCACTCTAAAAGGATGAAAGTAAACAATATTACTAAAAATGTGTATTTTGAGTGTATTTCACACTGATAGATACCAAAATACCAAAATGCATGCAGAGCACCGTATTTTGGGAAAAAAAAAATTAATGATATTTATAGAAGTGTGAATTTTGTGTATTTTTTAAAAGTGTTAGGCAGAAAACTCCAAAAAGCGCGGAAATCACATTATATAGGAAAACAACATTAAGAAAAACGTGTCTTTTTAAGTGTTTATGAAATTCTCATGTACCAAAACGATAAAACGCAACCAAAACACCCTTTATGGAGAAACAGAATAACATTACCAAAAACAAGCTTCTTAGGTACCAAAACGTTAAAACTCATGAATAGCACATTACATCAAGAAACAAATCAACATTACGAAAACGTGTATTTAAATTTTTTTTTTCAAATTCTTAGGTACCAAAATGCTAAACTTCATGCAAATACTATTAATTGGAAAAATTAAATGGCATTACTACAATGTCTTTTATGAGTGTTTTTTTTTTTTTTTCAGCGTGTTAAACTCACAAAAACACTAAATACCATGGAAAGCACCCTAAATGTTATTATAAATCATTACCAAAAACGTAACTTTTAAGTCTTTTCAAGGTTCTTACATATCAAAACGTTAAAATGCATTCAAAGCGCACCTGTATAGAGAAACAGAATAACATTACCAAAAACGTGTATTTTCAGTGTTTTTGACCTTATTACATACAAAAATGCCAAACATCATACAAAGCATCACAATAAGGAAATAAAAGGAGAATTCAAGAAATGTGTCTTATGAGCGTTTTTTGAAAAGCACTCTGGAAAAAGAACAGCCTTACCCCCAAAAAATGTGCATTTTGTGTGTGTTTTTTCTTTTTATATTATTAGTTATAAAAGCAAAGCAACCAGTATAGGGAAATGAAACAACATTACTAGAAACGTATCTTTTGATTGTTTTGAGAGTGTTAGCCACCAAATCGGTAAAAAGAAGGGAATACAAAATAACTTTACTAAAAACGTGTCATTATAGTGTTTTTTTTTTTTTTTTAGCTTCTTACTAACACGCCAAAATGCATTCAATGCACCCTATATAGGAAAAAGAAAGTACATTACGAGAATCATGTATTATGAGTGTTTTTTTTTTCTTTTTTTTTAACTTCTTCGTTATCAACACGCTAAAAACGCATTAAAAGCACTGTATATGGAGAAAAGGAGCATCCTTACCAAAAATGTGTATTTTGAGTGCTTTTCACCTTGTTACGTACCGAAACGCTAAAATGCATACAAAGCATCATATATGTGGAAACAAAAAGACATTACGAGAAACATGTATTAAATGGGGTTTTCAGCATCCTAGGTACCAAAATGAACCAAATCGTGTAAGGCACAAAAACACTATATAGCATCCTCTTTGGGAATACAAAAGAGCATTACCAAAAAATGTGTCATTTTAGTGTTTTTATGCGCCTTACGAACCAAAACGCTAGAACGCTTACAAAGCTCCCTTTACGGAGAAACAAAATAACATTACAAAAAATCATGTACTTTGTGTTTTTGAGGTTGTTACGTTAAAAATGGGGAAGTGTATGGAAACCGCACTATATGTGAAAACGAAATGACTTTACAATAAACGTGTATTATAATTGTTTTTTTTGAGGTTTTTAGGTACCGAAACGCTAAAACACGTGCAATAGTTCCCTTTATGGAGAAAGAGAACAATATTGCCAAAAAATGTTTTTTTTCTTATTTTCACCTTGTTAGATACCAAAACGCCAAAATGCATACAAAACATCCTGTATGCGGAAACGAATAGACATTAAGAGTGTTTTTGATCTTTATTACCAAACGCTAAAGCGCAGGAATAGCTCTCTATATGGAGAAAAGAAACAACATTAACAAAAACGTGTATTTCAAGTGTTTTACACATTGGCAGATATATATATATATATATATATATATATATATATATATATATATATATATATATATATATATATATATATATATATATATATATATATATATATATATATATATATATATATATATATATATATATATATATATATATATATATATATATATATATATATATATATATATATATATATATATATATATATATATATATATATATATATATATATATATATATATATGAAAAACCCTTTATATGAGGAAACGAAACAGCATTATCAGAAACATGTCTTTTGGGTGTTTTTAAAACTGTTCAACACGGAAACATTAAAAAAAACATAGAAAGCAATATAAAAGGAAATAAAAAAAAAGTACTAAAAACGTGTATTTAGAGTTGTTGTTTTTTTACCTTCTTTTGAACTAAAATGCTGAAACGCTTACAAAACATTCTTTATGAAAAAAAAAAACAAATAATATTACAAAAAAAATAAAATAAAAAATTTGTGTGTGTGTGTCTTTGAACTTAATACATATAAAAAACGTCAAAATGCCTGCAAAACATCCTATATAGGAAACGAAAGGATATCACGAAAAATTTTCATTATTAGTGTGTTACAGCTTCTTAGGCTGCGAAACCCTAAAACACTCTATAAGCACCTATGCGGAGAAACATAACAACTTTATTTAAATGTGTATTTTGAGAATTAAATGCATGTATGCAAAACCCATTACATGACTATATGAAAAGACATTAAAAGAAACGTGTCTATTTTGTGTTTTTTTTTTTTTTTTTTTTTTTGTGTGTGTGTGTGTGTGTGTGTGTGTGTGTGTGTGTGTGTTTGGCACCAAAAAGCTAAATAGTATGGAAAGCACCTTATATGGGAATATAAAACAGGAAGTGTCCTTTAAGTGTTTTAAGCTACTTCCGTACGAAAAAATAAAAAATAAAAAAAATAAAATGAAACACCTGCAAAACATCGTTTATGGAGAAAATGTGTATTTTTGAGTGCTTTTGAGCTTTTTACGTAAATAAACGACAAAATGCATGCATAGCACCCTATAATTGTGAAAAATAATATTATGAGTTTTTAGGTAGAAAACGCTAAAGCACTTAACCAACACTCTTTATGGAGAAAAATAACATTGCAAAAAACGTGTTTCAATTTTTTTTTTACCTTGTTAAGTATCTAAACGCCTAAAAGCATACAAAGCATCCTATATAAGGAAATGAAATGACATTAAAAGATAATTTTTTTATGAGTGTTTTTGAGCCTTATAGGTATTAAAACGCTAAAACGCATGAATAGCATTCGGTATGGAGAAAAAGAATAACATTACCTAAAACGTGTTTTTTTGAGTGATTTCATATTGTCAGCAAAGCACAAAAGTGCATGCAAAGGCATCTATATCGGGAAAAGAAATTACTTTACCAGAAACATGTCTTTTGAGAGTTTTTGAACGTGTTACTTACCAAAACGGTAAAATGCATGTAAAACACCAAAAATAGAAAAAAAAAACAATAACATCATAAAAATTGTATATTTTGAGTGTTTTTTTTTCACATTCTTAGGTACCAAAACGCCAAAATTCATACAAAACCCTATATATTGGGAAACTGAACGACATTAGCAGAAAAGTGTCTTTTTCTTTTTTTAGTTTTTCTTTGTGTCAGGTACCAAAACGCTAAATAGCATGGAATGCACCCTATATATAAAAAAAAAAAAAGGAAAAAAAATACTACCAAAAACGTGTCTTTATGGGTATTTTCAAGGTTCTAACGTACCATAACGCTAAAACGTATACAAAACATCGTTTATGAAGAAACAGAAAAACGTTACGAGAAATAATTATTTTCAGTGTTTTTGAGCTTGTTATGTTATGCAAAGCATTCTCAATGAGGAAAGGAAAGGACATTATGAGAAACATGTATTATTAGTGTTTTCTAGTTTCTTAGGTGCCAAAACGATGAAATTCGTGTTTAGAACTCTTCATAAAGAAACCAAACATTACCAAAAACGATTTTTTTTTCTTTTTTTTTTCACCTTAGTACCGAAACGCGAAAATGAATGTAATCTATCCTATATGGGAAAATGAAATGACATTACAAGAAACGTGTATTGAGTTTTTTTTTTTTTGCGCTTCTTAGGTACCAAAACGCTCAGACGCAAGAACAGCACTCCATATTGAGGAACAGAACAACATTACCAAAACTTGTATTTTAAATGTTATTTCACATTGTTAGGTAACAAAACGCCAAAATGCATGCAAAGCCCCCTATTTGAGGAAATGAAAGGATAATACCAGAAACGTGTCTTTTGTGTATTTTTCTGCGTGTTAAGTACTAAAACGCTAAATAGCATGGAAAGCACACTATAAGGACATTCAAAACAACATTAGCAAAATCATGTCTGTTGAGTGTTTTTAAGCTTCTTACGTACCATAACCCCAAGACGCAGGCAAAACACCCGTTAAGGAAAAACAGATTAACAGTACCAAGAAGGTGTATTTTAAGTGTTTTTTAGCTTGTTATGTAAAAAAAATACCACGTTTCTCGTAATGCTCTTGCTTTACTCGAGTAAAGCAAGAGCATTACGAGAAACGTGTATCATAAGTGTTTTGAGCTTCTAAGGTAACAAAAAGTTAAAAAGCGTAAATAGAACTCTATATGGAGGAACAGGAGAAACTTCCAAAATCATGTATTTTGAGTGGTTTTCACATTGTTAGGAACCAGAATGCCAAAATGTGTGCAACGACCCCTAGATTGAGAAAGAAAAAAAACATTTCGATAAACGAGTATTATGAGTGTTTTTGAGCTTCTTGGCTACGAAAATGCTAGAACGTATGAATAACACTCTACATAAAGTAAAATTAACGATATTATGAAAAAAAAATGTATTTTGAGTATTTTCATATTGTTAGGTAAAAAAAAAATCTAAAATGCATGTAAAGCCTTTTAAAAAGGGAAACGAAACGTTGTTGTCACAAACTAGTCCTTTGAGTGTTTTTGAGAGTGTTGGGCATCAAAACGCTAAAAAAAAAAAGCATGAAAAGTACCCTTTATGTGAATAAAAAGAATTACACATGTCTTAAGAGTATTTTTTTATAGCTTTATACGTACCAAAACGCTCAAACACTTGGAAAACATCCTTTATGAAGAAAAAGAATAATATTACCAAAAACGAGTATTTTGAGTGTTTTCAGCTTATTACCTACAAAAAATCGAAAATGCATGCAGAGCATGCTATATGAGGAAACGAAAGGATATTCAAAGAAAAGTGCAATGTATTTCTTTTCGAGCTTTAAGTACCAAAACACTAAAACGCTTCAAGAGCAGTCTTTATCGAAAAAAAAAAAAAAAACAGAATCCATTACCAAAAATGTTTTTTTTTTTTTTTTTTTCACTTTGTTAGGTACCGAAACGCGAAAATGAATACAAAATATCCTATATGGTTAAACGAAAGGACATTATAAGAAACGTGTATTTTGAGCTTCTTAATTACCAAAATACCAAAACGCATGAATACCATCTTATATGTGGAAATAAAAAACAACCTTCAGAAAAGGGTGTATTTTTATTTATTTATTTATTTATTTTTTCACAGTTAGTTACCAAAACTCCAAAATGCATGCAAAGCCACCTATATGGGTAAACGAAAGAATGTTACAAGAAACTTGAATTTTGAGTGTTTTGAGCGTGTTAGGCATCAAAACGATTAAAAACAAGGAAAGCAACATCATCGTCAACATAACATCGTCAAAAAGATTTATTTTCAATGCTTTTCACTTTTTTACCCTCAAAAACGCCAAAATGCATTTAAAGAAACCTATGAGGAAAGGAAAGGACATTACGATAAACGAGTAATGTGAGTGTTTTTTGAATTTCTTAGATTCCAAAAGGCTAAAAAACACGAATAGCGCTCTATATAGAGATATAGAATATTACCAAAAACGTGATTTTTGGGTGTTTTCATCTTGTTAGGCAATGAAACGGTAAAATGCACCCAAATGACCTTATATGATTAAACGAAAGTAAATTACAAAAAAAACGTGTATTATGATTGTTTTTTAGCTTGTTAGGTACCAAAAAGCTAAAATACATTAGCATTATATGGAAAAAGAAAAAAAAACTACCAAAAACGTGTATTTTGAATGTTTTTCACATTATTACTTACCAAAACGCCAAAATAAATGCAAATCCACTTATATGGGAAACCGAAACGATATTATCAGAAACATGTCTTTTGAGCGTTTTTTTTTTTTTTTTTTTTTTTTTTGTGTGTGTGTGTGTGTGTGTGTGTGTGTTTTAGACACTAAATTAAAAGAAAAAAAAAAGCATGTAAAGCGCTCTATAGAAACAATATAGACAATAGAAATATTGAAAAAAAACGTGTCTTGAAGAGTGATTTTGAGATTCTTACGTAACAAAAAGATAAAACACATGCAAAATACCTTTTATGGAGAAAGAGAATAACATTACCAAAAAACGTGCATTTTTTCTTTTTGGAGAAATAAAACAACATTACCAAAACCAAAAACGTACACTTTGAGCCTTTTTCACATTGTTAATAACGAAAATGCCAAAATGAGTGCAAAACCTGTTTTATGGAGAAATAAACGACATTACCTGAAACGTTTATTTTGTAGGTTTCCAGCGTGTTACGCACCTTAAAACTAAATATCATAGATTGCATACTATACGAGAAACTAAAGCAACATTACCAAAAACGTGTCTTTTGAGTGTTTTTAAGCTTCTTACGTACGAAAACGCTAAAAGGCATGCGAAACACCTTTTATGGATTAACAAAATAACATTATCAAAAAGGTGTATTTTGACTGTTTTTGAGCTTTTGAGGATCAAAAGTGCATGCAGAGCACCCTATAACTGGAAACAAAAGGACATTACGAGAAAAGTGTATTATATATGATTTTGTGCTTCTTAGGTACCAAAACACTAAAACGCATGAATAGCACTCTTTTTCGAGAAACAACAACAATAACAAAAACGTATATTTTGAGTGTTTTTTCACATTTTTATATACTGAAACGCCAAAAAAGTATACAAAGCTAGAACTGTATTAAATGACATTACCAGAAAAGTGACTTTAGAGTGTTTTTGAGCGTAATAGTCAGTAAAGCGCTTAAAAGCAAGGTAATCTCTCTATATGAGGAAAAAAACATTACAAAAACCTTCTTCTAGAACTTTTTTTAATTTTTTTTTATTTAAAAATATGGTAAAACATAATAAAATGACCAAAAAACGTGTATTTTCAGTGTTTTTAACTTACTAAATAACATTGAAGATGCATGCAAAGAACCCTAAATGAGGAGTCAAATGGACAATACGAGAAACGTGTATTATGAGTGTTTTTCGAGTTTCTTAGGTACCAAAACGCTAAAACGCGTCTTTATGGAGAAACAGAAGAACATTAGCAAAAACGTGTTTTAGGAGGGTTTTTCAGTTCGTAAGTACCGAAACGCCAAAAATCATACAAGTCAACCTATAAACGAAAGGACATTTCGAGTATTTTTTCAACTTCTTAGGTGCCAAAACGCTAAAACGCCTGAATAACAGTCTATATGGAGAAACAGAACAACATTACATAAAAAAGTGTATTTTGAGTGTTTTTCACAGTTAGATACCAAAACGCCAAAATGCATGGAAAGCCCCCGTAATGGAGAAACAAAACGTGTCTTTTGTGTGTTTTTGATCGTCTGAGGCACCAAAACGGTAAAAAGCTTGCCATATTTGGGAATAAAAAAATAACGACCAAAAACGTGTCTTTTAAATGCTTTTAAGTTTACGTTCCAAAACGCTAAATCGCATGTAAAACACCTTTTATTGAGAAACAGAATAACATTACTAAAAATTGGTATTTTGAGTGTTTTGGAACCTCTACAAAATAAACTGTACAAAAACCCGTACAAAATGGCCAAAATATGCAAAGTATTCTATTTGAGGAAAGGAACGAAAGGACATTACGAGAAACGTGTATTATGAGTGTTTTTGAGTTTCATAGGTACCAAAACATAAAACCGCCTGAACAGTAGTCTTAATGGAGAAACAATAACATTACCAAAACATTTTCTTTTTCTTTTTTATTGGGGGGTTTTTCACCGAGTTATGTACAGAAACGCCAAAATGCATACTAAGCATCCTATATCAGGAAACGAAAGGACATTAAAAGAAACGTGTTTTATGAGTGTTTTTGAGCTTAAGTACCAAAATATACATGGAAAAAAAAAGAACAAAATTAGCTAAAACGTTTATTTATTTATTTTTTTATTTATTTATTTTTTCATATCGTTAAATAGCAAAATACCTAAATGCATTCTAAGGCCACTATATAAAGAAACGAAACGACGTTGCGAGAATCGTGCCTTTTGAGTCTTTTTGAGCGTTTTAGATACCAAAACGATAAAAAGCATAGAAAACAGTTATTTGCTATACAAAATAACATTTCTTATAACATGTCTTTTCAGTGCTTTTTACTTTACGTCCGAAAACGCTGAAATGCATGAATAAAACCCTTTATGGAGAAACAGAATAACAATACCAAAAAACGTGTAATTACAAAAAAAGACAAAATGTATGGAAAGTACTGTATATATATTGAACATGAACAGGAGCGTGTATTATAAGTGTTTTTGAATTTCTTAATTACCTAAAGGTAATTAATCACGCTGAAACGCGTGAGTAGCACTTTTTGAGAAGAAATGAAAAACATTACCAAAAAACATGCTTTTTGAGTGTTTTTAACCTTGTTAGGAAACGAAACGACAAAGTAAATGCAAAGAATCCTATATATGGAAACGAAAGGCATTACGAGAAACGTGTATTATAAGAGTTTTTGAGCTTTTAAGGTACCAAAACTCTAAAGTGTATAAAAAGCACTCTCTATGCAGAAATAGATCCTACTTGCAGTACGTATGTGTTAGCTGCTAGTTCAGACTCACGCACACCAACCACACAAAGGCAAGGACGATCACAATCTAGAACCAGAATGTCAACGCCCTATAATGGTAGGAGTCCCTCTAGACAAAGACAAACAATTGAATGTTACAATTGCCACAAATTTGGACACTCAGCAAGGGACTGCTACGCTAATATCACCTGTTCCAACTGTCAGTATAAAGGTCACAAAGAATCAGTATGTAGAAATCCTCCTTGGTGTACTTATCATCACAGAATTGGGCACAGGACAGCATACTGTCGTGCTAGAAGTCAGGATTTTTGCAATGGCAAAAAAGAGAAAAACAGTACAACTTAGTCACTTCATCAGTAGCCAACAGACAATCAACTCGCCACATTTCATATCAAAACCAGGAAATAAAAGAATCCAAAGCACAGTCATCGCACTCCAACTTGGATAAAAGCCAGGAAGTAAAGGAAGTTATCTATATAAATGACAACTCCGGAGGTCCGCTCATAGCCGGACGAGTGTTTGATGAACCCAGTCACATGTTTCTAGACACAGGAGCACGTATAAACCTAATCAGTCTAGATTTTCTAAGAAAAGCGAAACCTGGTTTGGTCATTATTGAGCCAACCACATTCAACATTCATGGAGTTACCGGAAACAAACTCACACCTTTAGAAGAAACACATATAACTGTAACTTTTGGGAACTATTACATGTTTGAATTAACAGCTGTTGTGGTAGAACAGCAAGCGTTCCCAGGAAACTTACTCATTGGATATGACACAATGCAAGATGAAGACATAACTATCTTCCCTGCGAAGGAAGGAGTTAAAATATCTTACAAGTTTCTACCATTCGTTAACACCCGCAGCCAAGATGTCGTGGCACCAGTTAGTCAACATCCTAAGACAGAAGTAAACACAGTTCCCTCAGATAATAACGTGGCAGAGCGGTACTTAAACAATTCATCACCAGTACTTGACGAGAATTGCATTCCTACGGAACGTCATGAAAAGACAAATTCCCCACTGATAACCCAAAAGAACAAACAACATGCACCAACCGAAGCCTTGAAAATTGTTTCAGGTTCTGTAACAGAGTGCACGCTGTTGCAGGCTCAGTCTATTTGCAAGGTAAATGTTAGTCTAAAAGGAATAAGTGACCATGTGACAGCGATTGCCTTAAGCGAGTCGTCGCGTATTCGTGGAATAAATTTAGAAAGTGGTCTTTACCATACAAACAGGGGTAAATCTGAAGTATTTGTCATCAACACGCTTCACACAGACGTAACTATTAAGAAAGGAACAGAGTTAGGACTTTTCCAAGTCAGTAAAGCTAAAGAAATAATCAATAATCAAGACTTTAGCTCTGATAAAGATGAACAAATAGCACAAGTGTTTTCGCTACAAGAATCCTCACAGAGTAAGAAAGAGATAAAGAAACACCTCGCTCCCACTAGTCGTCCAGATCTTGAGAAAGAACTAGTACACTTACTACACCTGCATAAAGCAGCAGTTGCTTTGCCAGGAGAAGCCTTGGGTAAAACAACTCTATTGCAGCACAAAATCAAACTCCAGCCAGGAACACAGCCTATTTACGTTCCCGCATATAGACTACCGCATTCTAAACTTGCCACTGTTGATAAATTGATTGAGGATATGTTGTCACAAGATGTCATAGAACCTAGTGACAGTGAGTGGAATTTTCCACTAATACTTGTCCCCAAACCGGACGGTACCATGAGACCAGTGATTGATTACAGGGAACTCAACAAGAGAACAATTCCAGACAGACTTCCGCTTCCAGTCATTTCTGATGTTCTTCGAAGTCTAGGCACTTCAAATAAGTTATTTAGCACAATTGACATAAAATCTGAATTTTGGCAAATTGAGCTCGATGAAGCTTCACGTCCATTGACAGCATTTTCTACACCAACAGGACATTATCAATTTCGTAGAATGCCATTCGGATTATCGAACAGCCCACTTACTTACATGAGATTAATGAACAATGTCCTACAAGGTTTGATTGGGAAGACTGCTAGTGTTTTCCTTGATGACATTTTAATAGTTTCACAAACAGAAGAAGAACACTTCCACAAACTAAACCAAGTCTTCACCAGACTCGTATCAACAGGATTAAAGATCAAGTTGGAAAAATGTCGCTTTCTACAGGAGAAAGTAACTTACTTAGGTCATCAAATAGACAGTCAAGGTCTAAGGACAGTACAATCAAAGGTAGACGTCGTAAAACAATTTCCTCAACCAACCTCATTTGAAAAAGTAAGAAGCTTCTTAGGACTAATAGGATATTATAGAAAATTTATCAAGAATTACGCTGACATAGCACAACCATTGAGTTCACTCCTGAAAAAGAATACTACATTCTCTTGGGGTTCTTCCGAAACCAAAGCATTTGAAACACTGAAAAACAAGCTCACAAGTTCGCCAGTATTGATTTTCCCAGATTACACAAAAGAATTCATCTTGTGTACAGATGCCTCTGACATTGGGTTAGGAGGAATACTAATGCAGGAAAGAAATGGTAATCCACACCCAATTGCATATGCTTCCAGACTTTGCACAGCTGCAGAAAAAAATTATAGCATCACAGAACGCGAGACTTTAGCAGTGATTTATTGCCTAGAACACTTCAGAGATATCATATTGGGTTACAAGATTAGACTGTGGAGAGACCACACCGCAATTCAGAATCTGTTTAAACACAAGAATTTAAGAGGACGCTTAGCACGTTGGTTTGTGACACTGCAGAATTATGAAATAAACTTTGAATACATACCAGGAAAGAAAAATACAGCAGCCGATGCCCTATCACGAAACATAGTCTCACACGGAGAAGTAAATAGTGCAGTATGCAGTATCCAAGAACTAACCACATTAGACAATGAACTTGCATACTCAGAACAGAGAAAAGATGACACTTTGAAGCAAATAATAGAACACCTTGAAGGTAATACAGACAGAGAAGCACAGACACTAACAAAGAAATATAAACTATCAGAATTCCAATTACATAATGGATTGCTATACCGCAATACCGAAATAACATGCAAAGGAGTATCACGTGGAAAAGTGAAACAGTTAGTTATACCCAAAGAGTTGTACCAAATGTCTTACACTTCATTCATGATTGTGCAACTAGTTCTCACCCAGGAAAAGAAAAGGCTTATAGACAAGCACAACTGAAATACTATTGGACAGACATGAGAAAACAAATCTACAATCATATAGATAATTGTAACGTTTGCGCAGAAACAAAAGGACACACACGCACACCAGCACCAATGTTGAATTACCCAATCCCTGAGAAACCGTGAGATAGAATTCACCTTGATACCTTGGAGTTGCTCCTAACTGAAAATGAATTTAAATATTTACTAGTAATCATCGATTATTTCTCCAGATTTTGCATTTTACAGCCAATACAGAACAAGAAAGCAGAGACAATCGCTACAACTACATTTGAAAAAGTAATATGTCCATACACAACCCCAAAAACTATCATCACTGACAATGGTCCTGAATTTAATAACGCTATTCTAGCAGAAATATGTCGCATTTTCAACATAAAGAAAATAAATGTACACGCCTACAAACCGGAAAGTAACGGAGTTGTGGAAAGACTTAAAAGAAAAGTCATCACTTGTCTACGTACACTGATAAATCCACACAGCATTACATGGGACACATGGATACCGCACGTCACATGTGCTTTGACCACACAAATCAATTCAGCCACAGGTGAAACGCCACATTATATTCTTTTTGGAGAGGATAAGAATTTACCATACTCACTTCTAGAGTCAGCACCGCTTCATGTCTATAACTATGATGATTTCATACTAACTAGAATCAATAAATTCAAGGAAATTTACCAACGTATCAGAGATCACATGAATCAATACTCACAAGACTTAACAAAACAACAACATAAAAGGGCACGAGAAATAAAAATACAGCCAGGAAATATAGTCATGGTCAAACTACACACGCCAATAGGAAATAGCAACAAACTTTCGCCCAAGTTCAAGGGTCAATATAAAGTCATTGCACCAGATAGTGGAAATAAATTCACAATACGAAATTTGGAAACCGGTGATATTACACGACCATGCAGATGAGCTCAAACAGACAAACATGAATGAATTTGGTGAAAATGCAGTCATAGATAGTGATGAAACAAATAGCATAGAAACAGACAAGACAGAAACAGACACAAATAATGTAGAAACAGGAACAGATAGTGCACAGACAGAAACAAGTCACTACGCAGCAGACGATGAAAGCCATGATTACAGGAAGAAATTAAGAAGTCATAGAAAACAAGTTTTGCCATTAATTTGCACCAATGAACTCTCATTAGAAACTGAATTTTATGAGAATGTTGAAGAAATATTAAATGAGTTGAACATAGATTGTTATTCTTTTTACAGGTAAAGATGAAGCAAGTGGCATGCATGTTCTCAGCTATAGTAGTTCTAGCAACAGCCTGGGACCCTGTGAAGCCCGGAGCTTTAGTAAGGAAAATCGGCGGCATGATCATTGTGAACCGCTCAGTAAGAGTACTATTGAAATTTGACAATATAAATGTTGTAAGAGAAAATGTCAGACATATCAATAACGGTTTACAGATGGTAAAAGACAAATTGATAATTAGTGAGATATCCAATGTGAGATTAGAGAAGAAATTAGATGCTATACAGACGAAGGTCACCAAAATAGAAAATAACTTCCTACATAGCAAAAGCAAAAGAGGAGTAGGTATCGCAATAGCGATCGGATCGTTAGTAGGTCTTGGAGTAACAAATATTGGTTTGTATGCAGAACTTCGCTCAAATGTAAATAATCTACAAAACTCAGTGTCCAGAATCGATGTCTTACAAGAAGAAACAGAAGATATACAACTTACCATAGATGAAATGATTAATAGCATAGAAACCTTAAGTACAGAGAACTCTAATTGAAAGAATCCCTGGAAATTTTCATGGTCTTGGATCAGTTGCACATTAAGATAAATGAACTAAATGCTGAAATGGAACAGTTAATTCAAGACTTAGTGATGGCTAATGCTGGACATGTTACATACACATTATTTTCAATATCACAACTTCTAAACATAACTCAACAAGCAAAATATGAGTGGAATTTTCAACCTTTCGTTGATTCAAATAATATTGCTCTATATTATCCCATTCTTAATACATTTATAAATGATACTGGACATTGACATACCATTTTCATCAGAATTGAAATATCACATGTATAATCTGATTCCTTTCCTAATGAAATTTAATTGTTCCATTATAACAGTTGATACTGATATAACATCTCTAACAAATTACATCCTATCCATAAATGGTTTGAAAGAAAGTGTAATAGTAAATGATGATCTATTGAACTGTAAGAAAACTAACGTAGACCTGTACATTTGCTCAGCTACTTATTTTACTTTCAATGAAGCATTGAGTCACTCATGTGCCGCATCCTTGGTGAAAAATATATCCATTGTACGTAATTGTCATTTCAAGGAAGAAACTCCCACACCACGTCATGAAACTATCCAGGAATCTCACTACTTATATTTTCCAAACAAGACAACTGTATCAGTCATATGCCCAGGATTTCAACCTCAGATAGCATCAATAGAAGGCTTATATCGTGTACCAGATCAATGTGAACTTCATAGCCCCACACTCACAACAGTAGCAAATAGGAAAAAGACTATTGTACTAAATAGAGAAAATGTTTTACAGGACATTACTATGAAATTCCCAGACAGAGCTCCTCCTTTGAAAATCAGAAAGATTAACAAAAAAAGACTAGTAATGCAGATACACACACAGATACTATGTGGTATATAATATATGTACTTCCATTTCTCTTGATAGTCACATTGAGCACAATATCAATGATACTTATGTACAAGAAACTCAAGAAATCATCCATCGAAATGAAACACATTTCCGAGCCGTAACCCTGTAGTAGGTATGTAAAGAACAGCAAGCATGTAATATTGTAAATAGAATAGGTATGTAAAGAAGAGCAAGCATGTAATATTGTAAATAGAATTTATTGCATAACAATTTTGTCGGGACGACAAACCGTAGCTGCCGAGCCCTGTAATAGGAACTACTTTGCATGAAGAAAAGAATAGATATAAGAGTAGAATTAGAAGGAAATTAGAGACGCGTTAGAGAATCTAACGCCAGTATTAGAAGAATTGTGCAAGAGGTGAACAGGACGTTGAATTGATAACAGCCAAGCTTAACTATAAACAGCCGGTTTGTTTTATGCCCATTCAGCTTGTTAAAGGTTTACCTCCCATTGGGTGGAGATTAAAACGTCATTCATTTTGTTTGATATTATTGGCTATGGAAATCTATGACGTATGCCTCGACACCTCTCGGACAATCCTCAAGTCACATTTAGCGTCAGTAGCAGCCAGACACTAAGATATTACAGACGCACAACCCGTGTCGCTCTGTCACGAGTTATTCATAGACTTAGACTCTGATCAAGACACAAGAGTCTTAATAACTTTGCTAATAATCTTAGTCGTGTGATTGAGTAGTATAGAAGTGCACTGTTGTTGAGCTGTAAGACAATTTATATTTTCTAAATAAAACGCAACACACCAGACTAACTTTGATAGCCCACTTGCACAAGGATGTTGTGAGTGAAGATTATCCAGAAAGATAATAGTCGTCTCCGATACCATGCTACGCCCACCGACACATAGTCGTCACAGAGGCTAGAGACAGTGCACACAAACACGCCGCACACAATGATACATGCTTCTCGTAATACTCTTTCGTTTTCCTATATAGAGTGCTTTGCTTGAACTTTGGCATTTTTTTGCATAACAAGCTGAAAACCTCTTAAAGTACACTTTCTTGGAACTGTTAATCTGTTTTTTCCTTAACGGGTGTTTTACTTGCGTGTTGGGGTTTTGGTACGTAAGAAGCTTAAAAACACTCAACAGACATGATTTTGCTAATGTTTTGAATGTCCTTATAGAGTGCTTAACACGCAGAAAATAGACAAAAGACACGTTTATCTTAATATCCTTTCACTTCCTCAAATAAAAGGTTTTGCATGCATTTTGGCGTTTTCTTAGCTAACAATGTGAAAACATTTAAAATACAAGTTTTGATAAAGTTGTTCTGTTTCTCCATATGGAGTGCTATTCTTGCGTCTCAGCGTTTTGGTACCTAAGAAGCGCAAAAACACACAATACACGTTTTTTGTAATGTTATTTAATTTTCCCATATACGATGGATTACATGCATTTTCGCGTTTCGGTACCTAACAAGGTGAAAAAATGTAAAAAAAAAAGTTTTTTGTAATGTTGTTCGGTTTCTTTATGAAGCCGTTTTAGCGGCTTCATAAAGAATCCGGCATCAAAACGGTAAAACGAGATTTAGCGTTCTGATGCCTAAGAAACTAGAAAACACTAATAATACACGTTTCTCATAATGTCCTTTCCTTTCCCCATAAAGAGTGCTTTGCATACATATTGGCGTTTTTTGTACGTAACAGGCTCAAAAAAAAGCTCTAAATATTTATTTCGTAATGTTTTTTATGTTTCTTCATAAACGATGTTTTGTATGCGTTCTAGCGTTTTGGTACGTTAGAACCTTGAAAATACTTAAAAGACACGTTTTTGATAATATTTTTATTCATTTTTTTTTACATGCGTTTTACCGTTTTGGTACGTAAGAAATTCAAAAAGACTTAGAAGACACGTTTCTGGTAAAGTAATTTCTTTTCCCCATACAGGTGGCTTTGCATGCACTTTTGTGCTTTGCTAACTTTATGAAAACACAAAAGAAAAAAAAACACGTTTTAGGTTATGTTATTCTTTATATAGAATATATATGTTTATTCTTTATATATATTTATATATGTTATTCTCTATATATATTATTCTCTATATAGAATGCTATCCATGCATTTTAGCGCTTTAATACCTACGATGCTAAAAAAAAAAAAAATCATAAAAAACTGATCTAATAATGTTATTTCATTTCCCCATATAGGATGCTTTAGTACGTTAGAAGGTTTCCATATACGCGTTAAGGTATTTAACAAGGAAAAAAAAAAACAACAACTCAAAAACACGTTTTTCGTAATGTCATTTTTCTCCATAAAGAGCGTTGGTTAATCGTTTTAGCGTCTTGGTACCTAAAAACTCACAATATTCTTATTCATAACATCGTTTCGTTTTTCCATATAGGGTACTATGCATGCATTTTGTCGTTTATTTACATAAAAAGTTCAAAACACTCAAAAATACACTTTTTTTGGTAACATTATTCATTCTTTCCATAAACGAAGTTTTGCATGCGTTTTTTTTTTCTTTTCGTACGTAAGTAGCTTAAAAACACTTAAAAAGACACTTTTTGTTTTATATTCCCATATGAGGTGCTTTCCATACTATTTAGCGTTTTGGTGTCTAACACGCTCAAAAAAAAAAAAAAGAAGACTTTTTTTTATGTCTTTTCATATCCCCATGTAGTGGGTTTTGCATGCATGCATTTAATTCTCAAAATACACATTTAAATAAAGTTCTTATGTTTCTCCTTATAGAGTGCTAATTATTTATTTTAGGGTTCTGCAACCTAAGAAGCTCAAATACACTAATAATACGCATTTTTCGTGATGTCCTTTCGTTTCCTTATATAGGATACTTTGCAGGCATTTCGACGTTTATATAAGTAGTAAGCTCAAAAACAGTAAAAAGATACACGTTTTTTTAGTAATGTTATTCGTTTTTTTTCATAAAGGATGTTCTATAAGCAGAAGCTAAAAAACACTCTAAATACACGTTTTTTAATAGTTTTTTTTTTATTTCTTTATATAGGGCTTTCTATGCTTTTAAGGTGTCTAACTTTTTTTTCTTGTCTAACACGTTTAAAAACACCCAAAAGACACGTTTCTAATAATATCGTTTCATTTCCTCATATAAAGGGTTTTATATATATATATATATATATATATATATATATATATATATATATATATATATATATATATATATATATATATATATATATATATATATATATATATATATATATATATTTTTTTTTTTTTTGTGGGAGGGGCTTTTAATACCTGCTAATGTGAAAAACAGTTGAAAAAAATGTTTTTGTTAATGTTGTTCCTTTTTTCTATATAAAGATCAAAAACACTCACAACACAGGTTTTTCTTAATGTATATTCGTTTCCGTCCGCATACAGGATGTTTTGTATGCATTTTGGCGTTTTTATATCAAACAAGGTGAAAAAAACAACAACTTTTTTTGGTAATATTGATCTCTTTCTCCATAAAGGGAGCTATTCACGTGTTTTAGCGTTTCGGTACCTAAAAACCTCAAAAACAATTCTAATACACTTTTATTGTAATGTTCTTTCGTTTTCACATATAGTGCGGTTTCCATACACTTTCCCATTTTTTTAATGTAAGAACCTCAAAAAACACTCAAAGTACATGATTTTTTGTAATGTTATTCTGTTTCTCCGTTAAGGAAGCTTTGCATGCGTTTTAGTGTTTTGGGACGTAAGGCGCTTAAAAACACTGAAAAGACACATTTTTGGTTTTGCTGTTTTGTATTCCCATATAGGGTGCTTTCTATTCTATATAGTGTTTTTGTGCCTAACACGATTTAAAACAATGAAAAGACACATTTTGTGTCTGGTAATGATGTTTCATTTTCCCTTTTTGGGGGATTTCCATGCATTTTGGCGTTTTGGCACCAAACAATGTGAAAAAACTCAAAATATACGTTTTTGTTAATGTTCTTTTTCTCCAAATAGAGTGTTATTTACACATTTTATCATTTTGGTACCCAAGGTACTCAAAACCCCACATAATACATGTTTCTCATAACGTCCTTTTGTTTCCTCATATATGATGCTTTGCATGCATTTTAGAGTTTCGGTACGTAACAAGAGAAAAAAAAAACATTAAAAATACATATTTTTGGTAAGGATTCTCCTTTTCTCCATATACAGTCCTATTCATGCGTTTTAGCGTTTTGATAAAATAAGAAGTTAAAACAAAAAAAACACTTATAATACATGTTTCTTGAAATATTCTTTCCTTTCCCTATATAGGGTATATAGGGTACCTATATAGGGTACAATATAATGACACGTTTTTATAGCAAAGTTGTTTTGTATTCCCTTATGGGTGACTTCCCTTCTTTTAACCGATTTGGTGCCTAACACGCTCAAAACAATCAAAAGATGCGTTTCTAGTAATGTCGTTTCTTTTTCCTATATTGGATGCTTTGCATGCATTTTCACGTTTTTCTAACCATTAATGTAAAAAAAAAAAAAAACACTCAAAATACACGATTTTGGTAAGGCTTTTTTTCCAGAGTGGTTTTCAGACGTTTTAGCGTTTTGGTTCCTAAAAAAAAAAAACACACACACTCATAAGACACATTTCTTTTATTTCCTTATGGTGATGCTTTGTATGATGTTTGGCGTTATTGTATGTAATAAGGTCAAAATCACTGAAAATATACGTTTTTGTTAATGTTATTTTATTTCTCTATACAGGTTGCTTTGAATGCATTTTAGCATTTTGACACGTAAGAAGTTTAAAAAGACTTAAAAGTTAAGTTTTTGGTAATGATTTGTATTAACATATAGGGTGCTTTCTATCCTATTTACCGTTTTTGTGTACCTAACACGCTGAAAAAAAAAAAGAAAAGTAAACACGACTGTAGCAATGCCAGTTCATTACCCGAATTAATAGTATTTGCATGAATTTTGGTGTTTTGGTACCTATTAATCTATTTTGGTAATGTTCTTTTCTTTCTTCATGTAGAAACTCACATTCGTGACTTTTAACGTTTTGTTAAGAAGCTTGTTTTTTAGGTAATGTTATTCTGTTTCTCCATAAAGGGTGTTTTGCTTGCGTTTGATCGTTTCGTTACATATAAATTTCAAAAACATTCGTAATGTTTTTCATAATGTTGTTTTCCTATATGCTGTGATTTCCACGCTTTTTAGAGTTTTGAGCCTAACACGTCCAAAAAACACACAAAATTCACATTTCCCTAAATCTCGTTTTCTTTTTTCCCAAATATTGTGCTTTGCATACATTTTGGTCTTTTGGTACCTATTAATGTGAAATACACTTAAAATACACATTTTTAGTAATATTATTTACTTTCCTCCTTTTAAAAAGCTATTCTTGTGTTTTCGTGTTTTGGTACGTAAGAAGCTCAAAAACATTCATAATACACGATTCTCGTATGTCTTTTCTTTTCCCCATATAGAGCATTTTGCATACATTTTGAAATTTTTCTACTTAACAAGCTAAAAAACTCATAATACACGTTTTGCTAAAGTTAAACATCTCCATATTTTTTTTTCTTTTTATGCGTTTCAGCGTTATGAGACGTAGGTGACTCAAAAACATTGAAAAAACAGTGTTTGGTTATGTTTTGTTTTCAATATTAAGTAGTTTCCATGATTTTTGTCGTTTTGGTGCATATCACGCCCATAAACACTCAAAAAACACGTTTCTGAAAATTTCGTTTTTCTTCGCCTTACAGAGTGCTTTACATGCATTTTGGCGTTTTCGTACTTAAGAATGTGAAATACATAAAAAAAATACAGTTTTTGGTAATAATGTTCTATTTCTTCACATAGAAATGCGTTTTAGCATTTTGGTACATAAGAAGCTCAAAAACGCTTATAACACACATATGGGGTGCTATTCATGCATTTTAGAGTATATATAACTAAGATCGAAAACACTCATAATGCATGTTTATCGTAATGTCTTTTCATTTCCATATATAGGGTACTGTGGAGGCATTTTGGCGTTTTCTGCGTAAAATGCTCATAAACAAAGAAAAACACTCAAAACTCTTGTTTTTGGTAATGTTATTGTTTCTCCATATAGGGTGTTTTGTATGCGTTTTAGCGTTTTAGTACGTAAGAAGATGAAAAACACTTAAAAGACATGTTTTTAATTATGTTTTGTATTCTTATACAGGGTGTTTTCCATGTTTTCTTTTTTTTAGAGCTTTGTTGCCTAACACGCTAAAAAAAAAAAAAAATTGAAAAGACACCTGTCTGGTAATTTCGTTTTGTTTTCCCCATGTAAAGGGGAAAAACCCAGGCATTTTGGCATTTTCATACCTGACAAGGTGAAAACACTTAAAAAGACACGATTTTGGTAATGTTGTTCTGTTTCAAAAAAAAAAAGTGATATTCATGCGTTTTAGCTTTTTGATACCTAAGAAGCTCAAAAACTGTTCTAATACACGTATCTCGTAATGTCTTTTCGTTTCCTCACATAGAGTGTTTTGTATGCATTTTTGGCATTTTTCTAAATAAGAAGATGAAAAATACTCAAAATACACGTTTTTGGTAAAGATATACTGTTTCTCCACTATTCGTTTAATCATTTTGGTACGTGAGTAGTTACAAAAAAAAAGATACGTTTTTGGTAATGCTGTTTTGTTTTGTTATCCCATATAGGGAGGTTTTAATGCTTCTTTTCGTTTTGGTGCCTATCAAGCTCACAAACACTCAAAATACACGTTTGGTAATGTTCTTTTCCATTCCCATGTAGGGTGCTTTTCATAATTTTTATAATTTTGTTTTCTAGCATTCATAAAAACACTCAAAAGATACGTTTCTTGTAATGTCGTTTCGTTTCCACATATAAAGGGTTTTCCATGCACGACTGCGTTTTGGTACCTGACAATGTTAAAAACACTCAAATCATAAGTTTTTGGTAATATTCTTTTGTTTCCCCATATATTGTTGTTCTAACGCTTCTTCGCGTTTTGGTATCTAAGAAGATAAAAAATATTGATAATACATGTTTCTACCAAAGTCTTTTCGTTTCTCCATATTGGATATTTTGCATAAACTTGGCGTTTTTCTACGTAAGAAGCTTAAAAACACTCAAAATACTTGTTTTTGATAAAAAGGAAACGAAACGACAACATTAGAAACGTGTCTTTTGAGTGTTTCTGAACGTGTTAGGCACCCAAGCGCTAAATAGTAGGGAATTCACCCTATATGGGAATAAAAACAACATTACCAAAAATTTATCTTTTGACTTTTTGTGCTTCATATGTACCAAAACACTAAAACGCTTTCAAAACACCCTTATTGTAGAAACAAAATAACATTACAAAAAACGTATATTTTGAGTATTTTTGAGCTTGTTGCCTATACAAAAAGCAAAAATGAAAATAAAGCAGTTTTTATGGTGAGGAGAAAGGACATTAACAGAAACGTTTATTATGAATGTTTTTTATTTGTTTTTTAGGTACCAAAACGCAAAAATGCATGAGTAAAACACATTATAGAAAAACCGAAGCCTTGTTAGGTACCTAAATACGAAAATACATGTAATGGATCTTATATGAGGAAATGAAATATGTGTGTTTTTCAGCTTCTTAGGTACCAAAACACTAAAACGCCAAAAAAAAAAAAAAAAATGGAAAAAACAGAGTACTAACAAGATGTCTATTTAAAACGTTTTTCACATTATAAGGTATCAAAACGCCAAAATGCACGCAAAGCTGCCTATTTGAGGAAGTAAAAAGGACACTACCAGAAACGTGTCTTTTTTTTTTTTTTTTTTTTGCGTGTTAAACACCAAAACGCTAAATGGACTCTATAAGAGAATGCAAAAACAACATTACCAAAAACATGTATTTTTTTGTGTGTTTTTAAGCTTCTTATATACCAAAACGCTAAAACGCATGCGAAACACGCGTTATTGAGAAACAAACCTTACCAAAAAAAGATGTATTTTTGCGTTTTTGACCTTGTTAAGTATGAAAACACCAAAATTAAATCAAAACTCTCTATATGGTGAAACGAAAGGGGATTACGAGAAACATGTATTATAAGTGTTGTTCAACTTCTAAGGTACCGAAACGATAAAACGAATCAAACTTTACCAAAATCGTGTACATTGAATGTTTTTCACATTCTAAGGAATCAAAACGCCAAAATGAGTGCAAAGTGCCATATATTTTAGAAAGGAAAGAACATTACGAGAAATATGTAGGATGACTGTTTTTGGGCTTCTTTATTACCAAAATGATTAAACGAATGAATAACATTCCCTATATAGAAAAATAATAACTAACAAAAACGTGTATTTTGAGTGTTTTTCACATTGTTAGGTACCAAAAAATCCAAACTGCACGCCTCTATAGAGAGAAACGATACATCATTCTCAGAAAGATGTACTTTAAGTGTTTTAAGTATGTTACGCACTAAAATGATAAAAAAGCATGGAAAATAGAATATGTGAATACAAAATAATATTACTAAAAACATGTTTTTAGATTTTTTTTTTAGCTTCTTACGTACCAAAACGCTCAAACGCTTGGAAAACTCCCTTAATAGGGAAAAATAGTAACATTAATAAAAACTTGAAGTTTGAGTGTTTTCCAGAGGATTACTTACAAAGATACGAAAATACATGCAAAGCACTCTATATGGAGAGAGAGAGAGAGAGAGAGAGAGAGAGAGAGAGAGAGAGAGAGAGAGAGAGAGTGGAGAGTCACCGCCGTGGAGGACGGACGTGTTTTCAGTGTGCTCCGCGCATTCAGATCAGTTCTTCAGTAACGCAAATCTCCATCCATTAGAGGTCAGGAAAAGGTCAAGAATGTTGGGCGTATCTCCAAGACGGTCAGAAATACGAGTAGGGTGTTGCACCAATTACTCTAGGTCATGGAGGATAGCAAAGTTGTAGGCTAGTTCACCAGGATGGTCAGTGAAGGGAGAGGAAAGCCAAAGCTTATCCGTCCATGTATGGAGTATGCTTCACATGTCTGGGGGGGTTCCACTAATACTGCTCTTCTAGACAGGGTGGAATCAAAAGCTTTTCGTCTCATCAACTCCTCTCCTCTAACTGACTGTCTTCAGCCTCTCTATCACCGCCGCAATGTTGCATATCTAGCTGTCTTCTACCGCTATTTTCATGCTAACTGCTCTTCTGATCTTGCTAACTGCATGCCTCCCCTCCTTCCGTGGCCTCGCTGCACAAGACTTTCTTCTTTCTCTCACCCCTATTCTGTCCACCTCTCTAACGCAAGAGTTAACCAGTATCCTCAATCATTCGTCCCTTTCTCTGGTAAACTCTGGAACTCCCTGCCTGCTTCTGTATTTCCAACTTCCTACGACTTGAATTCCTTCAAGAGGGAGGTTTCAAGACACTTATCCACCAATTTTTGACCACTGCTTTGACCCTTTTATGGGACTGGCATTTCAGTGGGCATTTTTTTTTATTAGATTTTTGTTGCCCTTGGCCAGTATCCTTCCTACATAAAAAAAAAAAAGAATGTGTAGGGAAGGACACGTGGTTCGTCAGACCCTGCACCATCAGGAGGCTGTTAAAGGCATCCTGCTCCAGGTGGAAGTTTAGATCCCCCAGAATCATGACGTGGGAACACTTGTGCCGCTGTAGCATAGTGTCCAGTTCCTCTGTCAGAAAATCTAGCGCTGAACGTCCTTGCCTTGGGGGACGGTACATGACACACAGGAGGAGTTCTGTGCTGTCATTTATCACCACTCTGAAGAACAGCGCCTCCATTCCTTCAGGCAACACGACGTCAATTTTTTGAGTTTGGAGGCCGTGTTTGAAGCAGGCAGCCACACCTCCGCCCACTCTATGCTCACGGTCCTTCCTCACCCACTTTGTGTAGCCCGGGATGTTGCCAAACGTCGGCTCCACCTCACCACTGAGCCACGTTTCCGTGACGGCAACAATGTCCGCGTTGTGTCGGAGGACAAAGTTGTGGGTGAGGTCACCAAGGTTGGTGCGAAGACCCCTCACGTTCGCCGACACAACAGTCAGGTGTCGGCTGAGTTGGCCAGTCTTTTGTTTTTCCTTGGCGCTGGTTTGACTTGGGGCTACCTTGGCAGGGGGAGGCGCGTTACTACCTACCCTGCCACATGAGTGGGCTCCAGTCGTGGTGTTGCCTGGATTGTTGTTGCCATGATGGTGGGCAGGGATGGAGAGGGGAGTCTCGAAAGGGCAGCTGAGGTTGAGGATTTAACTCTTTTCTCCATCCTTCTGTCAGGACCCTTCTGAGAATCGCTTCCTGCCTTATATCAGCAGTGCGGCTGTAACACACCTCGGATGTGTGTCCGAGGCGGGAGCAGTAGTCGCAGCGTGGTCTGTCTCCACCTCTGACGACCCTTTGGGATCTAAGATGATGTGGGTGGGGCTGGGGTGCGGGAGGGTTGGGTCGCGCACCTGGTGTGGCGGAGTGAGGTCCTAATCGCTGCTGACCTCGTTTCTTCCTCCTCTTGTTGCTGCTGTTCCTGTTGTTGTTGTTGTTTCTGCCATTGTTGTTGCTGCTGATACTGCTCCTGTTGTTACTGTCGTTGCTGCTGCTGCTCCTCCTCCTGTTGTTGTTGTTGTTGTTGTTGTTGTTGGTGGTGGTGGTGGTGGTGGTGTTGGTGGCGGCAGCGGTGGAGTCAGTGTCGGTGTCGGCAGGTGCTGATGCTGCTGCGGCGTCTGTGGTGGCGGTGGCGGTGGCAGCAGCGGTAGCTGTATTTGTGGTGGAGTCTGCTTCTACTGCCGCGTGTCTAAGAGGTCTGGGCTTCCCTGATCTCCACCACTGCCTCCAGCGGTCCGAGGAAGCACACGCGTTTTCCCAAGTTCTGGCGATCGAGAGAGGGGTGGCTGTTGTCGCCACGGAGCAGGTGGCGGTCTTCTCCTCATTCTCCCTCGCATCAGTAAGAGCGCCTATAAGCCCTAATAGGTCCATCAATTGTGCCTTTTTTGTTAATTATCCAGTCTCTCTGTAGACGGAGAGACTGAATCACATTTCTATCCTTCATTACCTGTTTTTGTAGCTGGATAACAGTGGTGACGAGCTCGTCCTTCTCCAGCTGCGACAGGTGTTGCCTCGCGTCATCATCCACCCCATCGTGTAGAGGTGTGGATGGAAGGTCCACTCCAGGGTTTTCACTAATGTAGACCACTTCATCCGCTCAATTGGCTTCATGACGTAGCTGCTGAGTGTCCTTACAAGTGTAGGTCTCTCTGTCACCTAGGCAAGCTGTGTGGCACACGTTAAGACATTCGTTACTGCCCTCACAACTCACGTAGGGGTCTGATTTGGTAGCCGCCCTACCACACACGGCACACCATCGCTGAGGATAATATCCCGGGAGATCACGCTTCTTGATGAGCCTGTGTTCTGCCATTTTACGTAGAGATGGAGATTTGCGTTACTGAAGAACTGATCTGAATGCGCGGAGCACACTGAAAACACGTCCGTCCTCCACGGCGGTGACTCTCCACTCTCTCTCTCTCTCTCTCTCTCTCTCTCTCTCTCTCTCTCTCTCTCTCTCTCTCTCTCTCTCTCTCTCTCTCTCTCTCTCTCTCTCTCTCCATATAGAGTGCTTTGCATGTATTTTCGTATCTTTGTAAGTAATCCTCTGGAAAACACTCAAACTTCAAGTTTTTATTAGTTACTATTTTTCCCTATTAAGGGAGTTTTCCAAGCGTTTGAGCGTTTTGGTACGTAAGAAGCTAAAAAAAAAATCTAAAAACATGTTTTTAGTAATATTATTTTGTATTCACATATTTTATTTTCCATGCTTTTTTATCATTTTAGTTCGTAACATACTCAAAACACTTAAAGTACATCTTTCTGAGAATGATGTATCGTTTCTCTCTATAGAGGCGTGCAGTTTGGATTTTTTGGTACCTAACAATGTGAAAAACACTCAAAATACACGTTTTTGTTAGTTATTATTTTTCTATATAGGGAATGTTATTCATTCGTTTAATCATTTTGGTAATAAAGAAGCCCAAAAACAGTCATCGTACATATTTCTCGTAATGTTCTTTCCTTTCTAAAATATATGGCACTTTGCACTCATTTTGGCGTTTTGGTTCCTAAGAATGTGAAAAACATTCAATGTACACGATTTTGGTAAAGTTTGATTCGTTTTATCGTTTCGGTACCTTAGAAGTTGAACAACACTTATAATACATGTTATTCGTAATCCCCTTTCGTTTCACCATATAGAGAGTTTTGATTTAATTTTGGTGTTTTCATACTTAACAAGATCAAAAACGCAAAAATACACCTTTTTTTGGTAAGGTTTGTTTCTCAATAACGCGTGTTTCGCATGCGTTTTAGCGTTTTGGTATGTAAGAAGCTTAAAAACACACAAAAAAATACATGTTTTTGGTAATGTTGTTTTGTATTCTCTTATAGAGTCCATTTAGCGTTTTGGTGTTTAACACGCAAAAAAAATAAAAAATAAAAAATAAAGACACGTTTCTGGTAGTGTCCTTTTACTTCCTCAAATAGGCAGCTTTGCGTGCATTTGGGCGTTTTGATACCTTATAATGTGAAAAACGTTTTAAATAGACATCTTGTTAGTACTCTGTTTTTTCCATTTTTTTTTTTTTTTGGCGTTTTAGTGTTTTGGTACCTAAGAAGCTGAAAAACACACATATTATTTCGTTTCCCCATATAAGATGCATTACATGTATTTTCGTATTTAGGTACCTAACAAGGCTTCGGTTTTTCTATAATGTGTTTTACTCATGCATTTTTGCGTTTTGGTACCTAAAAAACAAATAAAAAACATTCATAATAAACGTTTCTCTTAATGTCCTTTCTCCTCACCATAAAAACTGCTTTATTTTCATTTTTGCTTTTTGTATAGGCAACAAGCTCAAAAATACTCAAAATATACGTTTTTTGTAATGTTATTTTGTTTCTACAATAAGGGTGTTTTGAAAGCGTTTTAGTGTTTTGGTACATATGAAGCACAAAAAGTCAAAAGATAAATTTTTGGTAATGTTGTTTTTATTCCCATATAGAGTGAATTCCCTACTATTTAGCGCTTGGGTGCCTAACACGTTCAGAAACACTCAAAAGACACGTTTCTAATGTTGTCGTTTCGTTTCCTTTTTATCAAAAACAAGTATTTTGAGTGTTTTTAAGCTTCTTACGTAGAAAAACGCCAAGTTTATGCAAAATATCCAATATGGAGAAACGAAAAGACTGGTAGAAACATGTATTATCAATATTTTTTTATCTTCTTAGATACCAAAACGCGAAGAAGCGTTAGAACAACACTATATGGGGAAACAAAAGAATATTACCAAAAACGTATGATTTGAGTGTTTTTAACATTGTCAGGTACCAAAACGCAATCGTGCATGGAAAACCCGTTATATGTGGAAACGAAACGACATTACAAGAAACGTATCTTTTGAGTGTTTTTATGAATGCTAGAAAACAAAATTATAAAAATTATGAAAAGCACCCTACATGGGAATCGAAAACAACATTACCAAAAACGTGTCTTTTGAGTGTTTGTGAGCTTGATAGGCACCAAAACGAAAAGAAGCATTAAAACCACCCTATATGGGATAACAAAACAAAACAGCATTACCAAAAACGTATCTTTTTTTTTTGTAACTACTCACGTACCAAAATGATTAAACGAATAGAGGAGAAACAGTATATCTTTACCAAAAACGTGTATTTTGAGTATTTTTCATCTTCTTATTTAGAAAAATGACAAAAATGCATACAAAACACTCTATGTGAGGAAACGAAAAGACATTACGAGATACGTGTATTAGAACAGTTTTTGAGCTTCTTAGGTATCAAAAAGCTAAAACGCATGAATATCACTTTTTTTTTTAGAAACAGAACAACATTACCAAAAACGTGTCTTTTTAAGTGTTTTCACCTTGTCAGGTATGAAAATACCAAAATGCCTGGTTTTTTCCCCTTTACATGGGGAAAACGAAACGAAATTACCAGACAGGTGTCTTTTCCATTTTTTTTTTTTTTTTCTAGCGTGTTAAGGAACAAAGCTCTAAAAAAAAAAGCATGGAAAACACACTGTATAAGAAAACAAAACATAATTAAAAACGTGTCTTTTAAGTGTTTTCATCTTCTTACGTACTAAAAAGCTAAAACGCATACAAAACACCCTATATTGAGAAACAATAACATTACCAAAAACAAGAGTTTCGAGTGTTTTTCTTTGTTTATGAGCATTTTACGCAGAAAACGCCAAAATGCCTCCACAGTACCCTATATATGGAAATGAAAAGACATTACGATAAACATGTATTAAGAGTGTTTTCGTTCTTAGTTATATATACTCTAAAATGCATGAATAGCACCCCATATGTGTGTTATAAGCGATTTTGAGCTTCTTATGTACCAAAATGCTAAAACGCTTTTCTATGTGAAGAAATAGAACATTATTACCAAAAACTGTATTTTTTTTATGTATTTCACATTCTTAAGTACGAAAACGCCAAAATGCATGTAAAGCACTCTGTAAGGCGAAGAAAAACGAAATTTTCAGAAACGTGTTTTTTGAGTGTTTATGGGCGAGATATGCACCAAAACGACAAAAATCATGGAAACTACTTAATATTGAAAACAAAACATAACCAAACAGTGTTTTTTTAATGTTTTTGAATTACCTACGACTCATAACGCTGAAACGCATAAAAAGAAAAAAAAATATGGAGATGTTTAACTTTAGCAAAACGTGTATTATGAGTTTTTTAGCTTGTTAAGTAGAAAAATTTCAAAATGTATGCAAAATGCTCTATATGGGGAAAAGAAAAGACATACGAGAATCGTGTATTATGAATGTTTTTTGAGCTTCTTACGTACCAAAACACGAAAACACAAGAATAGCTTTTTAAAAGGAGGAAAGTAAATAATATTACTAAAAATGTGTATTTTAAGTGTATTTCACATTAATAGGTACCAAAAGACCAAAATGTATGCAAAGCACAATATTTGGGAAAAAGAAAACAAGATTTAGAGAAATGTGAATTTTGTGTGTTTTTGGACGTGTTAGGCTCAAAACTCTAAAAAGCGTGAAAATCACAGCATATAGGAAAACAATATTATGAAAAAACATTACGAATGTTTTTGAAATTCATATGTAACGAAACGATCAAACGCAAGCAAAACACCCTTTATGGAGAAACAGAATAATATTACCAAAAAAAACAAGCTTCTTAACAAAACGTTAAAAGTCACGAATGTGAGTTTCTACATGAAGAAAGAAAAGAACATTACCAAAACGTCTATTTGAAATTTGTTTCAGATTAATAGGTACCAAAACACCAAAATTCATGCAAATACTATTAATTCGGGAAATGAACTGGCATTGGTACAATCGTGTTTTCTTTTCTTTTTTTTTTCAGCGTGTTAGGTACACAAAAACGGTAAATAGGATAGAAAGCACCCTATATGTTAATACAAATCATTACCAAAAACTTAACTTTTAAGTCTTTTTAAACTTCTTACGTATCAAAATGCTAAAATGCATTCAAAGCAACCTGTATAGAGAAATAAAATAACATTAACAAAAACGTATATTTTCAGTGATTTTGACCTTATTACATACAATAACGCCAAACATCATACAAAGCATCACCATAAGGAAATAAAAGAAATGTGTCTTATGAGTGTGTTTTTTTTTTTTTTTTTTATTTAGGAACCAAAACGCTAAAACGTCTGAAAACCACTCTGGAAAAAAAAAGCCTTACCAAAATCGTGTATTTTGAGTTTTTTTTTTTTTTTCTTTTACAGTAATGGTTAGAAAAACGTGAAAATGCATGCAAAGCATCCAATATAGGAAAAAGAAACGACATTACTAGAAACGCATCTTTTGATTGTTTTGAGCGTGTTAGGCACCAAATCGGTTAAAAGAAGGGAAGTCACCCATAAGGGAATACAAAACAACTTTGCTATAAAAACGTGTCATTATAGTGTTTTTTTTTTTTTTTTAGCTTCTTACTAAAACGCCAAAATGCATTCAATGTACCCTATATAGGGAAAGGAAAGAATATTTCAAGAAACATGTATTATAAGTGTTTTTTTTTTTTTAACTTCTTATTTTATCAAAACGCTAAAACGCATGAATAGCACTGTATATGGAGAAAAGGAGAATCCTTACCAAAAATATGTATTTTTAATGTTTTTTTTTCTCTTGTTACGTACCGAAACTCTAAAATGCATGCAAAGCATCATATATGAGGAAACAAAAGGACGTTATGAGAAACATGTATTATGTGGGGTTTTGAGTATCTTGGGTACCAAATTGATAAAATGTGTAAATAACACTCTATTTGGAGAAAAAGAACATTAACAAAAACGTATATTTTGAGTTTTTTCACATTCTTTGGTGCCAAAACGCCAAAATGCATGGAAATCCCCCAAAAAGGGAAAATGAAACATCATTACCAGACACAAAATGTGTCTTTTCATTGTTTTAAATCGTGTTAGGCACAAAAAACAATATATAGAATAGAAAGCACCCTATATGGGAATACAAAACAGCAAAACCAAAAATTTGTCTTTTCAGTGTTTTTAAGCGCCTTACGTCCCAAAACACTAAAACGCATGCAAAGCTTCCTTAACGGAGAAACAGAATAACATTACAAAAATCATGTACTTTGAGTGTTTTTGAGGTTGTTACATTAAAAAATGGGAAAGTGTATGGAAACCGCACTATATGTGAAAACGAAAGAACATTACAATAAAAGTGTATTAGAATTGTTTTTGAGGTTTTTAGGTACCGAAACGCTAACACAAGTGAATAGCTCCCTTTATGGAGAAAGAGATCAATATTACCAAAAAATGTTTTTTTTTTTTTTTCACCTTGTTTCATATAAAAACGCCAAAATGCATACAAAACATCCTGTATGCGGACGGAAACAAATATACATTAAGAAAAACCTGTGTTGTGGGTGTTTTTGATCTTTATATAGAAAAAAGGAACAACATTAACAAAAAAAATTTTTTTCAACTGTTTTTCACATTAGCAGGTATTAAAAGCCTCTCCCACAAAAAAAAAAAAAATAAAAAAAAAAAATATATATATATATATATATATATATATATATATATATATATATATATATATATATATATATATATATATATATATATATATATATATATATATATATATATATATATATATATATATATATATATATATATATATATATATATATATATATATATATATATAAAAAACCCTTTATATGAGGAAATGAAACGATATTATTAGAAACGTGTCTTTTGGGTGTTTTTAAACGTGTTAGACAAGAAAAAAAAGTTAGACACCTTAAAAGCATAGAAAGCACTATATAAAGAAATAAAAAAAAAATATTAAAAAACGTGTATTTAGAGTGTTTTTTAGCTTCTGCTTATAGAACATCCTTTATGGAAAAAACGAATAACATTACTAAAAAAACGTGTATCTTTTTAGTGTTTTTGAGCTTACTACTTATATAAACGTCGAAATGCCTGCAAAGTATCCTATATAAGGAAACGAAAGAACATCACGAAAAATGCGTATTATTAGTGTATTTGAGCTTCTTAGGTTGCAGAATCCTAAAATAAATAATTAGCACTCTATAAGGAGAAACATACGAACTTTATTTAAATGTGTATTTTGAGAATTAAATGCATGCATGCAAAATCCACTACATGGGGATATGAAAAGACATAAAAAAAAGTCTTTTTTTTTTTTTGAGCGTGTTAGACACCAAAACGCTAAATAGTATGGAAAGCACCTCATATGGGAATATAAAACAAAAAGTGTCTTTTTAAGTGTTTTTAAGCTACTTACGTACGAAAAGAAAAAAAACGCATGCAAAACTTCGTTTATGGAAAGAATGAATAATGTTACCAAAAAAAGTGTATTTTTGAGTGTTTTGAACTTTTTATGTAAATAAACGACAAAATGCATGCATAGCACCCTATATGGGAAAACGAAACGATGTTATGAATAAGAATATTGTGAGTTTTTAGGTACCAAAACGCTAAAACGATTAACCAACGCTCTTTGTGGAGAAAAATGATATTACGAAAAACGTGTTTTTGAGTTGTTGTTTTTTTTTTTCCTTGTTAAATACCTTAACGCCTAAATGGAAACCTTCTAACGTACTAAAGCATCCTATATGGGGAAATGAAATAACATTATTAGATCAGTTTTTTATGATTTTTTTTTTTTTTTAGCATCGTAGGTATTAAACCGCTAAAATACATGGATAGCATTCTATATAGAGAATAACATATATAAATATATATAAAGAATAAACATATATATTCTATATAAAGAATAACATAACTTAAAACGTGTTTTTTTTTTCTTTTGTGTTTTCATAAAGTTAGCAAAGCACAAAAGTGCATGCAAAGCCACCTGTATGGGGAAAAGAAATTACTTTACCAGAAACGTGTCTTTTAAGTCTTTTTGAATTTCTTACGTACCAAAACAGTAAAACGCATGTAAAAAAAAATGAATAAAAATATTATCAAAAACGTGTCTTTTAAGTATTTTCAAGGTTCTAACGTACCAAAACGCTAGAACGCATACAAAACATCGTTTATGAAGAAACATAAAAAACATTACGAAATAAATATTTAGAGCTTTTTTTTGAGCCTGTTACGTACAAAAAACGCCAATATGTATGCAAAGCACTCTTTATGGGGAAAGGAAAGGACATTATGAGAAACGTGTATTATTAGTGTTTTCTAGTTTCTTAGGCATCAAAACGCTAAATCTCGTTTTAGCGTTTTGATGCCGGATTCTTTATGAAGCCGCTAAAACGGCTTCATAAAGAAACCGAACAACATTACAAAAAACTTTTTTTTTTCATTTTTTCACCTTGTTAGGTACCGAAACGCGAAAATGCATGTAATCCATCGTATATGGGAAAATTAAATAACATTACAAAAAACGTGTATTGTGTGTTTTTGCGCTTCTTAGGTACCAAAACGCTGAGACGCAAGAATAGCACTCCATATGGAGAAACAGAACAACTTTATCAAAACTTGTATTTTAAATGTTTTCACATTGTTAGCTAAGAAAACGCCAAAATGCATGCAAAACCTTTTATTTGAGGAAATGAAAGGATATTAAGATAAACGTGTCTTTTGTCTATTTTCTGCGTGTTAAGCACTCTATAAGGACATTCAAAACATTAGCAAAATCATGTCTGTTGAGTGTTTTTAAGCTTCTTACGTACCAAAACCCCAACACGCAAGTAAAACACCCGTTAAGGAAAAAACAGATTAACAGTTCCAAGAAAGTGTACTTTAAGAGGTTTTCAGCTTGTTATGAAAAAAAATGCCAAAGTTCAAGCAAAGCACTCTATATAGGAAAACGAAAGAGTATTACGAGAAGCATGTATCATTGTGTGCGGCGTGTTTGTGTGCACACTGTCTCTAGCCTCTGTGACGACTTTGTGTCGGTGGGCGTAGCATGGTATCGGAGACGACTATTATCTTTCTGGATAATCTTCACTCACAACATCCTTGTGCAAGTGGGCTATCAAAGTTAGTCTGGTGTGTTGCGTTTTATTTAGAAAATATAAATTGTCTTACAGCTCAACAACAGTGCACTTCTATACTACTCAATCACACGACTAAGATTATTAGCAAAGTTATTAAGACTCTTGTGTCTTGATCAGAGTCTAAGTCTATGAATAACTCGTGACAGAGCGACACGGGTTGTGCGTCTGTAATATCTTAGTGTCTGGCTGCTACTGACGCTAAATGTGACTTGAGGATTGTCCGAGAGGTGTCGAGGCATACGTCATAGATTTCCATAGCCAATAATATCAAACAAAATGAATGACGTTTTAATCTCCACCCAATGGGAGGTAAGCCTTTAACAAGCTGAATGGGCATAAAACAAACCGGCTGTTTATAGTTAAGCTTGGCTGTTATCAATTCAACGTCCTGTTCACCTCTTGCACAATTCTTCTAATACTGGCGTTAGATTCTCTAACGCGTCTCTAATTTCCTTCTAATTCTACTCTTATATCTATTCTTTTCTTCATGCAAAGTAGTGCCTATTACAGGGCTCGGCAGCTACGGTTTGTCGTCCCGACAAAATTGTTATGCAATAAATTCTATTTACAATATTACATGCTTGCTCTTCTTTACATACCTATTCTATTTACAATATTACATGCTTGCTGTTCTTTACATACCTACTACAGGGTTACGGCTCGGAAATGTGTTTCATTTCGATGGATGATTTCTTGAGTTTCTTGTACATAAGTATCATTGATATTGTGCTCAATGTGACTATCAAGAGAAATGGAAGTACATATATTATATACCACATAGTATCTGTGTGTGTATCTGCATTACTAGTCTTTTTTTGTTAATCTTTCTGATTGTCAAAGGAGGAGCTCTGTCTGCGAATTTCATAGTAATGTCCTGTAAAACATTTTCTCTATTTAGTACAATAGTCTTTTTCCTATTTGCTACTGTTGTGAGTGTGGGGCTATGAAGTTCACATTGATCTGATACACGATATAAGCCTTCTATTGATGCTATCTGAGGTTGAAATCCTGGGCATATGACTGATACAGTTGTCTTGTTTGGAAAATATAAGTAGTGAGATTCCTGGATAGTTTCATGACGTGGTGTGGGAGTTTCTTCCTTGAAATGACAATTACGTACAATGGATATATTTTTCACCAAGGATGCGGCACATGAGTGACTCAATGCTTCATTGAAAGTAAAATAAGTAGCTGAGCAAATGTACAGGTCTACGTTAGTTTTCTTACAGTTCAATAGATCATCATTTACTATTACACTTTCTTTCAAACCATTTATGGATAGGATGTAATTTGTTAGAGATGTTATATCAGTATCAACTGTTATAATGGAACTATTAAATTTCATTAGGAAAGGAATCAGATTATACATGTGATATTTCAATTCTGATGAAAATGGTATGTCAATGAGTACTCCAGTATCATTTATAAATGAATTAAGAATGGGATAATATAGAGCAATATTATTTGAATCAACGAAAGGTTGAAAATTCCACTCATATTTTGCTTGTTGAGTTATGTTTAGAAGTTGTGATATTGAAAATAATGTGTATGTAACATGTCCAGCATTAGCCATAACTAAGTCTTGAATTAACTGTTCCATTTCAGCATTTAGTTCATTTATCTTAATGTGCAACTGATCCAAGACCATGAAAATTTCCAGGGATTCTTTCAATTAGAGTTCTCTGTACTTAAGGTTTCTATGCTATTAATCATTTCATCTATGGTAAGTTGTATATCTTCTGTTTCTTCTTGTAAGACATCGATTCTGGACACTGAGTTTTGTAGATTATTTACATTTGAGCGAAGTTCTGCATACAAACCAATATTTGTTACTCCAAGACCTACTAACGATCCGATCGCTATTGCGATACCTACTCCTCTTTTTGGTTTTGCTATGTAGGAAGTTATTTTCTATTTTGGTGACCTTCGTCTGTATAGCATCTAATTTCTTCTCTAATCTCACATTGGATATCTCACTAATTATCAATTTGTCTTTTACCATCTGTAAACCGTTATTGATATGTCTGACATTTTCTCTTACAACATTTATATTGTCAAATTTCAATAGTACTCTTACTGAGCGGTTCACAATGATCATGCCGCCGATTTTCCTTACTAAAGCTCCGGGCCTCACAGGGTCCCAGGCTGTTGCTAGAACTACTATAGCTGAGAACATGCATGACACTTGCTTCATCTTTACCTGTAAAAAGAATAACAATCTATGTTCAACTCATTTAATATTTCTTCAACATACTCATAAAATTCAGTTTCTAATGAGAGTTCATTGGTGCAAATTAATGGCAAAACTTGTTTTCTATGACTTCTTAATTTCTTCCTGTAATCATGGCTTTCATCGTCTGCTGCGTGGTGACTTGTTTCTGTCTGTGCACTATCTGTTCCTGTTTCTACATTATTTGTGTCTGTTTCTGTCTTGTCTGTTTCTATGCTATTTGTTTCATCACTATCTATGACTGCATTTTCACCAAATTCATTCATGTTTGTCTGTTTGAGCTCATCTGCATGGTCGTGTAATATCACCGGTTTCCAAATTTCGTATTGTGAATTTATTTCCACTATCTGGTGCAATGACTTTATATTGACCCTTGAACTTGGGCGAAAGTTTGTTGCTATTTCCTATTGGCGTGTGTAGTTTGACCATGACTATATTTCCTGGCTGTATTTTTATTTCTCGTGCCCTTTTATGTTGTTGTTTTGTTAAGTCTTGTGAGTATTGATTCATGTGATCTCTGATACGTTGGTAAATTTCCTTGAATTTATTGATTCTAGTTAGTATGAAATCATCATAGTTATAGACATGACGCGGTGCTGACTCTAGAAGTGAGTATGGTAAATTCTTATCCTCTCCAAAAAGAATATAATGTGGCGTTTTACCTGTGGCTGAATTGATTTGTGTGGTCAAAGCACATGTGACGTGCGGTATCCATGTGTCCTATGTAATGCTGTGTGGATTTATCAGTGTACGTAGACAAGTGATGACTTTTCTATTAAGTCTTTCCACAACTCCGTTACTTTCCGGTTTGTAGGCGTGTACATTTATTTTCTTTATGTTGAAAATGCGACATATTTCTGCTAGAATAGCGTTATTAAATTCAGGACCATTGTCAGTGATGATAGTTTTTGGGGTTGTGTATGGACATATTACTTTTTCAAATGTAGTTGTAGCGATTGTCTCTGCTTTCTTGTTCTGTATTGGCTGGAAAATGCAAAATCTGGAGAAATAATCGATGATTACTAGTAAATATTTAAATTAATTTTCAGTTAGGGGCAACTCCAAGGTATCAAGGTGAATTCTATCTCACGGTTTCTCAGGGATTGGGTAATTCAACATTGGTGCTGGTGTGCGTGTGTGTCCTTTTGTTTCTGCGCAAACGTTACAATTATCTATATGATTGTAGATTTGTTTTCTCATGTCTGTCCAATAGTATTTCAGTTGTGCTTGTCTATAAGCCTTTTCTTTTCCTGGGTGAGAACTAGTTGCACAATCATGAATGAAGTGTAAGACATTTGGTACAACTCTTTGGGTACAACTAACTGTTTCACTTTTCCACGTGATACTCCTTTGCATGTTATTTCGGTATTGCGGTATAGCAATCCATTATGTAATTGGAATTCTGATAGTTTTTATTTCTTTGTTAGTGTCTGTGCTTCTCTGTCTGTATTACCTTCAAGGTGTTCTATTATTTGCTTTAAAGTGTCATCTTTTCTCTGTTCTGAGTATGCAAGTTCATTGTCTAATGTGGTTAGTTCTTGGATACTGCATACTGCACTATTTACTTCTCCGTGTGAGACTATGTTTCGTGATAGGGCATCGGCTGCTGTATTTTTCTTTCCTGGTATGTATTCAAAGTTTATTTCATAATTCTGCAGTGTCACAAACCAAAGTGCTAAGCGTCCTCTTAAATTCTTGTGTTTAAACAGATTCTGAATTGCGGTGTGGTCTCTCCACAGTCTAATCTTGTAACCCAATATGATATCTCTGAAGTGTTCTAGGCAATAAATCACTGCTAAAGTCTCGCGTTCTGTGATGCTATAATTTTTTTCTGCAGCTGTGCAAAGTCTGGAAGCATATGCAATTGGGTGTGGATTACCATTTCTTTCCTGCATTAGTATTCCTAATAACCCAATGTCAGAGGCATCTGTACACAAGATGAATTCTTTTGTGTAATCTGGGAAAATCAATACTGGCGAACTTGTGAGCTTGTTTTTCAGTGTTTCAAATGCTTTGGTTTCAGAAGAATCCCAAGAGAATGTAGTATTCTTTTTCAGGAGTGAACTCAATGGTTGTGCTATGTCAGCGTAATTCTTGATAAATTTTCTATAATATCCTATTAGTCCTAAGAAACTTCTTACTTTTTCAAATGAGGCTGGTTGAGGAAATTGTTTTACGACGTCTACCTTTGATTGTACTGTCCTTAGACCTTGACTGTCTATTTGATGACTTAAGTAAGTTACTTTCTCCTGTAGAAAGCGACATTTTTCCAACTTGATCTTTAATCCTGCTGATACGAGTCTGGTGAAGACTTGGTTTAGTTTGTGGAAGTGTTCTTCTTCTGTTTGTGAAACTATTAAAATGTCATCAAGGAAAACACTAGCAGTCTTCCCAATCAAATCTTGTAGGACATTGTTCATTAATCTCATGTAAGTAAGTGGGCTGTTCGATAATCCGAATGGTATTCTACGAAATTGATAATGTCCTGTTGGTGTAGAAAATGCTGTCAATGGACGTGAAGCTTCATCGAGCTCAATTTGCCAAAATGCAGATTTTATGTCAATTGTGCTAAATAACTTATTTGAAGTGCCTAGACTTCGAAGAACATCAGAAATGACTGGAAGCGGAAGTCTGTCTGGAATTGTTCTCTTGTTGAGTTCCCTGTAATCAATCAATGTTCTCATGGTACCGTCCGGTTTGGGGACAAGTATTAGTGGAAAATTCCACTCACTGTCACTAGGTTCTATGACATCTTGTGACAACATATCCTCAATCAATTTATCAACAGTGGCAAGTTTAGAATGCGGTAGTCTATATGCGGGAACGTAAATAGGCTGTGTTCCTGGCTGGAGTTTGATTTTGTGCTGCAATAGAGTTGTTTTACCCAAGGCTTCTCCTGGCAAAGCAACTGCTGCTTTATGCAGGTGTAGTAAGTGTACTAGTTCTTTCTCAAGATCTGGACGACTAGTGGGAGCGAGGTGTTTCTTTATTTCTTTCTCACTCTGTGAGGATTCTTGTAGCGAAAACACTTGTGCTATTTGTTCATCTTTATCAGAGCTAAAGTCTTGATTATTGATTATTTCTATAGCTTTACTGACTTGGAAAAGTCCTAACTCTGTTCCTTTCTTAATAGTTACGTCTGTGTGAAGCGTGTTGATGACAAATACTTCAGATTTACCCCTGTTTGTATGGTAAAGACCACTTTCTAAATTTATTCCACGAATACGCGACGACTCGCTTAAGGCAATCGCTGTCACATGGTCACTTATTCCTTTTAGACTAACATTTACCTTGCAAATAGACTGAGCCTGCAACAGCGTGCACTCTGTTACAGAACCTGAAACAATTTTCAAGGCTTCGGTTGGTGCATGTTGTTTGTTCTTTTGGGTTATCAGTGGGGAATTTGTCTTTTCATGACGTTCCGTAGGAATGCAATTCTCGTCAAGTACTGGTGATGAATTGTTTAAGTACCGCTCTGCCACGTTATTATCTGAGGGAACTGTGTTTACTTCTGTCTTAGGATGTTGACTAACTGGTGCCACGACATCTTGGCTGCGGGTGTTAACGAATGGTAGAAACTTGTAAGATATTTTAACTCCTTCCTTCGCAGGGAAGATAGTTATGTCTTCATCTTGCATTGTGTCATATCCAATGAGTAAGTTTCCTGGGAACGCTTGCTGTTCTACCACAACAGCTGTTAATTCAAACATGTAATAGTTCCCAAAAGTTACAGTTATCTGTGTTTCTCCTAAAGGTGTGAGTTTGTTTCCGGTAACTCCATGAATGTTGAATGTGGTTGGCTCAATAATGACCAAACCAGGTTTCGCTTTTCTTAGAAAATCTAGACTGATTAGGTTTGTACGTGCTCCTGTGTCTAGAAACATGTGACTGGGTTCATCAAACACTCGTCCGGCTACGAGCGGACCTCCGGAGTTGTCATTTATATAGATAACTTCCTTTACTTCCTGGCTTTTATCTAAGTTGGAGTGCGATGACTGTGCTTTGGATTCTTTTATTTCCTGGTTTTGATATGAAATGTGGTGAGTTGACCGTCTGTTGGCTACTGATGAAGTGACTAAGTTGTACTGTTTTTCTCTTTTTGGCCATTGCGAAAATCCTGACTTCTAGCACGACAGTCTGCTGTCCTTTGCCCAATTCTGTGATGATAAGTACACCAAGGAGGATTTCTACATACTGATTCTTTGTGACCTTTATACTGACAGTTGGAACAGGTGATATTAGCGTAGCAGTCCCTTGCTGAGTGTCCAAATTTGTGGCAATTGTAACATTCATTGTTTGTCTTTGTCTAGAGGGACTCCTACCATTATAGGGCGTTGACATTCTGGTTCTAGATTGTGATCGTCCTTGCCTTTGTGTGGTTGGTGTGCGTGAGTCTGAACTAGCAGTTAATACATACGTACTGCAAGTAGGATCTATTTCTGCATAGCCTTTGAGTAGGCAATCTACCTCACCTAACTGTATGTTTGGTTTGATGTCTTTATAGAGTCTTTCCTGTACTATACCCTTGTTTGATTTGACACTTTGTGCTAGCATCATAACGAGAGCCATGTTTCTCAAGGAAATTTGTTTGGGTGCATTTTTCACAGACCAATCTGAGTTTTCAAAGATTGCTTCGATGTCTCTTGCTTGTGTATCCAACCTTAAAATGAATGCTGTTTGTGTCTCGTTTTGTTCTGGAGCTATTTTCAGAAACTTGACCATGGCGCGTATTGGATCTCTATCGCTTTTCGTTGTGAAGTGCTTTTTAAAAGCTTTGATGTACTCATCAAATGTTTTGATGTTGTCTAAATGTGAATATACTATGACGTGACGAGCTGTGCCCTTAACAGCGTCAATGTGTTCTTTGAAACATTCTATTTTTAAGTTATCCTCAACAATACCTTTGTTTTTTATCAAAGTTTCTATTCTTTTGACATACTGATTTAAATCAATAGTATCAGGTTCTCCACTGAATTTGGGGATATCAGCAATAGTGGTGATGATTGAATGTTTTACTACGTTAGCGTTTGTCATGGTGAAGTTTCTACTTTCACGTAAAGCTCGTAAACTGCGAGTAAAGATAGGACTAGTTCGACTTGAAACTTGACTAGGTAGTGGCATACATGTGTACAATTTACATACCTTGTCCTATGATGATGGGTAGTGTGTGTGATAATGTTGGGAGACGCTCTACAATAAGGCAGATATACTCAATGTTTCTTCGTGCTCAGTTACTCCTCAGGCATACACAAACTGTTGGTGCACTGGGTATTAGATAAAATATTACATGAATATAATTACATTAATGAATGACAGGTTGAATACTGTTACCAAAGTATAGACAAGTGAGTAGCGATGTCCTCTTGAGCGGCGGCTGCTGGTGCGGCGTGCTGTGGCTAATGGCTGTGTGCGGCGGCTGTTGGTGGCGGCGTGCTGTGGCAGGTGGCTGTGTGCGGCGGCTGCTGGTGCGGCGTTGATCCTGCTCTCGTCTCTGGCTGCGGTTTCCTCTTCTAAGTCTCTTCTTAGTATTTAGATTTTGGTCTCGTTGCTTGGTGGTATTAATTGAGAGTTACTCTTGAGTTTGATCGTGTGAGTAGTGGCTCGGGAGTGTGATGAGGTGCGGCGCGGTGCGGCGCGGTGCGGGACTTGTGCACACTTGCGGGGTTGACCTTGACTCACTGTGTTGGCTGGGGAAGCGTTATTGCTGTTGTTTCCGTTGCTGCTTCTGTTGTTTGTTTCTAATGTTTGTAAACTCTTCTTTCTCTTCGAAGGTTGTTTAGGCTTCAGAATCCCAATAAGCTGAACACCACTGTGTGCGGCGTGTTTGTGTGCACACTGTCTCTAGCCTCTGTGACGACTATGTGTCGGTGGGCGTAGCATGGTATCGGAGACGACTATTATCTTTCTGGATAATCTTCACTCACAACATCCTTGTGCAAGTGGGTTATCAAAGTTAGTCTGGTGTGTTGCGTTTTATTTAGAAAATATAAATTGTCTTACAGCTCAACAACAGTGCACTTCTATACTACTCAATCACACGACTAAGATTATTAGCAAAGTTATTAAGACTCTTGTGTCTTGATCAGAGTCTAAGTCTATGACACGACTAAGTCTATGAGCGACACGGGTTGTGCGTCTGTAATATCTTAGTGTCTGGCTGCTACTGACGCTAAAAGTGACTTGAGGATTGTCCGAGAGGTGTCGAGGCATACGTCATAGATTTCCATAGCCAATAATATCAAGCAAAATGAATAACGTTTTAATCTCCACCCAATGGGAGGTAAGCCTTTAACAAGCTGAATGGGCATAAAACAAACCGGCTGTTTATAGTTAAGCTTGGCTGTTATCAATTCAACGTCCTGTTCACCTCTTGCACAATTCTTCTAATACTGGCGTTAGATTTTCTAACGCGTCTCTAATTTCCTTCTAATTCTACTCTTATATATATTCTTTTCTTCATGCAAAGTAGTGCCTATTACATCATGTATTTTTGAGCTTCTAAGGTAGCAAAACGTTAAAAAGCGTAAATTGAACTCTAAATAGAGGAAAAGAAGAATTTTTTTTTCCAAAATCATGTACTTTGAGTGGTTTTCACATTGTTAGGAACCAAAATGCCAAAATGTGTGCAAAGACCCATAGATTGAGAAAAAAAAATCATTTCGATAACCGACTATAATGAGTGCTTTTGAGCTTCTTGGTTATGAAAATGCTAGAACACATGAATAACACTCTATGTAAAGAAAATGAACGATATTACGAAAAAAAACCGGTATTTTGATTGTTTTGATATTGTTAGGTAACAAAAATCTAAAATACATGTAAAGCTCTCTAAATAGGGAAACGAAATGTCATTGCTAGAAACTTTTCCTTTGAGTGCTTTTGAGAGTGTTGGACATCAAAACGCTAAAAAAAAAGAAAAAAAAGACATGAAAAGTACCCTATATGTGAATAAAAATTATTATACTATAAAACATGTCTTAAGAGTGTTTTTTTTTTTTTTTTGTTTTTTAGCTTCTGACGTACCAAAACGCTCAAACACTTGAAAAACATCCTTTATGAAGAAAAGAATAATATTACCAAAAACGTGTATTTTGAGTGTTTTTCACCTTATTACCTACAAAAACGCCAAAATCCATACAAAGCATGCTACATGAGGAAACGAAAGGACGTTCCAAAAAACATGTAATGTGTCTCTTTTCAAGTTTTATTTTAAGTACCAAAACGCTAAAAGGCTTCAAGAGCAGTCTTTATCGAAAAACAGAATTCCATTACCAAAAGCAAAATTTTTTAAGTCTTTCACCTTGTTAGGTACCGAAGCGCGAAAATTAATGCAAAATATCCTATATGGTTAAACGAAAGGACATTATGAGAAACGTGTATTTTGAGCTTCTTATTTACCAGAACACTAAAATGCATGATTACCATTTTATATATGGTAAAAAAAAGAACAACCTTCAGAAAAGGGTGTATTCTTAGCTTTTTTTTTTTTTTACATTGTTAGTTACCAAAACTCCAAAGTGCATGGAAAGCCACCTATATGGGTAAACGAAAGAACATTACAAGAAGTTTGAGTTTTGAGTGTTTTGAGCATGTTAGGCACCAAAACGAAAAAAAAAAAAAAAAAAAAATAGAAAAACAGAAAAAAAAACAAAAACGTCTTTTGAGTGTTTTTCACATTATTAGTTACCAAAACGCCAAAATAAATGCAAATCCACTTCTATGGGAAACTGAAACGATATTACCAAAAATGTGTCTTTTGAGCGGTTTTTTTTTTTTTTTTAGCGTTTTAGGCAACAAAACGCAAAACAAAGAAAAACAAGTAAAGCACTCTATTGAAACGGAATGGGTAATAGAAAATAACATTATAAAAAACGTGTCTTGATCAGTGATTTTGAGATTCTTACGTAACAAAAAGCTTAAACACCTTTTATGGAGAAAGAGAATAACATTACCAAAAATATACATTTTCTCTGTTTGGAGAAAGAAAACAACATTACCAAAAACGTATATTTTGAGTCTTTTCACATTGTTATTAACCAAAACGCCAAAATGAGTGCAAAACCTGTCTTACGGGGGAAATAAACATTACCTGAAACGTGTATTTTCTGTTTTCAGCGTGTTACGCACCAAAAAAATAAATATCATAGATTGCACCCTATACGAGAGTATAAAACAACATTACCAAAAACGTGTCTTTTGAGTGTTTTTAAGCTTCTTAAGTACGAAAACGCTAAAAGGCATGCGAAACACCTTTTATGGATTAACAAAATAACATTACTAAAAAGGTGTATTTTGAGTGTTTTTGAGCTTATGAGGATCAGAAACGCCGAACTGCATGAGAGCACCCTATAACGGGAAACGAAAGGACATTACGAGAAAGGTGTATTATATGTGATTTTGTGCTCCTTAGTACCAAAGCACTGAAACGCATGAATATCACTCTTTTTCGAGAAACAGAACAACAATAACAAGAACGTATATTTTGAGTGTTTTTCACATTTTTATACACCGAAATGCCAAAAATGCATGCAAAACTAACAATTTGTTGAAATGACATTACTAGAAAAGTGTCTCTTTAGAGTGTTTTTGAGCGTAATAGGCACCAAAGCGCTTAAAAGCAAGGAAATATCTCTATATGAGGATTAAAAAAAAAAAAACATTATAAAAACCTATGTTTAGAACGTTTTTTTATTTTATTTATATTTTTTAAGAATAGGGAGAAACAATAAAATTAACCCCCCCCCAAAAAAAAAAAAACTTGTATTTTCAGTGTTTTTGAACTTACTAAATAACCGTGAAGATGCATGCAAAACACCCTAAATGAGAAGTCATAAGGACAACACGAGAAACGTGTATTATGAGTGTTTTCGAGCATTTTAGGTAGCAAAACGCTAAAATGCGTCTTTATGGAGAAACGAAAACATTAGCAAAAACGTGTTTTCAGTTCGTTTTTCAGTTCGTAAGTACCAAAACGCCAAAGAAAATACAATGCGAAACGAAAGGACATTTCGAATATTTTTAAACTTCTTAGGTGCCAAAACGCTAAAACATCTAAATAGCAGTCTATATAGAGAAACAGAACGACATCACATAAAAAGTGTATTTTGAGTGTTTTTCACAGTTAGGTACCAAAACGCCAAAATGCATGGAAAGCCCCGTAATGGAGAAACGAAACTTGTCTTTTGTGTGTTTTTGAGCATCTAAGGCACCAAAACGGCAAAAAGTTTGGAAAGCACCCTATTTGTGAATAAAAAAAAAAATAACATGACCAAAAACCTTCCTATACGCTAATTCGCATGTAAAACACCTTTTATTGAGAAACAGAATAACATTACTAAAAATTTGTATTTTGACTGTTTTGGAGCCTCTACTAAGTAAACTATATAAAAACCCGTAAAAAAAGCTAAAATGTATGCAAAGGATCCTTTATGGGGAAACAAAAGGACATTACGAGAAACGTGTATTATGAGTATTTTTGAGTTTTTTAGGTACCAAAACATAAAACCGTCTGGACATCAGTCTTAATGGAGAAACAAAATAACATTACCAAAACATTTTTTGGGGGGGGTTTCATCATGATATGTATAGAATCGCCAAAATGCATTCTAAGCATCATATATCATGAAAAAAAAGGACAATAAAAGAAACGTGTTTTATGAGTGTTTTTGAGTTTAATTACCAAAACGCTAAAGCGCGGAAATAGTACTCTTTGTGTAGAAACAGAACAAACCTACCGAAAACGTGATTTTTCAGTGTTTTTCACCTTAAGTACCAAAGATAAAATAAATGCAAAATATCCTATAGGTGGAAACGATGCACACGAGAAACGTGTTTTGAGTGTTTTTACAGCGTGGTAGGTAGCAAAGCGCCAAAAAGCAGAGAATCTTAAATAGCAATGAAAATAATATTACCAAAGACTTGTTTAGAATGTTTTTGAGTATTTTACGTAAGAAAACGCTAAAACGCATGCAAAACACCATTTATGAAGAAGCATAATAACAATACCAAAAACGTGAATTTTAAGTGTTTTCAGCTTATCTAAAAAACTGCCAAAATGCTTGCAAAACACTCTATATAAGGGAAAGAAAGTACATTATAAGTGTGCATTATTAGCATTTTTTTAGTTTTTTTTTTTTTTTTTTTAGATACCGAAACGTGAAAACACATGACTATGAAGAAATACAGTAATATTACCAAAAACGAGTATTTTGAATTTATTTCACATTCTTATGTATCAAAACAAAAGCACCCTATATGGGGAAAGGGTGTTTATGTGCTAACTAGGCACCCAAGCAATAAAAAGCATGAAAAACACCTTATATTGGAAAACAAAACAGCATTACTAAAATCGTCTCTTTTCAATTATTTTTAGATACTTATGTACAAAAACACTAAAACGCATGCAAAACACCCTTTATTGAGAAACCGAATAATATTACAAAAAAAAAAGCAATTATAAGTGTGTTTTATATTGTTATGCGGAAAATTGCCAAAAATCCTTGCAAAGTACCCTATATGGGGAAAGGAAAAGACATTACGAGAGTCGTTTATTATGAGTGTTTTGGAGCTTCTTAGGTAACAAAAACTCGAAAACTCATAAAAAGTACTCTTTATAAAGAAACAGAGCAACAATACCCCCAAAAAATTGTATCTTGAGTCTATTTCACATTGTTACCTATAAAAATGCAAAAATGCATGCAAAGTACCCTCCATGGGGAAAGGAAAGGAAATTTCCAGAAATCTGTTTATTAAGTGTTTATGAGCATGCCATGTACCCAAACTTTAAAAAGATATGAAAAGCATCCTTTACTGGAAAACAAAACAACATTACCAAAAATATCTGTTTTTTTAGTGTTTTGAGCTACTAACGTACAAAAACGCTAAAACACATGCAAAACACCCTGTCAGGATGAAACATTATAACATAAAAAAAAATATTTTGATTTTTTGGAGCCTCTTACATTAAAAACACAACAATTCCATGCAAAGTACCATATATGGGGATATGAAAAAAACAACGAGTAACGTTTATTATGAGTTTGATTGAGCTTCTTAGGAGCCAAACGCTAAAACGCAAGAATAGTTCTATATAGGGAGAAACAAAAAATAAAAAAAAATGAAAATAGTGAATTTTCAGTGTATTTTACGTTCTTATGTACTAAATCTCCAAAATGCCAGTAAAGCATCCTATATGACGAAAAGAAATAAGATTTTCAGAAACGTCTCTTTTGATTGTTTATGAGCATACTAGACACCAAAACAAAAGAACATTAAGATAACAGTTTTTTTTCAGTTTTTTTTACTATTTACGTACCAAAATGTTCAAACACATGCAAAATACTCTTTAGGAAGAAACGGTATATCTTTACTGAAAACATTTATTTTGGTATTTTAAGCTTGTTAGGTCAAAAAATGCCAAAATGAATGGAAATTCTTCTATATGGGGATACGAAAAGAAATTACAAGAAACGTGTTTTATGAGAGTTTTTGAGCTTAGGTACCAAAATGCTGAGACGCATAAATAGCAATCAGTAGCGAGAAACAGAACATTACCAAAAACGTGTATTTTGAGTGTTTTTCAAATTATTAGGTATCAAATCGTCAAAATGCATTCAAAACCCACTATATTAGGAAAAGAAACATTACCTGAAACGAGTCTTCTGAGTGTTTTTGAGTGTGTTAATCACCAAAACGCTAAAAAGTATGGAAATTACCCTATCTAAGAATAAAATCAACATTACGAAAGACGTGTCATTTGATTTAAAACAAAATTATATTACCAAGTGTTTTTGAGTGTATTAGGCATCAAAAAGTAAAAAAAAAAAAAAAATAGAATTCACCTTATATGGGAATATAAATAAGCATTAAGAAAACAATTCTTTTAGTATTTTTGTATGTATATTTTTTTTATAACAAAACGCTAACACACATGAAAAAAAACCACTGTATGAAAAAAAAAAAAACAGAAAACCCTTACGAAAAACTAATATTTTGAGTGTTTTTAAGCTTGTTACGTAGAAATACTAAAAAAATATTTGGAAATTACTTTATATGGGGAAACGAAAAGACATTAACAGAGACGTGTATTATAAGTTTTTTTTTTACCTTCTTAGGTACGAAAACACTAAAATGCATGAACAGCAGTCTTTCAGAAGAAACAGAAAATTACGAAAAACGTATCTTTCGAGTGTATTTCACATTATTTGGTACCAAACCCCAAAAAATGCATCCAAAGCAACTATTTGGGGAAAAGAAACGACATTTTCAAAAACGTTCCTTTTCAGTGTTTATTAGCGTGTTAGGTAAAAAAATGCTAAAAAATCATGGAAATTAGCTTATGTGAGAATACAAAAAATCATTACGAAAAATGTGTTGTTCGAGTGTTTTTGAGCTAAAAGACACATTTTATGGAAAAAAAAAACATATCATTAAAAATAACTATTTTTAGTGTTTTTGAGCTTGTTACGAAGAAAAACACCAGAATGCATGGAAATTAACCTATATGGGGAATGAGAAGGACATTAGGGAGAATGTGTATTATAAGTGTTTTGAGCTTATTACGTACCAAAATGTTAAAACAAATGACTAGCACAATACATCCACAAACACATCAACATTATCTGTAACATGTATTTTGAGTGTTTTTTTCTTTTTTTTCACATTATTAGCTACCAAAACGCCGAAATGCATGCAAAGCCTCGTATAGAGTGAAATGGAAAGAAATTATAAGAAACGTATTTTTAATGTTTTCGTATATGTTAGGCACCAAAACACTAAAAAAAAAAACAAACATTAAAACACTCAAAAGACATGTTTCTCGTAATGTAGTTTCGTTTCCACATACATGGTGCTTTGCATGCATTTTTACATTTTCGTATATAATTTTGTGAAAAATACTCAAATTACACGTTTTTGGCAATGTTGTTCTGTTGCTACATACGGAGTGCTATTAACTTGTTTTCAGGTTTTGGTATCTAAGAAGCCCAAAAACCCTAATAATAAACGTTTCTCATAATATCCTTTCGTTTCCCTATATCGGGTGATTTGCATGCGTTTAGGCGTTTAGGTAGGTAACAATGAGAAAAACAATCACAATACACGTTTTTGTGATTTTCTATTTCTATATATATAGTGTTTTAGAGCTTGGAACCAAAGAAACTCAAAAACACTTATAACAGACGTTTCTCGTAATTTCCTTTCGAATCCCCATATAGGATATTTTGAATGAGTTTTGCGTTTTATAGGAAATAAGCAAAAATAAATAAATAAATAATTAAACAAAATTATGTTAATGTTACTTTTTTTTCTACTTAAAGGGCTTTTCTATGCATTTTAGGATTTTAGTTCAGAAGTAGCTCAAAAATACCCAAAAGACAAGTTTTTTTTAATGTTCTTTTTCAAAATTGAAAGCTTTCGTTGCTTTTTAGGATTTTGGTACCTTACACGCTTATAAACACTCAAAGGACATGATTCTTGAAATGCTGTTTCGTTTCCCGATAGATGGAGTGTTATATGCATTTTTTTTTCTTTATGTGAAAACACTCAAAATAAACGGTTTTGGTAATGTTCTGTTTCTCCAGATAGAGTGCTATTCATTCGTTTTCGCATTTCCGTACCAAATAAGCTCAAAAACACTGAAAATACATGTTTCTTGTAATGTGTTTTTTTTTCTTTTCCCATATAGTTTACTTTGTATGCATTTTGCTTTTATTTTTTGTGTGTGTGTAACAAGCACTGTAACAAAACACTGAAATTATACTTTTTTGATAATGTCATGTTATTCCAAAAAGGTTATTTTTTATTTGTTTAAGCGTTTTGGTACGTAATTAGCTAAAAAAAAAAAAAAACACTTAGAAGAAAAGTTTTTTTTTTTTGTAATGCTCTTTTATTTTGTCCTATAGGATGCTTTCCATGCCTTTTCACGTCCTGGTGCCTCACACGCTAATAAACGCTCAAAAAGCACGTTTCTGAAAATGCCCTTTCCTTTCCCAATATGCATATTTCTCAAAAAAGACGCTTTTGCATGCATTTTAGCGTTGTGGTACGTATCTGCGTGAGAAGCACTCAAAACACACGTTTTTGGATCTTGTTTTGTTCCTCCAAATGTTTTGGTAACTAAGAAGCTCAAAAAACTCGTAATACACGTTTCTCGTAATGTGTTTTCGCTTCCTCATATAGGGTACTTATAGGGCTTACATAGTACTATATAGGGCATTCATTTTTCGTTTATGTACGTAAAAAGCTCCAAAACTCTCAAAATACACGTTTTTGGTAAAGTTGTTGTCTTTCACCATAAAACACTTAAAATAAACGTTTGTTGTTTTGTGTTCATTTGTTTTCCCATTTATGGTCCTTTCCATGCTTTTTAGCTTTTTGTTGCCTAACATGTTGTGATACTGTCGTTTCGTATCCTCTTATATGGTGCTTTGCATAATTTGTTGTCTTTTTAGTTCCTAACAATGTAAAAAATATTAATTATAACCGTTTTTGGTATTACTGTTCTTTATCTCCATATAGACAGCTATTCATGCGTTTTAGCATTTTGGTCACTAAGAAACTTGTGTATGGTAATGTTATTTTGTTTCTCAATATAGGGTGTTTTGCATTCGTTTTATCTTTTTGGTACAAAACGAATACACTGAAAATACTCGCTTCTCGTAATCTTTTTTTTTTTTTTTTTTTCGGAACACTTAAGGGTACTTTACATGCATTTTGGCGTAAGAAGCTAAAAAAAAAAAAAAAACAGTGAAAATACTTGTTTTTTGGTAGTTATTTTTTTCTACATAAAGGATGTTTTCCATGCCTTTTAGCATTTTGGAATGTAAGAAATCGAAAAACATTTTAAAGTCACGTTTTTTTGGTGAAATTATTTTTTTTATTCCCATATAGGGTGTATTTAATGTTTTGGTGCCTTACACATATACACAAAAAAGAAAAAAAAATACTCTTTCTGTAATTTCGTTCCCTTTCCCTATATTCGATGATTTACATGCATTTTGGCGTTTTGGTAGCTAATAATGTGAAAAAAAACACTCAAAATACAAGCTATTGATAATGGTGATGTGTTTGTCGATGTATAGTACAATTCATTCGTTTTAACATTTTGGTACGTAATAACCTCGAAACCCTTATAATACACGTTCCCCTTAATGTCCTTTAAATTCCTTATATAAAGTAATTTCCATGCATTTTGGCGTTTTTGTACGTAACAAGCTTAAACACAAGCAAAATAGTTTTTTTTTTTTTTGTAATATTTTTTTTTCTCTATAAAGTATGTTTTGCTCCATAAAATGTGCGTTATAGCTCAAAAACCCTCGAACGACACGTTTTTCGTAATGATGTTTTGGTATCTAGCAAGGTGAAAAATACGAAAAATACATTTTTGATAATATTGTTCTCTTTCTCCATAAGGGGAGCTATTCACGTATTTTAGAATTTCGGTACCTAAAAACTTCAAAAACAATTCTAATACACGTTTATTGTAAATATCCTTTTATTTTCACATATAGTGTGGTTTCCATACACTTTCCCATTTTTTTAATGTAACAACCTCGAAAACACTCAAAGAACATTATTTCGTAATGTTATTCTGTTTCTTCGCAGAAGGAGCTTTGGATGTTTTTTAGAGATTTGTTACGTAAGGTGCTTAAAAACAATGAAAAGACACATTTTTTGTAATGCTGTTTTGTATTCCCATACAAAATGCTTTCCGTTCTATATAGTGTTTTTGTGTCTTACACGATTAAAAACAATAAAAAGAGACGTTTCATATCTGGTAATATTGTTTCATTTTCCCTTTTTGGGGGACTTTCCATGGAATTTGGCGTTTTAGTACCAAAGAATGTGAAAAAAAACACTCAAAATACACGTTTTCTTTTTTACGTTCTCTTTCTCCAAGTAGAGTGTTTTTTACGCATTTTATCATTTTGGTACCTAAGAGGCTTAAAACCACACATAATACATGTTTCTCGGAATGTCCTTTTGTTTCTTCAGATTTGATGTTTTGCATACATTTCGGAGTTTCAGTACATAACAAGGTGAAAAACACTCAAAATACATATTTTTATAAGGATGCTCCTTTACTCCATATACAGTGCTATTCATGCGTTTTAGCGTTTTGATAACTAAAAAGTAAAAAAAAAAACAACACACATAATACACGTTTTTCGTAATGTTCTTTCCTTTCCTTATATAGGGTACATTGAATGTATTTTGTCGTTACAGTAAAAAGCTAAAAAAAAAAAAAACTCTATAATGACACGTTTTTAGTAAACTTGTTTTGTATTCCCTTACGGATGACTTCCCTTCTTTTTACCGATTTCGTGCCTAACACGCTCAAATAAAAAATAAATAAATAAACATTATAGATTGTACCCTATACAAGAAACTAAAAGAACATTACCAAAAACATGCCTTTTGAGTGTTTTTAAGCTTCTTACGTACGAAAACGCTAAAACGCATGCGAAACACCATTTATGGATTAACAAAATAACATTACCGAAAAGGTGTATTTTGAGTGTTTTTGAGCTGATGAGGATCAGAAACGCCGAAGTGTATGCAAAGCATCCTATAACGGGAAAGAAAAGGACATTACAAGAAAGGTGTATTATATTTGATTTTGTGCTTCTTAGGTACTAAAACACTAAAAAGCATGAATAGCACTGTTTTTGGAGAAAAAGAACAACATTAGCAAAAAAGTATATTTTGAGTGTTTTTCACATTTTTATTTACCGAAACGCCAAAAACCTGTTTTAAGAACTTTTTATTTTTTTTTAGGATTTTACTTGGAAATGCTAAAATTAAAGGAAAAAAAAAACTTTTATAGAGAAACATAATAAAAATACCAAAAACGTATATATTCAAATGGCCATTACGAGAAACATGTATTAGGAGTGCTTTTGTGTTTCTTAGGTATCAAAACACTAAAACGCGTGAATAGCACTCTTAATGGAGAAACAGAAGAACATTAGCAAAAAACGTTTTTTGGGAGAAGCGTTTTTCAGTTCGCATGTACCGAAACGCCAAAAATCATACAAGGCATCCTATATGGCGAAACGAAAGGGAATCTCGAGTATTTTTAAACTTGCCAAAACGCCAAAAAGCCAAAACGCTAAAACGCCTAAATAACAGTCTATATGGAGAAAAAGAACAACATTGCATAAAAAGTGTATTTTCAGTGTTTTAAACAGTTAAGTACCAAAACGCCAAAAGGCATGCAAAGTCCCCGTAATGGAGAAATGGAACGTGTCTTTTGAGTGTGTTTGAGAGTTTGAGGCACCAAAATGGTAAAAAGCTTGGAAAGCACCCTATTTGGGAATAAAAAAAAATAACATGACCAAAAGTGTGTCTTTTAGGAGCTTTTAAGATTACGTTCTAAAACTCTAAATCGCATGTAAAATATTTTATTGAGAAAAACATAACATTACTAAAAATTTGCATTTTGAGTGTTTTGGAGCCTCTACAAAATAAACTGTACAAAAACCTGTTAAAAAACGGCCAAAATGCATGCAAAGGATCATGTATGGGGAAACGAAAGGACATTACGAGAAATGTTTTTTTTTTGTTTTTAGTTTCTTAGTTACCAAAACTTAAAACCGCCTGAACAGCAGTTTTAATGGAGAAACAGAATAATATTACCAAAACATATATATTTTTTTTTCACTGTTATGTATAGATACGCCAAAATACATACTAAGCATCCAGTATCAGGAAATGAAAGGACATTAAAAGAAACGTGATTTATGAGTGTGTTTGAGCTTCTTAAGTACCAAAATGATAAAACGCATACATAACACTCTATAAAAAGCAGAACAAAATTAAGTAAAAAGTCTGTTTTTGTTTTCACATCGTTAAATGGCAAAATACCTAAATATGTTCTAAGGCCACTATATAAGGAAACGACGTTAATAGAAACGTGCGTTTTGAGTGCTTTTTGAGCGTGTTAGTTACCTAAACGATAAAAAACATAGAAAACAGTTATTTGCTGTACAAAATATAATTTCTTAAACCTTGTCTTTTGAGTGTTTTTTACTTTTTCATGTCCTATAACGCTGAAACGCATGAAAACACCCTCTATAGAGAAACAGAATAACATTATCAAAAACGTGTATTTTGTGTTTTTCGTTTCTTAATTACGTACAAAAAATGACAAAATGTATGCAAAGTACCGTATATATTAAAAACGGAAGGCCTTTGAGAATAACGTGTATTATAAGTGTTTTTTGAGTTTCTTAATTACCAAAAAATAAATAAATAAATAAATAAATAAAACGTATGAGTAACACTTTTGTGAAGAAACGAAAAACAATTTTTTTTTTTTTGGTATTTTTAACCTTGTTAGGAACCGAAAAAAACAAAATAAAAGCAAAGAATCCTATATATGGAAACGAAAGGACATCACGAGACACGTGTATTACAAGAGTTTTTGAGCTTCTTAAGTACCAAAACGCTAAAATACATAAATAACACTCTCTATGAAAAAAACAAAAACAGAAAACATTGCTCATAACGTGTATTTTTTTTTTCTGACTGTTAGGTACCAAAACCCCAAATTCCACGCAAAAAGAAGAAATGAAGAAATGAAACGACATTTCCAGAAACGTGTCTATTGTGTGATTTTCAGCGTATTAGGCACCAAAACCGTAAATAGCATGGAAACCATCCTATATGCGAATACAAAACAATACGAAAAAAGCATGTAAAACACCCTTTATTGAGAAAAAGAATAAATTACCAAAAAACGTGTATTTTCAGTGTTTTTGTGCTTGTTACAAAAACACCAAAATGAATGCAAAGCAAATTATATGAGGAAGCGAAAGGACATTACGAGAAACATGTATTATGTGTGATTTTGAGTTTCTTATTTACCAAAACGTTAAAACGCGCAAATAGCACTCTTTGTGTAGAAACAGACCAAACCTACCAAAATTGTGAGTTTTTTATTTATTTTTTTATTTTTTTTCATCTTGTTAAGTACCAAACTTAAAATAAATGCAAAGTATCCTATATGTGGAAACGAAAGGACATTACGAGAAACGCGTTTTGAGTGTTTTCAGCGTGGTAGGTACAAAAGTGCCATTAAACCTATATAGGAATGAAAATAATATTACCAAAAACGTGTGTTTTGAGTGTTTTTTTTTTTTTACGTAATAAAACGATAAAACGCATGGGGAAAAAACATTTATGGAGAAGTAGAATAAATTTACCAAAAACATGAATTTTGAAAGTTTTCAGCTTATATAATAAAACTTGAAAGCTTGGAAAAACACCCTATATAGGGAAAAGAATGTACATTATGAGAAGCGTGCATCATTAGCATTTTTTAGTTTCTTGGATACCAAAACGTGAAAACACATGAATACTACTCTATATGAAGAAACACAAAAACATTACCAAAACAGAATATTCTGAGTCTATTTCACATGTTTATGTATCAAAACGCAAAAATGGATGCAAAGCATCCTATATGGGGGAAGGAAAAGAGATTTCCAGAAACCTGTTAATGAGCGTGCTAGGCACCCAAACGCTAAAAATAATGGAAACCACCCTATAAAACATTACTCTTGTCAATGATTTTTAGCTATCTATGTACCAAAACACTAAAGCGCATTCAAAACGCCCTTTATTAAGAAGCAGAATAACATTACCAAAAACAACTATTTTAAGTATAGAAAAACGCCAGAATCCATGCAAAGTACCCTATATAAGGAAAGGAAAATATATTACGAGAAACGTTTATTATGAGTGTTTTGGAGTTTCTTACGTAACAAAACGCGAAAACTCATGAATAGCACTCTATATGAAGAAATACAACAACATTATCAAAAAAACGTGTATTTTGAGTCTATTTCACATTGTTAGCTATAAAAATGCAAATATGCATGCAAAGCACATTCTATGGGGAAAGAACACAAGATTTCCAGAAACCTGTGTTTTGAGTGTTTATGAGCGTGCCATGCACCGAAACGATAAAAACATGGAAAGCACCCTATATTTGAAAACAAAACAACATTACCAAAAATGTCTCTTTAGTGTTTTTGAGATACTTACGTACAAAAACGCTAAAACGCATGCAAAATATATAATTAAAATAAAAAATATTCTAATTATTTTTGAGCTCTTTACGTTCAAAAACGCCAAATCCATGCAAAGTACCATATATGGGGAAACCAAAGCTATTTAAGCTATTTATTTATCATACCGCTAAAACGTATGCAGAACACCTTTTATGGTGAAAGACAACAACTTTACCAAATACATGTATTTTGAGAATTTGGAGCTTGTTACGTACAAAAACGAAAAATAAATGCATAGTACCCTATATGGGGAAGCGAAAACACATTACGAGAAACGTGTATTACGAGTTTTCTGAGCTTCTTAGGTACCAAAACGCTAAAACGTATGAATAGCACTGTATTTGGAGAAACAGAACAAGATCACCAAAAACTTGTGTTTTGAGTGCTTCTCACGCTGATACGTACCACAACGCTGAAATGCATGAAAGGAAACGACATTTTCAGAAACGTGTCTTTTGAGCGTATATTAGTGTGTGAGGCACCAAGATGTTAAAAAACATGGAAAGCACCCTATAGGACAAAACTAAAGAACATTAAAAAAAAAAAAAAACTTTTCTTTTAATTTTTTTTTTTAGCTAATTACGTACCAAAACGCTTAAACGAATAAAAAACACCCGCTATGTAAAAACATAACATTACCAAAATGTATAATTTCAGTCTTTTTTAGCTTGTTACGCAAAAAAATAGCATGTAAAGTAAACTATATGGGAAAAGAAAAAAAAACATTACAAGAAACATGTATTTTCAGTGTTTTTGAGCCTATTTGGTACAAAAACGCTAAAACGAATGAATAGCACTTTATTTTGAGAAATAGAACATAGCCAAATTGATTTATTTTGAGTGTTTTTCACATTGTCATGAAGAAAAAAAATGCATATCTATCCATCTATCCATCTATCCATCCATCTATCGGAAACGAAACAGCATGTCCAGAAACATGTCTTCTCAGTGTCTTTAAGCGTGTAAGGTACCAAGATACTAAAAAAAACAACGAAATTTTATAATTTTGGAAAAAAAAAAACATTACCAAAAACGTGTCTTTTTTGGTGTTTTTCAGCTATTCGCGAACTAAAACCCTAAAATGCATACAAAAGACCCTTTAAGTAGAAAAAATAACATTAACAGAATTTTTTTTTTTATTTGATTATTTTCTATGAAACGTAAAAATTCATGCAAAGTATCTTATATTGTGATTCGAAAGGAAATTACGAGAAACGTCTGTTATAAGTGTTTTTGAGCTTCTTTGATACCAAGCTCTAAAACACTATACATAAAGAAACAGAAAGTCATAAAAAAAAAAAACGAGTATTTTGAGTGTTTTCACATTGTTACCTAAATGCATGCAAATCACCTGATATAGGGAAAAGGAAGGACATTGCGACATACATTTTTTATTACGATTTTTAGGCTTCTTAGATACCAAAACCCGAAAACACGTTAATAGCACTCCGTATGGAGCAACAGAACAACATTGCCAAAAACGTGAATTTTTAGTATTTTTTCAGAAAATTATGCACCAAAATGTTGAAATGCATGCAAAGTACCATCTATATGGAAACGAAACTACATTACCAGAAACATGTCTTTTGAGTGTTCATGATCGTTTGAGGCACCTAAATACCATGGAAAGCTACTTACGTGAAAAAAAAAATAAATAAATAAATAAAAACCAAAAACGTGTCTTTTGAGTGTTTTGAACTACTTACGTACCACATCGCTAAAATACATGCACAAAACACTTTATGGAGAAACTGAATGATATCATCATTATCTTGTATTTTTATTTATTTTTTTTTTTACGTATAAAAACACCAAAATGCATGAAATATACTCTATATGGGGAAACGAAAAGACATTACGAGAAACATGTATAATGGATGTTTTTTTGAGATTCTTAGGTAACAAAACGCTAAAAAGAAAAAAAAAAACATGAAAAAGGATTCTATACAATGAAGCAGAACAATTTTACCAACAACGTGTGTTTTGAGTGTTTTTCACATTGTTAAGGAAACTTTATTTCCAAAAACGTGTCTTTTGAGTGTTTATGAGTGTGTTTCGCACCAATATGCCAATAAAAAAAGAAAAAAAAAACATAAAACGCCTTATAAGGGAAAACAAAACAACGTTAAAATTATTATTATTATTTTTCTTTTTTTTCAGCTACTTGCGCACCAAAACACTTAAAAGCTTGCATAAATTCCTATAACAGGAAACAGATTAACATTACAAAATACTTATATTTCAGTTTTTTTGAGCTTGTTACGTAGAAAGGCTCGAAAATACAAGCAAAATACAAAATTTCCTATATGAGGAAACAAAAACACATTAAGAGAAATGTGTATCATGAGTGTTTTAGGTCTTCTTAGCTTCAAAAACGCGAAAAACGCTAAAACGAAAAAAAGCTAAAACGTATAAACACTGTATGGAGAAACAGAATATTACCAGAAATTTGTATTTTGTGTGTTGTTTTTCACATTGTTACGTACCAAAACAAAAAATGGATACAAATCACCACATAGAGGGAAACAAAAGGACATTACGAGAAAAATTTTATTATGAGTGTGTTTTAACTTCTAAGATACCAAAACGGAACAACGTATGAATATCTTCACTCTATATGAAGAAAAGAAAATTGTTTCCCCAAACAAGTTTTTTTTTTTTTTTTTTACATTGTTAGGTACCAAAACTCCATAATACATACGAAACACTCTATATGGGGAAAAAATGCCGTGTTAGGTGTCAAAATCGCTAAAAAGCATGGAAAGCACCCTTACCAAATGTACCGTACCGAAACGCTAAAACGCTCGAAAACAACCTTTATAGAGCACACTATACACTGAAAGCAAAACAACATTTGCAGAAGCGTGTTTTTTTTTTTTTTTTTTTTTGGTGTATATGAGCGTGTTAGGCACCAATACGCTAGAAAGCAGAGAAAACACTCTATATGGGAAAACAAAACAGCATTACCAAAAACGTGTTTTTATATCTTTTTGAGCTAGTTACGTACCAAAACTTTAAAACGCATCTAAAACACCCTTTATGAAGAAACAGAATAACATTACCAAATTTTTTTTTTTTTTCAGTGTTTGTGAACTTGTTACGTAGAAAAAAGCCAAAACGCATGCATAGTACCCTATAATGGGAAATGAAAAGACATTACGAGAAACGTGTATTATGAGTGTTTTTGAGCTTCTTAGGCACCAAAATGCTGAGACGCATGAATAGCATTCTATATGGAGAAACAGAACATTTCCAAAAAGTAGTAGTTTCAGTGTATTTCAGTGTATTGTTATGTGCCAAAACGCAAAAATGAATGTAAAACATTCTATATGGGGAAAAGAAATGACATTTCCAGAAACAATTAATTGTTCAAAAGCGGGTTAGGTACCAAAACGCTGAAAATCAAGGAAAGCTCCTTTTGTAGGAAAACAAGACATATTATTGAAAATGTGTGTTTTAAACGATTTTCAGTTAAGAACGTAATAAAGTGCTAAAATGCATACAAAACATCCTTAATGCAGAAATACAATAACTTTACCAAAAGCATGTATTTTCAGTGCTTTTTCGCCAAAATACATGGAAAGTACTCTATATGGGGAAAAGAAAGATTATGAGAAACGCGTATTACGAATGTTTTTGAGCTTCTTAGATATCAAAACACTAAAGCGCATAAATACTACTCTATACGAAGAAACGGAAAAAAATATAACCAAAAACGTGCGTTTTCAGTGTTCTTCACAGTTAGGTTCGGAAACGCCAAAATGTATGCAAAAAAACCTTCTATACGGAAACGGAACGAAATTTACAGAAACATGTCTTTGGAATCTTTACGAGCGTAATAGGCACCAAAAATCTAGAAATCATTGAAAGCTCTTGTTTTTTTGGAAAACAAAACGAAAAATTACCAAAAACCTGTCTTTTGAGTGTTTTTAATCTCTTTATATACCAGAACGCTAAAACGCATGCGAAACACCTTTTGTGGACAAACTTAATAATATTACCAAGAACAAGTATTTTTAACAAAACGTGTCTTTTGAGCGTTTTGAACATATTACTTACCAAAACGCAAAAAAACACCTATTATGGAGAAACAGAATAACATTAGCAGAAGCAAGTATTTTTGATGTTTTGAGTTTGTTATGTACAAAAACGCCAAAATGTATGCAAAGTACCCTATATAGTGAAATGAAAGGACCTTGCGAAAAAACTGTTATGAATATTTTTGAGCTTCTTAGTTACCATTAAACACATTAATAGCCCTTTATATGGAAAAAAGACAACAACATTTTTTAGAACGTATATTTTGAGTTTATTTTGCAATGTTAGGTAGCATGACGCCAAAATGCATGAAAATCATCGTATATGGCGAAAGGAAACGAGATTCCCAGAAACATGCCATTACAGTGTTTATGAGCATGCAAGGCACCAAAACGCTAAAAAAAAAAAAAAAAAACATGGAGAGCACCCTATAAGAACATAAGAACATAAGAAATAAGGGAAGCTGCAAGAAGCGACCAGGCTTACACGTGGCAGTCCCTGTATGAAACACACCTACCTATTTCCATCTGTTATCCCCATCCATAAACTTGTCTAATCTTCTCTTAAAGCTCTCTAGTGTCCTAGCACTAACTACATGATTACTGAGTCCGTAGCTGCATAACGAGAAACGTGTGTTATGAGCGTTTTTAAGCTACTTAGGTACCAAGATGCTAAAATGCATAAATGACACTCTATATGGAGGAAAAAAACATTATCAAAAAAAACTCTATATGGGAAAAGGACACAAGATTTCCAGAAACGTGTCACTTGAGTGTTAATGAGCGTAATTGGCAATAAAACGTTAGAAAACCATTTAAAGCATCCTATATGGGAAAAGAAAACATTACCAAATTTTAATTGCTTTACGGTACTTACTAAACAAAACGCTAAAACGCATGTAAAATATTCTTCATGGAAGAGAATAGCTACCAAAAGAAAAAAAAAAAAATTCTAGCGTATTAATGCCTCAAAACACTCAAAATACACGTTTCTGTTGATGTCGTCTAGTTTCCCCATATAGTTACTTTGCATGCATTTTGGCGTTTTGGTCCCTAATAATGTGAAAAACGCTCAAAATACACGTTTTTGGTAATGTTGTGTTTCTCGATAGAGAGTACTATTCATGCGTTTTAGCATTTTTGTATCTAAGAAACTCAAAAATGGAGAAACATAACAACTTTACCAAAAACATGTATTTTGAGTATATTTAACATTCTTAGATACGGAAATAACAAAATCAGTACAAAGTACCCTATATGTGGAAATGAAACGAGATTTCCAGAAACGTGTTTTTTTTTTTTTTTTTTTTGTGTGTGTGTGTGTGTGTGTGTGTGTGTGTGCGTTCTAGGCACCAAAACGATAAAAAAAAAAAAAAGCATATCAAGCACTCTCTATGGGGAGAAAAATAAATAAATAAATAAACCTATACATACATTCAGTGTTTTTGAGCTCCTTATGTAACAAAACGCTAAAACTATCACTTTATCAAAAACGTGTATTTTGAGTGTTTTTCAGCCTCTTACGTAAAAAATTCATACAGAGTACTCTATCTTGAAATGAGAAGACATTACGAGAAACTTGTTTTTTGAGTGTTAGGTATCAATATGATAAAACGCATGAATAGTATTCTGTATTTAAGAAACAGAATAACATTACAAAAAAAAATGGTATTTTCAGTGTGTTTCATATTGTTAGGTACCAAAAGGTGAAAATGCCTCCAAAACACCCTAAATGGGAAAAAAGAAACATTACGAAAACTTATTATTTTGAGTGTTTTTCACCGTGTTAGGTATCAAAACGCTAAAAAGCAAGGAAATCACACTATATTATAAAACAAAACAAAATTATGAAAAAAGTGTCTTCTGAGTGTTTCTTAACTTCTTACGTACCAAAACGCTACAACATCTTTGTTAGGTGTGAAAACCAAAATGCATGCAAAGCCTCTTATATGGGGAAATGAAGTGACATAACAAAAAACATGTGTTTTGAGTGTTTATGAGAGTGTTAGGCACCAAAATCCTAATAGCACCCTATATGAAAAAAAAAAATAAATAAAAATACGAAAAAACGTGCCACTTGAGTGTTTTAAGCTACTTTACGTGCCAAAACGCTAAAATGCAGGTAAAACACCCTTTATGGAGAAAAAACAAGATCATTATCAAAAACATGTATTTTGGGTGTTTTTTAAATTGTTACGTAGAAGAAGACAAAATGCGTGGAAAATATCCTTCATGGAGAAAGTAAAGAATATTACGAGAAACGTGTATTATGAGTGTTATTAACCTTCTTAGGTACCAGAACGCTGAAAGACATGCCAAACACCCTTGATGGTGAAACGGAACGACATTTACAGAATTTGTCTTGTCAGTGTTGATGACTGCGCTAAGAACGAAAACGTTAAAAATAATAGAATCCTCCCTTTCATGGAAACAAAAAGCCCAAAAATTATTTTTTTTATTATTTTTTAGCTCCTTCCGTACCAAAACGCTAACACTCATAATACAAGTTTCTCGAAATGTCTTTTCGTTTCCCTATGCATGCATTTGGGTTTTTTTTTTTTCCACGTAACAAGCTGGAAACACACAAAAAAAAAAAAAAAAATACACGTGTTTTATCAAAGTTGTTCTGTATCTCTATAAAGCGTGTTTTGCATGCGTTTTAGCGTTTTCGTAAGTAATTAGTTCATAAACCATCAAAAGATAGGTATTTTGGTAATGTTGTTTTAGTTGTTTTAGTTGTTTTAGTGTTTTTGGTAATGTTATTTCGTTTTCCCGTGTAGGGTTCTTTCTATGTCTTTTTTTTTTTTTTTTTAGCAGTTTAGTGCATAACATGCTCATAAACATTCAAAAGAAACGTTTCAGTATGTGTCGTCTCCTTTCCTCATATAGGGTGATTCGCATTAATTTTAGCGTTTTGGTAGCTAACAATGTGAAATATAAGCAAAACACACGTTCATCGTATTTTTTTTTTTCTATTTGCTACTTTTAATTTTAGTGTTTTAATATTCGAAAATCTTAAAAATACTCATAATACACGTTTCTCGTAATGTCTTTGTTTCCCCACATATGGTATTTTTCATACATTTTTGCGTTTTTCTACGTAATAAATCCCAAAATCACTAAAATATACACGTTTTTGTTAAGTTATTCTGTGTTTCCAGAAAGGCTGTTTTGTATACGTTTTAATGTAAAAGCTCAAAAATACTCATAAATCAAGTGTTTTGTAATGTTTTGTTTTCTCTTACAAGGTGCTTACCATTCTTTTAAGCGTATTGATGCTTAGAACACTCATAAACGCTCAAAAGAAATGTTTCTGGAAATGTTTCTTATCCCTATATAGTAGACACGTTTTAGCTAATGTTGTTTGGTTTTCCCATAGTCAAAATTTCCAATATTTTTTTTTTTGCGTTTTGGTGTCTAACACGCTTATACTCAAAATACATGTTTCTGGAAATATCGTTTCGTTTTCATTTTTGCAACCTATCCTGATGTCTATATCGTGTGAATTTTACGTTCCTAGCTGGAATAGATAAATTATAATATCCCTTTAAGCTTTATCGCTTAATATCCCAAAATAGCGAATTTACGAAAGTAAAAATGATCTCCGTCGCTATTCCTGTTACACATATATGGGCTATTGCAGCTTTTTAAACTATGAAAGACGAACATCATGTGATATCAAAATTTTTTGTTTGGAGTTGATTTAGATTTTTTAGAAATATTTGAATGTCAAAATATATTTGTTTTATTGTTCGTAGAAATATATATATATATATATATATATATATATATATATATATATATATATATATATATATATATATATATATATATATATATATATATATATATATATATATATATATATATATATATATATATATATATATATATATATATATATATATATATATATATATATATATATATATATATATATATATATATATATATATATATATATATATATAATTTTTCTTTTACTATTTTACAAGAGAAAAAAAAAAAGGTTGTCCTATCCTTGCTGATTAAAATGCATTTTTAATGAAGATAAAAATCATTAAATAAACGAGAAGATACCAGTTGAACATAAGCAATTTAACATAGCATTCACGATTCTACAACCACCCACTCCAAAAATATTCAAAAGACATGATTCTAGGAATGTTTATTTTCCCTCTATATGGTGGTTTGCATGCACTTCGGCATTTTTGTAAAAAAAAACATGAAATATGCTCAAAATACAATATTGTTTTGTTTCTCCATATAGAGTGCTATTAAGGCGTTTTCGCGTTTCGGTACCTAATAAGCTGAAAAAAACACTCCTAATACACATTTCTCTTAATGTCTTCATTTCTCCATAAATGGTACTTTTACATGAATTTCGGCGTTTTTATATGTAACAAGCTCAGAAAGTATGAATATACACGTTTTTCATAATGTTCTGTTTCTTAAATTTTTTTTCTTTTTTTCATGCGTTTTAGCATTTTATTACGTAACTAACTCAAAAACACACAGAAAAAAAATGTTTTTCGTTATGCTATTGAGTTTTCCCATATAGAGTGCTTTCGATGCATTTTAGCAAATTTGTGCCCAATGCTCTCATAAACACTGAAAACAAATGTCGTTTACATTTACCCGTATAGTGTGCGTTGCATGCATTTTGGCGTTTTGGTACCTAACAATGTAAAAAACATTCAGACTACTTTGGTAACATTGTTCTGTTTCTCTTTATAGAATGCTATTAAGGCCTTTTATGGTTTTGGTAACTAAGAAGCTCAAAATCATTCAGAATACACGTTTTTCATAATGTCCTTTCGCGTCCCCAACTTTTGTGATTTCAGTGCATTTTGCCGTTTTGGTACGTAAGAATGTGAAAAAACACTCAAATATGTGTTTTTGATAATGTTCTACTTCTCCACATAGAGTGCTAATTATGTTTTATCATTTTGATACGTAAGAAGCTCAAAAACACTTATAAGACTCATTTCTCTTTAAGTCTTTTCGTTTTTCCATATAGGGTACTATCCATGTATTTTGACGTTTTTCTACGTAACAAGCTCATAATAATTGAAGAAACATGTTTTTGGTAATATTTTCCTGTTTCTGCATAAAAAAAAAGGTGTTTTTGCATGCGTTTTAGCGTTTTACTACATAATTAGTTCAAGAACACTCAAAGTACACGTTTTTGGGTAGTATTTTGTTTTAACAAATGAGTTTCTCTTTATGCTTTTTAGCGTTTTAGTACATAACATGCTCATAAAGGCTGAAAAGACGCGTTACTAGAAATATCGTTTCTTTTCCCCACATTCTATGGGGCTTTGTATGCACTTTGGCGTTTTGGTACCTAACAATGTGAGATACACTTAAACTGCAAGTTTTGGGTAGTGTTTTTTTTTTTTTCTCATATAGAGTGCTATTCATGGTTAGGTTTTGGTACCTAACTAGTTTAAAAACACTCATAATAGACGTTTTTCTTAATGTCCTTTCGTTTCCCCATACAGTGTACTTTGCATACATTATGATATTTTTTTTTTTTACGTAAAAAGCTTAAAAACGCTCAAAATACTTGTTTTTTGCAATGTTTTATTTCATTTATTTATTTATTTTTTTTTTTTATTTATTTATTTATTTATTTATTTATTTATTTTATTTTTTTTGATGAAGGGTGGTTTAAAGTTTGGTACGTGAAATTCTCAAAAATATTCAAAGACACGATATTGTTTTCTTTTCTCATATGGAGTGTTTTCCATGGTTTTTAGTGTTTTGGTGCCTAAAATGGTCATAAACACTCAAAAGATACATTACATTAAGATACATGTACATGTGCTATTCATAGGTTTTAGCGTTTTGATACCTAAGGAGCTCAAAAACACTCATAATAAACGTTTCTCGTTATGACTTTTCTTTTCTCCGTATAAGGTACTTTGTATGCATTTTGTCGTTTTTCTACGTAACAAGCTCACAAACACTGAAAATACACGTTTTTAGCAATGTTATTTATTTATTTATTTATTTATTTTTCATAAAGGGTGTTTTGCGTGCGTTTTAGTGTTTTGGTGCGTAAGTAGCTCAAAAACACTTAAAAGACACGCTCATAAACACTCAAAAGGCTCGTTTCTGTAAATGTCATTTCTTCCAACATATAGTGTGCTTTCCATGCATTTTGGGAATTTGGTGCCTAACAATATGAAAAAAAAAAAACACTCAAAATACACGTTTTTGTTAATCTTGTTCTATTTCTCCATATAGAGTGCTATGCATGTGTTTTAGCGTTTTGGTAACACTCATATTACAAAAGACTCATATTACATGTTTCACGTAATATCTTTTCATTTCCTCATATATTGTTCTTTGAATGCAGTTTTTTGCGTTTTTTTCAAGTAAAAATCTCAAAAAAACAATCAAAATGCATGTTTTTTTTTTGGGGGGGGTAAAAAGATGTTTCTTTATAAAGGTTGTCTTGCATACGTTTTAGCGTTTTCATACGTAAGTACCTGAAAAAAAAAGCAAGACACAATATTGTTAATGTTGTTTTGTTTTACCAGAAAGTGTTTTATCCACCCTTTTTATCGTTTTTGTTGATAACACGCTCATAAACATTCAAAAGACACGTTTCACGATATGTCGTTTCTTTTCCCCATATTGGGTGGTTTGCATTTATTTGTACGCATTGGTACCTAGCAATGTTAAATACACTCAACTTATAGCTTGTATTTTAATAATATTATTTTTTCTCCATATAGAATGCAATTCATGTGTTTTAGCGTTTTGGTACTTCACAAGCTCAAAGCTCAAAGCCTTTCCTTTCCCCATATAGTGCGATTTACAGTCATTTTCGCGTTTTGGTGCGGGAACAATGTGAAAAACACTTGAAATACTCATTTTTGGTAATGCTGTTCTATTTCTCCATATAGAGTATTATTTAGATATTTTGGTAACTAAGAAGGTAAAAAACACTCTTAATACATGTTTCATGTAATATCCTTTCCTATCTCCAAATAGGGTACCTTCCAAGGGTTTTAGTGTCTTTTGTACGTAAAAAGCTCAAAACTCATAATACATAGTTCTGGTATTCTTATTCTTTTTTTCTCCATAAAGGATGTTTTCCATGCGTTTTATCATTATGGTACGTAAATGGCTCGAAAACATTTAAAGGACACGTTTTTTGGTAATGTTGATTTGTTTTTACCATATAATTAGATTTTCATTTTTTTTTTTGGGGGGGGGCGTTTTTGCGGCTAAAACGCGTTTCACTTCCTCATGAAGAGTGCTTTGCATAGATTATGACGCATTGTTACCTAAGAATGTGAAAATTCGTCAAAATACAAATTTTTTTTAATCTTTTTTTCATTTTTTATTTATTTATTTATTTTTTTAATTTTATTGAGTGCTATTCATGCGTTTTAACGTTTTGATACCTAAGAAGGTCAAAAATTCTCATAACATGTCTCTCGTAATGTCTTTTGGCACCTAAGAAGGTCAAAAACACAACTCAAGTTTCTCGTAATGTCCTTTCGTATCCACATACATAGTACTTTAAAGGTGTTTTCCATGTATTCTAACGTTTTAATACATAAGTAGCTAAAGAAAAAACATAAAAGACAAGTTTTTAGAAATGTTTTATTTTCCCCTTTTTCCCCATTTCCCCCCCGTTTTTCCGATATAGAATTATAGAAAAAAAAACATATTTATTTACATAATATGCTCTACATGACTGCCTTTGTGTTGAAAACACATTTCAATGCGTCTCCTCCACTGCTGAAGAACACGTTGAAACACATCCGGATTTATGCTTGTAATGGCGTTCGTGATATCATATGTATGGAAACTTATGAGACACCCTGTATTGCTATTCATGCGTTTTAGCGTTTTGGTATCTAAGAAGTTCAAAAACACTTATAATACACGTTTCTCGTAATGTCTTTTAGTTTCTCCATATATAGTACTTTCCATGCTTTTTGGCATTTTCTACATCAAAAGGCTCAAAACCACTCAAAAAACACGTTTTGGAAGTTGTTTTGTTTCCCCATAAAGGGTGTTTTGCACGCGTTTTAGCGTTTTGGTACGTAAGTAGTTCAAAAACGATCAAAAGACACGTTTTTTGGTAATGTTCTGTTGTTCTCCAATATATGCTACTTTCCATGCTTTTTTTAACGTTTTGGTGCATAGCACGGTTATAAACACTCAAAAGACACGTTTCTGGAAACCGTTTCTTTTTCTCATTTACGATGCTTTCTGTGCATTTTGGCGTTTTGTACCTAGTAATATTAAACACACTCAAAATATGCATTTTTCGTAATGTTTTTTTTCTGTTTTTTTTTCCTTATAGTTTTATTTTTTTGGTACCTAAATAGCTCATAAACGCTTTTTTTTCCATATAGGGTACTTTACATGGATTTTGACATTTTTTCTGGTTAACAAGCTGAAAAAAAGCTCAAAATACTTATTTTTGGTAATGTTTTCCTGTTTCTCCATAAAACGTATTTTGCATGCGTTTTTCAGCGTTTTGGTACAGATAAAGTGAAAAACACTCAAACGTCACGTTTTTCGTTATATTGTTTTCTATTCCCATATATGGTGCTTTCCATGCTTCTGTTTTGGTGCTTAACGAGCACAAAAGAAAAAAAAAATGTAATTTCGTTTCATTTCTCCATATAAGGGGCGTTGCATGCAATCTGGTGTTTTGGTACCTAAGAATGCTGAAAAGTTTGAATATTCATGTTTTTGACGTTTATACGTTTTTCATAATGTCCTTTTGTTTCTCCATGAGGTGTGACTTTTATGCATTTTGGCGTTTTGGTAATATACTGTTTATCCTTATAGAGTGCTATTTATAAATTTAGCGTTTTACTAGCTAATAACTTCAAAAGCAATCAAAATGCATGTTTCTCGTAATGTCCTTTCGTATCCTTATATAGTTTACTATAAAGGGATTTTGGCCTTCTTGTAAGTTACAAGCAAAAAAAAAAAAAATCTCAATTTTTTTTTTTTATCTTGTAATGTTATAGTGTTTTCCAAAATGGATGTTCTGCATGTTTCCATGTATTTTTGCGTTTTGGTACGTTAGTAGCTCAAAAAAAAAGCGCTCAAAAACCACGTTTTTGATAAAGTTTAGTTTTTCCCATATAAAGAACTTTCCATTGTATTTAGTGTTTTAATGGGTCATACCTTTATCGACACTCAAAACTCTTCCGGAAATGTAGTTTCGTTTCCCGCTATATGATTCTTTGCATGCCATTTTGCGTTTTGACACATAACTATAGAAAAGCACCTACACGTTTTTCTTAATGTTCTATTTTTCCAAATGAAATGCCATTGATGCGTTTTCGCGCTTTGTTACCAAAGAACCTTTAAAACACGTTTCTCGTAATGTATTATCGATTCCATATTGATTCCATAAGCACTTTGCGTCCATTAGGCAATTTTTCTACGTACCAAGATCAGAAACACTGAAAAAAATATCTTTTGTATTGTTATTCTATATCACCATGATGGGTGTTTTGCATGCGTTTGACCGACCTTTTTGGTACGTAACTGAAAAAACACCCAAAAGACACGTTTTTTTTTTTTTTTTTTTTTTTTTTAATATCTGGGTGTTTTCCATGCATCTTAGTGTACTGGTGCCTAACACGCTAGTAAACGTGCAATAGACACGTTTCTGAAAACATCGTTTCCTTTGTATATATTCTCGCGTTTTCGTACCTAACAATATGAAAAACACTCAAAATACAAGTTTTTGGTAATATTGTTCTCTTTCTCCATATAGAGTGCTCTTCATGCTTTTTAAGCGTTTTGGTACCTAAGAAGTTCAAATACACACATTATAGACGTTTCTCGTAATGTCTCTTCTATTCCTGACAAAGTAATTTTCATATATATTGGTGTTTTTACACGTAAAAAGCTCAAAAATTCTAAATATACGTTTCTGGTATTGTTATTATGTTTCTCTATAAAGAGTGTTTTGCATGGATTTTAGAGTTTTTGGTAATATTGTTCTTTTTTTTTTTTTAATATAGGTATCCTACCATCCTTTTTAGCACTCTTATAGACACTCAAAAAACATGTTTCTGGAAAATGTCGTTTCGTTTTCCCATTTACGGTGTTTTGCATGCATCTTGACGTTTTGGTACATAACACTGTTAAAAACAATAAAAATACACGTTTTTGATAATGTTATTCTGTTTCTCCATATGGAGACCTATTAACACATTTTCGCATTTTGCTACCTGAGAAGGCTAAAAACACTAATAATACATGTTTCTCGTAATGTACTTTCTTTTCCCCAAATGGATTCATTTCCATGTTTTTTTTTTTTTTTGCATTTTCGTACGTAACAATGTGAAAACACAAAATACCCATTTTTTTTGTAATATTGTTCTGTTTCTTCATATATAGTGCTGTTCATGATTTAGTGTTTTTCTACATAAGAATCTCAAAAACACATCAAAGACGATTTTTGTAGTTTACTTTCCGTGTCACCAAATAAAGAACTTTCTATGCGTTTTTGAGTTTTTACACATAAGAAGCTAAAAAAAATGTTATTTTGTTTCTCGATAAAAGGTATTTTGCATACATTTTAAGCTTTGGTAAGTAAGTAGCTCAATAGCACTCAAAGACACGTTTTTTATTTTTTTTTTCTCCTCAAATAGTGAGCCTTCGTTATTTTTTAGCGTTTTGGTACCGAAAACGCTCATAAAGACTCGAAATGAAGGTTAGTTTCCCTATTGATGGAGCTTTGCATGCATTTTGATATTTTTGTACATAACAATGCGAAAAATACTCAAAATATTTTTATTTTTTTTTCAAATAGAGTGATATTCATGCGTTTTCGTGTTTTGGTTCGTAATAAGATAAAAAAAAAACTCACAAAAGACTTTTCTCATGATTTTTTTTTTATCCTTTCCCCATATAGTTAATTTTCCATTCATTTTGGCGTTTTTCTCCGTAACAACCTGAAAACACTGAAAATGCTCGTTTTTTTGGTAATGTCATCCTGTTTCTCCATAAAGGGTGTTTTGCACGCGTTTTATCATTTTGTTACGTATTTAGCTCAAAAACACTCAAAAGAAAAGTTTTTTTGTAATGTTCTTTTTGTTTTTTCTTATAGGGTGCTTTCCATGCTTCTCAGCATCGTCTTGGTGACTAACACGCTCATAAACACTCAAAAGACACGTTTCTAGAAATGTCGTGTCCTTTCCCATATAGCATGCTTTGCGTGCTTTTTCGCGTTGTGGTCCCTAACAACGTGAAATCACTCAAAATACAAGTTTTTTTTTTCTGTTTCTCCATATAGAGCGCTATTCATACGTTTCATCGTTTTGGTACACATTTCTGGTAATGTGTTTTCCTTTCCCAATATAGTATACTTTGCATGCATTTTGTCGTTTTTGCAGGTAACAAGCTCAAAAACTCTCAAAACACACTTTTTTGGGTAAAGTTATTGAGTTTATCTATAAAGTGTATTTTGCATGCCTTTTAGTAGTTTGGTACGTAAGTAGCTCAAAAACATTCAAAATGCAAGTTTTTGGTTGTGTTGTTTTGTTTTCCCATTTATGGAGGTTTCAATACTTTTTTTTTTTTTAGCGTTTTGGTACCTAACACGCTCATAAACACTAAAAAGACATGATTCTGGAAATATCGCTTATTTTTCCATACTGGGTGCTTTGGCGTGAAATACACTCAAAATCCTCGTTTTTTGTAATGTTGTTCTCTTTCTATATAAAACGTAATATTCGTGCATTTTATTGTTTTATTACCTAAGAAGATCAAAAACACTCATAATACACGTTGGTCGTAATATCCTTTCGTTTCCCAATATAGAAAGGAATTTATGCATTTTGGCGAATAGTTACCTAAGAAGGTGAAAACACTCAAAAAACAAATTCTGGTAATGTTCTGTTTGTATATAAAGAGAACTTTTCACATGTTTCAACGTTATAGTACATTTAAAACTTAAAAAAAAAAATCATAATATACATTTCTTGTAATGTACCTTTATTTTCTTATGTAGAGTGCTTTGCATGCATTTTGGCGTCTTTCTACGTAATAATCTTAAAGATACTTAAAATGCACGTTTATAGTAATGTTATTCTGTTTCTCCATTAAAAGTGTTTTTCACGCGTTTTAGCGTTTTGTTACGAAAGGAGGTCAAAAATACTCTAAATACAAATCTTTGGTAATTTTGATATATACATTCCCATATAGGGGTTTTCCGTGTTTTTGTGTGTTTTTTTTTTTTTACATAAAAAAAAAAAGGTAAAAACACTCAAAAGACACAATTTTCTATTGTCGTTTCGGTTAACCATATGGCAGTGTTTGCATGCATTTTAGTGTTTTAGTATCTAACAATGTTAAGAAAAAAAATACAAGTTTTAGGTTTTTCGGTTTACACGATTCCTTTCCTTATCATATACAGAGATTTGCATGGACTTTGGCATTTTTGTACTTAAGTTCAAAAACACTTAAAAAGACTTTTTTTTTTGTAATGTTATCCCATTTCTCTATACAGAGTGTTTTGCATGCGGTTTAGCGTTTAGGTACGTAAGAAAGTAAAAAAAAAAAACACTAGACATATTCGGTATTTTTTTTCTAGATAGGGTGCTTTCAATACTTTTTTTTTTTTTTTAGCGTTTTGATGCCTACCACGCCCAAAAATATGTCAAAACTTACGTTTCTGATAGTGTCGTTTTCTTTTCCTTTGCATGCATTGTAGCGTTTTGGTACTTAAAAATGTGAAAAACACTAAAACTACACATTTTAGGTAATGTTATTCTGTTTCTCCATATAGAGTGCTATTCATGCGCTTTGGCGTTTTAATACGTAAGCTAAAAAACACCCATAATATACATTTCTCGTAATTTCCCTTAGGGTCCCAATATTGGATACTTTGCAGACATTCTGGCATTTCGGTACCTTAGAAGGAGAAAAACACTCATAATACAAGTTTTCGGTAATGTTATTCTTTCTCCATTAAGAATGTTTTGCAAAGATTTTGGCGTGTGTGTAGATAAAGATAAAAACACTGAAAAAGCACGTTTCTGGTAATGTTTTTTTTTTTTTATTTCCATATAGAGCGCTTTCCCTGTTTTAAGCGTTTTGGTGCATAACTTCCTTAAAACACCTAAAAGACACGTTTCTGTTAATGTCGTTTCATTTCACCATATATGGATATATATGCATTTTGGTGCTTTGGTACCTAGCAATGTGAAAAACACTTAAATTACGCATTTTGGGCAGTTTTTTTTTTTTTCATATAGAGTACTATTAACGCTTTTCGGCGTTTTGAAACGTAAGAAACTCAAAAAGGCTCATAATACACATTTCTCGTAATATTCTTTCCTTTTCTCATATACGGTGCTTTACATGTATTTTAGTGTCTTTTCTACGTAATAAGCTAAAATAAAACATTATGATAATGTTATTCTGTTTCTCTATTGAGGTTGTTTCAAATGAGTTTTAGCGTTTTTATACGTAAGATCAAAAACAGTCTAAAGATAGATTTTTGGTAATGTTTTGTATTTTCATATAGTGTTCTTTCCATCCTTTTTAGCGTTTTGGTACCTCACACGTAAAAAAAAAAAAAAAAAAACACTCCAAAAAGCACGTTTCTGGTAATGACGTTTCGTTTAAATATTCAATTTGTTTTTCGTGCATTTTAGCTTTTCTTTTTTTTTTTTTTTTGAGGAGGCCTAAAAAATGTGAAAAACAGTCAAAATAAATGTTTTAGGTAATGTTCTGTTTCGCCATATAAAGTGGAATTCGTGTGTTTTAGTGTTTTGGTATCTAAGAAGCTCAAAACACGTTTCTCGTAATTTTCTTTTCTTTTCCCATATAGGAGGATTTGTATGCATTTTGGCGTTTCGGTATATAACAATATGAAAAACTAAAAAAAATAAAACACGTTTTTGTTAATGTTATGTTTCTCCATGAAGAGTGATGTTCACGCGTATTAGAGTTTTGGTACCAAATAAACTAAAAAAAAAACACTGATAATGAACGCTTCTCACAAAGTACTTTCTTTTCTCTATATAAAATGCCTTGCAAAAATTTTTGAGGTCTTTTAGATAACAAGCTGAAAAAAAAAAACACTCAAAATTTACGTTTTTGGTAATGTTATTCTGTAACTCCATGAAAAATATTTTGCATGCGTTTTCTTTTTTTCGTTTTGGTATGCATGAAGCTAAAAAAAAGACACTCAAGAGACATGTTTTCGGTAATATTGTTTTTATTCCCATGTAGCGTTATTTTTTTACTCTTTAGAGTTTTTGTGCCTACAACGCTGAAAAAAAAAACACTCAAAACACACATTTCTCATAATGACCTTTTATTTAACATGTTTGATTCTTTTCATGCATTTTGGCGATTCTTTACTTAACAAGGTGAAAAAAAAAACATAAAAGAAAAAAACCGTTTCTGGTAATGTTGTTCTGTTTGTACATAAAGAGAACTTTTCACGCGCATTAGCGTTTTGGTACCTAAGAAACTCCAAAACACTCATGATACACGTTTCTTATAATGTACTTAATAAGGTAAAAAACTTTCAAACAACACGTTGTTAGTAGATTTTGTTGTGTGTCTACTCAAAGAGTGCAATTCACTTGTTTCAGCGTTTTGGTAGTTCGTTTCTTTTCCCCATATAATTGCCTTGCATGCATTTTTGGGGGTTTGGTACCTAATAATGTGAAATACACTCAAAAGATACGTTTTTCGAAATTTTCAGTTTCTCCTTAAAGAGTACTGTTCATGCGTTTTAGTTTTTTCGTACCTAAGACGGTAAAAAAATAAACACGTATAATACACGTCTCTGTTAATGTCTTGTCGTTTCCACATATAAAGTAATTTTCAGGTATCTTTTTTTAGTATATCTGCCTAGCAAGCTTAAAAACACTCAAAATACTATTTTTTCGATAGGTTTTTCTGTTTTTTTTTTTCAATACAGTTTTTTTTTATGCGTGTTAGCGTTTTGTTATAAAAAAAATACAAATATACTAAAAACAAACGTTTTTCGTAATGTTGAGTTACTTTCCCATATAAGGTGAGTTCTATTATTTTTAACGTTTTGATGCCTAATACGCTGAAAAAAAAAAAACACTTGAAAGGCACGTTTCTGGTAATGTAGTTGCGTTTCAATTCAAATGACATGTCTTTCGTAATGTTTTTATTCTTAGATAAAGCGATTTTCATACTTTTTTAGCGTTTTGATGATTAACACGCTCAAAACACTCTAAAGTCTCGTTTCTGATAATGTTTCGTTTCCTAATGTAATGGGTTTTGAATGCATTTTGACGATTTGATACCTAATAATAAAAAAAAAAAAACACTCAAAATACACTTTTTTTAATGTTCCGTTTCTCAATATGGAGTGTTATTCATGCGTCTGAGTATTTTGGTACCTAAGAAGCTCAAACAATACACATTTTGTTTCCCAGTAGAGAGGAATTTGCATGCATTTTGACATTTTTCGACCAAGCAAGCTCAAAAATATCAAAGAACATGTTTTTAGTAAAGAAATACTGTTCTTTCATAAAGAGTATTTTGCATGCGTTTTAACGTTTTGGTGCGTAAATTAATTAAAAACGATCAATTAAAATAAAGAAAAAAAAAGTAATTAAAACATTGAAAAAAAAAGCGTTTTGGTGTTTAGCACGCTCATAAACAATCAGGAGACACGTTTCTAAAAATATCGTTTCCTTTCGTCATATATTGTGCTTTGCAAGCATTTTGGGAATTTAGTACATAAGAATGTAAAATACACTCAAAATACACCTTTTTTTTGTAATGTTGTTCTGTATCTTCGTATAGAGAGCTATTCTTGCATTTTAGCGTTTGGTACCTAAGAAGCTCAAGCAAACTCAAAATAAACGTTACTCGTTGTCTTTGGTTTCCCCATATATGGTACTTTGCATGGATTTGGCGTTTTTGAACGTAAAGAGCTCAAAAATAATTAAAATATTTTTTTTATTTTAATTATATATTTTGCATGCGTTTTAGCGTTTTTGTACGTAAGTATCTCAAAAACACTAAAGAGACATTTTTGGTAATGTTGTTTTGTTTTCAAATATAGGGTGCTTTCCATGTTTTTATCGTTTCGGTGCATGGCAAGCTCATAAACACTCAAAACACAGGTTTCTGGAAATCTTGTGTTCTTTCCCCATAGAATGTGCTTTGCATGCATATTTGCATTTTTATAGCTAACAATGTGAAATAGACTCAAAATACACGTTTTTTTGATAATGTTGTTGTATTTCTTCATATAGAGTGCTATTCATGAGTTTTCACGTTTTGTTACGTAAGAAACTCCAAAACACTCATAATAAACGTTTCTCGTAATATATTTTCCTTTCCTTATATAGGGTACTTTGCATGGATTCTGGCGTTTTTCTATACTTAAAATAGTTGTTTTTGGTAATGTTATTCTGCTTCTTAATAAAGGGCGTTTTGAATGCGTTTTAGTGTTTTGGTACATAGATAGCTAAAAATCATTGACAAGAGTAATGTTTTATAGGGTGGTTTCCATTCTTTTTAGCGTTTGGGTGCCTAGCACGCTCATTAACAGGTTTCTGGAAATCTCTTTTCCTTCCCCCATATAGGATGCTTTGCATCCATTTTTGCGTTTTGATACATAAGAATGTGAAATAGACTCAGAATATTCTGTTTTGGTAATGTTTTTGTGTTTCTTCATATAGAGTAGTATTCATGTGTTTTCACGTTTTGGTATCCGAAACTAAAAAATGCTAATAATGCACGCTTCTCATAATGTACATTCTTTTCCCTATATAGGGTGTTTTTCCAAGCTTTCAGGTTTTATTAGATAAGCTGAAAACATTCAAAATTCATGTTTTTGGTAAATTTATTCTATTTTTCCATAAATGTTTTTTCCCCATGCGTTTTATCGTTTTATTACGTAAAAAAAAAACACTCAAAACACACGTTTTTGGTAATATTATTTTCATTCCTATATAGGTTTAATGGCACTTTTGTACCTACCACGCTGAAAACACTCAAAACGCGTTTCTCGTAATGTCCTTTCGTTTCCACATACAGGATACTTTGCATTTATTTTAAGTTTGGTGCTTAACAAGATGAAAAAAATAAAATAAAATAAAAAACTCACAATTTTGGTAGGTTTGGTCTGTTTCTACACAAAGAGTGCTATTTGCGCGTTTTAACGTTTTGGTAATTAAGAAACCCAAAATCACACATAATACATGTTTCTCGTAATGTCCTTTCGCTTCCTCATATAATTTGCTTTGCATTCATTTTGGTGTTTTTGTAACAAGCACAAAAACACTGAAAATACACGTTTTTTGGTAATTTATTCTTTTTCTCAATAAAGGGTGTTTTACATGCGTTTTTCGTATTGTTTTGTATTCGCATATATGATGGTTTCCATGCTATTTACAGTTTTGGAGCCTAATACGCTGAAAATCACACAATAGACACGTTTCTGGAAATGTCGTTTCATTTCTTCATTTCTTCTTTTTGCGTGGAATTTGGGGTTTTGGTACCTAACAGTCAGAAAAAAAAAATACACGTTATGAGCAATGTTTTTCTGTTTTTTTTTTTTTTTCATAGAGAGTGTTATTTATGTATTTTAGCGTTTTGGTACTTAAGAAGCTCAAAAACTCTTGTAATACACGTGTCTCGTGATGTCCTTTCGTTTCCATATATAGGATTCTTTGCTTTTACTTTGGTTTTTCGGTTCCTAACAATGTTAAAAATACCAAAAAAAAAAAAAAATTATTTTTCGTTTCTTCACAAAAGTGTTACTCATACGTTTTATTTATTTATTTTTTTCGGTAATTAAGAAACTCAAAAAACACTTATAATACACGTTATTCTCAAAGGCCTTCCGTCTTTAATATATACGGTACTTTGCATACATTTTGTCATTTTTGTACGTAATTAAGAAACGAAAAACACACAAAATACACGTTTTTGATAATGTTATTCTGTTTCTCTGTAGAGGGTGTTTTCATGCGTTTCAGCGTCATAGGACATGAGAAAGTCAAAAACACTCAAAAAACATGGTTTAAGAAATTATATTTTGTACAGCGAATAACTGTGTTTTCTATGTTTTTTATCGTTTAGGTAACTAACACGCTCAAAAAGCACTCAAAACGCACGTTTCTATTAACGTCGTTTCCTTATATAGTGGCCTTAGAACATATTTAGGTATTTTGCCATTTAACGATGTGAAAACAAAAACAGACTTTTTACCTAATTTTTGTTCTGCTTTTTATAGAGTGTTATGTATGCGTTTTATCATTTTGGTACTTAAGAAGCTCAAACACACTCATAAAACACGTTTCTTTTAATGTCCTTTCATTTCCTGATACTGGATGCTTAGTATGTATTTTGGCGTATCTATACATAACAGTGAAAAAAAAAAAAGTTTTGGTAATATTATTCTGTTTCTCCATTAAAACTGTTGTTCAGGCGGTTTTAAGTTTTGGTAACTAAGAAACTAAAAACAAAAAAAAACATTTCTCGTAATGTCCTTTCGTTTCCCCATACATGATCCTTTGCATGCATTTTGGCCGTTTTTTAACGGGTTTTTGTACAGTTTATTTTGTAGAGGCTCCAAAACACTCAAAATGCAAATTTTTAGTAATGTTATGTTTTTCTCAATAAAATATTTTACATGCGATTTAGCGTTTTAGAACGTAATCTTAAAAGCTCCTAAAAGACACACTTTTGGTCATGTTATTTTTTTATTCCCAAATAGGGTGCTTTCCAAGCTTTTTACCATTTTGGTGCCTCAAACTCTCAAAGACACTCAAAAGACACGTTTCATTTCTCCATTACGGGGACTTTGCATGCATTTTGGCGTTTTGGTACTTAACTGTTTAAAACACTGAAAATATACTTTTTATGCAATGTTGTTCTTTTTCTCCATATAGACTGTTATTTAGGCGTTTTAGCGTTTTTGGCTTTTTGGCGTTTTGGCAAGTTTAAAAATACTCGAGATTCCCTTTCGTTTCGCCATATAGGATGCCTTGTATGATTTTTGGCGTTTCGGTACATGCGAACTGAAAACGCTTCTCCCAAAAAAACGTTTTTTGCTAATGTTCTTCTGTTTCTCCATTAAGAGTGCTATTCACGCGTTTTAGTGTTTTGATACCTAAGAAACACAAAAGCACGTTTAATACATGTTTCTCGTAATGGCCATTTGAATGGCCATAATTTTGGTAATTTTATTATGTTTCTCCATAAAAGTTTTTTTTTTCCTTTAATTTTAGCATTTCCAAGTAAAATCCTAAAAAAAAAAAAAAACGTTCTAAAAACAGGTTTTTGGCGTTTCGGTAAATAAAAATGTGAAAAACACTCAAAATATACTTTTTTTGCTAATGTTGATCTCTTTCTCCAAAAACAGTGCTATTCATGCTTTTTAGTGTTTTAGTACCTAAGAAGCACAAAATCAAATATAATACACCTTTCTTGTAATGTCCTTTTCTTTCCCGTTATAGGATGCTTTGCATACACTTCGGCGTTTCTGATCCTCATCAGCTCAAAAACACTCAAAATACACCTTTTTGGTAATGTTATTTTGTTAATCCATAAATGGTGTTTCGCATGCGTTTTAGCGTTTTCGTACGTAAGAAGCTTAAAAACACTCAAAAGACACGTTTTTGGTAATGTTCTTTTAGTTTCTTGTATAGGGTACAATCTATAATGTTTAGTTTTTTTTTTCTTTTTTTTTGAGCGTGTTAGGCACGAAATCGGTAAAAGGAAGGGAAGTCATCCGTAAGGGAATACAAAACAAGTTTACTAAAAACGTGTCATTATAGAGTTTTTTTTTTTTTTTTAGCTTTTTACTGAAACGACAAAATACATTCAATGTACCCTATACAAGGAAAGGAAAGAACATTACGAAAAACGTGTATTATGTGTGTTGTTGTTTTTTTACTTTTTAGTTATCAAAACGCTAAAACGCATGAATAGCACTGTATATGGAGTAAAGGAGCATCCTTATAAAAATATGTATTTTGAGTGCTTTTCACCTTGTTATGTACTGAAACTCCGAAATGCATGCAAAGCATCAAATCTGAGGAAACAAAAGGACATTCCGAGAAACATGTATTATGTGTGGTTTTAAGCCTCTTAGGTACCAAAATGATAAAATGCGTAAAAAACACTCTACTTGGAGAATGAGAACGTAAAAAGATAACGTGTATTTTGAGTGTTTTTTTTCACATTCTTTGGTACTAAAACGCCAAATTCCATGGAAAGTCCCCCAAAAAGTGAAAATGAAACAACATTACCAGATACGAAACGTCTCTTTTTATTGTTTTTAATCGTGTAAGGCAAAAAAAATATATATATATATATATATATATATATATATATATATATATATATATATATATATATATATATATATATATATATATATATATATATATATATATATATATATATATATATATATATATATATATATATATATATATATATATATATATATATATATATATATATATATATATATATATATATATATATATATATATATATATATATATATATATATATATATATATATATATATATATATATATAGAACGGAAAGCATTTTGTATGGGAATACAAAACAGCATTACAAAAAATGTGTCTCTTCATTGTTTTTAAGCACCTCACGTAACAAATCTCTAAAACACATGCAAAGCTCCTTCTGCGAAGAAACAGAATAACATTACCAAATAATGTTCTTTGAGTGTTTTCGAGGTTGTTACATTAAAAAAATGGGAAAGTGTATGGAAACCACACTATATGTGAAAATAAAAGGATATTTACAATAAACGTGTATTAGAATTGTTTTTGAAGTTTTTAGGTACCGAAATTCTAAAATACGTGAATAGCTCCCCTTATGGAGAAAGAGAACAATATTATCAAAAATGTATTTTTCGTATTTTTCACCTTGCTAGATACCAAAACATCATTACGAAAAACCTGTCGTTCGATGGTTTTTGAGCTATATCGCACATTTTATGGAGCAAAACATACTTTATAGAGAAAAAAAAAAATATTACAAAAAAAATAACTATTTTGCTTGTGTTTAAGCTTGTTACGTACAAAAACGCCAAAATGCATGGAAATTACTCTATATAAGGAATCTAAAGGACATTAAGGGGAACGTGTATTATAAGGGTTTCGAGGTTATTACGTACCAAAATGTTAAAACGAATGAATCGTAATATACATCGACAAACACATCACCATTATCAATAGCTTGTATTTTGAGTGTTTTTTTTCACATTATTAGCTACCAAAACGCCAAAATACATGTAAATCATCGAATATAGGGAAAGGGAACGAAATTACAGAAAGCGTATTTTTTTTATTTTTATGTTTTTGTGTAAGGCACCAAAACATTAAATACACCCTATATGGGAATAAAAAAAATAATTTCACCAAAAATACGTGACTTTAAAATGTTTTTCGATTTCTTACATACCAAAATGCTAAAAGGCATGGAAAACATCCTTTAAAAAACAAGTATTTTCACTGTTTTTTTGTTTAGCCAAAATGCATGTAAGGTACCCTTAAGTGTTCCGAAAACAAAAAAAAAAAAAAAAAAAGAGATTACGAGAAGCGTGTATTTTCAGTGTATTCGTTTTGCACCAAAAAAATAAAACGAATGCACCCTTTATTGAGAAACAAAATAACATTACCAAACACAAGTTTCTTAGTGACCAAAATGCTAAAACGCATGAATAGCTGCCTATATGGAGATAAAGAACAGTAATACCAAAAACGGTTATAATTAATATTTTTTACATTGTTAGGAACTAAAAAGACAACAAATTATGCAAAGCACCATATAAGAGGAAACGAAACGACAGTATCACAACATGTTAGGCAACAAAAAGCTAAAAAGCATGGAAAGGGCCATAGATGGGAAAACAAATGAACACAACAACAAACGTTTATTTTAAGTGTTTTATGGTAAAAGACAACAACTTTACCAAAAACGTATATTTTGAGAGTTTTGGAGCTTTTTACGTACAAAAACGAAAAATGAATGCCCTGTATAATACTATATAAGCCCTATAAGTACCCTATATGAGGAAGCGAAAACACATTATGAGAAACGTGTATTACGAGTTTTTTGAGCTTCTTAGTTACCAAAACATTTGGAGGAACAAAACAAGACCCAAAAACGTGTGTTTTGAGTGCTTCTCACGCAGATACGTACCACAACGCTAAAATGCATGCAAAAGCGTCTTTTTTTGAGAAATATGCATATTGGGAAAGGAAAGGGCATTTTCAGAAACGTGCTTTTTGAGCGTTTATTAGCGTGTGAGGCACCAAGACGTGAAAAAGCATGGAAAGCACCCTATAGGACAAAATAAAAGAGCATTACAAAAAAAAACTTTTCTTCTAAGTGTTTTTTTTTCTTTAGCTAATTACGTACCAAAACGCTTAAACAAATAAAAAATAACCTCTTTGGAATAACATAACATTACCAAAAAAGTATAATTTCAATGTTTTGTTACAGTGCTTGTTACACACACACAAAAAAAAAAAGCAAAATGCATACAAAGTAAACTATATGGGAAAAGAAAAAAAACACATTACGAGAAACATGTATTTTCAGTGTTTTTGAGCTTATTTGGTACGAAAACGCGAAAACGAATGAATAGCACTGTATTTGGAGAAACAGAACATTACCAAAACCGTTTATTTTGAGTGTTTTCACATAAAGAAAAAAAAATGCGTATAACACTCCATCTATCGGGAAACGAAACAGCATTTCAAGAATCATGTCCTTTGAGTGTTTATAAGCGTGTAAGGTACCAAAATCCTAAAAAGCAACGAAAGTTTTCAATTTTGAAAAAAGAACATTAAAAAAAAACTTGTCTTTTGGGTATTTTTGAGCTACTTCTGAACTAAAACCCTAAAATGCATAGAAAAGTCCCTTTAAGTAGAAAAAAATAACATTAACATAATTTTATTTAATTATTTATTTATTTATTTTTGCTTATTTCCTATAAAACGCAAAACTCATTCAAAATATCCTATATGGGGATTGGAAAGGAAATTACGAGAAACGTCTGTTATAAGTGTTTTTTGAGTTTCTTTGGTTCCAAGCTCTAAAACACTATATATATAGAAATAGAAAATCACAAAATCGTGTATTGTGATTGTTTTTCTCATTGTTACCTACCTAAACGCCTAAACGCATGCAAATCACCCGATATAGGGAAACGAAAGGATATTATGAGAAACGTTTATTATTAGGGTTTTTGGGCTTCTTAGATACCAAAACCTGAAAACAAGTTAATAGCACTCCGTATGTAGCAACAGAACAACATTGCCAAAAACGTGTAATTTGAGTATTTTTCACAAAATTATATACGAAAATGTAAAAATGCATGCAAAGCACCATGTATGGGGAAACGAAACTACATTACCAGAAACATGTCTTTTGAGTGTTTAATGTTTATTTTTTTTGTGTTTTGGTGCCTAACATATACGAAAACATTAAAAATACGTTTCTTATAATTTCTTTCCATTTCACTCTATACGAGGCTTTGCATGCATTTCGGCGTTTTGGTAGCTAATAATGTGAAAAAAAAAGAAAAAAACACTCAAAATACATGTTACAGATAATGTTGATGTATTTGTCGATGTATTGTGCTAGTCATTTGTTTTAACATTTTGGTACGTAATAAGCTCAAAACACTTATAATACACATTCCCCCTAATGTCCTTCACATTCCCCATATAGGTTAATTTCCATGCATTCTGGCGTTTTTCTTCGTAACAAGCTCAAAAACACTAAAAATAGTTATTTTTAAAGATATGTTTTTTTCTCCATAAAATGTGTCCTTTAGCTCAAAAACACTCGAACAACACATTTTTCGTAATGATTTTTTGTATTCTCACATAAGTTAATTTCCATGATTTTTAGCATTTTTTACCTAACACGCTAATAAACAGTGAAAAGGAACGTTTTTGAAAATGTCGTTTTTTTCCCCAAATAGTTGCTTTGCATGCATTTTTGGGGGTTTGGTACCAAATAATGTGAAACACACTCGAAAGATACGTTTTTCGTAATTTTCTGTTACTTCTGAAAGACTGCTGTTCATGCATTTTAGTGTTTTCGTACCTAAGAAGGTAAAAAAAACTCATAATACACGTCTCTGTTAATGTCTTTTCGTTTCCCCATATAAAGTAACTTCCAAATATATATTTTTTTAGTATTTCTACGTAACAAGCTTAAAAACACTCAAAATATTAGTTTTTCGTAAGGGTTTTCTGTTTTTTTTATCATACAGTGTTTTTTTTTTTTCATGTGTGTTAGCGTTTTGTTATAAAAAAATATACATACAAAAATACTAAAAGAATAGTTTTCTTAATGCTGATTTATATTCCCATATAAGGTGAATTCTATTTTTTTTTTTTTTACTTTTTGATGCCTAATACACTCAAAAACACTTGGTAATATAATTTTGTTTTAAATCAAATGACACGTCTTTCGTAATGTTGATTTTATTCTTAGATAGGGTAATTTCCATACTTTTTAGCGTTTTGGTGATTAACACACTCAAAAACACTCAGAAGACTCGTTTCAGGTAATGTTTCTTTTCCTAATATAGTGGGTTTTGAATGCATTTTGACGATTTGATACCTAATAATTTGAAAAACACTCAAAATACACGTTTTTGGTAATGTTCTGTTTCTCGCTACTGAGTGCTATTTATGCGTCTCAGCATTTTGGTACCTAAGCTCAAAAACCCTCATAAAACACGTTTCTTGTAATTTCTTTTCGTATCCCCATATAGAAGAATTTCCATTCATTTTGGCATTTTTTGACCTAACAAGCTCAAAATATCAAAATAAATGTTTTCAGTAAAGATATACCGTTTCTTCCTAAAGAGTATTTTGCATGCGTTTGAACGTTTTGGTACGTAAATAGTGAAAAAAATGAAAAAAAAACGGTTATCTTAATGTTCTTTTGTTTTGGTGTCTAGTATGCTCATAAACAATCAAAAGAGACGTTTCTGAAAATCTTATTTCTTTTCGTCATATAGGATGCTTTACTGGCATTTTGGAGATTTAGTACATAAGAACGTAAAATACATTGAAAATTCACTATTTTTTTTTTTTTTTTTTTGTAATATTCTGTTTCTTCCTATACAGAACTATTCTTGCGTTTTAGCGTTTGGTACCTAAGAAGCTCAATCAAACTCATAATAAACGTTACTCGTTGTTTTTTCATATCCCTATACATGGTACTTTGCATGGATTTGTTGTGTTTTTTACGTAAGAGGCTCCAAAAAATCAAAATATTTTTTTTATGTTATATTGTTTCATCGTGAAAGGGTGTATTGCATGTGTTTTAGCGTTTTTGTACGTTAGTAGCTCAAAAACACTAAAAAAACAGATATTTTTGGTAATGTTGTTTTGTTTTCCAGTATAGGATGCTTTTCATGTATTTTTAAAGTTTGGGTACATGGCATGCTCATAAACACTAAATAAACAGATTTCTGGAAATTTCCTTTCCTTTCCCCATGGAGGGTACTTTGCATGCATTTTTGCATTTATATAGCTAACAATATGAAATAGACTCAAGATACAATTTTTTTGGGGTATTGTTGCTCTGTTTCTTTATAAAGAGTACTTTTCATGAGTTTTCGCGTTTTGTCACCTAAGAAGCTCCAAAACACTCATAATAAACGACTCTCGTAATGTCTTTTCCTTTCCCCATATAGGGTACTTTGCAAGGATTTTTGACAATTTTCCACATAACAATGTAAAAGACACTTATAATTGCTTTTTTTTTTTTGTAATATTATTCGGTTTCTCAATAAAGGGTGTTTTGCATGCGTTTTAGTGTTTTGGTACATAAGTATCTAAAAAATAATTGAAAAGAGACGATTGTAGTAATGCTGTTTTGTTTTCCAATATACGGTGGTTTTCATTCTTTTTATTGCTTGGGTGCCTAGTTAGCACATAAACACCCTTTCCCCATATAGGGTGCTTTTGTTTTGATACATAAGAATGTGAAATAAATTCAAAATACTCGTTTTTGGTAATGTTACTGTATTTCTTCATATTCATGTGTTTTCACGTTTCGGTATCTAAAAAAAAAGCTAAAAAAATGCTAATAATGCACACTTATAATGTACTTTCTTTCCCTTATATAGAGTGTTTTGCAAGCATTTTGGCGGTTTTTTAGATAAGCTGAAAACACTTAAAATTCACGTTTTTGGTATTGTTATTATGCTTCTTCATAAATGGTGTTTTGCATGCGTTTTAGCGTTTTCTTACGTAAAATGCTCAAAAACATTCTAAACAAGTCTTTGGTAATATTATTTTCATTGTTAGCTAAGTTTAATCTAGAAGGGAAGTGTTAGCTAATGCGTGTTATAAGCTCACCTACTGGAGTTAAGTTACTCTAGGAGTAATTTTCCTGTCTTCCTTTGTGTTCCTCAGTGCCTGCTATGTCAGAGACGCTGAGTCACCTTGGACAGCTTAATCGTCTGGGGAAGCGCTGTCACAGATCTAGCAGTTAGCCACAGAACAGTTCGTTCTCCCTTATAGTATCTATAAGGGAGAACGAACTGTCCTTTATGCCCCGCGTCGCCTCGTGGTGTGCCTCTCACTTCCCGGCGCCCGGACTGACCCGTTTCCAGCTCTCGCCATTCCTGCAACATTATACCTTGTCCATTCCTATATAATTTTGTTTGTCATATCATCGTAATATTATTAACATCATATGTAAAATCAGACACCTCACTCCTAAGACTCATTGTGAGGAAATAATGAACTGACTGGCTACGACCGGTTACAGAACAGAACAGAACAGAACAGAACGCGACCGGTTGACGGGGACTCAATTAGTCACTGAAAATTCCCTCAACTTTGAGTCACAATTAAGATCAACACACGCACCCACTCCTCTCCCCGACACTAAAGTCGTCCATACTCAGTCTAGTATAAATTTTAATTTTATATAATTATTTCAGCAACCGTTGATTCTTCCTGCGGCTCACTGCTAGATTTGTGCTTCCCATGTCCTCACTTCTTGTAGGCAGGGACCGCAACCCTCTTGCACTGGATTACTCCATACAAAACTGAGTTTGTAAATTGAGATGGTGTGGCACCGTATGTGCGGTTGTGGAGTGCCGTGGACGGTGGGACGGAGAAAAAGAAGCACATAAGTAGAGAGTTTATAAGAGTTAATCTCGTTAGGCGAGAGTGGAGTGGAACTCTCGAGCGGTAAACAAGACCACTGTTTTGAACACGTTCTGCTGATGACAACGAAACAGTGCTGCTCGTGGTTCTCATTATCAGTTCACTCCTCACTTTCTCCGTTCCACAATGTTTAGTGTGTTTCACTCACCCACGTTTTCAAAGTATTTTTTTTTTAGTTTTTAGGCACAGTTTTCGCACACATATTTATCCCAAGTTGCGACACCATTTATGTTGCCCTACTTGGTTGTTTGTCAGGCCAGTGGCAAGAACATTTGAGTTAAGATAGCGTAATATGAGTAGCTTTAAAAAAAACGTTTGAATTAAGTCAATATATATACAATTTATTTACACCAACAAGAGTTCACTCGTTACGGGGTATTGTAGTAACGTGATGGTGTTAGGTCTCTGATTACTGGAGACAATAACAATAAGTTACTGTGTTTTGTATCAGTGAAACAGTGACATTGCTTCACTTAATTTTATAGTTTGTTTAAAGTTTGTGCACACACTCACAACACTGAGTTCAACGGAGATACACCGGCAGGCTTTCTTGGTAGCACTAGTCCTGTCGCACGGTCAGCCGGCTGCTAACTGCCTCAGGAAGGTGGCACCAGCAACAGCAATGGATATAGACACATCATCAGCACCTCGTGATCAGTCTGTGCTAGGTGGCGACATTTCAACATATGCAAAACAGTGGAAATTTCCACCATGGAAGCTTCCTACACTACATGAATAAAAATCCTAACTATTCCTACCATACCTATCCTTACATACCTATGGATGTGTATACGCTGCACATTTCATATTTTCTTTTCAGACCTATTCTGTCCACCTTTACAGTGCAAGAGTTAACCAGTATTGTCAATGATTCATCCCTTTCTCTGGTAAAGGATGGAATTCCCTGTCTGGTTCAGTATTTTTCTCCTTCCTAGCACTTAAACTCTTTCAAGAAGAAGGTTTCAAGACACTTTCCTTCCAATTTAAGATGATTCTTTTCTACTTCGCTTTCGGGTTTGACACTGTAATTTTTTTTCTTACTTTTCTTTGGCCGTGCCCCTTTTACATGAAAAAAAAGACATGCAAAATACAAGAAAAGAATGTACACAGTAATAGGTTAAAACCACTTTGTTAGGTTTTGACGAAGGAATGTTTACTACACTGCGGCATATTGCATATTTTTTTTGTTTTTTTCTGAAACAAACTTGCACAAGTAGGGTCAACCAGTCGGTCATATTTGATTCCACAAGGTATATGAGTATTTGGTTAAAAGTAGGTTGCTTATAATGATGGTGGAGTTGTAGGGCGCCATGCATGCAATAATTTTCAATTGGTGTGATACTACGATTATCACTCAAGTATTTAAAGCCATTGTGAGTTTGTGAGAAGCTTTATTTTTTCTTATTCATGTAATACGAAAAGAATCTGAAAAACAAAAGTTGCCTAACATAAAAATTGCTTGCATTTATATTAGTTGACATTTTCTGTAATTCGTAAAAAAATGTGCTCATCAAAGGCCAATAATTAATTTAGATTCACTCTTCAACATACTGTATATGTAAATGAAAATTTTATTTTGCATATTTTCAGTGAGTGTTAAGGTTATTTACTTCACACAAACCCTTTGATTTCATTTCTTTATCTACAATGTTTGCCAACATCTACCAAGTTATGGAAGTGTGTGCGTGTCTGTGTGTGTCTGTGTGTGTGTGTGTGTGTGTGTGTGTGTGTGTGTGTGTGTGTGTGTGTGTGTGTGTGTGTGTGTGTGTGTGTGTGTGTGTGTGTGTGTATATATATATATATATATATATATATATATATATATATATATATATATATATATATATATATATATATATATATATATATATATATATATATATACATATATATATATATATATATATATATATATACACACACACACACACACACACACACACACACACACACACACATACACGCACACACACACACACACATACACTCCAAATGAGGATTCAAACACTTGATCAGAGGGTGCTGTGAACTCATCAGTAACCCAGATATGACCTTACTGAACGTTTCTCTTTGTGTTTCACAAGACAAGGGGGCAGTCACAGCCTACCCTCTAAAGACAACTCTCTTCCTTCACACAAAACTACATGCACCTAATTACACACACACACACACACACACACACACACACACACACACACACACACACACACACACACACACACACACACACTTTACTCAAAATTCTAAATTGAATATGGGGACTCTTACGCCAGCCATGGAGTCTCCACCTCAGGAGGGGGCCAAAATGTCTCTAAGTCCGACTCCTTTTCTGGTGTCGACCCTGAGTGTTTATACATGACATTCAATTTTTTCTTAATTGACTTCTGCAACATTCGAGGCCTTAAATCTAATTTAATTTGTAGAACACCACTTCTTCTCTATCAAACCTCATCTTCTTTTCTTCACTGAAACACAGGTGTCTGAGGCAACTGAAAATAGCCCCTATTCTGTTACCTTCCACCTTCGCTATCCTCATTTTCAATCCAAAAACCATACTGGTGAACTAGACTTTAACTTTGCTATCTTCCATGACCTAGAGCAACTGGTGCAACACTCTACTCGTATTTCTGACCGTCGTAGAGATATTCCCAACTTTATTGATCTTTTCCTAACATTGCGGCGATGAGAGAGGCTGAAGACAGTCAGTTAGGGGAAAGGAGTTAATAAGACTAATAAGCTTTTGATTCCACCCTTTCTAAAAGAGCGGTGTGAGTGGAACTCCCCATATATGTGAAGCATACACCATTCATGGATGGATAAGGCCCCTAGACAAAGTTAAGATCTTGGGGAGGGGAGGTGAGAAAAACTGGCGGAGACCACTCAGAACATCTAAATTCATTAAAGCTTTTGTTTCCAGTTTAGATTATAAGGACATACGAAAGATGTTCAGTGTAGAAGAGGGAGACAGTTGAGTGTCATTGTAAAATAGGGGATAGTTATCTGGAAGGTTGCCTCGTGTTGATATATGGAGGAATTGAGTTTTTGAGGCATTGGATAAATACTAAATTTGCTTTGCCCAATCAGGCATTCTGTGACCTCTCTGCGTGAACTGTTTACTTCCTGAAAGATTGAACGTCTACGAAAACAAGGTGTTATTATCAGCGTAAAAGTGGATAGGGCAACGAATTTGGTTTAAAAGAATAATAGGAAGAGAGTGGGTGACAGGACAGAACACCACTGTTAATAGATTTAGGAGAAGAATAATGACCTACTACTACAGCTGCATTAGAACGGTCATAAAGAAAACTTGAAATGAAATTGCAGTGGGATGGATAGAAACCGTAGGAGGGTAGTTTGGAATTTAAAGCTGTGTGCCAGAATCTATCAAAAGCTTTTGTTATATCTAAAGCAACAGCAAAAGTTTGAAGGTGCAAGCACGGAGGTACAGTTTTGGAGAATAATAGGAGGAACCCTATCAAGTCAATCAACCTTCTGAGACCACTGCGAAAAATCTTAATGGGTAGCATGAAGTAGTCAGAGGGTGGAGGATCAAGCTCTTATTTCTCTAAAGTGGAGTTTTTAGCAAACGTTTGAGCGAAGATTTCATCTTTAGAAATAGATGAGATGGCAGTAATGTCCTCAGGCTGAAATAAAGGAGGGAAAGATGAAGAAAAAAGTTATAGGAGATATTTTTGGCTTGGTACCAGAAATCACAATGGGAGTAAGATTTTAAAAGATTTTGATACTTTTTGTTCAGGAAGTAGTTTTTCGCTAGTTGGAATTGGCATGCTTCCGGGCAAAAATATAAAGTGTATGAGATTCTCGTGATGGAAGGCTCAAGTACCATTGGTAGGCCATCTCTCTCCCTATCTTATTTCAATAAGAAGCTGTGTTAAACCAAAGAGTGAGAAATGTACGCCCCCATGCCAATCACTATCATCTGTTAGGTGCTCAGCACACAGGGAAGGGTGTCTGACACGGAAACAAGTAGTCATTCCACGGAAAATCTGAATAATACCTCTTCACGTTCTTCCATTTAGCAAAGGCAAGACTCCAGAGGCACCTCCACTTAGGGGGATTCTGAGGAGGGATTACAGCGATAGGACAAGATAACATATATGAGGATGTGATCGGAAGAACCCAACGGAGAAGTAGGGAAAAAATCAGTAATGTTGGGAATATCTCTACGACGGTCAGAAATATCAGTAGGGTATTACACCAGTTGCTATGTCGATATGTCTACATCCACTGCTCTTGCCGGCGGCACCTTCCTGAGGCAGTTAGCAGCCGGCTGACCGTGTTTTTCTTTTTTTTTTTTTTTATGTAGGAAGGATACTGGCCAAGGGCAACAAAAATCTAATAAAAAAAAAATGCCCACTGAAATGCCAGTCCCATAAAAGGGTCAAAGCAGTGGTCAAAAATTGGTGGATAAGTGTCTTGAAACCTCCCTCTTGAAGGAATTCAAGTCATAGGAAGGTGGAAATACAGAAGCAGGCAGGGAGTTCCAGAGTTTACCAGAAAAAGGGATGAATGATTGAGAATACTGGTTAACCCTTGCGTTAGAGAGGTGGACAGAATAGGGGTGAGAGAAAGAAGAAAGTCTTGTGCAGCGAGGCAGCGGAAGGAGGGGAGGCATGCAGTTAGCAAGATCAGAAGAGCAGTTAGCATGAAAATAGCGGTAGAAGACAGCTAGATATGCAACATTGCGGCGGTGAGAGAGAGGCTGAAGACAGTCAGTTAGAGGAGAGGAGTTGATGAGACGAAAAGCTTTTGATTCCACCCTGTTTAGAAGAGCAGTATGAGTGGAATCCCCCAAGACATGTGAAGCATACTCCATACATGGACGGATAAGCCCCTTGTACAGAGTTAGCAGCTGGGGGGGTGAGAAAAACTGGCGGAGACGTCTCAGAACACCTAACTTCATAGAAGCTGTTTTAGCTAGAGATGAGATGTGAAGTTTCCAGTTCAGATTATAAGTAAAGGACAGATCGAGGATGTTCAGTGTAGAAAAGGGGGACAGTTGAGTGTCATTGAAGAAGAGGGGATAGTTGTCTGGAAAGTTGTGTCGAGTTGATAGATGGAGGAATTGAGTTTTTGAGGCATTGAACAATACCAAGTTTGCTCTGCCCCAATCAGAAATTTTAGAAAGATCAAAAGCCAAGTGTTCTGTGGCTTCCCTGCGTGATATGTTTACCTCCTGAAGGGTTGGACGTCTATGAAAAGACGTGGAAAAGTACAGGGTGGTATCATCAGCGTAGGAGTGGATAGGACAAGAAGCTTGGTTTAGAAGATCATTAATGAATAATAAGAAGAGAGTGGGTGACAGGACAGAACCTTGAGGAACAAAACTGTTAATAGATTTAGGAGAAGAACAGTGACCGTCTACCACAACACCAATAGAACGGTCAGAAAGGAAACTTGAGATGAAGTTACAGAGAGAAGGATAGAAACCGTAGGAGGGTAGTTTGGAAATCAAAGTTTTGTGCCTATCAAAGGCTTTTGATATGTCCAAGGCAACAGCAAAAGTTTCACTAAAATCTCTAAAAGAGGATGACCAAGACTCGGTAAGGAAAGCCAGAAGATCACCAGTAGAGCAGCCTTGACGAAACCCATACTGGCGATCAGATAGAGGGTTGTGAAGTGATAGATGTTTAAGAATCTTCCTGTTGAGGATAGACTCAAAAACTTTAGATAAGCAGGAAATTAAAGCAATAGGACGGTAGTTTGAGGGATTAGAGCGGTCACCCTTTTTAGGAACAGGTTGAATGTAGGCAAACTTCCAGCAAGAAGGAAAGGTAGATGTTGACAGACAGAGCTGAAAGAGTTTGACTAGGCAAGGTGTAAGCATGGAGGCACAGTTTCGGAGAACAATAGGAGGGACCCCATCAGGTCCATAAGCCTTCCGAGGGTTTAGGCCAGCGAGGGCATGGAAAACATCATTGCGAAGAATTTTAATAGGTGGCATGAAGTAGTCAGAGGGTGGAGGAGAGGGAGGAACAAGCCCAGAATCGTCCAAGATAGCGTTTTTAGCAAAGGTTTGAGCAAAGAGTTCAGCTTTAGAAATAGATGTGATAGCAGTGGTGCCATCTGGTTGAAGTAAAGGAGGGAAAGAAGAAGAAGCAAAGTTACTGGAGATATTTTTGGCTAGATGCCAGAAATCACGAGGGGAGTTAGATCTTGAAAGGTTTTGACATTTTCTGTTAATGAAGGAGTTTTTGGCTAGTTGGAGAACAGACTTGGCATGGTTCCGGGCAGAAATATAAAGTGCATGAGATTCTGGTGATGGAAGGCTTAAGTACCTTTTGTGGGCCACCTCTCTATCATGTATAGCACGAGAACAAGCTGTGTTAAACCAAGGTTTAGAAGGTTTAGGACGAGAAAAAGAGTGAAGAACGTACGCCTCCATGCCAGACACTATCACCTCTGTTATGCGCTCAGCACACAAAGACGGGTCTCTGACACGGAAGCAGTAGTCATTCCAAGGAAAATCAGCAAAATACCTCCTCAGGTCCCCCCAACTAGCAGAGGCAAAACGCCAGAGGCACCTTCGCTTAAGGGGGGGATCCTGAGGAGGGATTGGAGTGATAGGACAAGATAAAGATATGAGATTCTGATCGGAGGAGCCCAACGGAGAAGAAAGGGTGACAGCATAAGCAGAAGGATTAGAGGTCAGGAAAAGGTCAAGAATGTTGGGCGTATCTCCAAGACGGTCAGGAATACGAGTAGGGTGTTGCAAAGTTGTAGGCTAGTTCACCAGGATGGTCAGTGAAGGGAGAGGAAAGCCAAAGCTGGTGGTGAACATTGAAGTCTCCAAGAATGGAGATCTCTGCAAAAGGGAAGAGGGTCAGAATGTGCTCCACCTTGGAAGTTAAGTAGTCAAAGAATTTCTTATAGTCAGAGGAGTTAGGAGAGAGGTATACAGCACAGATAAATTTAGTATGAGAGTGACTCTGTAGTCGTAGCCAGATGGTGGAAAACTCGGAAGATTCAAGAGCGTGGAGACGAGAGCAGGTTAAGTCATTGCGCACATAAACGCAGCATCCAGCTTTGGATCGAAAATGAGGATAGAGAAAGTAGGAGGGAACAGAAAAGGGGCTACTGTCAGTTGCCTCAGACACCTGAGTTTCAGTGAGGAAAAGAAGATGAGGTTTAGAAGAGGAGAGGTGGTGTTCTACAGATTGAAAATTAGATCTTAGACTGCGAATGTTGCAGAAGTTAATGAAGAAAAAGTTGAGAGGGGTGTCAAGACACTTAGGGTCGTCGACAGAAAGGCAGTCCGACCTGGGGACATTTATGGTCCCCTCCCCAGATGGGGACTCCGAGGCTGATGTAGGAGTCGCCATGATGATTTAAAAATTTTCCGGTGAAGGGTGTGTGTGTTATTAGGTGCTTGTAGTTTTGTGAGGAGGAAGAGAGTTGTCTTTAGAGGGCAGGCTGTGACTGACCCCTTGTGTTGTGAGACACAAAGGGAAACGTTCAGTGAGGTTACAGCTGGGTTTAATGATAAGTTCACAGTACCCCCTGAACAGTGCTTTAGACCTCACTGGGAGTAATTATCGTTTCGGCAGGTGTCTACTGCCTCCTCCTTATGTGACATGACTAGTGCTACCAAGAAAGCCTGCCGGTGTATGTCCGCTGAACTCAGTGCTGCGAGTGTGAGCACAAACTTTACACAAACTATAAAACTAAGTGAAGCAATGTCACTGTTTCACTGATACAAAACACAGTGATGTATTGTTATTCTCTCCAGTAATCAGAGACCTAACACCACCATGTTACTACAATACCCCATAACGAGTGAACTCTTGTTGGTGACTTAATTAAAACTTTCTTTAAAGCCTACTCATATCATCCTACCTTAAATCAAATGTTTTTGCCACTGGCGTAACAAACAGCCGAGTAGGTCATCATAAATGGTGTTACAGCTTGGGATAAATCTGTGTGCAAAAACTGTGCCTAAAAACTCAAAAACTACTTTGAAAACGTGAGTGAGTGAAAAACACTAAATATTGTGGAACAGAATGAGTGAACGAAGCATTAGAGAAAGTGAGGAGTGAACTGGTGATGAGAACCACGAGCAGCACGTCTTCAAAACAGTGGCCTTGTTTACCGCTCGAGGGTCCCACTCATACCACTCTCGCTTATCAAGCCGAGTAGTAGTATTTACTGCCTCCTAGGCAACAGGCCTTGTCAGGTCCTTGGGAGGGAGTAAAGTTCTCTGTTGATGAACTGCCTCACCCTGGAGTAGCATTTAAAAGGAATAGGAAAACTAACAAAAGACAAAAAAAAAAAAACTATTACAAAACGGCAGAGTGCCCACGAACAAACAGGAGGGTCAGTCACTGCTCACTATGCACAAAGCTGGACTTGTGTAGCGGGACACAAGTCACCGCTCCTAGCACTCCGTTCTCTGTTGTATTATCACCCTTCCGTTTTCACTCTCTCTACTGCACAGACTTTTGTCTTTCATCTATTCTATCCTCACTTTATACATATCTCTTACTTGTACACATTCTGTGCACGCTCTTTGACACGTGTGTTACACATCTTCTCAATACATCATATTACTCCTTTCTTCACACAGACATACACACACACATACACTCTCTTTTTCTATAATTTTGTGTATATCACTTTTTATGTAATGTAATTTTGTATATATTGTTCATGTTTTTACTGAATAAGAGAGAGAATACCCAGGCTAAGTTTCCTTTGCCAGAGATACACTGTTATGACACTGTAAATTGTTACCCTTCAAGGACTAAACACTGCTATGACCAAGAGTCATAGTTGGGAGCCTACACTTCTCGCTTGAGCAACTTCCGGGCGGCCAAGTAGCACCTCACCTTCGCTACAATTGGTGACCCCGTTGTTTTTTTTTCCGGAGTGAGCAGCCAAGTCCACCCTGCTGCTATCCTCCAACCACCTGGCCAAGGCGACGCGGTCGGCTACGGGCGAATCTTCCGGCAGCTGCCCCTTCGCCGGTGTCGCCGCCTCCAGCAGCAGACCCCGGGCCCCGCCCCGACGCTGCCCGGCCGCCGCCTCGACGCTGCCCGGCCGCCACCCCGCCGGCCGCCGCCCCCAGCCGCCCGTACGCCGCCCCCCGCCGCCCGGCCGCCCTCACGGCGCCCCGCCCCCCGCGGCAGCTGGCCCTCGCCACTGGCCAGCAGTCTCTCCCAGTCGCGGACGCTCCTCCACGTAACTTCTGCCGGCTCCTCCAGTTTCCTGATGTTACCTGGAGCCCTCCCTCTGGCCTCGTCCCACCTCCATCTACAGCTCTTCATTGGGGATTACCTACGGTCCATCGCCCAGGATTAACACTGTCATCCGTGGATTACTTACAGTGCGGTGCCAAGGATAACGTACAGTTCGTTCAGTGGTGAGTGCAGTGCCAAGGATAACGTACAGTTCGTTCAGTGGTGAGTGAAGTGACATTGCCCCAATTCGGCATCTCTCACCGCTGTGGCACCCGGTCACACCGGCGCCTCACGCCTTCACTCCTCACCGCTGTGGCTCCCGGACTTTCCGGCGCCTGTAGTGTACTTTACACAGTCACGTGGTGGTCCACTCAGCACAATGCCTGATGACGTCGACTCCATAGCCTTCAGTGCTCCTCCGTTCATCAGCCAGAACCCTTCCATGTGGTTCTCCATCCTGGAATGTAACTTCAAGGCTTCCAAGATAATAGTAAGTCTAACCAAGTTCGTGAAGGCCTCTACAGTACTACCAGCTGACATTCTTTCACAAGTTGCTGATGTCGTCAGTGCTGCCAGCACTTCTGCTTCGCCCTATGAAGACCTCAAAGCTGCTGTTCTGCAACGCCTACAATCTACAGTGTCGAGGCGCCTCCAGGAGCTTCTGTCAAAAGAAGAACTTGGTGGAGAAAAGCCCACAGACCTTCTTCGCCGCATGAAGAAGGTGCTTGGCGACAAGTACACCTCCTTCGACAAGGAATTCTTCTTACAGCTGTTCTACCAACGCCTGCCTCCTGACACTCAACGCTGCCTCTTCACTGTCAAGAACAAGCTCTCAGTAGACGAGCTTGCCACTCTCGCCGATGAATTCATGGCTACCCTTCCACAAGGTCAACCAGCTGCAGTAGCCTCCATCTCAGCAGAAGACAGTACCAAGCAACTTGTTGAGCTCGTCTCACAGCTTAGACTTGAAGTGAGAGATCTTCGGAGAGAGGTCAGAGAACGCTCATGCTCACGTTCGCGTTCTTCCTCCAGACACCACTTCCGGCGCCGCCAGCGTTCAAAGAGTAAGACGCCGGAGACTTCTAGTTTCTGCTACTACCATGAAGAGTTCGGGAAAGACGCAAGAAATTGTAAGGCTCCCTGTACCTTCGCCAAGTCTTTAAACCCCAACAGCGAGCACTAGCGGCGCATAGTGTTCGCGACACCTCGTCTGCGCTACTGAAGTTGTATGACCCTCTCTCCCGGACCAAGTTCCTCATCGACTCTGGTGCAGACGTCAGTATTCTCCCTGCCCCTGGTGTAGACCGGACGTTGCCTCCCCTCCTTCACCTTCACGCCGCCAATGGTACGGAGATTCCTGTGTACAAGCGACGCACCTTGCAACTTCACCTGAACCTCCGCCGTACCTTCGAGTGGACGTTCTACGTAGCAGCTGTCACGCAACCAATTCTAGGTGCTGACTTCCTCCGACACTTCGGTCTCCTAGTGGACATCAAGGGTCGGAAGCTGCTCGATCCTCTCACCTCATTCACAAGGGACAGGTCACTCATGGTGAGAGCACACAGATCTCCCTCGTCAAGGCAGACCACCAGTTCTCCTCCCTGCTGAAGTCCTTCCCTACGCTGACGCAGCCGTACTCAGCCAGCAAGCCGGTCACACACCACGTCTCGCACCACATCGAGACCAAGGGACCTCCTACCCACGCCAAGGCCCACCGCCTAGCTCCAGAGCGCGCCAGACAAGCCAAGGCAGAGTTCGAGTCCCTCATTCAGCAAGGCATCATACGGCCCAGCTCCAGCAACTGGTCTTCCGCTCTCCACATCGTGCCTAAGAAAAATGGCGAACTACGACTATGTGGAGACTACCGCGCTCTCAACTCGCGCACCGTCGAGGACAGGTACCCAGTGCCTAACATCCAGGAGTTCTCTTCTCAGCTCTCCGGATGCACCTACTTCTCGAGGATCGACCTTGTGAAAGCTTTTCACCACATCCCCGTCCATCCAGCGGACATTCCGAAGACTGCTCTCATCACACCCTTCGGATTGTTCGAGTACGTCAAGATGCCCTTTGGTGTGAGGAATGCCGCTCAAACCTTCCAACGCTTCATTGACGAAGTCCTTCGAGATCTCCCCTTCTGCTTCGCGTACATCGACGACCTCCTCATCGCCAGTCCTGACGCAGAGACGCACCAACAGCACCTCCAGCAAGTACTCACCCGTTTGCAAGACTACGGGGTGCAAGTCAACATCGACAAGTCTGTGTTTGGGGTCCCCTCCATCCCCTTCCTTGGCCACACTGTCTCCTTGGAAGGCATCACTCCACTGCAAGAAAAGTGCGAGCCCATCCAGAACTTCCCCAAGCCTACAACACAGCGCCAACTCAAGCAATTCCTGGGGATGCTGAACTACTACAACCGCTTCATCCCCAGCTGCTCACTACTTCTTCAGCCGCTCTATGCGATGATCAAGCCTTGCAAGAAAGGACAGTCCATCTCCTTAGTCTGGACTCCAGCCACTGAGGAAGCTTTCACAGCAGCAAAACAAGCTCTCAGCTCCGTCTCACCTCTCAGCTTCCCTGCCCCAGATGGCATCATCTCTATCGCCACAGACGCTTCTGACATCGGCATCGGAGCAGTTCTACAGCAGTATGTCGACGGAGGTTGGAAACCGCTCTCTTTCTTCTCAAAGAAATTTAACAAGTCGGAATCCAAGTACAGTACTTACGACAGGGAACTTCTCGCCGTCTACAAGGCCATCAAGCGTTTCCGGTACTTCGTGGAAGGTCGCAACTTCCATGTATACACCGACCACAAGCCACTCACTTCGAAGTCCCTGCACATCAAGACCTCCTGTTCACCGCGACAACTGCGTCACATCGACTTCATCTCGCAGTTCACCACGGATTTGCGCTACGTCAAAGGTGAACACAACGCCCCAGCTGATGCTCTCTCGCGCAACATCTCTGCTGTGTCATCTTCTCCCATCGACTACACTGCCATCGCTGCTGACCAGGCCAACGATGAAGAGCTGCGGCAACTCCAAGACAACCCCGCACTACAGATGAAGAAGATACAACTCCCAGGAACCACAGTGCACGTTTACGCTGACACTTCCACCGATTCCTGTCGGCCCTACCTGCCGAAGACCCACCGGTATCGTGTTTTTCGTCAGCTGCACGACCTCTCCCACCCTGGCATCCGAGCATCTCAGCAGATGATGACCTCACGCTTCATCTGGTCTGGCATCAACAAAGACGTCAGGCTGTGGACCCGCACATGTGTCAAGTGCCAAGCCTCCAAGGTGTGGCGACACACACGCTCTCCTGCGGCCGCCTTCACTCCAGTCTCTTCACGGTTCGACCACGTGCATGTCGACCTCGTTGGACCACTACCCTACTCTGACGGTTACCGGTACCTTCTCACCTGCGTCGACCGCTTCACACGCTGGCCGGAAGCTGCACCTTTGGCTGACATCACAACGGACTCCGTCGCACGTGCCTTCATCACTACTTGGATATCCAGGTTCGGTGTCCCTCTCAGCCTCACTTCTGACCGTGGCAGCCAGTTCGAGTCCAGTATGTGGTACAAGGTGATGTCACTACTAGGCATACAACGCTTCAGGACAGCCAGTTACCACCCGCAGGCAAACGGCACCGTTGAGAGATTCCACCGTCAGCTGAAGTCTTCCTTAGCTGCCTCTGCCACACGTGCAGACTGGTTCCAGGCACTTCCTCTCGTCCTCCTTGGCATACGGACATCACTAAAGGAAGACCTACACCACTCCTCCGCCGAGCTCGTTTATGGTACCAAGCTCAGGTTACCTGGCGAACTCCTAACTCCTGCACCTCGCTCTACTCCTTGCAGCGTTCAGGACTTTGCTGCCAACCTCTCTGACTTCATGCAGCGTCTGCAGCCTGTCCAGCCTCGCAGGTCTCCCTCCAAGACTTTTGTCAGCCAGGATCTGGACACTTGCACGCACGTGTTCGTCAGGGTTGACGCTGTGAAGAAGCCCCTGCAGCAGCCCTACCAAGGCCCCTTCAAAGTCCTGAGCAGGAGGAGAAAGACGGTCACTGTGGACAAGGATGGTAAGGCTGACACCATCTCCATCGACCGAGTCAAGCCTGCCTACCTCCTTCACAGCGACCCGGCCGTCATCAACACCATCGGCCAGAACGTCGCCACCAACACCACTCGGCACCAGAAAACGGTTACGTTCCTCCTCCCTCGTCACTAGGGGGGGAATACTGTAGCGGGACACAAGTCACCGCTCCTAGCACTCCGTTCTCTGTTGTATTATCACCCTTCCGTTTTCACTCTCTCTACTGCACAGACTTTTGTCTTTCATCTCTTCTATCTTCACTTTATACATATCTCTTACTTGTACACATTCTGTGCACGCTCTTTGACACATGTGTTACACATCTTCTCAATACATCATATTACTCCTTTCTTCACACAGACATACACACACACATACACTCTCTTTTTCTATAATTTTGTGTATATCATTTTTTTATGTAATGTAATTTTGTATATATTGTTCATGTTTTTTACTGAATAAGAGAGAGAATACCCAGGCTAAGTTTCCTTTGCCAGAGCTACACTGTTATGACACTGGAAATTGTTACCCTTCAAGGACTAAACACTGCTATGACCAAGAGTCATAGTTGGGAGCCTACACTTCTCGCTTGAGCAACTTCCGGGCGGCCAAGTAGCACCTCACCTTCGCTACACTTCTATCGATGTCGCCTCCCTGGGTGTAGTGAGTAATTCACTACTACACTTACTGGCAGACTACTAGGGCGACTATATATATATATATATATATATATATATATATATATATATATATATATATATATATATATATATATATATATATATATATATATATATATATATATATATATATATATATATATATATATATATATATATATATATATATATATATATATATATATATATATATATATATATATATATATATATATGGGAGCCGCCGTGGTACAGTGGTACCGCGCGCGCTTCGGGGGCCAAGTGGTCATCAGGCGCACGGGTTCGAATCCTGGCTACGGTCCGAGGGTAGGAAGGGCATCCACTCGGGGTAACGGTTCCCAAATGCCAAATCCAAAAGTCCTTCATCAGGAGGCACCGTCTCAACCCTGACAGACTAGGGAAAAGCTAGACGAAAACAAAAAAAAAAAAAATATATATATATATATATATATATATATATATATATATATATATATATATATATATATATATATATATATATATATATATATATTACTGTTGTGGTAGAGGGTCACTGTTCTTCTAAATTTATTAACATTGGTGTTTCTCAGTATTCTGTCCTATCACCCACTCTCTTCCTATTATTCATCAATGATATCCTAACTAAACTCTTATTCTCTCCTCTCCCGCGCTGGTGATACCCCCCTGCACTTTTACACGTCTTTTCGTAGACGTCTAACCGTTTAGGAAGTAAACAATTCACGCTGATTCATTGTTGATTTTCCTTGCAATGACTACTGCTTCCATGTCAGAGACTCGTCTATGTGTGCTGAGCGCATAACAGAGGTGATAATGCCTGGCATAGAGCTGTACACTCCTCACTCTTTTTCTCGACCTAAACCTTCCAAACCTTGGTTTAACACAGCCTCTTCTTGTGCTACACATGATAGAGAAGTGGCATATAAAAAGTACTTGAGCCTTCCATCATCAGAATCTCATGCACTTTATATTTCTGCCCAGAAGCTGCCAAGACTGTTCTCCAACTAGCCAAAAACTCCTTCATTAATAAAAAGTATCAAAATCTTTCACTATCTAACTGCCTCGGGCCTGCACTGCCCACATCACCCCAGCTTGCCCGCTCCTGACTCCATGGAGGCCACACCCATAAAATTGATAAAATAAAAATGCCACTTGTGGCAAAACTAAGAGGGGCCCTTGGGCCCTTCTCAAATTAACAATATACTCCTTCCCGGCTGTGACACCACCAAGCCTGCGTCTCTCTCAGATGCAGCACTATTATTCTGCACTTCTCCTGCCGGCCCCTTGATGATCTACAACGAGCTGACGGCTGCTCCGTTACAGGAAGCCGCACACACATTCCCACAGATGGAGCCAAACACCCACACGAGGCCGTCACAAAACAAACCTCATTTCCAACATGAGCCCGGCCAATGTGCCATTGGGACAGCCCTACTGGTCCCAGCAACTGCTCCTGTGTGCATTCACTTCTCATCAGACCCGATGTCTTGTCCCTTCGAGGAAGCCGACATCCACTAACACATACTACACTTTTCGGGCCCAGCACCTGACGAGTACTAACAGCCAAAGAAAGCCCCCCAGTAACATTGAGGGTGCTCTTTTAGTGGCAAGCAATAAAGCATTACAGGCAGCTTCAGCGCTGCCTCCTGGAGCAGCGCCGTAATGCTCGCGTCAATAACATCATAAGAATTTGCCCCGGAAGGAGGAACTAGGCGAGCAACATCACAAACATTCATCATACCAGGGGAAACAGCATCGGCTATAACAGAGAGGGGCCCCAGACAACAGGTCATCAGGCTTGCCAGCCTGATCCGCGCTTTTACGCCCAACAGACGTGGTCACACCTGACCACCAAACCCACGCCAAATGCTCCTGAGTCAACCTGACACCAAAATGGCCAAACACCAGGTCGCTATGTGCTTCTAACTCCTGTGCCTCCTTAATTGCGGATGGCACATCAAAATGGAGCAAGAAACCTTCGTCCTCCTCTCTCCGCCAGCTATTCACAATATCTCTGCTTTCTGCAAACACTACCCGACTCTCTACTTCCTTGCCATCCACCCCTGCCTTGGCAAGTAGTGGGGCAGCACACACACGAGGAGCAGAACCCTCTTTTAACTACATTGACAGCTGTTGCACCAATTGCCAGCACGGTAGGCTCACCACTTACACTCCAGTACACTCCGCAGGGGAAGAAACTCCTGCCTCCGCAGACAGCTCTTCTAAACCCTAGCCAGCAGTGGGACAAGCCTCTGGGCACTGCCCCCACTGTGGCATCAGTACCAACACTGTGCTCCTCTAGTGATGGGCCTGCCTTATTGCAGTCGACCCCAGGAGTCACAGATCTCGCGGGCACCCGACGTAGGGGTGCTCACCTCGCTTTAGGGCGAGTAACAAGAACTGAGTCAACACTCTCAACAACCTCCACATCTGGAACCGCGTCCGTGGACGGGAGTTGCACCCACTTTTCTACCTGCCAGGTCATTCCCCAGAAGGAAATCAAATTCCGACTCTGGCAAGTCCTCCGCTAGTGCCACCCGCGCCTCCGCGGTCACTAGCGGACATGTCAGCCTAATCTGTGCCGTGACGAAGCGCTCTGCGGCGCCAATTCGCCGGCACATCACAGGCTGACCGGAGGCAACTCGCCTCCCAGTCACATTCCTGCAGTAGTTGGGAAATTGCCATGGGGGTCGCTTATCCTAAAATGGCTTACCATGGAAGTGACCATTTCATGGTCACTCCCATGGCAAAGCCATTTTAGGATAGGTGACCCCCATGGCAATTTCCCGGAGTGGCGATCCATTTCAGGATGGAGACCCTGGCTGTAAATTAGGGGGTTGGGGGGATGGGGGGAGGGGGGAGGATGGGGGTCCCCCTAGGCGAGCCTGATGGCAAGCCAGGTCCCCTAGGCGACCCTGACGGCAGGCCAAATTGCGAATGTAGACTCTGGCGGGCAATTTCCGGAGACCTCAGTGGCAGTCCATTTCAGGATGGAGAACCTGGCTGTAAATTAGGGGGTGGGGGGGCGAAAGGGGAGAGGGGATTCATGACGGCGTCACCAGGGGGAGGGGGACTGTGACGGCGACACTGACGGAGAGGTGGGGGCGTGTGTCCTTATCCTTCGGCGGCGATGGAATGACTAAATGAATCAATGATGGTGGGTGGAAAATAATTGAATGGAAAGGGGGTGGGGCTGACGGCTAGACGTGGAAGTCGCCCATCACACACGCGTGGTTTAGGGGTCCCTCTCGGCAAGCCATGGAGGTTGCCTTTTTCACTCACGTGAATCCTGGAGGGTGGGATGGCTTGAGTGTTGCCATCGCATGTTCCCTCCGACACCTCAGTGCATTCCAAGGTCGTCGTCACTGGATGGTCAAGGTCGGGCGGATGGGGAATGGGGTGGGGGAGGCCTGCACGTGTCAGGAAAGTGGCAGGCGACGCCACCAGGACCCATGCGGCCTTACGCCGCCAGGAACCATGCAGGCTTTTTTTTCTTTTTTTTTTTTTTGGGACGGGAACGGGAAGTTGAGGGCTATAGAATGGGCCGCCGCGGGTCCTGGACGGCCTGGGTGGCGAGTCTTGCCGTCACGTGTTCCCTCCGACATCTCAGTACATTCCCTATGGCCAAGGTCGTCGCGACTACCCCAAGTGGTCCCGTTACCTGCCATCCTTTTACCTGGACGAAGCGTCTGTGATGGCCGGAGCGGGTGGCCGTCACCTCCACTTTAACCCAACGCCGGCGGTGTGGGTGATTTCACTGATGTAATACTTATGACGGATGGCCTTATTATTAGTAGTAGTATTATTATCATTATTATTATTATTATTAGAAAGGTTATGCAGAGTCGATTTTATTTTTATTAGGGCAAATACATCTCATTCATTCAAAACATTTGTGAATTGAAGGCGAAGAGATCATCGTCATCGCTGTCAATGACAGGCGTAGTTTTAATAACTTTAAGAATCAGCTTCTTACGAGGGGCGGGTGGAGCAATCGGGAGTTTGCTGACATCCTCTGGCGTGTTAGGGGGAATATTTTTTTTTTTTTTTTCTGTTTTCCTGCGACTTCTTCACCTCCTGACCCTCATTGCCGCCTACTGCCGACTCATCTGACAGCCGCGGCTGTGTTTCGGCGGGGGGCAGCATCAGCGACTCCTGAGGTGGCGGCATCGACTGCTGTGATGGCTGTTGTGACTGCTGTCCTGATGGAGCATCAAGAGGTGGACTGGCTGGCAGCGGCGACATGTTGTCATCGCTAAAGATCAATTTCTTCTTTGCAGGTTCTGACATTCTCTCCATATTGACATCCTCATGGTCGGCGCGGCTTCGCTTACCCCAAACATCAAAGCGGAAAGAGATACGTTCTGTAACAGACAAAAAAAACAAACTATGAGAACAATGGAAAAGTTTTTATTTTTCCCTCCCCCTCCCCCTCTTATTCATTGGCAAAGAACGTTAATGTAATTTACAATGGCGAAGATGCGAGATGGCATGCAAGGCAATGGTGTACTCACCCGCGGTTCTCAAGATGAAATGCTTGTCAGCTTGCTCCATTCTTGGAGAAAGAGATTCTGGAGGAAAGAGATGACTAATATGTCCTGCAGGAGAAAGCTTGCACACCAGTGGAGCAGAGAAGATCATGTCCTCGCATAGCACCAGAGACAGGTCTGGAAGGAGTAGAAGGAGAAGAAAGAAGAAACGGCAGTTCGAGTTGAAGGGCCTGGTTGGAGCCCTGTTATTTCTAATTGTATATTAATTTATGTCAGTGCTATAGTATCCTTTGATGTTTTGTGAAAAGTATGCAGTTGTCTTAAGTCTGATGATGTATCCATCAAGTGTGTTGTTTTTAATATGTTGTTTCCTAGAATTTTCGTAAGTTTTCGTATATCTTCCGAAAATTTCCATTTTATGAGGGGGAGTGTAATGTGCAGCGAGATAACGCAATGAAGAAAATGAGAATGATGAAAGAGAACAGATAAACGAGAGAGAGAGCTAGCTGGGTCCAGACACCAGCTGTACGATGCTGAGTGGCCGCTATTTGACATTAACTTGCCATAAAAATTCCTGCGCCCAGACACTCTCGTCTTCCAATTAATTTGCCTTATTTCCCTTTGATCAATCAGTTTGAGTCACGCACAGTTTACAGCAGAAGAGTTGCCTTTGACAATGAAATAGTCAGTGTTTATCTGGCTCCCTTTGTTTGCTCATAAGAATTTTTTTAAGTAAAGTGTCTTATTCAAGTAAAGACAGCGCGAGGAGCGGATATAGGGGCGTGTCTATGTGTGCGTATCTGTATGTGTTTGTGTGTTCGTTGTATTCTTCCTTTTTGTGATAGTTTCTTGTGTCTGTTGGTGTTCCTGTTTGTTTCAAATGCTACTGCTGGCTGAGACCTGTTCAGCCACAGAGGACCTAAGTAATTAACCGCGGTAGTAAACTTTACTCCCTCCCCAGGTCCTGTCAAGGCCTGTCGCCTAGGAGACAGTAAGTAATACTACTCTGCTTAAGGCTATAACACTGTTGGGCAGTGAGAGGAGTGTCACGTTGGGTGGAAGCCCAACGGGGTATTATACCTCGTTCATATGTGTTAATGTGTGTTTTTCCTATACGTTTTTCCTATACGTGGTTGTCGAATCTTCTGCAGTTGTGGGTGGTAAGTGCTATTTGGATCATCTCCCTTGTCTGTGGATAAGTAAAACAGTCTGGCGTCTTCAACTTAGTGTGAACTGGAGTTATGATTGTCGTGAAAAAGGTGCGAGTCACAAGGGCCCCTGTACACCCTGCACTGAGACCATGTAGGAGATGGCTCAGTGAAGCTAGTCCAGGTGCGGCATCTTGATGAAGGGGCTGGGAATTGCGGCTGAAAGAATATTTACAATGAGCAGCAGGATAGTATGAGGGGAATCACGCCCGTATTTTCAGTGTAGAAGTTGAGGAGGGTGGAGGAAGAGTAAGAAGGTGAAAGCGCGGAGGAAGATAGAAGACACACACGGAGGAGGTGAAACAAAAGAAGAGCTTAGCTAATTATTTCACACCATTCCCCTATTCGCCCACTGGGTAGGTGAGTGTGTCTGTGCGTGGGTGGGGTGTGTTACCTTACTACAATCCTCAAGAGATGAAGTGTCAGATGAGGTAAGATAGCTTGAGGCGAGGTTACATGTATATATTTTTATACATTTACCTTTACTTGCCTGTAAGTTAATCTGCCTAATTAGAAGGGGTAGATAGTCGAGTGGAGAAAAAATAAAATAAATAAATAAAACGCCCTTGACCCATGTTTTTTTGTGCTTGACTTTACTGTTAAAATGTTCCTTTTAATTATTTATTTATTTATTTTTTGTTTTGTTTTATTTTATCTTATTTTATTGAGGGAGAGGAGGGAATAGAACAAGCTTGATCTTGGTATTCTTGGTGTCTTTTCATCTTTTTTTTTTTTATGCAAAGGAGCAGATATTGCATGCCTCATAAGTGTAAATATTCTTCCTATTCAAGCGCACACACACACACACACACACACACACACACACACACACACACACACACACACTGGATAAATAAATAAATAAATAAATAAAAAACTGCATAGTCTTAGCATAAAATATGTAATGACGACTATCAAAAGGAAAGCCTCGTCGTCCCCATCTGAGGAAATAAGTACAGATTTCTTCCTAAACAAGGCAGTCCACTGGATAGTAATCAACCATCTCTACATCAATTTGTGTAACTTCCGCGACCTTAAACTTAATTTATCTTCAGTTTGTGAAAACTACCACTCACTAAAACCCTGAGGCTACAGAAAATTAGGTCATATTCTTTTTCATCCTAATTTCTTTAATCTTGTTTTCAAATCAGTACTGACCACTGTGTTTAGGTACGCAACGACGTGACTTGCTCTCCTGCCTTGACTTTAATTTAGAACTTTCTACCATATGGCTGTCATAATGTCACTCTTATTAAATTTACGAATGTTATGTTGATTTTTTTATTTATTTATTTATTTATTTTTTTCATAGATATACTTTCAAAGCGAAACACATTCTAGCCATTTTCTCCATACTGAAATCAACATAATTACATGTAACAAAGTTCACCATTACCTTTCATTGATCAGCCTGGTTAACAAGAGTTCAATTTTCCATGACGTTATAAAACAATTAGTGCAGCACCTTCCAATGTTTCTGACCGCATGGAAGATGCTTCGAAAATTCTTGACACTTTCCAGATTTCTAATAAACATTAAAGTTATTGCGTCAAACTCTTTTCCTCGCTAGGCTCATCCGTTCAGATTTTTAATTCCATATCTCGTCACTTCGCTTCCTACCGCATCTGGATCCACCGAAGTGGAAGTCCTAACACTATGCCTCTGCTACGCAGGAAGAACTGACAAGGGATTATTGTGGTTTCCTCTCAGAGAGAGAGAGAGAGAGAGAGAGAGAGAGAGAGAGAGAGAGAGAGAGAGAGAGAGAGAGAGAGAGAGAGAGAGAGAGAGATTAAGCAATATGATATGGTCAAGGCTGAAGCAAGGTATCATTACCACAGGTATGGCTACTGATTCTACTCGCCAGTCTGATGGTCCTCGGCGTCTCCCAAATTGTGTTGTTCGGCGCCGACACTGCCCAGGATTGTTGCGGGTGAGGTTTTATTTTACGATATATATTGTCCCTCTAGATTACGAAGTAAAAATGCTTAAAAAATCTACTTAATATTGACGTTGTGTGTGTGTGTGTGTGTGTGTGTGTGTGTGTGTGTGAACTGTTTATTACAATAATCAAATCATATTACATAAACAAACAGATACAAGCAACATAATAGCTATTGTCTGTCAAGCCGAGGCCCCTAGACATATATTTGTTTATGGTAGTATGGATGCTAGTGCCTAATTTAACCACATAATGTGTGTGTGTGCGTGTGTGTGTGTGTATATATATATATATATATATATATATATATATATATATATATATATATATATATATATATATATATATATATATATATATATATATATATATATATATATATATATATATATATATATATATATATATATATATATAATGTGTGTGTGTGTGTGTGAAAATATACTCTAGACAATCAAAGAACACGGTAAAAAAAGAAAAAAGCTCGAGACCCAAAGAGAAATGAAAATACAAGAAAAGAATATTCTATTGCACATATTAGGATTTAAGAAAATATTATTTTAAATCCATTTTGAATGTACTTATGTTGCTGGATTTAAGAAGTGTTTTTATGTTCACTGGTAAACTATTAGATAGTGATGGACCAAAACAAATTATACAGTTTTTGAAGAGTCGTTCTAAAATGTGGATAAATCAAATCAATATTATTGTTATTTGTGTTACGACGATTATCAGTAAAATTAAACACCTAATTTCCTGTGAAATAACGAACAATTTTAAATATAAGTAAGAGTACAACATATTAGTGGATGTATTAAAATTTCAGTAGTTTTAATGTGATGAATATATGAAATGTGGAATGAAATTTAGACAAGAAAAATATACATCTTATGATTTTTCTTTTGTGCTCTTATTATTTTATTTGAAAATGAAGGCCAAGTACATGCCGCTACTGACACACAATAAATTAAACGAGGGTAACATAATGTATAATAAATGTTGATCATAGCTTCTGTTGTCAAACTATTACGAAGTCGATAAAGAACACCACATACATTTCATAGTTTTGAAGATATTTCCATCTATATGACACTTCCAGTTCTAATTCGCATGAATTATTACACCTAGAAATTTTGTGTAGCAAACTTTAACTGTAATGGTTCTTCTCTTAAACGTAATGGTGGTGTACTGTACTTAAGTGAATGTTATTGTAAAAATATATTGGTATTTTGTTTTGGAAATATTAAGTTTTTTTGTTTGTTGTTGAATGTAACTCATTTAAGTTTTCATCAACTAACAACAGGTTTGTATCGTAATCATAAATTATAAACTTGAATTCAGAACTGGTATTTATTATATAATTAATATATTAAAAAGATAACTGCTCCTAAAATTGAACCTTGAGGCTCACATCTAAAAATTGAAGGCCCTTGCTCGATCTCCCCAAGCTCTGGTCTCTCTCCTCTTGTATCTCCATACAGTTCTCCAACGTACTCTTCTCATCTCTAGAACTTCTCTCTCTGTCAAGATGTTACCATTTTTGTCTTTTACTATCGTGCTCCTGATTGTTCTCCGTTTCCCTGTTGTTTCTCTGATTTTCTCTGCCATTAACCTGGAACTGTTCCACTTCTTCACACATTTTTCTTAGCCACTAATCTTTCCTATCTTTACACATTTGTCTTATACTTATATCCAATTCTCTGTATCTTTTCTCTGAAATGTTCTTTACTTTTCTTCTCTCTTCCATTAGGTCCAGAATTTCATCAGTCATCCACGCCTTTCTTTTCCTTTTTTTTTTCTCATTCGGAATAATATCTTCTGCTACACTCACTAACGCACCTTGCAATACTCTCCAACTTCTTCCTCTCTTCGTAGTATATTCCAGTCTCCCCACTTTCTTGTTTTCTTCATTCTTTTGAACTTCACTCTCATTTCAGTCACCATCGGAACATGATCATATCCTACACCACAGTCTGCTCTCGGATAATGTCTTCACCTGCTGTAGGTTGTTCCTGAACATTTTATTGACTGTAATATAATCTATTTGGTTCTTCACTTTATCTCCCGGACCCCTCCATGTGTATAAGTGTTTTGGGTGATGTCTGAAAAATGTGTTCATAATCACTTGATCCCAACTTTCGTACCATTCTACCCACTTGTCTCTCCTTTCGTTTCTCTCTCCTAGACCGAAACTTGCCACCACATTTCCACTGCGACCTTCTCACACTTTTGCATTTAGGTCCCCATTACTAAGATCACTTTTGGTTTACATTGACCCCTGGCACTATCCACCTGCTCGTAGAAGGCATCTACCTCGTCATCGCTATGATCTGTTGCTGCATACACTTGGATTATATTCAGTCCAGTGGCCTTAGCATCGATCTTAACCAAAATCACCCTCTCAGACACTTGCCAACTTCCAACCACTGCTTCTGCCACCTCCTTCCGCAGCAGCACCCCGACACCCGCTCCATTTCTCTCTCCTGAATAGTACATTGTCCAACCTCTTGAATTTATCTGCCCAGAACCCGTCCATCTAACTTCACTCACTCCCACCATTTCCAGTTTCATCCTCTCCGCCTCCTTCTTCAGGTTATCCAACTTTCCCAGCTGATACAGGGTATTTACATTCCATGTAGCAATTCTTTTGCAACAATCCCACTTAGCAGTAGTCCGATTTCGACTCCCACACACCTGGTTTGCTTGCCCGGGTGAGCCGCCAGCAGTCTCTTGATTACAGACGGGCATCACCTGCCGGTCATGATCCCACCGTCCGGGCGCGATAGCATCCCCACTGGGGATGCTCCCGTTGACGCCGTTGAGCGTATTCTCTCTTTGTGGCACTTCCATTGTTATTCTTGGTTAAAATACGTGGTAGGGTCACCACTCCCTTTCCACGGATTTAGTCCACGGTCCCTTATTGGTTATTCGAGACTGCCCTGTTTTTCTAGAGGGTATTCCTCCATCCACCACCCGGAGGACGCGCCTAGTAGGAGTTTTCTCTCCCCTAGGCCATAGTAAGGTAATTTCATGTATTTCTTGCGTGTCATCTGTGTATCATTGGAGGGAGGCTGACTAAATTTGCTTTCTAAAAAATAGTAAATTGTATTATTAATAATACCTAACGAGAAGCCATTATTGTGGAAAAATAAGAACATTAGAACATAAGAAATAAGGGAAACGACCACTTACACGTGGCAGTCCCTGTATGAAATATACCTACCTATTTTCATCTATTATCCCCATCCATAAACCCATATAATCTTCTCTTAAAGCTCCCTAATACTATAGCACTAACAACATGATTACTGAGTCCGTTCCACTCATCTACCACTCTATTTGAGAACCAATTTCTTCCTATCCTTCCTAAAACTAAATTTTTCAAGCTTTAACCCGTTATTTCTTGTTCGATCCTGGTTGCTGATCCTAAGAATTTTGCTTACATCCCCCTTGTTATAATCCTTATACCACTTAAAGACTTCTATCAGGTCCCCTCTTAACCTACGTCTCTCTAACGAATGTAGATTTAACAGCTTCAATCTCGCCTCATAAGGAATCCTACTCATCCCCTGTATCCTTTTAGTCATTTTCCTCTGTACTGATTCTAATAGACCTATATCTTTCTTGTAATGTGGGGACCAGAACTGCATAGCGTAGTCTAGATGAGGTCTGACCAGCGCCAAATATAACTTTAATATTACTTCTGGCCTTCTACTTTTAACACTCCTAAAAATTTATCCTAGTGCCCTGTTTCAGGCTTCTATGCATTGTTTTCCTAGACGGAGTTAAGAGTTAGCTATAACTCCTAAATCTTTCTCGTACCCTGTACCTACCAGAGTTTCCTTGTTTAATGTGTACTGTGTGAGTTTCCTCTACCTACGCTAAGTACTTTGCATTTGTTGATATTAAATTGTATTTGCCATCTGTCCGTCCATTCATTCATCCTATCTAAATCTACCTGCAAGGCGATGGCGTCCGATTCTGACCTAATTAGACTACCTTTTCTTGTGTCATTCTGACCTAATTAATCTACCTAACTTTGTGCCCTTAAGAGGTTTACCTCATGATAAAAAAAAAAATAGTTAGAAAATAAAGCGTAGCATCGATATAAGAGGTTTTTATAGCATTTATCTTAAACAATCGAGGAATGAAAGATAATGAATCCCCAAACCTATGAAGGTTGGTTTGCAGTAGACCGCAGTATGTAGTTTGTTATTACGAGTAACAATTACATCCAGAAAGGGTATAGAGCCATTGTTTTCCGTATCACACGTGAATTCTATATTAGAGTGTGTGGAAATTAAGTAACTTAGAAATTTAGGGATGTCTTGAAACTGTGTAAATAAAAGAAAGTTATCATCAACATATTTTCTGTAGAACATAGATTTAAATTCACTAAGACATTTGTTTAACCATCTGGTTTCATGATAATATATATATATATATATATATATATATATATATATATATATATATATATATATATATATATATATATATATATATATATATATATATATATATATATATATATATAAAAAATCGAGTCACACCGTCAATTTGGACATATAATTTATTGTTGAACAAGAAGGGGGTCTTTAATTGTCAAGTCTAATAGGCTAGTAATTTTTTTTTTTTTTTTGTATAATTAAGGTGTCATGGTCCTTAAATAGTTCGTCACAAATTATTTGAATGGTTTTATCAAGAGATGTATTAGTAAAAAGTTACTTAATATCAAAACTAGGCATGACCATATTATGAGCTTCTAATCTATTTATTTATTTAACGAAATCATAAGAAATTTTTAAGGTAAACTTATTTAACGTTAGTGGTTCTAGTATGGGTACGAAATATTTAGCTAATTTATAATTAAATGTAATAAATGTGTTCGAAATGGGCCTAATAGGGTTGCCGACTTTGTGTGTTTTCGGAAGGCCATAGAGGATGCCTGGAGACGAACCACTTTTTTTTTTCTTTTTTTATGTAGGAAGGACACTGGTCAAGGGCAACAAAAATCCAATAAAAAAATAAATAAAAAAAAAAAGCCCATGAGATGCTAGTCCCAGAAAAGGGTCCAAAGCGGTAGTAAAAAATTGAAGGATAAGTCTCTTGAAATCTCCCTTTTGAAGGAATTCAAGTCATAAGAGGGTGGGAATACAGAAACAGGCAGGGAGTTCCAGAGTTTACCAGAGAAAGGGATGAATGACTGAGAACACTGGTTAACTCTTGCATTAGAGAGGTGGACAATAGGGGTAAGAGAAAGAAGAAAGTCTTGTGCAGCGAGGCCGCGGGAGGAGGAGAGGCATGCATTAGCAAGATTAGAAGAGCAGTTAGCATGAAAATAGCGGTAGAAGACAGCTACAGATGCAACATTGCGGCGATGAGATAGAGGCTGAAGGCAGTCAATTAGAGGAGAGGAGTTGATGAGGCGAAAAGTTTTTGATTCCACCCTGTCTAGAAGAGCGGTATGAGTGGAACCCTCCCCAGACATGTGAAGCATACTCCATACATGGACAGATAAGGCCATTGTACAGAGGTAGCAGCTGGGGGTGAGAAAAACAGCTGGTTAAAAATATCTTTAGCGATAACATTCAGTTTAAGGAGTTGTCTCAGGAGACTAGCTAGCTTGTCTTCAAATTTAGTAATGTAACGGAAAGGTTTATCTTTAATTAATCTAAACTTGGAAGAGTGACTTAAAATATGTTCAACTTCCATAAGGTAATCTGTTTTATTTCTAACAAGTTTCCCACGGCTCTTGTTTTGGTTTGGTGATACTTTAAATTACACAACCCCAACAGAAACTCTAAAAGCTATCAGTCTTTTCTGGTTAAACTACTTAACTTAGAAATAAATAACAAAAATCATCTTAAACAACAAGTTACTGAATTTCTTCAGGGTTACCTTAACTTTAAAAATACTGTCTCATATTTAGATTTTGATTACCTTTATACTAGATTAAAACGTATCAATGATTAAATCAAAACACGATAAAATCACTCATAATAAACAAACTTGAAACTTTAGGCATCTCGATCAACAATGCTGTCAACAAAAACAAAACAGTGATCAGTCTTTCAAATAGAACACTTACCAACTCAGAAATGGATGTACTTTCGCTGTGATTTTCTCTCCCTAAATATAAAATTAACTTTGTGAATCATTTTCATGCCTTTCAACATTTAATCAAAAAACTTAAATACCTGCCATATGAGCCCAAGGAAAGCCGAAGGAAGCCTAATCAAGGACATCTCTTAAGTTGCTCACTACTCATTCCAAGATTACAACATAGTTAAACGTTCTTCCCTGATATTACCACAAGCTCTTTATAATTATCTCGTTAAATTAAAATCCGATGACTCCACATATATATATATATATATATATATATATATATATATATATATATATATATATATATATATATATATATATATATATATATATATATATATATACACGGACGGATAAGGCCCTTGTACAGAGTTAGCAGCTGGGGGGTGAGAAAAACTGGCGGAGACGTCTCAGAACACCTAACTTCATAGAAACTGTTTTAGCTAGAGATGAGATGTGAAGTTTCCAGTTCAGATTATAAGTAAAGAACACACATACATATATATATATATATATATATATATACGAGTATATATATATATATATATATATATATATATATATATATATATATATATATATATATATATATATATATATATATATATATATATATATGTATATATATATATATATATATATATATATATATATATATATATATATATATATATATATATATATATATATATACATATATATATATATATATATATATATATATATATATATATATATATATATATATATATACATATATATATATATATATATATATATATATATATATATATATATATATATATATATATATATATATATATATATATATATATATATATATATATATATATATATATATATAGTATATATATATATATATATACTGCACCATGCTTCATATTGTACCTCCATTTATTGTTCGCTTGGGAACCCTGTAATAGTCAGTCTGGCTGGTGCTTCCGAGGCAGCCACATGCTATATATATATATATATATATATATATATATATATATATATATATATATATATATATATATATATATATATATATATATATATATATATATATATATATATATATATATATATATATATATATATATATATATATATATATATATATATATATATATATATATATATATATATATATATATATATATATATATATATATATATATATATATATATATATATATATATATATATATATATATATATATATATATATATATATATATATATATATATATATATATATATATATATATATATATATATATATATATATATATATATATATATATATATATATATATATATATATATATATATATATATATATATATATAGCATGTGGCTGCCTCGGAAGCACCAGCCAGACTGACTATTACAGGGTTCCCAAGCGAACAATAAATGGAGGTACAATATGAAGCATGGTGCAGTATATTACATATCCACACCTCCCTCCCCCCCTCACGCTCGTAGCACTGTCTCGAGCGGAACTCTTTTTCCCGGAGCCCCTGGGAATGACGTGGAGTAACTGGAGGAGTAACTGAACCGGACATACTTTTCTTGTCCAAGCAAGGGACCACAGGGATATGGGGAAGGGGGTTGTCATTGCGGGGGTATCACTGGTCGCAGGAACTGGCGGTTGCGTCGCCAGACACGTCAGCTAGGGAGACATATCTCGTAATCCCTTTTACAGCTGCGGCCCATGACTACGCCAACCTTGTCCCAGCGGAGAGACGTCAGGTTCTGGATACAGACTGTGGTCCCGATGCTCAGCTTAGGAAGGGGTTGGGCGTGCTGGTCATAGCGAGCCTGTACCTGGGCAGCTCGGGTGGCAGCGCGACGGTCGCAGTCCTCCGTCTTGGCCTGCCAGTCGGCGGAGAAGGATTCCGGGTGGGCAGGGACGCAAGAGCGAAGAGAGCGGCCATACAGGTGTTGCGCAGGGAATCGTCCTGTGAAGTTGGGAGCGTTGCGTTGTTCCGGTAGACCTCTGGCGAACTCTTCTGTATCAATGTTGCCGGAGGGGGTTGTCTTCAGGATCAGGTGCTTAACTGACATGACAGCCGCCTCAGCGTGGCCGTTAGACTGGGGATAGTGCCGCGAGGTCACTACGTACTGGACACCCCAGTGCTCCATGAAGTTCTGGAAGTCGGCGCTGGCAAACTTGGGACCGCCATCAGTACGTAGGTGGAGGGGAACACCCGCTTCCCGGAAGTAGCGGCAGAACATCTGGATGGTGCGCGAGGCGGTGATGTTCGTACCACACGGGACAACTACAAGCCACCCCGAGAGTCTGTCTGCAATGACGAGGAAGGACTTCCCAGCGAGTGTGAAGAAGTCTATGGAGACGGACTCAAAGGGACTGGAGGTGTTGTCGGCACATCGGTTAACGTGCTTAACCGTGTGAATTGGCTTCGGGAACTCTGGTGAGATGATGGCCAGTTCCTTGCAGTGGCCATAGGAGAGGAGTGGGATCTGGTCGCCTTCGTGTACTTGAATCTGGGCGACACAAGACCTCTGCCCGAACCGTAAGGTAGCTTGAAAGCATCCCAAGGTAGGTGCCATCTCTGAACCGTCCGCCATCAATGTGTGCACGGGAGGTAGAGGTGTAGGCTGCTCCTGGGGATCCGTAGCATGCTGAGGTGTCGCTGACCGATAACGGTGACGTCCGCGCCGGTGTCTGGCAGCATCTGGAGGTGTGAAGTGGATCCTCCATGCGTCAGGTAAATACACACGGGCTTGGGAGTCATGGCGTTAGACGCTGAACCTGGATTAGTTGCTTTTCCCTGGGGAGTCGCTGCAGGTCGATCATGACTGAGAATTCATGCCACCGGCTGCGCCATTGCCTGAACGTCTGGTAGGTGGCGTCGGCTTGCAGGATGGGCGGGCTCTGAGCCACAGGTTTGCCCGTAGGAGGCCCAACTGTAGGCGTATGAGTTGCAGTCATGATGACGGGTAGTGTAGCAGCTGTAGCGGCAACTGTGGCGGCAGCTAGAGTAACGACTGTAGTAACAGCTGCAGCAGTGGGTAAAGTTGCGACTGTAGCGGCTGCTGTAACGGCAGCTGCGGTGACAGGTGTCGTAGAGACTAGCAACAGCTGTCACGGCGGGCGGAAACGCCGCGAGACCGGTGACTGCAAGGTGATAGGCTGAGGCGAGAGGGCTGAGTGTTGACAAGGGGTCAGGTAAGTAGGTTGAAGACGGCAAGTGTTGTGTGGGCATTGCCTGAGTCGACATCATCTGTAGAAATGCCATGAAACGCTTGTTGTCTTCCCTGGGTCTCGCTTTCTCTGCTTCCCTTAATGACTCCTCCGTTCATAGTCTTTCCTCTTCTTGTCGTCTACGCAAATCCTCCTCTCTCCGTCTGTCTTCGTCTTCTTGCCTTCTACGCTGACAGACGAGACTCCTCCAAGTACTTAATGAGATGTAGAACAATGTCAGTAGAGTAGCGGTAGCTCCAAGGGGAAGCCCCCCTGCGTCCCCCGGGGACTCCCGTGGTCGTCTGATGACTCAATGGTTCCATGCTGTTGTTCGGTGTTTCCACACTCGGACGAAAGACGCGGATCCGACATGGTAATCTATGTGGATCCGTGAACAGGCAGAAAGTGTTCCCACAAGCAAAAGAAAAACCTGTGAGAAGCTGGGTCTTATAGTGTGTGTGTGTGTGTGTGTGTGTGTGTGTGTGGCAGTATCTGGCAACTCGCTTGGCAGCAACGCAGCCAGCGGCGGTAGACAGCAGACACCCGCTTCTCACTGAAAAAGTCGGGTGTAAAGGCGGGTTGCCACACGCGCACTTTTTGGGCACGACGTGGCACGAGGTGAGTGCGCACCCAATTCGCGCCAACTCGTGCCCAACAGCGCGGCAGCTCGTGCAGACCTCTTGCCACCAAGTCGGGGAAGTCGAGGCAGGTGGCACGACGTCGCGTTAAAATTAAAACAGTTTCATTTTTTTTCCCGACGTGGTACGAAGTGGCGACGTCGGCCCCACCTCGTGCCATCACCTCGTGACACCTCGTACCCTGTTCGAGACACCTCGCGCCTATTGGCACGACGTCGCGCCTGGCGCGCAGTGGTGCGAGCTCGTGCTACCTGGGCGCGAGGTGTCACGAGGTGTGGTGCGGGGTGGTACGAGGTTAGTGCGAGGTGGGCGCGACGTTAGTCCGAGGTGGGCACGAAGTTAGCGCGAGGTGGTGGCGAGCTGTATAATTGCCTCTCACGTGACCTGATCCAAGGGGTATATAAACAGCACCCGTGGGCCACATGGTCACTTATCTCGCAAACACAGACAGAAGAAGAACCCTCCCATCTCCAGCCAACCTTTCCAAGATGCCCAAGAAAGGCAAGCAGCAAGCACCACAGCAGGAGTCTTCCCCGAGTCTGCAGGAGGAAGAAACTGGTGATGTTCCTCCTGAGGTTCCTGACGACACTGACGTTCCTGATGTGGAAGTGGTGAAGGTACAACCTGTTGCTGGGCTCTCCAGGAAACGCACTCGGCCATCCAAGAAAGACGTTCAGGACTACCCCTTCAACGACGACCAACTGAGGGAGATAGCAAACTACGTCCAGTTGCATCCAGAGCTCTACGATAAGCGGAACGAGAAGTGGCTGAATCCGGCGTGGAAGGAGAGCCTCTGGAAGGACCTGGCCCAAACTTTCTCGGACTGTTCTCACCAGCAGGTGAAGAAGGTGGTGGACAAGAAGAGAACAGATTTTGGGAAAATCGAGAAGAGGGAGAGCAAGAGTGGATCAGCAGCCAGGCCGAGGACGCAGAGGGAGCAGAAGATCGTCGAGGTTTGGGCCTTCCTGGCAGGTCACATCGCCCACGAAAGTACGCACCCTAGTGATGACTTCGGCAGGCAAGGTGACGATCAAGATTCCTCCAGCCATGAGTCTGTCCTATCGGCCCACTCAATTGCCAGGAGGAAGAGGAAGAAGGAACGGCAGGAGGAGGAACTATCCAGCCCACGATCCACCAAATCTACCCAGGAGAGCAGTGCCATCCAAGAACTACTCCAGAGTGCACAGCTGCTAGCTACACGAAAACCACCAGTCGAGGGACCTGACGCTGACATCCGGCAGTTTGTTGAATTTATGTACACTCGCCTGAAGAAGGTTTCCCCCATGCATCATGGAGTACTCTTCTCCAAGATCGCGTACATGATCAGCCTCATGGAGGAACCAGTGATGGCCAGGAGTGCTATTAAAGACCCGAGGAGGTTGCTGGATTCTGTGCCCATGCCACTAGGAGTTGCGAGCCCATCGCACCTGTGGCAGCCTCCTGCACCGCCTACTCTTGCTCCTGCTCCTCCTCCTCCTCCTCCAGTCTATCATCAGCCGCAGTACCAGCAGCCACATTACTCGCAGCCCCAATACCAACAACAACAGTACCAACAGCCTCAACAACAACAGTACCAACAGCCTCAACAACAATACCAGCCTCAACAATCAGAACAGCAACAGTTCCCTCAGCAGCCACAGCAGCAGCAGGTGCCCACCCCAATACAGTGGGAATCTATACTCGGCTGTTCACCGTCCCCCGTCAAGACCCTGCAGCACACAAGTACGACCACCAAACTCCAGGGCCAGAAGACGAAATCGCCGGCGAAAAAGGCCATAATGTCCCCCATGATCGAGACGCCGAAGGGCTACGAGGCGGAGGATAGCGACGAGTAAATGTAAACAAAATAAAAATGTATTGCATATAAAAATATGTTAAAATGTATGAAATAAATATGAAAAAAACAACTATATTTTTTCCCTTTTCATTTATAATATAAGTATGGATATAAAATAATAACTGGTAAAAGGAGACATTAAAAACACTTTTTTAATGTTTCCTTTTACCAGTAAAAAAAAATTATAAACTACAAACTGAATATAAATAATTGGGACATAAATGGTAAAAGAGAAAAAATATATACTAAAACTTGGGAAGTTAAGAAATGGATTGAAAATTGAGGATTTTAAATGATAACAGATAAAAGGGAATAATGAAGAGTTGGTAATAAAGAACTTGGAAAATAATAACTGAATATATATATAAGGTATTGAAATAATAACTGGTAAAAGGTAAAACACTTGGAAAATTAAATCAGAGAATCACACATGGAAAAGGTACTGTCCCCATAATATATATATATATATATATATATATATATATATATATATATATATATATATATATATATATATATATATATATATATATATATATATATATGAACATTTTATAGCTTTGATATATCCATCAAGTATAGATTTTATTTCAATGTCGTAAATATGAAAAATTCTTTGCTAAAATTTTAATCTTATAACCAGACGATCTTAACAATTTTAGACCAAAGTCTTATGTAATTAATAAATGAAGGTGTTTAATTATCCAGATTTGCCTATTACTTAATAAGTTAATAATTTTTGTAAACATTAAATTCATATTTAAAATTTTTTTTAACATATATTCTATTTTACTCTTATTTCCTTTCCCATTCCCTCCCACCCAAATATGATATTCCTATAATGTATATAGTTTATATTTTGGGATATAATTCAAAGTCAAGGAAGCTTAATCGGTTTCTTTATTATCAAATACACAGATAACATTTATTAACACAGCTTATATATATATATATATATATATATATATATATATATATATATATATATATATATATATATATATATATATATATATATATATATATATATATATATATATATATTATTTATTTATTTAATTATTGCTCCATCCTTTGTTCGTCTGCTGGTCGTCCTCTTGGATATACCATCCTTTCTTGCCAGGGAACTGCGCCTGCTTCTGATGCATAGTACAAAGCCAGGTAGTCTCGGACGGCCTTTGCTTCTCTCGTTGGATTTGTTCCCCGTCGAGTTTGGAGGCGTTGCATCAGATTTGGTATGTTCCTCCACGATCCATCAATCACGTTATGGTCACCATCTTCGCAGTCGACTTCTTGGGGATGAAAATTTGAGTAGCGGTCCAATATCAGGTTGTGCATCACACACCCACACATGGTGACAATTTTGACAACTGCAGGTCGTTGTAGCATGTTAGTGCCGAAGACTCTAAATCGTGACTGCAGGAGTCGAAAGCATTTTCCACCACACGACGGGCGCGAGACAACCTGTAGCTGAAGATTTTTTCTTCGTATACCTGGGATTGATGTGAGTAAGGTTTCATAAGCCAGGTCTTGAGGGCGAAGGCATCATCAGCAACAATGTGGAATGGGATTGGCGTGTCGTCACTCGGCAGGAAGCTGTGCTCTGGAAATTCCACTCGTTTCTGCGCGATGGCATCGTGAAGGGTGCACTTGAACCAAGTTCCTCCATCACCAGCACTTCCTTCAGCACCTACGTCGACGTACAGGAACTTGTAGTTTGCATCTGCGACGGCCATGAGGACAATGCTGTGGAACTTCTTGTAATTGAAGAACAGTGATCCTGCATGCCAGGGCTTCTTCACTCGAACATGCTTGCCATCCAGACCACCTCCACACTTGTGATAGTTCCACCTCTTTGAGAATCCTTCGGCAACTTGATTCCATTCTTCTGGAGTTCTTGGGCACTTGAGCACCTCAGGTTTGTATATGTCAATTATGGCCTGGCAGACTTTAGGTACGAATCTACAGATGGCGGTTTTGGAGACCCTGAAGCTGTATTGCAGACTCGTATATGAATCGCTGGATGCCAGGAATTGGAGGGTGACAGCCAACTTCAACCCCACTGACAGGGGCTCTCTCATTCTGGTGGCTTTTTTGGCGAGGATTGGAGTAAGCCGGTCCACCATCTCTCTGAAAAGTTCAGGTTTGATGCGGAGGAAGTTCTTGTAGCCCTTGGTGTCTTCTCGGTTGAGCTCCTGCAGCAGGTGGTGAAAATCGCCATGCATCGATCGTCTCGTAAGCCATTCACGGCACCATATTGTTCTGGGTCTTCTTGCTCGTGGCTGGGGTGGCACGGGAGGTTGCTGTAGACGTCTTCTCTGCAGCAGCAATGCAGCAGCCACCATCAGGATTCCTGCCATCAGTACTTGAGCCTCTTGTCTGTAGTTTTCTTCCTCCATCTTCCCTGCTTGCCAGTCTAGCTTTGAGTGACTTGATCATCATTCCCCACCCTTTATATACCGCTTGGGAGGCGCTGCAAATATTGGACGCATCCTCACAACACCCCGTGACATATCGTGACAGTACATCGGCAACAACCTCGTAATTAATTAAAATGCCTGTGCGACCCCTCAAAACGGGTCGTCGGGTTGGGCCACACCTCGTGTGCACGTCGCGATGACCTCGTGCCCACGTCGTGATCACCTCGTGTCACGTCTCGCAACACCTCGTGCCCAGATCGGGCTCACCTCGTGCCACATCGCCACACCCTTGCGCGCAATGTACCCGACGTCTCTGTTTCTGTACTGTTTCTACTCGCGGTGTGGCGCGCACTCACCTCGTGCCACGTCGTGCCCAAAAAGTGCGCGTGTGGCAACCTACCTTAACACGCAGAACTCTTGTCTCCCACCAGGGGTGAAACGTCCTCTGAAAGCGGCGTGAAGAGACATGAGTGCGCAAAACACTACACACACTGTCACAAAAGTCTCTGCCGTACTGTGAATCCCAGAGAAAGGCGTGAAAAGACAGTGGAGCCCTGTTGGCTGTGGTGGGGTGGCGTGGGTGACGTGTTGGTAGAAGTTCCTTGGCTCAAAATATTCACTGCGCCATGATGTGGGGTAGCTGTTGGGACTGGACAGCCAGGAAGTTGTAGGTTCTTTATAGAAACACGCACATACTGTGGTTTCTATATTAAGGTCAGGAACAAATGAATAATGCCGTGGCAGACCCTGAGCACGTGACTGCCACAGAAGGACCAGCCAGACGGACTATTAACCAAGCGTACAGTAAATGGGGGTACAATATGAAACATGATGCGGTACATTACATATCCACAAGAAAGAGATCTGAGAGAGCTTTTATTCCAGAAAGTTATGACTTTAATTAAGACAAGTATGATAGATTATATATATATATATATATATATATATATATATATATATATATATATATATATATATATATATATATATATATATATATATATATATATATATATATATATATATATATAATTTTTTTTTTTTTTTAAACCTGGTTCTAGATCTATGTTGCATACGTATCCTTACAACAAGATGCGGATAGCAGTACCACTCTCGGAGAACTTCAGGATCAGATCAAATTGGCCTACAATTATGAGATAGATTCGGCGATACGAGAAATAGTTGCTGGTAAAAGTGCTGGTCTCTCCTTTATTTAAGATGGGATTATCTGCTATAGACGAACATTTTTCACTGGTAATACCTCCTTTTATACTTATTGGTGACATAAAGCGACAGAAAGTGCTATGCTGCCAGTAGATCAATACTTGTTCTTACAACAGACGGGCAGATGCAGTTAGTATGTCATGTCCCATGGCTTTTTTTAGACGTACGAGCCTGTCTGGGGTTCCCCAAAGGCTCGTCGTTAGGAAATAGTTTTGACGAAATGTATGTACTTGGTTAAATTTTGTATAACAATTTATATTAATTGGTGTATGATTAGGTTTCAGAAGTTCACTTACTTCCAAGGTTCAATTTCAAAAAGAATTCCCCCGTCTATGGATCCGACATGGTAATCTATGTGGATCCGTGAACAGGCAGAAAGTGTTCCCACAAGCAAAAGAAAAACCTGTGAGAAGCTGGGTCTTATAGTGTGTGTGTGTGTGTGTGTGTGTGTGTGTGTGTGTGTGGCAGTATCTGGCAACTCGCTTGGCAGCAACGCAGCCAGCGGCGGTAGACAGCAGACACCCGCTTCTCACTGAAAAAGTCGGGTGTAACACGCAGAACTCTTGTCTCCCACCAGGGGTGAAACGTCCTCTGAAAGCGGCGTGAAGAGACATGAGTGCGCAAAACACTACACACACTGTCACAAAAGTCTCTGCCGTACTGTGAATCCCAGAGAAAGGCGTGAAAAGACAGTGGAGCCCTGTTGGCTGTGGTGGGGTGGCGTGGGTGACGTGTTGGTAGAAGTTCCTTGGCTCAAAATATTCACTGCGCCATGATGTGGGGTAGCTGTTGGGACTGGACAGCCAGGAAGTTGTAGGTTCTTTATAGAAACACGCACATACTGTGGTTTCTATATTAAGGTCAGGAACAAATGAATAATGCCGTGGCAGACCCTGAGCACGTGACTGCCACAGAAGGACCAGCCAGACGGACTATTAACCAAGCGTACAGTAAATGGGGGTACAATATGAAACATGATGCGGTACATTACATATCCACAAGAAAGAGATCTGAGAGAGCTTTTATTCCAGAAAGTTATGACTTTAATTAAGACAAGTATGATAGATTATATATATATATATATATATATATATATATATATATATATATATATATATATATATATATATATATATATATATATAATTTTTTTTTTTTCTAAACCTGGTTCTAGATCTATGTTGCATACGTATCCTTACAACAAGATGCGGATAGCAGTACCACTCTCGGAGAACTTCAGGATCAGATCAAATTGGCCTACAATTATGAGATAGATTCGGCGATACGAGAAATAGTTGCTGGTAAAAGTGCTGGTCTCTCCTTTATTTAAGATGGGATTATCTGCTATAGACGAACATTTTTCACTGGTAATACCTCCTTTTATACTTATTGGTGACATAAAGCGACAGAAAGTGCTATGCTGCCAGTAGATCAATACTTGTTCTTACAACAGACGGGCAGATGCAGTTAGTATGTCATGTCCCATGGCTTTTTTTAGACGTACGAGCCTCAGTCTGGGGTTCCCCAAAGGCTCGTCGTTAGGAAATAGTTTTGACGAAATGTATGTACTTGGTTAAATTTTGTATAACAATTTATATTAATTGGTGTATGATTAGGTTTCAGAAGTTCACTTACTTCCAAGGTTCAATTTCAAAAAGAATTCCCCCGTCTATAGCAATTGAAATGATAAAGCAAAATATATAAAACATATATACCCTAGACCCCAGATATTGAAAACCAACATTATAATATATATATATATATATATATATATATATATATATATATATATATATATATATATATATATATATATATATATATATATATATATATATATCAAGCTTGTTGCTGCCCACTATTCTTGTTTTTCCGCCACTTGTGTATCATATTTGATTGTCACCTCTAGTCTGAGTTGATAATCACCTCTGTTTCTGGATTTGATTTGATTGCTGCTGCTCTGATATTGATGACTGATGATGCTTGTTACTTGCCCAGTCAATGAGGATGCTTGGAGTGTTGGTAGCATGAAGAACCAGAGTGAGTCTGTGATTCTGGTAGCTTGGAGGTCGTGAGTAGTTGGTTGATAGAGTGATGTGTGCAAATAAAAGACACGATGATGAGAATTCTTGATTTAATAGGTGACTGATTGTACTCACTGGACTCGAGACGATATTGTAACGTGACAATTGATTGTACTCTCTCTCTCTCTCTCTCTGAAGTGATATTATTTATAACTAAGCAGCGTCTCTCATGGCTGCCTGTAATTGAGCGGAACTGAGTGAGAGACCAAGACTGACTGCTCATGACTGGATGATTGACTAACTCCGACTGACTGGGACTGAACTGGAACTCTGCTTGCTCCATGCGGCTGTATGTATCTGAGCTAAGTGGATCGCAGATGATTATCCCTAAGAACTGGAAGTGGGGTGTGAAATTCCCTTGAGAGGTAGAGAAGGAGGACGAACGTAGGTGTTATCCCTAAAGACTGGAAGTGGGTGCGAAATTCCCTTCAGGTAGCGAAGGAGGACAAATGATCAGGAAGGAGGACGAACATATGTACGCAGATGTTATCCCTAAGGACTGGAAGTGGGTGTGAAATTCCCTTGAGAGGTGGAGAAAGGACTGGCTGGCCATGGTACACATGGGATGAATATATGAAATAGTGAAATACACACACACACACACACACACACACACACACACACACACACACACACATATTTATATATATATATATATATATATATATATATATATATATATATATATATATATATATATATATATATATATATATATATATATATATATATATATATATATATATATATATATATATATATATATATATATATATATATATATATATATATATATATATATATATATATATATATATATATATATATATATATATATATGTGTGTGTGTGTGTGTGTGTGTGTGTGTGTAAGACAGACACCGGCCAATAAAATAAGAAAATATCACTGAGATGCTGGTCCGCGAAGTAAAAGCGGTAGTCAAAATTTGAATGATAATTGTCTTGAAATCTTTTTCTTGAAGGAATTCAAATCATAGGAAGGTGGAAATACAAAAGTAGGCATGGAGCTCGAGATTTTATCAGAGAAGGGGATGAATAATTGAGAATACTGGTTAACTCTTTCATTAGAGAAGTTGATGGCATAAGGAGGAGAGAAAGAAGAAAGACTTGTGCAGTGAAACCGCAAGAGGTTGGGAGGCATACAGTTAGCAAGATCAGAAGAGCGGTTACCATGTAAACAGCGGTGGAAGATAACAGGAGATGCAACACTGCGGCCATGAGAAAGAGGGTAAAGACAGTCAGTTAGAAGAGGGCAGTTAATGAGACAATAAGCTTTTGATTCCAATTTGTCTAGAAGAACGATATGAGTGGAACCCCTCCCCCAGACATGTGAAGCATACTCCATACTTGGACATATAAGGCCCCTGTACAGGGATAGCAGCAGGAAGGGTAACAAAAACTGAACTGAACGCCTAACTTCATAGAAAAAAATTTAGATATAGATGAGATATGAAGTTTCCAGTTTAGATTGAAAGTAAAGGACAGACTGAGGATGGTCAGTGTAGGAGACAGTTGAGTGTCATTGAAGGAAATGGGGATAGTTGTTTGGAATGATTGTGTCGAGTTGATGGAGGAATTGAGCCTTTGAGGTATTAAACAATAATAAGTTTGCTCTGCCCAAATAAGAAATTTTAGCGAGATCAGAAGTCAGGTGTTCTGTGCCTTCCCTGCATTGTTTACCTCCTGAAGCGTTGGACGTCTACGAAAAGATGTGGAAAAGTGCAGGGTGGTATCATCAGCGTAGGAGTGGATAGGACAAGAAATTTGGTGTAGATCATTGATGAATAGAAGGAAGAGAATGGATGAAAGGACAGAACCCTGAGGAACACCTTCATTAACAGATTTAGGAAAACAGTGACCGTTTAACACAGCAGGAATAGAACAGTGAGAAAGGAAACGAGATGAAATTCCAAAGAGAAGGATAAAAGCCGTAGAAGGATAGTTTGGAAATGAAAGCTTTGTGCCAGACTCTATCAAAAGCTTGTCATATGTTTAAGGCAAGAGCAAAAGCTTCACCAAACTCTCTAAAAGACCAAGACTTACTCAGGAAAGCTAGCCTTGACAGAACCCCATACTGGCGATCAGATAGAAGGTTGTGAAGTGATAGACGTTTTAGAATCTTCTAGTTGAGGATGGATTCGAAAAATTTAGATAGGCTGGAAATTAAAGCAATAGGACGGTAATTTGAAGGATTACAACGGTCACCAATTTTATGAATAGGCTGAATGTAGGCAAACTTCCAGCAAGAAGGAAAGGTGAATGTTGACAAACAGAGTTGAAAGAGTGTGACTTGTCAAGGAAGCACTCTGAAGGAAGGACTCGGAAGCACGGAGGCGCAGGAACCGTATCTGGTCCATAAGCCTTTAATGGGTTTAGGCCAGTGAGGGCATAGAAAACATCATTGCGAAGAATTTTAATAGAGAGCATGAAGTGGAGGAGAAGGAACAAACCCTGAATCATCCAAGGTAGGTTAGGTTAGGTTAGGTTAGGTAGAGTTCAGCATTAGAGATAGATGTGATGGCATTGGTGCCATCAAATTGAAATAAATAAGAGGAAGAAGAAGAAACAAAGTTATTAGAGATGTTTTTTGGATAGGTCCCAGAAGTCACAAGAGGAGTTTGACCTTGAAAGATTTTGACACTTTCTATTAATGAAGGATTTTTTTTGGAGAGTTGGAGAACAGTCTTGGCATGATTCCGGAGAGAAATATAAAGCTCAAGAGATTCTGCTGATGGGAGGTTAAAGTACCTTTTGTAGGTCATCTCTTTATCATGTATAACACGAGAAAAGGCTGTGTTAAACCAAGGTTTAGAAGGCTTAGGTCCAGAAAAAGAGTGAGGAATGTACGCCTCCACACCAGACACTATCACATCTGCTATGCGCTTGGCACACAGGTCTCTGATACGAAAGCACTAATCATTCCAAGGAAAATCAGCAGAATACTTTCTCAGGTCCTCCCAGCTAGCAGAGGCAAAACGTCAGAGGCACCTCTGCTTAGTGGAATCCTGAGGAGGGATTGGAGCGATAAGACAAGATACAGATATGTGATTGTGATCGGAGGAGCCCAAATGAGAAGATAAAGTAACAGCATAAGCAGAAGGATTAGAGGTTAGGAAAAGGTAAAGAATGCTGGGCGTATCTCCAAGACAGTCAGGAATACGAGTACAGTGTTACACCAATTGCTCTAGGTCGTGGAGGATAGCAAAGGTAAACGCTAGTTCACCAGGATGGTCAGTGAAGGGAGAGGAAAGCCAAAGCTGTTGATGGGCATTGAAGTTTCTTAAGAATAGAGATCTTCATAAAAGGGAAGAGAGTCAGAATATACTTCACTTTTAGAAGTTAATTAGTCATAGAATTTCTTATAGTCAAAGGAGTTAGGTGAGGATAATACAGCACAGATAAATTTAGCTTGAGATTCTGTAGTCGTAGCCAGATGGTGGAAAACTTGTAAGATTCAAGAGCGTGGGCACAAGAGCAGGTTAGGTCGTTGGGCAGAGACGCAACATCCAGATTTGGTTTGAAAATGACGATAGAGAAAGTAGGAGGGAACAGAAAAGGGGTTACCGTCAGTTGTCTCAGACACCTGTGTTTCACTGAGGAAAAGATGAGGTTTAGTATAGGAGAGGTGGTGTTCTACAGATAAAAAAAAATTGACGTAAGACCACCAGTGTTGCAGAAGCTAATGAAGAAAAAGTTGAAAGGGGTGTCAAGACACTGAGGGTTGATACCAGACCTGGAGACATTTGTGGTCCCCTCCCCAGATGGAGACTCCGAGGCTGGTGTAGGAATCGCAGTGATAATTTTGAATTTTGCAATTAAGTGCTTGTAGTTTTCTGTGAAGGAAGAGAGTTGTTCTTTAGAGCCCAGGCTCTGACTGCCCCTTTGTGTTGTGACCCACGAATGGAAACGTTCAGTGAGGTCACAGCACCCATTGATCTATTGGTTTAGACTTCACTAGGAGCAATTATCTTTTCTGCAGGTGTGTACTGCCTCCTCTTTATATATCGACAGAGCGCTACCCACATCGCCAACAGTTCCTAAAAGCCATATACATCATCTTAAAACTGCCAACAATCAATAGAAATCGAAGGCCTTCAAGTTCTTCCGTCCTCCAAGTATAGTGATCTCGCCTCTCAGGTTAGCCATTCCCTGATGATTCCCCGCAGGTATCCCCGGCGCTAACATCATGCGAGTGACGACACGTCTTAACCTGGCCTCACATTCCATTCCCCCTTGATGTGCAACCAAACGTAACCTGACGCTACGGCTCGGGCGCCAGCCCTGGCTGATTGGGTGGAGTGAGGTCAACTCTCGTCTCCAGCCTTTTTGTCTCCAACGGTGCTCCGGGCTGCTCTGACCGCGAGGGCTCTTAGTGGAGTCACAAGTCCCAACCTTGCTGGCTGCGTTACCTCCTAGTCAGCTCACGAACCTAAACCGTGACTTGACCTATCACCCAGGCGAGGACTCTTACCCCGGTCACTAGCCCGTTCTCGTCTAGTCCGCACGTTCCTGCGTCTGTTTACATAATAAACTCAAGACTACCGGCTGTGTTTCTATCACATGTCCTGACTAACCGAACACTACATTTGGTGACCTGGAGTGTAGCCTCGACACGCGATGGCGCCCAACAGTGACGTTCTCAATGTGTCGGCCTTCTCATATGACGTGTCCACGTTGTTCCTGCACCTCGAAGCAGTCTGGTCAGGCACGAGTAATCTTACCGACCAACAGCAGTACCAGGCCGTGGTAAGAGCTCTCCCCCCATCTAATGTGGCAGCCCGCCTTTCCGGTGTTCTGGCCGAACCCCCGTCAGAAAATAGATAGCCTTCATGAGGACTCTTGAGGGTTACTTCTCGTCACTTTGGTGGCGACTGGCCCTCGGCTCTCCTGACGCGTATGACCGACCTCATAAGGGCGGTGGGTCTCCCACTATCCAGCGCGATGCTTCGCTACCGCCACGCTTATCTCATGCGGCATCCGTGTTCAGCTGGCGGTAGTGCGCCATTCTCTCCCCATAGCCGAGTGCTCGGGGCTCGTCGACGGTGTGTACGAAGTTCACATGCTGTCGCTCCCTCCGCTGGTACACGCCATGCAACATCTAGACGCGACACCGCCTTCACCGAAGCCTGCCTTGCCTCTGAAAAAGCGTCCCTGCAACGCCTGGAAGCCACCCACGCCAGCTCTCCAGGTATTCCACGCCTCGGGTACTGTTTCTACCATGTGCGTTTTGGGGCGGAGGCGCAGAATTATCAGCCTTCATCCGCTTGGGCCCACCAGGGAAATGGGCGGCGCGGGGACTGCTAGCGATGCAACCAGCCCCCTCCTCTCCTCCCATCACCCGTGCTACCCCGCCGCTTAGCCACCTTGCCATCGGGAGACTCCCTCCCACTCTCCCTCCTGATGCAGAGTCTGTCTTTCAGGTTCTTGGTCACAGCCTGACTACACAGGTCAGTGCCCCTCGCCTGCCCTCTCGCGGCCGTCGGCACCCTATCTGTGGACTTCCTAGGCTATAGGGTGAGTGCGTCTGGCCTGGAGCCCCAACCACAGAAGGTGTTGGCCATTGAGGACTTCCCGCGCCCCACAACCATCAGAAAGCTGAGGAAATTCCTTGGATTGATTAACTATTACTACTTGTTTATACCACAGGCTGCTATGCTCCTTGCGCGCCTCAACGACCTCCTCAAGGGCGACGAGAAAACCTCACTCAAGCTCTTGGAGTGGGGACAAGACGCATTCAGTGCCATCAAGCGACGGCTCGTGTCTCTCGGCCGCCTCGCTTGCCCAGTTTCCCACTCACCAACGGTCCTCTACACCGACGCTTCAGCGGAAGCAGTGGGCGCGATACACGAACAGAAGGTCGCTGGTGAGCTCTTTCGCGGCGACACCCTCTTCCCGAAGCGTGGCCACAGTTACACTTACACGCCCAACACCCCATGGACTACGCAGCGGTAGCAGCGGCACAAGAAAACGGCCAGGAACTGTAGGTGGTGGAGGGCCCTACTGTCCTTCAGCTGGTCCGGCATCACATCCCTGAATCCCCCTCGCAGCTATGTGACATTTCTTGCGACCTGGTGCGCCCATTCATCACGCAGCAGTACCACCTGCAGGTCTTTATCCAATACCACTCCCTCAACCATCCCGGCATTCTCACTACCGCACCATCAGCAGGCGAGTGGTGTGGCCAGGAATGAGGAGAGATACTAGGGAGTACCCGTTTTTCCTGTCAGGCCGCCAAGGTCCACCCTCACACCCGCATCAGCCCATACCCACGCTCACTGACTGCTTTCACACTGTCCACGTCGACGTGATTGGGTCCCTGACACCCTCATCTGGCTACAGGTATCTCCTCACCTGTATTGACAGAACTACCCACTGGGGAGCCGCCATCCCCATGCCAGACAACACAGCAGAGTGTATGGCCGCCCACTTCCTCTTGGGGTGGATTACTTACTTCGGGGCATCGGCCATCGTCATCACTGACCAGTGTGTGTGCAGTTTGAGTCCCATGCCTGGGGTAAGCTTTCTTCCTTCCTTGGCACGACGCACCAGCGCATCACTGCATACCACACACATTCCAACGGTATGATGGAACGCTTCCACCGACGCCTTAAAGAAAGTATACGCACATTGTCACACCCCACCAACTGGGTAGACCCCCTACCTATTATAATGCTAACCCTGCGAGCCACTGACAAGGACATCCATCACATGCCGATGAAGGTGGTCTACGGGAAAGACTTGGGGTTTCCACGCCAGTTCGTCGTACCGGTGGATGGTGGCCACTCCCTGACCTTCCTACCTGCTGTCCGGTGTGCTATTTTTTTTTTCTTTTTATATGTAGGAGGGACACTGGCCAAGGGCAACAAAAATCCAATAAATAAAAAAAGCCCACTGAAATGCCAGTCCCATAGAAGGGTCCAAAGCAGTAGTAAAAAATCGAATGATAAGTGTCTTGAAACCTCCCTCTTGAAGGAACTCAAGTCATAGAAAATACAGAAGCAGGCAGGGAGTTCCAGAGTTCACCAAAGAAAGGGACGAATGATTGAGAATACTGGTTAACTCTTACATCAGAGAGGTGGACAGAATAGGGGTGAGAGAAAGAAGAAAGTCTTGTGCAGCGAGGCCTCGGGAGGAGGGGAGGTATGCAGTTAGCAAGATCAAAAGAGCAGTTAGCATGAAAATTGCAGTAGAAGACAGCTACAGATGCAACATTGCGGCGATGAGAGAGAGGCTGAAGACAGTCAGACTGAGGAGTTGATGAGACGAAAAGCTTTTGATTCCACCCTGTCTAGAAGAGCGGTATGAGTGGAGCCCCCCCCCCCCAGACATGTGAAGCATACTCCATACATGGACGGATGAGGCCCTTTTACAGAGTTAGCAGCTGAGTGGGTGAGAAAAACTGGCGGAGACGTTTCAGAACACCTAACTTCATAGAAGCTGTTTTAGCTAGAGATGAGATGTGAAGTTTCCAGTTTAGATTAAAAGTAAAGAACAGACCGAGAATGTTCAGTGTAGAAGAGGGGGACAGTTGAGTGTCATTGAAGAAGAGGGGATAGTTGTCTGGAAGGTTGTGTTGAGTTGATAGATGAAGGAATTTAGTTTTTGAGGCATTAAACCATACCAAGTTTGCTCTGCCCCAGTCAGAAATTTTAGAAAGATCAGAAGTCAAGCGTTCTGTGGCTTCCCTGCGTGATATGTTTACCTCCTGAAGGGTTGGACGTCTATGGAAAGACGTGGAAAAGTGCAGGGTGGTATCATCAGCGTAGGAGTAGATAGGACAAGAATTTTGGCTCAGAAGATCATTGATGAATAATAGGAAGAGAGTGGGTGACAGGACAGAACCCTGAGGAACACCACTGTTAATAGATTTAGAAAAACAGTGACCGTCTACCACAGCAGCAATAGATCTATCAGGAAGGAAACTTGAGATGAAGTTGCAGAGAGAGGGATAGAAGCTGCAGGAGGGTAGTTTGGAAATCAAAGTTTTGTGCCAGACTCTATCAAAAGCTTTTGATATGTCCAAGGTAACAGCAAAAGTTTCACCAAAATCTCTAAAAAAGGATGACCAAGCCTCAGTAAGGAAAGCCATAAGATCACCAGTAGAGCGGCCTTGACGGAACCCATACTGGCGATCAGATAGAAGATTGTGAAATGATAGATGTTTAAGAATCTTCCTGTGTAGGATAGATTAAAAACTTTAGATAGACAGGAAATTAAAGCAATAGGACGGTAGTTTGAGGGATTAGAACGGTCACTCTTTTTAGGAACAGGCTGAATGTAGGCAAACTTCCAGTAAGAAGGAAAGGTAGATGTTGATAGACAGAGCTGAAAGAGTTTGACTAGGTAAGGTGTAGTAAGTACGGAGGCACAGTTTCAGAGAACAATAGGAAGGACCCCATCATGTCCGTAAGCTTTCCGAGGGTTTAGGCCAGCGAGGGCATGGAAAACATCATTACGAAGAATTTTAATAGATAACATAAAGTAGTCAGAGGGTGGAAGAGAAGGAGGAACAAGCCCAGAATCGTCCAAGATAGAGTTTTCAGCAAAGGTTTGAGCGGAGAGTTCAGCTTTAGAAATAGATGTGATAGCAGTGATGCCATCTGGTTGAAATAAAGGAGGGAGGGAAAGAAGAAGAAGCAAAATTATTAGAGATATTTTTGGCTGGATGCCAGAAGTCACGAGGGGAATTAGATCTTGAAAAAATTTGACATTGTTAATGAAGGAGTTTTTGGCTAGTTGGAGAACAAACTTGGCATGGTTCCGGGCAGAAATATAAAGTGCATGAGATTCTGGTGATGGAAGGCTTAAGTACCTTTTGTGGGCCACCTCTCTATCATGTATAGCACGAGAACAAGCTGTGTTAAACCAAGGTTTAGAAGGTTTAGGACGAGAAAAAGAGTGAGGAATGTATGCCTCCATCCCAGACACTATCACCTCTGTTATGCGCTCAGCACACAAAGACGGGTTTCTGACACGGAAGCAGTAGTCATTCCAAGGAAAATCAGCAAAATACCTCCTCAGGTCCCCCCAACTAGCAGAGGCAAAACGCCAGAGGCACCTTCGCTTAGGGGGATCCTGAGGAGGGATTGGAGTGATAGGACAAGATAAAGATATGAGATTGTGATCGGAGGAGCCCAACGGAGAAGAAAGGGTGACAGCATAAGCAGAAGGATTAGAGGTCAGGAAAAGGTCAAGAATGTTGGGCGTATCTCCAAGACGGTCAGGAATACGAGTAGGGTGTTGCACCAATTGCTCTAGGTCATGGAGGATAGCAAAGTTGTAGGCTAGTTCACCAGGATGGTCAGTGAAGGGAGAGGAAAGCCAAAGCTGGTGGTTAACATTGAAGTCTCCAAGAATGGAGGTCTCTGCAAAAGGGAAGAGGGTCAGAATATGCTCCACTTTGGAAGTTAAGTAGTCAAAGAATTTCTTATAGTCAGAGGAGTTAGGTGAGAGGTATACAGCACATATAAATTTAGTATGAGAGTGACTCTGTAGTCGTAGCCAGATGGTGGAAAACTCGGAAGATTCAAGAACGTGGGCACGAGAGCAGGTTAAGTCATTGCACACATAAACGCAGCATCCAGCTTTGGATCGAAAATGAGGTTAGAGATAGTAGGAGGGAACAGAAAAGGGGCTACTGTCAGTTGCCTAGACACCTTAGTTTCAGTGAGGAAAAGAAGATGAGGTTTAGAAGAGGAGAGGTGGTGTTCTACAGATTGAAAATTAGATCTTAGACCGCGAATGTTGCAGAAGTTAATGAAGAAAAAGTTGAGGAGGGTGTCAAGACACTTAGGGTCGTCGACAGAAAGGCAGTCCGACCTGTGGCCATTTATGGTCCGCTGCCCAGATGGGAACTCCGAGGCTGGTGTAGGAGTCGCCATGATGATTTTCAAAATTTTGAGTGAAGGGTGTGTGTTATTAGGTGCTTGTAGTTTTGTGAGGAGGAAGAGAGTTGTCTTTAGAGGGCAGGCTGTGACTGCCCCTTTGTGTTGTGAGACACAAAGGGAAACGTTCAGTGAGGTCACAGCTGGGTTTAATGATAAGTTCACAGCACCCCCTGAACAGTGCTTTAGACCTCACTGGGAGTAATTATCGTTTCGGCAGGTGGTCTTGGCTAGTTAGAGAACAGACGTGGCATGATTCCGGGCAGGAATATAAAGCGCATGAGATTCAGGTGATGGAAGTTTCAAGAACCTTTTGTGGGCCACCTATCTATCATGTATAGGACGAGAACAGGCTGGGTTAAACCAAGGTTTGAAAGGTTCAGGTCGAGAGAGAGTGAGGAATGTACGCCTCCATGTTAGACATTATCACCTCTGTTATTCACTCAGCACCTATACATGGGTCTTTCACACGGAAGCAGTAGTCATTCCAAGGAAAATTAGCATTATACCTCCTCAGGTCTCCCCCTCCCCCAACTAATAGATGCAAAACGCCAGAGGCGCCTTCGCTTTGTGGGATCCTGAAGAGAAATTGGAGCGATAGGACAAGATACAAATATGGGATTGTGATTAGAGATTTTTTTTTTATGTAGGAAGGATACTGGCCAAGGGCAGCAAAAATCTAATAAAAAAAAATGCCCACTGAAATGCCAGTCTCATAAAAGGGTCAAAGCAGTGGTCAAAAATTGGTGGATAAGTGTCTTGAAACCTCCCTCTTGAAGGAATTCAAGTCATAGGAAGGTGGAAATACAGAAGAAGGCAGGGAGTTCCAGAGTTTACCAGAGAAAGGGATGAATGATTGAGAATACTGGTTAACTCTTGCGTTAGAGAGGTGGACAGAATAGGGATGAGAGAAAGAAGAAAGGCTTGTGCAGCGAGGCCGCGGGAGGAGGGGAGGCATGCAGTTAGCAAGATCAGAAGAGCAGTTGGCATGAAAATAGCGGTAGAAGACAGCTAGATATGCAACATTGCGGCGGTGAGAGAGGGGCTGAAGACAGTCAGTTAGAGGAGAGGAGTTGATGAGACGAAAAGCTTTTGATTCCACCCTGTCTAGAAGAGCAGTATGAGTGGAACCCCCCCAGACATGTGAAGCATACTCCATACATGGACGGATAAGGCCCTTGTACAGAGTTAGCAGCTAGGGGGGTGAGAAAAACTGGCGGAGACGTCTCAGAACACCTAACTTCATAGAAGCTGTTTTAGCTAGAGATGAGATGTGAAGTTTCCAGTTCAGATTATAAGTAAAGGACAGACCGAGGATGTTCAGTGTAGAAGAGGGGGACAGTTGAGTGTCATTGAAGAAGAGGGGATAGTTGTCTGGAAGATTGTGTCGAGTTGATAGATGGAGGAATTGAGTTTTTGAGGCATTGAACAATACCAAGTTTGCTCTGCCCCAATCAGAAATTTTAGAAAGATCAGAAGTCAGGCGTTCTGTGGCTTCCCTGCGTGATATGTTTACCTCCTGAAGGGTTGGACGTCTATAAAAAGACGTGGAAAAGTGCAGGGTGGTATCATCAGCATAGGAGTGGATAGGACAAGAAGTTTGGTTTAGAAGATCATTAATGAATAATAGGAAGAGAGTGGGTGACAGGACAGAACCCTGAGGAACACCACTGTTGATAGATTTAGGAGAAGAACAGTGACCGTCTACCACAGCAGCAATAGAACGGTCAGAAAGGAAACTTGAGATGAAGTTACAGAGAGAAGGATAGAAACCGTAGGAGGGTAGTTTTGAAATCAAAGCTCTCTGCCAGACTCTATCAAAGGCTTTTGATATGTCCAAGGCAACAGCAAAAGTTTCACCAAAGTCTCTAAAAGAGGATGACCAAGACTTAGTAAGGAAAGCCAGAAGATCACCAGTAGAGCAGCCTTGACGGAACCCATACTGGCGATCAGATAGAAGGTTGTGAAGTGATAGATGTTTAAGAATCTTCCTGTTGAGGATAGATTCAAAAACTTTAGATAAGCAGGAAATTAAAGCAATAGGACGATAGTTTGAGGGATTAGAGCGGTCACCCTTTTTAGGAACAGGTTGAATGTAGGCAAACTTCCAGCAAGAAGGAATGGTAGATGTTGACAGACAGAGCTGAAAGAGTTAGACTAGGCAAGGTGCAAGCACGGAGGCACAGTTTCGGAGAACAATAGGAGGGACCCCATCAGGTCCATAAGCCTTTCGAGGGTTTAGACCAGCGAGGGCATGGAAAACATCATTACGAAGAATTTTAATACGTAGCATGAAGTAGTCAGAGGGTGGAGGAGAGGCAGGAACAAGCCCAGAATCGTCCAAGGTAGAGTTTTTAGCAAAGGTTTGAGCAAAGAGTTCAGCTTTAGAAATAAATGTGATAGCAGTGGTGCCATCTGGTTGAAGTAGAGGAGGGAAAGAAGAAGAAGCAAAGTTATTGGAGATATTTTTGGCTAGATGCCAGAAATCACGAGGGGAGTTAGATCTTGAAATGTTTTGACATTTTCTGTTAATGAAGGAGTTTTTGGCTAGTTGGAGAACAGACTTGGCATGGTTCCGGGCAGAAATATAAAGTGCATGAGATTCTGGTGATGGAAGGCTTAAGTACCTTTTGTGGGCCACCTCTCTATCATGTATAGCACGAGAACAAGCTGTGTTAAACCAAG